>NW_022146782.1:941257-2141257 GCF_002938485.1 Sitophilus oryzae
TTGTTATTACTTCGTTCAGTTACGTATTGCTGTGATGTTGCTACAAATGCATACAGGGTGACATCGCATTAGTACCCCTCAACAAGATCATTTTTACGATTAAATGCTCGACGCCGACCGACTCTTAGAGCACCAGAGTTTAGTTTAGTTCTCCAGGAAGCACATAATGTAACCGTTAGTCCTGACCTGTTCGCAATAGATTAAGAGAGGTCAACTTAAAAAGCAGACGCCTCTGGAGAGCTCAACCCTTAAGGAGTGGAAATCGAGAGGTACGAGATTTGTGGGCTCTTCCGTTGATCATGTTCAGTGGTCGGATGAACAATGGGCCAATGTTCTCTTCACGGATGTGTCACGCTTTGGAATTCATCCGGATTCGAGAAGGCTTAGGGTATGGAGGGAACCGGGAAATCTTATTCGTTTGGATCATGTTCAGGAAGTGCACCCTTATCAAGGTGGAACAGTTATGGTCTGGGGAGGAGTCAGTTAGGCCGAAAAACCGATCTCGTTTTTTCTTGAAAGGTTCTAACAGGAAGGAAATACATATCGTGATTTAATTCTTGAGCCTGTCGTTTTACCATATGCCAATGATTTTGGGAGAAACTTCAACTTCTCATGCATGACAATGCTCGGCCTCATACAGCCAGAGTGGTAAGTGAGTTTATATAAGCTCATCAATTAAACATCTTACCCTGGCCGGCACAATCTCCTGACCTCAACCCCATCGAGCACGTATGGGACGCGGTCCAAAGAAGAATTTTTAGAATGGGTATGCCTCGTGAAACTCGTAGGGATCCGTGAATGGCAGCGTGGCAGGCTGTACCTCAAGAAGAGATCAACAACCTGATCAGGAGCATGGAGAGACGATGTAGGGCTGTAATGAACAGTAGAGGAGGCCATACCCTTTATTAAGTAAAATTGTTTTATCTTTTTTTTTTTTTAATTCTAGTTTAGAATAAAAAATGTGTGTATTTTGAGTTCAATAAAATCAAAGATAAATTTGAAAAAATTCAGTAAATTTCGCATTTTATTTCCAATACGTCCTATAAAACTATTTGTTTATTTTAATTTTATTATATCAGAAATGCAAATAATAAAATTACTGACGATGGCTGGATAAAATTGTAATATCCCTAGACTTTTCCGGTGTGTGTTTTTACTGCCTACTGTTCTGCAATAATTGTTTACATGTTGGTCCTATTTGTAATTTTAATGACTTAAATTTATTTGAATTGTATGATTTGTATTGTGTATTTTTTGTTGTTTGTATTTTTTTTTGTGCTTTTGTTAGTTTTGTGAGTGTTTTGTCGATGAAGCTGTTTTGGCTTTTTGCACGATAAAGCGTTTGTTTGTTTGTTGTTTGTTTGTATTTTATGTAAAAATACTGAATTTAGAAGCCACAAATACAAACTTCGCAGTTACTCCTTGTTCATACCCAAATTTGCCTAACCATGAAAAGAATTTGATGCTTTAGTCAATACAAGAAAAAATAAATAAATTCAAAGACAAGTAATAATAATTAATACAAGAACATTTGTAATTGTAATTGAGACCATTTTCTTTTATTTTGAACTATTTTTATCACAAAAAATAATTAAATTTTGAAGTGAAAAATTAAACATGTATAACAGAAAATTGAAAACTGAAATGACAAAACTATTGTAAAAAATATGTAGAACTTCACGACAAAATAAGTCGCAACTGAATAAGGTTACTGCAATTTATTGCATAGGCATTGAAACTGAAAGTGCAATTTTTCAACGCTAAACAACTCTTTGTCAAGACGAAAATATCCAAGCTAAATTAACATGTAACGCATACTAAAAATACATAAATTCACAAAATTACAGCAATAGCAACGTAAGAAAAATAGCGGATTTTCTTTATCTATAAAACCGAAATCAACCATCTACAATTAATTGCAGGTTATGAATAGTAATAAGCATTCGTCGTATCAAACAAATCACATTGCTAAAATTGACATTAAGGTGTATTAATTCTAATAATATTGCAAGTTAATCAAAAACTAGTAAGATCATAATATTTTAAAATAAGTATTATAATAGAGAACATGTTTTAGAATCAATATGTTTTATTACTTTCCAAATATTCTAATGAGGAAATAAAAAGGATCTCAGTAAAAAATCCCCAAATAAAATGTAGTAATAGTAAAATAATAAGTAAGTAGAGTCAATAATCCCAAATAGAATGTAATCCCAAGTAAAAACAACGTCAAATAACTCTGGAAGTATCTGTATGAATCACTGTTCTGACTAAATACTTTCAGTGTAGAATAGAACAATACTAGAAGGTTTTTAATATTTAAATACGTGAGTAACTGAAAAAGTTACTACTAAAAAGCTTATAATGAACTTTAAAAATTATTAAACATTCCTGATAAGTTTATGCTAAACGACATGCTAATCAAAATAATAGCTATTTATGTAACTAGTACCTAAAATGATGTTTTTTAGGACGAATCATTACTGTTTGCGGACGAGGCGTTAGCCGAGTCCGAAATAGTAGATGAGTCCTAAAAAACATAATTTAGGTACGTGTTACATACACTATTTTTTGTCATACGCTTTTTACAGTTTTTTAGAACGTATATTTGCAAATTTTCCATATTTGAAATTATAATGTTTGAAAAAGTTGGCTTATAAATTCATATCTTAGCTTGAGGTTTGTTTATTTCATCGCATTTTGACATGTCATTCGAAATTTGTCCACAAAATCACACAAATTCATCAACAATTTTAAAATGTTCCAAAATCCCGAACATATTGCTAATAAGGCCAAAAGAAATCGTGTTGGTTACTTCCTGTGAGAATCGTGCCATTTACCAGAAGAATATGATGTTTTTAATGAATGGAAAGACAAAAATGGCGTATTCGTTGTAAATGAAGATGTATTGCTAAATTATTTCCACGAAAAGTAAGTACCTAGGTACCTATTTAAAAAAGGCTTTTAAATTAAAATATTCTTAAATTACAGTCACAACCATTCAAACCATCGTCAATTTGGTCAGAAATATTCCATGCTGAGAGCAGTGTTAAGTGTTAAAGAAGATATTTATATTGACAAATTTCCAAAACTTATTGCTTTTTGAAGAGGAATTCGGTTGGTTACGAGCCTAAAAAGTCTAAGGTTTGTCCATAAAGAGATCAGTGATTTTTGGCCACGGCTAGTGATGAAACTTATTTACTTACTAAGGTAAGTTTGCGATAATGATTTTTAAAATATATAGATGGTTTCTTATTCCATTGTATTTGATTTTAGGTAGCTCTTGTCATTGGCCTTTGTGGAGCATGTAGAAGAGAAGAATTGTACTCTCTACGAGTGCAAGACATCATAGAAAAAGACAACAGCTGCCTTTTAGTTACCCTTGCGGATACAAAAACTAATATCAAAAGAGTGTTTCCGGTGGTGAACGAAGGGAACGTTGTCAATCCAGTTGAGTTGTATAGAAAATATGCTTGTCTTAGGCCAAAAAATGTACCACATGATTATGTCTTCATCTCTTATCGTAAAGGAAAATGCACCGTGCAACGAGTCGGCATTCATTCATTTGGGAAGATGCCATCGATTGTAGCAGCATTTTTAAAGTTGTCGAACCCAAACGAATATACAGGTCATTGTTTCCGACGTAGTTCTGCTACTCTTGCTGCAGATGCAGATGTGGATTTTACATCGCTGAAACGCCTAGGAGGTTGGAGGTAAAAATTTTAATATTTTCCGATCTTGTTCTAAACAACAATAATTATTTAGGTCGTCCACAGTGGCCGAAGGTTACATAGAAGAATCTATTGAGAAAAAGAAGAAAGTTTGCAAACTGCTAATGGGGGAAAAGAAAATCGCGACCACTTCCACGGATGTATTACCAAGTACATCATCGTTCGCATTTACTCCACCTCATCAGAAAGTAAATTTACCTGCCAATGGAGGAGTCGTTTCGATTGCAGATGCAAGTTTTCAAAATGCACAAAATTGTTCATTTCATTTTTATTTTTCCAAATAACTTAGCTTTTGATATTGTTAGTATTTAATAATTTAAAAATCAAATACAATGGAATAAGAAACCATCTATATATTTTAAAAATCATTATCGCAAACTTACCTTAGTAAGTAAATAAGTTTCATCACTAGCCGTGGCCAAAAAATCACCGATCTCTTTTATGGACAAAACCTTAGACTTTTTAGGCTCGTAACCAACCGAATTCCTCTTCAAAAAAGCAAAAGTTTTGGAAATTTGTCAATATAAATATCTTCTTTAACACTTAACACTGCTCTCAGCATGGAATATTTCGACCAAATTGACGATGGTTTGAATGTTTGTGACTGTAATTTAAGAATATTTTAATTTAAAGCCTCTTTTAAATAGGTACCTAGGTACTTACTTTAAACAAAATAACTTAGCTTTTGATATTGTTAGTATTTAATAATTTAATTATAAATATATGTATAATTTTATGTGATTTTGTGACAAATTTCGAATGACAAAATAAAACAACCAAATAACGAATTTAGACATTTTAGTCCATAAAGGTTGCCATGACGACCTTTACGGCCTAGGCCGAAAAAGAAACATTTTACGGACTGAAATGAGTCCGTAAAATAGCTGTTTTTGGGAGCGTATGACAAAAAAGTATTTTAAGCCATTCAGGAAACGTTTCGTTGAATATTTTAAATGGGATTTTTGTCAATGGTGAAAAATTAACATGAAATAAGGAACCAGTATTTAAATAACAAAGCACTAAAATACAAATAAAGTTAACATTAATTAGCTTAAAAATATACTATAAAAAATAATAGTATATTTTGACATTTTAATAAAAAAAATTGTTTAAATATACTAATTACAATAAACCAACAATAGTGTTTATACGAATATACAATCCAAAATATACAAGATAAGCTCGGGCGTCTTATCAAAGAACGCCGCTCTTTCAAAATGCCAAGTAACATAAAATTTTCCTTCATAAAGATCCAGTTAAATATTTGATCGATAAAAACGTTGGAATTACAAAAGCCTCACGCACTGAGCCACAACGCTAACTGTAGAGAAAGGAGCTTACTCTATTTTTATTTAATCTCTCTAAATAAACGGAGAAATAAACAGTGATGTAAGAAAAACATACTGTAAGTTACTTGTCTGTTTGAAAAAGTCGGATTTTTCAATAAACAGCAGTAAGGTCTTAAATTTCCATTATTGCCTCTTCAATACAGTGATATTGAATCAAAATGGTGCTACAATAGGCGTAAAAATGGTTCGCTGTTTTAAGTCCCAGTTAAAACATATGACTTTTCAAATTATCGTCTAGTTTATTTATTACTTCAGAAATATAAACAGCATATTGCATAAACAATAAGAACTACCGTGTGGTGCATAGGAATACGGGTCATAGGAAATCCCATGTAGGTTTTGAAAAGGTCAAATATTTTCCCCCAGATAAATTTATGCAAAACTTGTATGGGACTTTTTTGAAGAAGCATTTAAAGTTGTACTTTTTTCTAGAATTTAGTTTCATTTTGAACAGTCATTTAAAAGTTATTTGCAAAAATCTATCTTCAGATTAGTAAAATTAATAATACCCAGAGAACATTTTGTTTACTTTGTTTACAAGAATTTGAAGGAACTAAATGAGTAATTTTGTATAAAATAATTAAGATTTTCGTAACTTCTGAAAAAGTTTGGTTTGGTTTGGTTTGGTTTGGTTAAAGGGTATTTTGCTGGAAATAGTATTCCCGCTGTCTTAGATTTGTTCGCAGCTCAGTCTCCGGAAAGCCTATAGCGAATAAGTCAACAATTTAAAGAATAAATTGCGCAGAGGTTTGAAACTAAAGGCACTGATAATTGAACAGGAAGAAAACAATGACTCATCAACAACTATCTTTCATGTTGAAGAAATGAAAAACATGGACTCCCTGGATGGGATTACAGTAGGAAGAGACCACAGGATCTTTCGCTGAACGATTTTTTCCTGGGGAGAACACTGAAAAAACGTCTTTACGGGTATATTAAATACAAAAATGGGGTCTTGTGCAGAACAGGTCCCCACGAATTCAGATTTTTTTAATTTTATTGGATCCATAGTTAATGGAATAGTTTAAAAGAAAAAAAAAATTGTTGGATGAACCACTTTTCTACGAAAAGAGTGAAAATTCGAAATTTTTCACATTTCAATGCAGAAAACTCCTATTATAACCTTCAGAAAGCCAGTAATATACAAGGTTATGCACAGTGTTGCCATACTCACCCTGTGTAAAATCATTTTTTTTAACAAAGGACTTCAGGGGTGTTTTAGAGCAGTATTCTTTCAGAAAAAATGCGGATTTTGGCGATTTAAAATATCAAAAACAAATAAAAAGTGTAGTAAACCACAACCATCCTCCAAATAACCAGACTAACTAATGCATTAACACCCCCAAATTACCAGGCTAACCAATGCATTAACACCCAAATAACCAGGCTAACCAATGCATTAACATCCTCCAAATAACCAGGCTGTTGTGCCTAATGACAAAACTTCATTGATTACGCGTCGAAAATAGTATATATTTAGAAATTATGTTTCGTAGAACCTGAAAATCCACCAAATTTTATTTATTTCCAGAAATGACTTAAAATCAATCCCACATTAGCAATACGTAACTGAAACGAAGTACACCAACCTAATTTCATATTATAATAATTCTGAATCATTAATCCAGACATCAGTTTTGTCAACGGAAGTCACTTTTGATATATCTGATTAAAATACTCCGGAAAACAACGAGCGCCTCCAAAATTAGGTAGATTTATGAAATAAAAATATCTATAAAGTAACTCTCGCAAAATATTTTTTTTATTTTCTAGCTGGTTTAATCATAAAACTGTACTGTGGTTCCCCCAAACTCAACCTTATCAATATTATTCAACTAGAAATCGGAATGTGAATATAAATTTAAAAAACAAAAACGATTTTAAATTGGCTGACAATCGGATACTTGTTAAGAAAGGCGAATTCCCGTGTGTCCGACTTAACATGAACTACCAATATACCAATTCCGACCGTCTCCAACATTAGTCGTCTCAGACGACTGAAGTCATCAAACCGGACGACCAGCAATCGTATTATGACGTATATAATTCCAACGTACGCCACGTAACCTCACTTTGCGTATCAGTGGATTTGTGGATTTGTGCAACCATATTTTAGTTTTGTTTTCTCCCTTAAAAAAAGGCAGCCACTCTTTTAAGATAGTATATATACAAAAATTTAAAAAGAATTGGGAACCAGTACCTCACATGTGGGAGGAGGATGGGGTCTTTCAAGGTTTCTAAACTAAAATGAAATTAAGATGCACCAGTGTAATGTAGCATCTCTTCCGGATAAAAAACATTCGTGGGTGGAGGCAGGACATCACTACTACTTCATTATTATTTTATTTATTAGCTTTCTGTAAAATGTAGATGAATGTCTAAATGCCTTTTAGTGTTTTTTAGGCATAATAAAAAATTAAGTTTGTTTTACAAAAACTGTTTATTAGGTAATGTTCATGATGTTCATTAGGCCGCAAATGCTACTTTATGGGTTGTATTTACGGACGTAAACAGAGATACGCAAATTAGGTTATAAATATGAACATAAAATACAAACAAAATATTTTTTTATTTTGACGTTACTTTAGGGATTATCAGTGGACGTATCCTATTCGGACATTCGGACAACGGGTAGACGTCGGGCCAGTTCAAGTATATGTACGACGTGCAAGCCAACGTGGGAACGACGTTGGGAAATTAATTAAAATGGTACGTTGTTATTTGGTACGTCGACAGATCGTTGGATTTTCCGACTCGGATCCAACGACGTCACTTTTAATAGGAAAGCGACGTCACCGGTCGTATAACCAGCACCCGACCTAAATTTGCACAGAGTCTAACGTCGCTTTAGGTCAGATTTAGTTCGAAGTCAAATAGATGCTACTTGGGTTCTTCGTGTCAGTGTATATTCGAGTGTTTATTACTATGTGATTATTACTATGACCGATGGAGAGAATACAATCCAAAAAGACTTCAGTACTTGACTCGATCACCGCTTGTGCATTTTTGGTCGGAAGACGCACACAGTCTAAGCTATCAGCGAACCAAATATACAAATGATAGGCCAGAACCCTTCGGCGACATTGCAAAAGCAACCACTACAAGAATAGTCACAAAACAGTGCCAAAATTTACAACAGACCTGATAAGCAAAGACAGAAAGACACTCAAAGCTGCAGTGAATTTTCTATTGGGGGTCTCATTGAGAACAGAACTGGGCACTCTCCTATAAAACATGTTGAATCGCCCAATCTTCCTGTTGGTAGAAATGGACGCGATTAGGCTCACTTAGCTTCATTTTGTAAAGCCCATTGAGCTGGCAATGTCAAAAATGTGGTTAAAATTCCAGTTACAGTACGAAAACTGCTTCTACAGATCATCAAAAATGTGATTGTTCCTGTCTTATTAGAGTATTGTAAAATTTTAGTTGGCTATAACTGTTTGCTCTCCCCGTACTCCTTGAACGTTTGTAGGGTGGTATTCCTTGATTTTTTGTCATCACAGCTACGGGAAATACATTGGAAGAAAGAAGAAGCTGGTCCAGTAATATCTAAATTGGATGCCTTCTTAGTCCATATTTCATCTTTTTTGTTACTAGTAAATTGTATTTGTGCATTGTATTGCATGGGTGTTTGATAACATTCTCTAACCATTAGATATCTTAATCCCAAAGTAGATAATTGAGACTGACATACCTAATCTTAAAACGATTGCATTAAAGTTTCTCTTGGTTGTTCACTATCAAGAAAAATTTAAGATCTCTATCTTTTATAAAAACAATATGTATCCATTATGCACAATTTAATAGGATATGAAAAACAAATACTAATAAATCATCAATATTCTGGGGAATCACATATTTTTCTGTGGATACAAAGAACAAATAACAGATAAAAATTTTAAAACTAATTAATATTACTAAAAAATAATTTTATTTTATGCTTTTAAATTTAGAATTTGCATTTCTAGGTATCAATCAGCTTGTTACCGGCATAATTCACAGGAATCATAAACAAAAACAAGTGGAATTCTTATACTCGCAATAAACTCGTTCATAGAATCTTTAACTGTGCTGTGTAAACACTGCGAAAACATAATTTTCTTTATAAATATGCTTAAACAGGACTTTCCTTGCCCGGCAAATATGTTTTCAAAGCACCCATTATTGTGTAATGTGAAATATAAATAATAAAAGCACAAAGCAAAAAACATACAAAGTCAACCTAAAATAATAGTAACAAATTTGTTTTATAATAAAATACATTAACAAATATTATTCAAATGAATTCGGCACATGTTTCTAACTCATAAATAATATTTTTTTAACAAACAACTCATGGTCAGACTTACCTACGTGTTTCAAGTTCCTTTTATATGAACACTAATACATTTTTTCGAAGGTATCAATTTAAAAAAGCAGTCTAGACATATTAAACCAAAAAAAAAATGTTTATTTGTGGTAGACAAATTAGCTCTAGGCATGACTTATGAAGATAGTAGTCCATCATTAACACGGCCTAGAAATTTCGGGAATACGAACTAAATTCAAGAATTTTTAGCTAAACATTTCCTATATTTACCATACAAATTCGCATATTTTGATCAGCTTGTTAAACAAACAACAACAATAAAAAATTCCTAAGCAATTTCTTCTATTGCCCATACTATTAAACCCTTTATTCATATTATTGTAATATTTCTTTAAGCATTATTCCAAATTTTAATTATTATACAATATACGTTCTAAGAATATTAAAAGCGAGAGAAATAATTATTGCAATCCCATTTAAGAATAATAATTAATTCTCGACTTTCATCTGAAACAAAGTGTTTTCCGCGAAACCGTCGGTTTATATATCTTTAGTTTAATTTCCGGCACGGTTCTCCCTATTCCCATCTCTATTCTGAATTAAGCTCTATAATTTCGAGCGCATTTGTTTGCCGCCAGATGTCGCTCCCGCCGCTTTTCAGTCTTGACATTCTTGCCGATTGCTTCTGTGTGCGCGCTTCCTTTTCTGCGATTTTCCTCTTTTATCAGTCAGCGCCACAGTTAATGAACCCGCCCGGGGACATTTTCCCAGATAAATACTACGTAGGCACATTCAAATGTGTTTCTTGCGCTCATCGGCAGAATGCAAGAACAAATGTAAAGTTAGAATCGCAGGGACTAACAGAAGAAGTATTTCGCATACATAAATTACAAGAAAGCTATAACCAGAGATAGTAGCTAATATAAAACCATATTACAATAGAAACAAAATATCTTCATAAACTGACACTGTCTTTAATTTTTGGATTGATAAAAGGCGTTTCAAGCTGGATATCATCAGACATAAAACTGAAGAATAGTTGGGGTTCAAACCTTTGGTGATACACGAGCAAAATAAAACACTAATTCGCCTGGCACACCAAGTAATATTCTGCTTTTAAAACTGGACGCGTGTTTGGCTAACCTTATTAGTATAATCAACATATTTTCAAAAACTAAAATTTTTTAGTTTTTAATTATGTAATGCAAATTAATGTTAATACATTAATTAACATAGCAAACAATGTTAATTAATGTATTGTATATGATGCATTAGTGTTTTATTTTTTGCACAAATATAGTCAGTATTTCGAAAAATGTCCTGGTGTATACAGTAATGGTCAGAAAACGGAAAAAATAATAATAATTTAAATATCCGAGGTAAAGAACATAAATCATAATATGCTCTGCCATGAGTCAGGCGGCACTTGCAGTATTGGCCAAAAGTGAACCAATACCAATAATTACGAAGAAAATCAGATTTGAGGTGTTAAATATCAAAATTATTTTATGTACCTTTGTATGTTAAAAGTTTAATACATTCTCACCAAAATACTACAAACAAATATAAATTCTTCTGTTAGTCTTATCATTTATAGATAAGAATTGGCAAATGTTGCTTTTTTGTCTTGGACCAAAAGTAGATGAACCAAATATTTTTTTAAAATCGTTAGTTTCATTTATTCTGCTTTTGTATTGATTGCTATGTAAAACATTTGAGCTCTTGTGCTATATCATGCCACGTGGAATTAACTTGTCTGCAGATCTTAAGTTGCGAGTAGTGAATGCTTTTAAGGATGGTTTGAAGCAATCGTAAATCGCTAAGCAATTACAGCTTGGAAAATCAGCGGTACATTATATTTTAAAGAGATATAATAAGAGAGGAGATGTCTCTATAAAAAAAACCAGGACGACCTAAAAAGTTGGTCCCAATATAATAAAAGCCATAAAACGAATTTCTTCACAAGATCCGTTTTTGCCGTCAACGAAGGTAAAAGCAAAACTTGAAGAAATGGGCTATCCACCAGTGAGTACAAGGACGATCCGACGTAAATTAGTTGACCAGAAGTTCTTTTCCCGAAGACCCGCCAAGAAACCACTGCTATCAAAAAAAAATTGAAGGCCCGATTAGCATTTGCCAAGGAATATCAAAACTGGACTGTGGCAGAATGGAAAAAAAGTTTGTTTAGTGATGAATCAAAGTTTAATTTGGTGTCATCAGATGGAATTCAACATGTAAGAAGACCTCCCAACACACGATTGCTACCAAAGTACACGTGACCCACTGTAAAACATGGTGGGGGCTCAGTCATGGTATGGGGGTGTTTTTTCTGGGTATGGGATGGGGCCTCTCCATAAAATTGAGGGCATAATGGATCGGTTTGGCTAAAGAGACATTTTATAAAACCTTTTAGTGCCTTATTTGGAGGAAAAATGCCAGTTGTACAAAACGACGAGCACAGCGTTGAGTATATACATACGATTTGTAAAATGCAAGCTCACCTGATGATGGGGTAGGGCCCCGAAACCAGTAGTGAGAGCAGGTTGATCCACATTATGACGAACACAGCGTGGAATTAATTTCTATATTAACAGTTCAAGGCAATAAACTCTTATATAATTTTTATTATATACCTAAAACTGCAAGAAATTTATTTTCAATAGAATTTTAGTTGAGTCAATAGTATTCGCTATTGGTTTAAGAAAAGTGTCTCTTTAATCAAAGAAATGTCCCTTTTCAATCAAGAATTTTTGCATGAATCAAAGAGACTAGTGTTCTTGTAGCAAGAACTTCTTTTGCATATTCATTTTGGTCAAGAGTGAAATACTTTGGACAGATAGATTCTTCTATTCTCTAAGGTATTTTTTTTAAAGCCTATGAAAAGATAGTTAATGCTTTGAGCAAAGAAACGTCGTTCTCGGCCTATTGAAATCGCGCCAATCTTTTGGGTCAAAGTCGTATTCATTTCGACTGAGATCGCTTTTTTCAATGCGCTATCTACGTCTCTTTTTGTACAGCTAGAGCACAAAATCTTCTCTCTAGTGGGAGATATTAAGAAAAAAAATAAAATTATGTTTTTTTTTTTTTTTTATCTCAAAAACTATTAATAAGCTAGGAAATGAAAAAAGATAGGCACGTCAAAATATTGCCATTATAGAAGAAACAATTCCGAAATTTAAATTGATATACTTCATGATCTCGTTCAAAAGATCATTAGGATTACGAGACAGACCATTATTTTTAAAACAATTCTAGAATCGACTTTATTCGTTTAGTTATTCCACATAAAAAACAATCCAATTTCAAAACTACTGGGAAATAAGCTTTTTAATACCCCGAAATCGATACACAAAAGACCCTTATTCTTTTCAGCTTTTCCATAAAGATATATAAGTTGATAAATACTTCAGACTTAAAAGCTTTTAACGCATAATCGGTATCAAATTCAAAGTAGAATCATGCAACGAAGCGAATGAAAAAGAAATGATTGCGATCAATAGAAACAGAATCATTTAAATCCTCCAATATTAATAACCATGTGGGTGATTGCATTCGGATCCGTTAGGGTGCAATGCACTTCCGCCTTTCCAAGAGGGGAGACGCTCTTAAATAAACCCGTATATCCAAATGACAACCGCGCCTTTTTTGCCCTTTTTGTTATTTTCCTGCCTCCTCCTCCTGCTTTTTTTATACGCACAAAGAAGAAACACGTGCTTAATGGAGTTTTCCCATTTAACGAGCTGTTAAGAATTAGGGGTTATTCACATTACAAACTACTGATTAATTGAGAGTTAAATGATTCTTTTAGGCATTCGATTAATATTTCATGAACCAATAACTTCTATATTGATTTTTACAACTGAACCGTTATAAATAG
Organism: Sitophilus oryzae; assembly: GCF_002938485.1. Taxonomy (NCBI): domain Eukaryota; kingdom Metazoa; phylum Arthropoda; class Insecta; order Coleoptera; family Curculionidae; genus Sitophilus; species Sitophilus oryzae. The sequence continues at coordinate 954,524 of NW_022146782.1, forward strand.
TCTTCCAAATCATAAACGATTGATGAGAGAAAGGATTTTTCTATACTTCCTCCTTGGATGGCAATCTTCCAACGGTCTAAGCCACCCGAAGAAATTTCTTAGAACTTACGACCAGAAAAATCAAAGATTTTTCTTTGATTTAAGTAAGATCAATCTTCGGATTGCCACGGGGTCTTCGACACTGTCTTCTCAACGAACACCTCAGTAGATTGAAGTTAAGAAACAACGACGAATGAAGATTCTGTGGGAAAAATGGGAAAAACACCAAGACACCTCATCACTGGAGTGCGCTGAGACAACCATTCGTGCCAAAGACTTTGGTACTGACTAGTGATGGGTTGTTATTTAACTATCTGTTATTTTATAACAATTATTTAGAAATAACATAACGCAACCGTTACTACTTTTAAAAAATAACAGATATAAAATAACGATACACAGAGATAGACCGTTCGTGAAAGGAAGTCGGCGCTCTGCCCCGCCACGAAAAACAACTAGTATAGATTATGGATAGAAAACATGTTATTTCGACAACCATCGATACAGGCGGCGAGATACAACGGACAACGGAGCGGGGAATGCGCTACGGCGCCGGCGCGGCGCGGCTAACGTAGCTGCATCAGTCGATGGTCGTGTGGGGCTTGGAACAGCTTAAAAATAATAGGATATAAAAGAAGCAAGTTTTTTGAAACAGTTGCGGGCATAACGCCTGGCGGTCGAGATAACAGGAGTGGGAAAGGAACGCTGCTGCATCGGTCGATTGTCGATGGAGGCTCGCAACGGGTTGGAGAAGCAGTCATTTTAGATCCGTTGTTTTTTAACCTGTTACGAGCATAACAGAGCGCCGGTCGCGATAATCGGAGTGGGAAAGTAACGCTGCTGCACCGGTCGATTTTCGATGGAGGTTCGAAACAGGTTGGAGAATAACGCATCAGTTGTTTAAGATACATTGTTTTTCAACCTATTACGAGCATAACGAGCGGAGGTCGATATATTATGGCGCTGTATGTTTCAGTACTTACTTATTAAGTTTCAATATTTAGGTATTTATTTATTCTGAAAAATTTTCTATATAATATTTTAAGATTTTTTAAAAATGTATACAGGGTGTTTTGAAAAATTTGGTCATTGATTAATCACGATCCTGTTTAAAGCCCTTGATGTAAAAAGCTGATTTTTGGAAAACGGATTGACTTTAGAGTGTAGAGGTTCGATAAGAAGGGATTTTTCGAAACTCGAATTCTAAGGGGGTGAAACCACCCTCAAATATTAGAATATTTTTTATTTAAAAACCGGTAAGTTTTTCGGAAAAACTCTTAAACACGTCTACTTTATTTTGTTGTTTTACATATTTTAAGATTTTTTTTAAAATATATACAGGGTGTTCAATAAAATATGACCATTGAGTAATCACGGTTTTGCTTAAACTGCTTGACGTTTAAAGCCGATTTTTGGCAAACGGATTGACTGTGGGGTTGAGGTTCGATAAGGAGGGGTTTCTCGAATCTCAAATTCCAAGAGGATGAAAATGCCCCTCAAATATTACAATATTTGTTATTTAAAAACGGTTAGTCTTTCGGGAAAACGCTTGGACACGCATAATTTATTTTGTTTTTACATATTTTGAAATTTTTTAAAAAATCATACAGGGTGTTCCAAAAAGTTGAGTAATTGATTAACCACGATTCTGCTTAAACTGCTCGACGTTTAAAGATTATTTTTGGCAAATGTGAGAAAATTTTATCCAGTTTGTATGTTAATGGCAATTCTTGCTTTGCTTTATCATCACCATTACAAATTATTAATTCGACGCGAACGAAGTCGCGGGTACACGCTAGTTTAAGTGTAAAATTAATCCGAACTCTAGTGTGTAGTTGGTTTGCTTATGAAGAATATACTACACATTTTCTTATATTGCTAATTTTTGACCGCAAATGGTAAAATCATAACTAAGAGCTTCTCGCCCGTCGATTGAGATGCACCCTATAGTACGCAATTCAGGCGGATCGAGGGGCAGGGCGTAGGTAGATCGGGATGTATCAATGAATAAAAAAACACAGGAACGAGCATAACGTCACATCGCTGCGATCAAAGTGGAGGTTGCATATGGCCGACCTGTTTTCGTGTTTTCGATGTAGCAGTGGCGTAGAGTAATAATTATGAATAAGTCACGAAAAAAAAAATAAAAATGATAAACCTTGGCAGGTCAGAGTTTTAATAAATTTTTACTTTTATGTTATTTAATATAGAGTTAATTTGTTTATATTTAACGGATTATAAATGAGTTAGTGATTGAACATAGGTAATATTATTATACCTACATATTATTATGTAACTAAAAAAAGGAAAACGGATGGGAAAAGGTAAATAAATAAAAAGTCAAAAATACAAATTTATTGGCCTTTAAATAAAATTAATTTCGTATACATTGTGTGTACACTACTGTTTTTGGGGATAAACTCAGGGTTTTTGACAAAATTTACCCATTGCGATCTTCTCGTCTGATTTTTAGGAAAGCTAGAACAAAAGTATAATTTTAAAAAAATTATTGAAAATACCTATTGTCATATTTAACCCCGGGTCACCTTAAACCCCAATAATGAAAGTATTTTCTTTTTGTAGTTTTGTACAGTTAAAAATTTGTCTCTGAAATATATTATAATAATATGATAATCAGTATCCAAGTTTTTAACCCAAACAGTCAAAACACAAACCCTAAGTTACGCCTATGATCCTAGGCAAGCTTTGTCATTTGTAGTTTTGTACAGTTAAAAATTTGTCTCTGAAATATATTATAATAATATGATAATCAATATCCAAGTGTTTAACCCAAACAGTCAAAACACAAACCCTAAGTTACGCCTATGATTCTAGGCAAGCTTTGTCATTTGTAGTTTTGTAGGTTAGGTTAACCTTTACAAAGCAGTTAAATAAAATAAGCTTTTATTGGCTTAAAAATTCTTACCTGTGAAATGTAACACCATCATCTTTATGTTTTGGTGTCAGGGAATAGCCACAAGCGGCACAGCTAACCATATTTTCGGAACACTGGAATTTGGCCTCTCATTTGGCGAACTGGGGCGATAAAAAATGACAACAGAATGAGTCATACTCGGAGGACCAATATGGCCGATTTTGTCTCGCGCATACTTTAGTGACAGATACGAAACGCTCGTTCCTGTGTTTTTTTATTCATTGGGATGTATAGGTATAGACCAGGGGCGAAATTTTGGCTTTTTTATATCGCAATTTGTAAACAGCGCTTATTTGTAAACAACCACCGTTTTTAGAGAGGTATTTTAGATAACAATCGATATTTAGAAATGTTTTGACACCCTGGAAATACTACCACTGAGCACGTCATTGTTGCAACTTGCAACTGCGTTAATACGCCTGGCGGTGACCACCTCATACTCTTTCAGATATTTAGCAATAAAATAAAGAAACCTGTTATTTTTAAGCTGTTATTTTAAGCTGTTTTTTATAAATAACTATAACAGTTTCAACTGTTATCTAAAAATAACAGTTTTGCCCATCACTAGTACTGACTGATATCGGAGTTGGAGAACTAGCCTCTGTGAACCCGCCTCAGTGGTTGGCTTTTGTCAAAGCCCATGACTCTATGATGAGTTATAACTCGTTATAACTCAAGAAAAAGAAACACACAATAGATCTCTAAGGTTTGAGTGATTAACCTCCCTCCCAAACATTCTACATACTTCCTCATACTCGTTGAAGTATTTATTTCTCAAATTAGAAGATTTTGTATTGATAATTAATTATAATATAAAAAACTACATCTTTTAAATGATGTCTAAAGTCATATGCATCTAAATAATGCCTAATACGTCATATTATCCCTAATAATACTAATAATTTATGTCAAAATTACTAAAAAACTTTCCATTAATGTTTAACTGTTCTCTATAGCTACAAATTATGTGTATATTATGTTCATACATATAGACATGGTAAAATTCCTAACTCATGACTTCCCAGACATTCGTTTAGTACCAATTCCTAGTGCTAATCTCAAAACATAAGTTTGTAACACATATTTCGATGATTAAATTGCAAAATATATACAGACTCTCCTAGCAATAACAATAACCTTGCAACATAACAGCCAATAACACGATTGTATAAGAAAAGGATGTAAACATTTTTCCTGAATCACAAAGGTATAAAAATGGTATTATTTCGATAATTCCAACGTTAAGTTACTACTGGGAGTAAGTACTAGTCTTATTAAGAAAATGATGTTCGCAGAAAAAGCGTAATGTCAACAGGTCAAAAAAAACCTTTGTCTGAAAAGAGCGTTTTTCCACGTGCAGAAGTTAAATGTGCCCTTGCTACCATAATAAGCTCTAATAAAACGATTTACCTGTGCTTAAATTCTTTTCGTATTATGTAGCAAAATACCTTCAAGAGTAACTTAAGTTTCATAATAACTACCGTTCGTTATTCTGATCTTGAAGCGAGTATAGATATCTTTTTACGGAACGTATCAAAATAAAAATTACCTCTTATTTAACTTTTTTTCTCTTAAGGTATGTAAATTTATCTAATAAACTTATGTCTAGTATGTAAAAACAAGTTTACATGATACGTCTACAGATATACCTAACATTAAATAGCTGAAACAGCTCTGTAAGAGTCATTTCGTATTTAAAAGAAATCGGGACCCAATAATTACAAACTGGAACTGCTTCTATTTGCTATTAATAATATTGTATTAAACAAGCAGAACGTCAAAAAAATACAGATGAATATTTATCAACACTAGGTTAAAATAAAAAAAATGTAAACAATACTAACGTAATCCAAAAAGATAAGTTTTACGAATAGCAAAGTTTGCAATGTGAAAAACTCTTATTGATGACTCCATTGCACCTTTCAGAAACATGTTGAAATGACGTATGAAAATGAAAACATACAACCAACGCAAAAAAAAGCATAACCCTACCCCTTTATGACTAAACCGTATTTCAGAAAATTAATGATATATCATCTCTGCATTTAGTATATGCAAAATTATTCCAATACGCCTCGCTAGACATTGTAATTTAATTATTGCCAAAACATTTCTTCAACAATTTTTTATCACAATTTTTTTTAAAAAACTGAAAAAGTGATACAGAACAAGGTTGATAAAAACTTGTAATTAATTTTTTTAACAAAACGTGTTGTATAATTATGGTTTAGAATAGTTTTTATTGTTTTAAGCACGATCATAACTCTAAAGTTGTAATTATGTTTAAAACTTGGTTAAAACCTCGTTTAAAACTATGGTTGCCAACCATCCTCTATTATTTCCTATTTTTCGAGTACTAAAAAAAGTAAACGCATTAGAAACATTTCGTGAAAAGAATTAAACGTATTAAATGGCGACAAAACCGTTAAACCCATCCCGCTGCAATTTATACGGTGTCTGCGATCAACGTACCCACCACCCATAGAACAGACGACATCCAGAGACGACATACGGGATCGCTTCTAAAGGGAACACGCGCCTCTGCATGGGGCTAGGAAAACGTAGGGGTGAACGGCATCGATTCGCCAGTACGTTGCCCAGAAGGTCCTAAATAACTCAAGTTTTTTTTTCGGGTCGTCTCGCCTGTGAGAAAAGTATTGTGGAAGAAATAAGTTTTGGCAATAATAAAAGTATATTATACCGTATGATCGAGAAAAAACGGCGTCAAAGGCGGCTTAGGAATGACTATCGATGCTATTTTTGACGAGATAGAACTCTAGACGTCAGTTACTGAGAATTGACATAAAATTTGTCAAAAATTAATACCTTATATAGAAAAACCAGAAAAGAATAGAAAGTTTCCAGATACACAAATAGCTATATTGGGGAAGTTGAATTTTAAGTACTATGATTTAGATTCGTTGTTATGTTTTAAACATTTTGTTTAACATCATGTCATATGGTTTAAAACACCATTGCTTGTTTTAGACTTGTTTTAGTATTTTTTGTTTAAGACTTTTTAAAACATGTTTGGTGTTGTATTTCTTCTTTACCCAAACCACAGAATATCTAGCTACGCAACAGAAAAATACTCGAAATGAAAGAGCTAAAATTGCACAAATAGAATACTAGATGGCGCGACAATGTCATAATCAGAATATAATTAGAAATTTTGAACTTTCGGTTTTGGATCGACGGCTCGTCGAGGGCCTTATAGCTCGGCTAAATATGCACAGTTGCCAGATTCAAAAGACTTGAATTGGCATCCCATTCTTTTATTATGTATAATGCAGTATGTGTTTCTTTCTATTCATCTTTTCTTGTCAGATACACTTATATTAATTATTCCTTTGGCTATTAAAATAGTTTTAAGTATATTATTACAAAACATATACATTTTTTATATACACTACCTTATAATGTTAACTAAGAAAATACCTTTAATTACCTTTAAAATTAATAATAGACAGGGCGATTGATAGTGATATTTATTAATGCTGGAACGTTAGTAATGAAATATAAGTTTAATAATAATGGAAATAATTTATTAAAATGCAGTACAAAAAATGTTAACTGACTAAAAAATACTATAACAAATTTCTTCCGTTTGCCACGTTATTTATATAGACCTAGGTAGATTTTAAAAAGTGACACAGGTACAATTAATAATATATTAGTTCGGCATAAAAGTTGCTGTCACGACATCGAACAATAAATTAAAATAAATTAAAATTCGTAAAATAAATTAAAATTATTAATTAAACAAATCTTTATAAAGAAACGCAAGTATACCAAATTTGGGTCCAATCGAACTCCAGGAAATAATATCATAATAGTGTACTATATTATGGTACCACTCGATATGCTTTAAGGTACCATAACATTGCAATGTCACCAAAGATCCGTAGTATACCAAATTTAAGAACAATCGAACGTCATGACATAGTATCGTAATATGGTACTATATTAAGGTACCACTTTATATACATCATAGTTCAATCATATTACAATGTAACTGAAGATACGTAGTATCCCAAGTTTAAGCCCAATCGAACGCCATGTACGTTATATAGTACTATATTATGGTACCAGTTGATACGCTTCATGGTACCATAATAATGCAATGTCATCAAAAATACGCAAGTATATATCAAATATGAGCTCAATCGAACGCCAGGAAATGGTATTGAAATATGGTACTATATTAAGGTACCACTTTATATGCATCATAGTACCATCATATTACAATGTAGCCGAAGATACGTAGTATCCCAAATTTAAGCTCAATCGAACGCCATGTACATAATATGGTACTATATCATGGTACCAGATGATATGCATCATAGTATCATCATATTATAATGTCACCGAAAATACGTAGTATACCAAGTTTAAGCCCTATTGCCGCCATGTACCTAATATTGCTATGTCATCAAATATGGTACTATAGAAGGTACCACTTTATATGCTCCATGGTACCATGTATTACAATGTCACTGAAGATATAGTATATCAAGTTTAAGCCCAATCGAACGCCATGTATCGTAATATAGTACTAGCTGGCTGGAAAAGGACGATCGATGACATTTCCCATATAAATTTACATATAAAATGACAGCGATATTCATTTCATAGCTATCGCTAACGCCGTTTTTTCCCGATTATACGATATGAACTTGTCAGGAATGAGGAAGTGGTATCATAATAGTAGAACAATACTTATTATATTGTCGCCGAATTACAATGAAAATTCAGGATTCAATTATACAATCAAACGTCAGGAAGTGATTGTAATTTAGCTCATAAGATTTAATTCCAACTAACATGGCAAACTGAAAAAAACAGCTCTGATCTATTTTAATATGTTTAAATGATGTAGCAAATTTGAAGGTAGGCTTTATCAGGAAGTATTACGATATGAATTACACAATGGCAACACTGCACAAAATTCTTTTAAATTTTGTTTGCAGAAAACTGTTTTCTTTTAAATTTATTGCCCTCTATTATGTAGTAGCGAAACTACCACATCAAAATATCTGATTTGGAGACAGGCTTTTAAAGCCTGTCTCCTTTTGCTACCTACAATTTTATACATGTAACGAGGCTTCTGTTGCGTAGCTAGGTATTCTGTGCCCAAACCCTCGTTGTTGATCGTAGTACTATAAAAGTATTATGGTACTTTTTAAATTTAGGTATTTAAATTTGTCTACATGTTGTATCTGGCTGGACGTTATAATTAATATCAACGAACGAGTAACTCCAACGAATACAAATGGGAGCAGTTAAGAGAATCAGCTTGGGAATTAGTTTCATCAGTTTCACACAGATCATCTCTCTGTGTCTAACTGATTCTCTAAAAACATTTCTACATTCTAGTGACATAATATACAAATGAAGAAAATTCGTAGCGAATACAAAAAAGCAATACAAATACCGCTAATGCATAGAAAAACGTAAAAAAAGAAAATGAATGTTGTAAAAATAATAAAGCTAGTCCAGTATCGGATTTCTTGCCCTATTTGGTTGTAATCAGGCCTTATAATAGAAATTGGAACGGCTGGACGGCCGTGTTGCCAAATCTCTAAGGACATGCTCCAGTTCGCACTAATGTTCGTGTCAATCAGCGCGCCGAGTGGGACCAATCACACTATCCGATACAGTACGCCTGCCGTTGGTGAGGGACAAACACAGGACCGTGAAAAAATTGAAAGGAGGAATTTGTACTTTGACAAGTGCCATATGGCCTAAACAGAAAACATAACAATTTGATAAAAATGTCTCTTTTCGTCTACAAAAATAGCCTAATGGCCTAATATATACCATTCACTTCAGGGGATTTATAAAAAGCGTACTACTCTATTAATGAGTTTTTTAATGACACTGATAGATTTTACATTGCAAAAAATGTTTTACAATTTTACGATTACAATAATAATTTTTAATTTTTCAATTTCAATCTTCTTTACATACATTTTTATTTTCCAAATTTTAACTTTTTATGTATTTACTGCTTATTTTTAACAATGTTCCATGCTACCATTGCGGCTTATTTTTTGCATTTGTATGTTTATATTTATGTTATTTCAGTTCACTGCCTAAAATTTCTATATTAATGTATGGCTCCGAGTCCTGGACGATGAGACAGTCAGAAATGAAAAAAATTGACGCAACTGAGATACTGTTGGCGACGAATGCTCAGAATTCCCTGGACTGCCCGGCGAACCAATGAATCCATAATCCAAGAACTGAACATCACAGAACGCCTCTCAATTTCTATACAGTCACGTATACTTAAATATTTCGGTCACGTTATGAGGAGGGATACTGACTGTATGGAAAACTCATTATACAGGGCAAGGTTCCGGGAAGCGATTTTACTAAATATATACTATTACAGCACAAGACACGCCCCCAAATACGTCATTGGAAAACATAATCTAGCTCAGCACATTCCTCCAAAATCTAAACGTTTGCAGCACAACAACGTGGCTGAGTCATACAAATCGGTTGAAATGGAATAAATTGAATTTTAATATATACTCTTTTAATTGGAGCTATATCTAATATCTGCAAAATAAAACAGCACAAAGCAACACACAGCAACATCTAATGAATTTTGGAATTAGGTAGATTAGACATGATATTAAGGGACAGGTTGTGTTTTCTTTTTCTGGAAGGGCGCCCACTTTGAATTCTCTGTCCCCCCATTTTAGCATTTCGTATCTTTCTTCTACTGCGTGCTGTAGGCTGGACTTTTATTAATTTTGTTTTTCGTTTGATACACTGCTTGCTAGCTAGGAATGAATCTAACTGACTACCTGTGTTAATTGCTCTTAGGCTTCCAACAAACTTTTTTATTAACTCTGTATTACAACTCTCATGTTTTGCTAAATCTGCAATACGGCTAAATTCCCTTTTCAGACTTTCCACTACATTTTTATGTTCTTCGCTACCTAAAACAAAAAATATTAAGCAAGTAACAATATTATAACTTTTAGATTATCTTACAAGGTTTACTTTCAATAATTTCAACATCAGTTATAGAATCCGATTGGGTTTGATAACTTGGCGTTTAAAGGGGTATTGCATTCCCCAAATGCAACCGAATCGTCGTTTTCGATCATGTTTTTAAAAAACGAACAGTTTTTTTACCAGTGGCTAGATAAACAATTATTTGTCGGTCATTTTCCGTTAACTGGGGACTCGATAAAATATTGATGCTAAACGAATTTTCTACAGCACATAAATGTTTGCAAAAGGCCCCTCCTGTTCCACTAGCGCAATTGCATAAGGCGGAATTTGTTAGAACAGTATAATGCATATTTTTGTCTTCAGCTGAAGAAACTAAAAAAGTTTCATTATCTATTTTCTTAACTGTTAGATTTCTAATTTTATCTTTAAATTTTAAGTAGTTTAAATTAATTTTCGTTTTTCTGTTGCTAGCAAATGATATCAGACGTCTTTTATGGTAACATTCCAGAATATTGGTTATAAAATCTAATACCACAGCATTAAAGGATTTACATCTTTCCAGTATAATATCTTTCAGTACTCTGGTAGATGCTTCAACAAAGTTGTTTGTGTTGTGTCCTTTAGTACACAATGATTTTCTATAAAAGTTACACCACTCGTTCCTTCTTTCCCACAAATTTTTAAGATAGTTGATAAAATTTGTGTATTTGCATTTTTCACATAAGGTACCAAATAATTCCTCTGCTTCTTCTTCACTTTGTGCATAAGGTATATAACGGAATTCCATCATAAGTTTTTTTCTTTCTTTAATATCTATGTGATTTTTTGCATCCCACAACCATCTCCACACAGCCTGACACACGTGAAATGAACATAAAATTAAATTTTCCAACAACGTATTGTTGTGCTGCAAACGTTTAGATTTTGGAGGAATGTGCTGAGATAGATTATATTTTCCAATGACTTATTTGGGGGCGTGTCTTGTGCTGTAATAGTCTATATTTAGTAAAATCGCTTCCGGGAAGAAGACTAAGAGGCCGCTCGCCCTCCCGATGGATAGACCAGCTATCAAAGATCACCCACAAGCCACTGCACACGCTTGTACATGAAGCACAACACAGGGAATTATGGAGATAAACCTCACACATCACCTGACCACTACATTCCTCTTGTAGGAATAAAGACAGAGAGAGAGAGAGAGATTTATGTTATACGTCTGTGTATTTATATGTGTGTAACTGGTACTCTTGTAATTTTTAACTGAAAAAAATAAACTCTACAACTACCTAATATTTCAGAAAATAAATTCGCTATCAGAATTTTCATAACTGAAATGTTAGTTTTTCAATAAAATAGGTAAGTAATCTTTTAGAAAATCGTCAAATTCACAGCTAATATAGTTTTCTTCTCGTGCCATTCATCAAGCGTAATAAGACATTTAAGTCAGTCCTCTACGCAAACACAATAGTCGTCTGCTAATTCTATTACCGTGTAAACAAAAAGAGGTGAAAATAAGAAAATAATTTCATTATCTTATACCAGACACCCTATGTTCTCATTTTGGGCAAATGTGTTTTTTTTAAAAGCAATTAATTGAGCAATGCATACATTTTAACCTACATTTCTGTACAAGAATAACTTTTTTTACATTTAAGCAGTGTCATAGAATAGATAAAGTCCGAATTAACTTGAGAATTGCCTTAATGGCCTTATATTTGGCTTTGAACTGAATTAAAAATTAAGAAATACCTATTGCTCCTCTAAAATAAATAACTAAAAAAATGTTTTTTGCCCGAATTATTAATACTTCTATAAATTGTAGATGTTAAATATGCACTGCAAAAAATTAAATTATCAAAATATATTAACGTTGAAATAAAGAAGTTATAAAACAATTTTAAATTTAAACTTATTATTAAAAAAATCATATTTTCTACCACACAAAGCACTTAAAATACCCTAATTTTTTCTATTAGCTACCGCCGAATACATAAAAATGTCAAGCGTTTTAATCAAATTACAATCCGCTTTGTTACTGGCAGGCCTAAATTTCAATATCGCTTTGCCAAAGGTCGCTATCAAAACGTAACCTACGGTCAAAGAGTTTCCTTTAACATACAGTAAAAACATTTTTACAACACCAACAAAAATATGCTATTTAATGATCAAATTTAAATCAACATCGAGATTTGAAAAATACTTTTTTGCAAGAAAAGTTACAAAATTATCAAGAAAATTAATAGTGCATATTCTAAAATCTAACCAGCTCTTATGATCAAAGCGGCATGCACACTACTTAGATAACAAGAAACAACGATAATCTTCTAGCTAGTACTGTAAAAACGTCATGTAAAAATATGTGGGAAAATGACCATAAAGAAAAAGAGAATAACCTGAATGGGAAACCACTACATGCCTTCAACCGCTTAGACCATTTCATCAAATTCTTGCGGTAATGTAACTAAATCTTCTCTTATGGCTTCTCCATTATTATTGTTATTATTCTTTATTACTGTTTACTAGCAAGCAATAAGTATGCCCTCAACTATTTTGTTATCGTATGAGTTTAAAGTAATATAAATATGTTTTGATTAAAAAATACTTCGATTATTCTTTCGTCATAACCAAAATACCAATAACAAAAACAATAGATGTAGTTGCCTAATTAATTTATACTTGAAAATCTGACAAAATATAGATTTTTTGTTTTAGATAACATAAAAGTGATCTGTATAATTTGTATTGCTTCAAAGTCTCTTAAAATAGAAACGATAAATAAAAACACATCACTGCCTTCAAATCCTCCTATTTTATTATGAGCAGAATAATTTAACATAAGTGACAAAGGCATTTTGGCCAAAAAGTTATGTAGAATGTAAAAATATGTCCAGAAAGTCTAATGAAACAAGAATTTGGTGTGCAAATCGCTAGAGATTCACATGTTATTGAAAATTATACATCCCACACAACCAAACCACCTATGAAATTGGCATAAATGTTAAACAGTCGAAACACTACTGACATTCGAATGCACGAGATAACAAAGAACCACATTTTTCTCCAGGCTGTCGTACTAACAACAATGTGTTTCTTTTTGTTGTTTCTTTTTCAGATTGATAAAATCTGCGCATGGCTTCATTCAATCAACTTTAGTTGTCATTAAGCGTCCAATACCTTTTTAAAGACAGTCTTTGTTTATTAGATCTGCTGTAAATTTTGGGGAATGCTCTACTATGAACTTTTTCGCCTGTTTCTGCACTGGTGAAAAATTTTTCTTGAAAGAATTGTTTGAGTTATGTGAGGTTGGTTTTTCCTATAAATACTTCTGTGTTTGGATATTATTATTCTGGTACAGATGATTTAAACTGGTTTAAATTCATTAACAAAGGACCAGACATAATTTTGTTTACAGGTTGGTTTTAACTTGACTCTTTAGGGCTCTGCAATGACCATCGTGGATGCATCTGAACGGTTGATTGCCACTTTGGAAAAGGAGGGTGGAATCTGGTAACTGTGCAAATTTACCGGTGTTTGAAGAGTTAATAGCACAAGGTGACGGCAACACGATATCAAAAATGCTACAGAAAGAGGTGTCTAAGCATTTGGATACATTGCAAACTTCTTTTGAAGGCTACTTTAACTTAGAATCGCTGGAAAATGAAACGTGGGTGCATTTATAATCGACACGGATATCAGCGATGAAGATCTCATTAAAGATGATTTAATTGGCATGAGATCAAAAGACGTTTTGAAAACTGAATTTCATGCAAAAGATCTTGACGAGTTTTGGTGTTCTTTAAGTCAAGCTTACCCTCTTCTTGTCAAGCGAGCTATGTCCATTCTGATACCATTTGGTACTACGTACCTTTGCCCGAGGCAGGGTTCTCGGTTCTGGTCTCAATAAAAACAAAAAGTCGCAACCGATTGAACGTCGCAGATAATATGCGCCTTGCCTTGTCGATAAGATCTTGTCGAAGATAACCCCACAATTTAACGTTCTCATTGAGGCTAAACAGCAGCATCCCCCTCACAAATTTACTAGTTTACATGTAATAAATCTACTAATAAACGTTTTCTTTTTATGTAAATAAGGTTTTTTTTATTTTCCTCTATTATTTTTGATAGGGGTCCGTGAAATTGTACAAATTGCGAAAGTGGTCCGTGACTGCAAAAAGTTTAAGAAACCCTGGACTAGAGGAAGGGCAGAAGTCAACATCAGCGACATCGGGAACTTTGCAAAGAACTGGAAGTGCTTTAACGCAAAGAAAGAACGAGAGGAAGGTTTGGTACAATAATAACAGGGGTATCGCAATGGGTCCAAGGCCTCCGAGTGAGGGATCAAACATGATCCCAAACCGCAGCAACCTAACCTATGTATCATGTCAGTAATACATCTGACCAAAACGTTGTGTAAGTAAAAATAAACAAAGACAATGGAAGTCCAAAATTCTTCTAGCTTCAATACATACATACTGCCATTACTCGCTGACGAGTATTCGACACGCATCAGAAGATGGTCACGCAAGGCGTTTTCTTTCATGAGCTTTTCTGTGGCTGAAAAGCTTTTCTTTCATCACGTTCTGTGGCTGAAAAGCCTGATACGTGATGACATTTACCTACCGCACTCCGGACATTCAAAAATCTCATTGCTTTGTTGCCTCTTTACTTTTTGGTTGTCGCTGTTAACTGAGTTTACAATTCTTCTCCATTGAGTTCTATTGTGAACTGCTTCTTCCCACTCATTCTGCATATTAATCCCCTTTAAGTTTTCGTGGAAAATGTCCTTGTACCTTTTCAGTTGTACCTCCTCTTACCCGCTATAAGCTCACCGTAAAGTAGAAATTTTGGTATGTGGTTTTCTTGCATTCTGCATACGTGACCAGCCCATCTTAAGCGGGATTTTGTAACCATAACTTCAATACTCACGCACGCGTTAGCTTTTTCAAGGACCGATACGTTTGAGACATGATGGAACCACCGGATTCTTAAAAGTTGTCTAAGGTGCCTCTGTTGCAACTTGTCTAATGCGTTCATGTGTCGGCGGTACGGCACTCAGGTTTCTATACACACGGCACCCAGGCTCCTATATAACATGGTGGGGATTACAATTGCTCGGTACACTGCAAGTTTCGTTTTTGTACTCAAGTCATGATTGTAGAAAACCCTGTCTTTTAATTTCCAGAATGCTCTTGAGGCGCTAATCCTGTGCTGAATTTCAGAGTCGATATTGGCCTTTTCCGAGACGAAACTGCCGAGGTAATTGAATTCCGCTACATATTCCAACAGTTCTTATTATAGCATTGTTGTGATCTTCCGGAGGAGTGCACATGATTTTAGTTTTGTCGATGTCTAGCTTAAGGCCCAAAGCCTCGTATGCCCAGGAATATGTGTTTAACATTGCTTGTAATTGTTGTAACGTGTTTGCAACTAGAGCGCAGTCATCAGCGTATTGAAGTTCTGTGATGAATTTTGTACGTGTTTTTGCCCCCTGAGTCTTTTTATGTGGAACAGACATTTTTTTAGAATTAGAATTTAGAATGAGTGGGAGGAGGGTTAATCACTTCGACCTTACAGATCCATTGTGTCCCCCTTTCTTGAATCATAACTCATCATACAGTCCCAGGGCTTTGACAAAAGCCAGTATCTGGGACGGTTTTATAGAGGGTAGTTCTCCATCTCCAATATCAGTCGTACCAAAATTCATGGCACGAATGGTTGTCATCTCGGCGCACTCAGTGATGAGGTGTACTGGTGTTTCCCCATCTTCCCCACAGAATCTGCATTCGCCGTTTCTTCTTAGTTTCAATCTACTGAGGTGTTCGTTGAGGAGACAGTGTCCTGTTAAAAACCCCGTGACAATCCGAAGATTGTTCTTACTCAGACCCAGGAAGATCTGTGATTTTTCTTCATCATAAGCCCTCAGAAACTTCTTCGAGTGTCTTAGACCATTGGAAAATTTCCATTCCAGGTTGCGGATGGAATCTTCCAAGTTCTTGAGTTCCGCCTTGAGTTGGTTACCACTTGGAAAGCAGAACGGTTCTGGTTCAGTTAGTGGAGTGTTCGCTGCTTTCCTAGCTAGATTATTTGCTTTTTCATTGCCTTCTATCCCTTGGTGAGCAGGCACCCAGTGTAGGAGGACTTTGTTTTCTTTGCCTAATTTATTCAGCTTCTCTATGCATTCTTTGACCAATTTCGAATTGATTGATACTGAGTTGATCGCCTTTAACGCTGCTTGACTATCAGACAAGATGGTATTTCTTGTTTCCGATAGTTCCTATCTAAGATAAGTTGTACGCATCTCTCGATGGCGTAGATTTCTGCCTGTAGGATACTAGGGTAAGTGCCCATTGGTTCGGTGGAACAGACATGCCCAATCCTTTCTCCTGCAGTTTGAATAGTGAATTCTAGTTTAATAGGAATAGGAATAGTTTCTAGTTTCAATACTGAATCATTGTCTACCGCATTCAAAAAAATAGCCCCTGTTGGGTGTTGTTATATAACAATTCAAAAGTATTTTGTTTTGTTTGTAGAGTTGTAAATCTGTAAAATAAATCAAGAAAAAACTGTCAGTCAGAGACAACAATGAGTCAGAGACTAAACTGACATGACTGCCAGAAAACAAAAAACACCACTACCAAAGGACATAACCAGGCCGGGCCCCCTACACGTCGTAGGGCATAGCCCTGCGTGCGAACGCCCTTTTACAGTAAACAAAGTGCGGGCCCCCCCAAGTACGAATGCCGAGGAGAGGACGACGATCGCGCCGAGTCGGAGTCGGAGAGTCGTTGAACAATCTTTACAGTTTATTCATCTCGGAGGTCCTTAAACGGCCTTGAAAGTTCCGCTACGGGCGCCAACCAACAGACCAGGAGACACACGGAACAAGGCGGTGCGAGGCAGCAGATAAGCCACTTTGCGTCCAATTTTCGTTTTTCGGGACGATACCGTTAGCATTCGTTTCGAAGATGATGACGAGTGGAAGGTTCGAAACGGGCAGTGGCACCAAGAAAAAGATCTAACAGAGTAGATGTTGAAGAAAATGAGGCAAAAGCTCTATTCTAAAAAAATATTTTTTATAGAAATCTATTATTTCTGTAACACTTCCCTGGCGAGGCATGGTTTATATTATATCACAAACCGTTCAATATTATTTGATTCTCTTTATCTTCATCTGATTTATGATCTTCTGATGACCAAAAATGTAGAGAAAAAAACATGGGGACAAAGCTTTTCTGAGGAAATTTTATAGTATAATACGAGGTAATAAAATGAATATGACTTAGTTCTCTTCATGACACTGACAGAAGTGAAAAGAAACTATCAATTAACCGGTATTTGATTATAAAAAGAAACCAAAATTGATTCATTTACAGAAAAAAATATTTTGAACTTCAATTACACTTATTTTTAACTAAACACTTAACATTTTACAGGGTGGTCCGAACTGTATTCCAGAAACTTCGGCAGCATATTCTGCAGATAAAAATCATTAAAAAAAGTTCGTATAAATGTATGTCCCAAAATGCTTAGTTTCGGAGATACAGGGTGTAGAAGTTTCATATTTATTTCGATTTTTTCCAAATAATTTCTGAAGTAACATCAATATTTGGATGAAAATTGTGTCAATATTACTCCTACTTGTAGAGGGCGCCACCTACATATTTTTTAACTTGTTTGTAGAGTAATAACTTTTCGTCCATACCTGTATAAAACTACTGAAACAAAATATACATTTACGACGTTTTTTACGTAAAAAAGGTCTCTTGGTAAAAATCGCCACGAGTCATGGTTATCGAGATATTTGGAATCGAAATTATCAATACCTGTCATCATTAAAAAATTGTCAAATTAAACATGTTGACTATCATTATTTTGTAGAAAAAATTACGATTAATTTAATTTTTTTTTAAAAAATAAAAAATTCCCAAATTTATTATTTTATTCAAATAACTTACTACTCAACATGTTTATTTTTTGTAATGATAACATGTATTGACTATTTCCATTCTAAATATCTTTAGAACGGTTGCTCGTAGCGATTTTTACCAAGAGAATTTTTTTACGTAAAAAGTCACGGAAATGTACATTTTTTCACTCTGTAGTTTTATACAGGTACGGATGAAAAGTTATTACGCTTCAAAACAGTTAAAACACATGTAGGTGTCGCCCCCTACAAATAGGAGTCATATTGACATCAAAATCAAATTTCTCATGTCAAAAAAGTCCCAAACACGAATTTTCATCCAAATGCTGATGTTACTTCATAAATTATTTGGAAAAAATCGAAATAAAAATGAAACTTCTACATCCTGTTTCTCCGAAACTAAGCATTTTAGGACATTCATAAGAACTTTTTTGCTTATTTTTATCTGCAGAATATGCTGCCGAAGTTTCCGGAATACAGTTCGGACCACTCTGTATAAAAATTCTTGATTGATACTTTTTGATACCAAAAATCGTAGATCTTGTATCAACGTTGAATTATTATACTAACAAAAAATTCGAGCAATGGAAACCGTGTTGCTTCCCCACTGTTAAGCCCATTTTTTCAAATGATATCTAATGATATCTAAGTGAAGAGAGTCTAGATATGATAGGTAACCTCAAAGGAACCGGAAGTGTATCTGTATCAAACTATATGTATATCTGTATCAAATTATATATTATGTAAGACTCCATTATTAATACGAAAAAAACTTCGGTGTAGTTCAAATATCAACCTAATTAATTTCTATATCTGTAGACAACGATAATTATATGAATTACGAACAACAGCGAAAAGCACGTTAAGTAGGTAATTAGGTATTACCATTTTGGATTAATTAATCCTTAATGCATCATTGGTCTACAGTTTATGTAGACCAATTTACGAAGTAGTTTTACTGACGTCTAGCAGTAGTTTAATTACCATTATTTTATAATTATGATTTAATATAATTATATTCCAACATAAAACTATACTTTCTTCTATTAAGAATAATAATCATTTATATAATTAATTGAAAAAACTACTACTATACTAATTATACTACTACTTTCAACTTGTATTGACAACTAAAAAACATCAAGACAATATCAAAGTAAGAAATGATGGATGAGAAATTCTGTTGCATTGCAGAAATTGCAAAATTAAAACAGACAACCTTAAGGTTAGATGTTTTAGACAAAACAAAACAATGAAAAAGGACAATGAAAAACATTTGACTTAACTTAACAACTTTTGAATTAAAATGACAGAATCTGTCATAGTCATATATTCACTTGTTGGGCAAACTGTAATTCTCAGACTCTAGAAGATTAAGATGTTTCACTAACTATAATTTTTACTGACTACTCCTCTTCGATAACAAGCCAAAAAAAACAGATAACTTAATATTTATACCAAACATAATATTATATAAAAACATCTCTGATTCCAAAAAAATCTCATAAGAGGTATCCAAAAAGACAAGAGCAGATCAGATCAATCTAAGTCAAAACGCATTCCCAAAAGGGCACGAATATAACAAATTGATCTTGTTTTTCTGTTCCCATTCCTTGACGTATTTGAATATGAAAGACCGTTGCGAGACCGCACCACCCTAAAATGCTCCACACCCGTATGCAAATGCTCCCCCCCCCCACTTCAATGTTAAATCGGCGCGTATATTTTCCTATATACAAGGTGGTCCAATTCCATTTATAGAAGACATCAGCTGTAACTCGGGGACCGTTAATGATAAAACTTACAAAAATATTTAATTAGGTATATCGGTCAAGAGAAATAACTGTAAATTATTATTGCCGTTGTAATTATTGTTAATCAAGAAAATTATGATTACTGCTGTTTCTATTAGAGATTTTTTCAGTTTCTTAGTTTCCCTGCGATTAGAAGATTAATTGCAATGAGCAAAAAACAACGAGGATGAAAATAATTTCCAGTTTGCCACGATGACTTTTCCTCTGCAAAATGACAACGTTAATTTTTCAATCCGATGTTTCGGATACGATTGAGAGATCAACTTTCTTAATTTAATTGTGGACCTGGTTTTTTTTTAAAAGAATATAATATAACCAAATCTAAGAGTCGATTTAGGCACTCGCCAAGTCGGTAGGCCATTGACTATAAGGCCGAGGACCGCGGTTCAGTTCCGCATAAACAATGTAAGTACCCGTCCAGATTACCCTTAGCAGCAAAGGAGACGTTAACTTAAAATAATTAACTTTAAAAGAAACTGGCATTTTCACTTGTTTTTCTGAAATGACTAAAATAAGTCATTAACATCATTCACGATTCGCAAAATACAATCGACATCGTCCTTTATTTGACCACCGTGTACATTCAAACACGAAACTTAAAAAGTCCCTAGACGATTTTCATGTGTGATAGACACTGAAGCGTAACATAATAGACCCGTAGAGCCCTTATAAAAAATGCACGTATATGTACCTAGAACCGGTATTTTTGTCGCTAATGCATACTTGATGCGTACAGTTAGCTATTAGCTAGAGAACAACTCACTTGCGGTAGGGTTTCGCATGTTCGTTTAAATCCATTAGTCTTAATCATTTAAAGTTTAAAGTACACACGAGTGCACATATCCCACGTTTTCTCAAGAAATACAACATAATGCGTAAAGAAGGGGTTTATTAGTACAGGGTGAGTCAACGATAGAGTAAAGTCCATTATCTCATTTGTTTCAAGGTTTACAAAAAAATATTAAATATAAAAGATATAGAGATGGTTAAGATACACATTTTAAAATTATTATACGGTATACAGGGTGCTTCAAAAAAAGTGTGGCGAATATAACATATTTTTTTTTTAAATGCAACACCTTATTTTTTATTTTATTTTTAGATTCTGCGTAAAATTCTATAACTTTTTTATATATAATGTTATTCACCTAAAATTAATTTTAGGTGAATTTTTGTTATATTTAAATTTGTTTAAACAAATGTTAGATTGCAGTGGGTTAAAAAATTGTCAATGATGGCATTGATTCTGAAGTTGGACAACTAAAATTTGGTAGGAGAGATATTGAAAAGACCTATGTAACGATATTTTAGTTAGATGTTACAGGGTATTCAAAATATATTTAGGAATTTCAACTACTTAAAATTAAGGAATTTCAATTTTTTTTAAATAGTACACCCTATATATTATCATTTTTTCTGATAGATTTTACCAAACTTTTCAACTTTTATTAAGAATGTCATATACCTATTTTTTATTAGTTTGCGATTTATTCCAATTTTTTCTATTTTTACCCATATTTTTAATACAATTGCGCTATAGCATCATAGTTACCATGACAAAAAGTAATAATTATCACAATTTCATGTCTGATAAGCAAAGTAAGAACAAAATTTGAATTTTAGTTTAATTTGTTGTAATAAGCATAAATGGTAGAGATAATAGTTACAGATTTCCTTGAAATGAATTAGTCAACGTGATTGATATACACGGACAAGCTTAGAGAAACACATTTTTTGGTTCAGTACTATAAATTATATAGTACTTTGCTAACCACTATAAGGATAGATGTATATTATCTACAAAACATCTTCAGTGTGTAATGGGACGGTTTCGAGGCAGTAGTAATATATTGGCTTTTACCAAATGAATTATAAACCAGAATTACTACGAGAAAAACTTTACTGTATGTCGAAGAAAATTCATATATCAGTAGTCTTCAGCAATTAGGTAATCTATTACCCTAATCTGTGGCTATTCGCCCCGACAGAAAATCCCAAGTGTCATCTTTCATAATATAGAAAGACACCAAGAAATTCTTAATTTTAACTAATACCAGCAATTGTAACTAATTATCAAGCTACTTGTTAAAAGTAAGTAATAAATAGTTTTGTTTTGTCATGGCAACTATGATTTTACAGGGTGATGATTTTATTGAAAATATGGGTAAAAATAGAAACAATGGGAATAAATCGCAAACTATTAAAAATAGGGATATGACATACTTAATAAAAGTTGAAGAGTTTTGTCAAATCTATCAGAAAAATGATAATATATAGGGTGTCCCATTTAAAAAAAAAATTGAGATTTTTAATTTTAAGTAGTTGAAATTCATAAATATATTTTGAACACCCTGTATCATTTAACTAAAATATCTTTGCATATATCTTTTTTTTCATCTCTATAAAACTGTCCTACCAAATTTTGGTACTCCAACTTCAGAAACAATGGCACCACTGATACTTTTTTACCACACTGCAATTTAACATTTGTTTAAATAAATTGAAATATTACAAAAAACTATTAATTTTAGGTATATAACATTTTATATAAGAAAGTTATGGAATTTTACGCAGAATCTAAAAATAAAATAAAAAGTTGCATTTAAAAAAACATATGTTATAGTCGCCACACTTTTTGAAGCACCTTATATACTCTATAATAATTTTTGAAATGTGTATCTTAACCATCCCTATAACTTTTATATGAAACATTTTTTTTGTAAACCTCGAAACAAAAGAGATAATGGACTTTTACTCTATCGTTGACTCACCCTGTACAACGTTAATATAACTTCCTATGTTTATACACAGGGTGTTCCTTAATACCATGATAATATTTAAGGGCGTGATTCTTGGACCTATTCTAAAAGAAAAACTTCATATGAATGTATGTCCGAAACATCTTAATTTTTGAGATACAGGGTGGTAATTTTTCTAAAAGAACTTTTTTCATAATAACTCTGATTTTATTAAAAAATATCTTTATGAAACCTGATATACGTTTTCTATATATCAAAATACCTCTTTTGGTGTACAAAGACTTTATTTATTTTAACCAGTGCCGCCCATACGGGTTTTACATCGAATATTTTTGGAGAAAAAATGGTACACCACTGACTTCTCTTAAAATAAAAAATTATTTTCAAAAATCTCCATTCTAAACATTTTTTATCACTTGATTTTTTCGCCCAACGCATAGTTTTTGATTTAAAAATTAAGTTAGTTAAAAAAATAAGTCATTTCAGAGTCAAATCGCTGAAAATATGATGCGGTGACGGTTGTGTGGAAATCGTTTCTGCATCGGCTGAATGGAAATTAAAAAAATAAAACATTTTTTTTTGTATATCCCTTGGGATATCCAAATAAGCATTTTGATGCATGGAAGACAAGTATCAAATATGTATACCATCAGAGATATTTTGAAAAGAAAATTACAAAAATTTACCACC
This sequence comes from Sitophilus oryzae, assembly GCF_002938485.1. NCBI lineage: Eukaryota > Metazoa > Arthropoda > Insecta > Coleoptera > Curculionidae > Sitophilus > Sitophilus oryzae. Next base: position 977,657 of record NW_022146782.1, read on the forward strand.
CTGTATCTGAAAAATTAAAGTGTTTAGGACATATTATGAAGTTTTTTCCTTAGAATAGGTGCAAAAATCACCTTAAATATTAGCATGTCATTAAGGAACACCTTGTATTCTTTCTAGTCAGGAAGCATTTTTTCAGTTAATGCAGATTAATTTCGACCACCCTGCACCTCTAATTTCAAAAGGTATACATTTTTATTAAATTAAAATTATGAACCATCGCAAATAACGTCAACTATATTGTCGTATATGTAAAGGTCGGCGCACCTCATTCGCCTCGGTGGCGGAAGGAATGGATGATACTGTTGATTTTTGATACCCTGTACAGGGTGTTTCAAAACAAATGCGAAAAAACTTCAGGGGTAATTCCTTGTTCAAAATAAAGGGGTGGTTTGCTTTTTATAAACGTTGGGTCAAAAGTCAACCATTAGGAAGATATCGCGGTACAAGATGGCGGAAAAATAATGTTTTTATTTTTTATCTTGAAAACGAGGTAGATAATGAAATTTTATGGAAACATTACTGTTATGAAAACACACTCTGGTAATTTTTCACTTTTTAAAATGATTGGAAGGGTTGAAATAAACACCCTATCATTGTTAACAAAAAATTAATTTGGATAGTTCAGTTTGTTTGAAACTTTTTATCTCTTGTGTTTTTGATAAAACTCACCGATTTGAAATTAAAAAATAAAATGTAAGCATTACATGTTGGGACAAAAAAACATTTTTAGATTAAAATCTAGTGATAATAACGATAATAATAATCATCTAGATAATAACGTATTGCAGTAAGTAATGTCAATAAAATAATATTAGAAGCATCCTAAAAAGTAACAGCGGCCGACTAGATTTTTCCTAAAAAATTACAGCAGCCCACTAGATTCTTTATCAGAAAATGTTTTTGTCTGGCATGTAATGCTTTACGACCTGACACAATTCAAATCGGTAGTTGTCAAATAAAGAAGATAAAAAAGTTTCTAAGCAAACAAACTATCAAATTGAATTTTATGCATGTGTTTGTTCGTTTTAAATTTCGTTGGCGTGATAGAGGCAGTTCAACCTCATTTAAAGTGGCATCCTGAAAATGTGTTCTGCTTCCATTGTCTTTCGTTTTCAGGTCTTCCGCCATCTTTGTGGTTGACTGTGAAGCTGTACAACAAGGAATCACCCTGAGAGTTTGCGACTGACACACCCTGTATATTTAAGCAATAAAAATTTTAGTAGTTTATTTCTCTGGCATCAAAAGTCACCAAAAAATTAATTCTGAAAAGCAATGTACAGGGTGTTGACAAACTTTTTATTACCTATAACATCTGCATATTTAAATATCTTTAAATATCTCAAAAAGCAGAATTTAAACATATCAAACCCTTATAATAAATGCCTTATTTTATACCCAAAAATCCCGAAATGAAATAAAATACCGGGTGTTCATAAGAAAAATATATACCTTTGCTATGGATCTTAGTTCTGACACACCCTGTGGAAATAATTTAAATTATCCACGTTGCCTCTCTACATATACCCATAAAATATTGTCTTTCTACATCTGTCGGTTTCCGAATAATCAACCGAGGTGAATGAGGTGCGCGCCACCCTGTATAGTCTTTGTATGTTCCGCAATGTTATAATTTTTTAAAACATTCGTGACGTTAAACTATATATTTAAATTATTTACACCAGTCATAAATATTTTTATAAATTAAACTTTATTTAATATTTTTATTTTATTTTTTAATATTTGCACGTGTAGGTAAAATAATAATGTTTTTGCTGCCATGCTAAAGGTCCATCGTAAATTCGTTTTTCCAACGAGAGACAATCATTTACTCCGCACGCAAATTAAACAATGAAAAGTTGTGTAAATATTATTGTTGTAAACGTAACAACGTTAATATTTCTATTCCAACTATGTCGCCAGGTTAGGACGTGAATTACGACTTCCGTTTTTAATTGTCGTATTTTTCTAATGCCCGATTGTTCAACATTTAGACCCCACCGGAGGAATAATTTTTCGTAAAACAAAAGGTTATAAACTTTGTTATGAATCGGGGAATATCCTATACTTATGTATGTATATTATTTCATTATGGATTTGTTAACATTATTTTTTAGAATTAGAAAATAGAAATACCAGCATGGTCCGCTATGAGTGTTATTACTTATTACATCGTACTGATGGTCATCCAAATTACATTAGGAACAAATAGAAGCCCAAAGCTCCGATTTACAAACTAGATCTAGAGTCGCTCAAGATTATGGTCTTCATCCAGGACAGCTGCGTTTTGCGTCAATTTCAATTTTATTGTTACTTGACACTGACTTTATTTTAAAACAAAATTGTTGACTTTTACTAGTACCTAATTGTTATAAATCTCTAGTGACATCATTTACTAAAAACTGTCAGTAAAAGTCATTCTATTGTACGATATGAAGCGTTGGTTGCACAAATAAAACTTTTAAGAACATTGGATCACTATCAATATCAATATAAAACGATAATAAAACTTTAATCTTTCAGAAATGTCTTTCAGTTACTCGGTCCGAAAGATCTATGCTCAGATACCAGCTCCCTTCAAAAGTTTTACGAATATTCGTTCAAGAATAGAGCTCGTTTAGGGCTTTTCGACGCACTGTAAGGAATATATTTACCGTACGTCGAAAAAAAAGTTAATTTAGATTTTGAAAATAGCTACTAACTGTCATTAGCAAATTTCCATGGCGACACCAGCCATCTTGATTATCATTTTATTGAAAAAACACTTTTTATTCAAAATCTGAGCCAGATAGGTATAGGAAACCCTATTATAGTTTGATAGAGCAGTTAAATCTGCTTCAACTTATTTTAAAAAATACTTAGTGTTTTATTTGAAATAACGAAGTTTTTACGTAAAATAAATATTTAAAATAGACCAACAATTTTTGATACCCCTGTATACATTTAAGAAAGCAATAAAAACATTTTAGTAAGTTTATTTCTCTGGCATCAAAGTCACCAAAAAAATTAATTCTAAAAAGCAATGTACAGGGTGTTGACAAACTTTTTTATTATAACATGCATATTTAAATATCTTTAAATATCTCAAAAACCAAAGTTTTTAAACATATTAAACCCTTATAATAAATGCCTTATTTTATGTCCAAAAATCCAAAAATTATATAGAATACCAGGTGTTCCATAAGAAAAAATATAACTTTGATATGGATCTTAGTTCTGACACACCCTGTACATTTCAAAATAATTTTAAATTATGCACATTGCCTTCCCACATATACCCATAAAATAGTTCGTTTCTACATTTTTCCGTTTTCGTATAATCAACCGAGGCGAATGAAGTGCGCCATCCTGTATAATAGATATAAAAATATCATAGAAATTAAATTGTCTAAAGACGGTCGGTTAAATTCAGCGTCATTCGGACCACAATCAGCTTCCATCCGAACAATCCGCATATCGTACGTTATCAACCCCCCCCCCCTTACCCAGATACATAAACGTACATGCCTACGTACGTAGACGCGACCGGCGCGGCCGGCGCGGCGTCTCCGTCCCGGCGTGACGTCGACGAATTGCTTAAAACACCGCCGTCGCCAATGCAACAAACAATAAATCGCGTTGTTGACGTAACGGCCAGCAGCGGTCGCGATCGTATGTGCGAGGGGGAGAGAGAGGGCGAACGTATCGCGAAATGAGTGATGGCGATAAGTGTGCCAATGTTAGGTCAGGGGCCACCCGCCTCGATGGTTCGCGAGCGCGTGCAGCCGCCGCCGCTGGTCGGGCCTCTTTTCGATTAGGGAGGGTCCGTTTTTTAAACGACTATCGATATACCGTGGAGAGTCACGGTTATTTGAATTCTGCTTTGCTCCGAATTCTTGTTTTTGTCATAAGGAAATTATTAATTAATTAAATTGGTTTTGCTTAGGAAGAATAATACCGGTTGACAGACAGAGAAACAAAATCTAAAGCGACATACAATGTTGCCGATTTTTACCTTTGTAGGAAAATTTGTGTAGAAAAAATTGGCGCCCGGAGGCACGTATAGCCGCCCATACTAAAATATGTTAATAAAATGTTCGTAAGCAGCAAGGACTGTATATATTCTAAAGGACTGTTCGATCGCATCAAATCGCCGCTGTCGCAGTCGCCGTGGAATGCTACGTCACGCGCTGACCAGCGCTCCACAGTGCGGCGCATGGTTATTCTAGCGGGACAAAATCTCAAGAGCAATGTTTGGGACTTAAAATCTAAGAACGTAGCAAATGGTCTAATATGTAGCAACTATATGGTTATATTTATTTATTTATTAACCATTTAATTTATTAATAAATAAATAAAAGATAATAAAACTATGATATTATTCGTACACGACACACAAAAACCGTATAGTAAACTATTGCCAAATACATAAAATTATGATATCAAAAAACTCTTTAGCAGTTTTTTTTTTAATTAATTTGTAATCTTGTGACACCCTCTATAATTTATTTTAAAAAAATATATTTTAGATTGAAAATAATAAATAAAATAGATATTTTAATTTTAACACTCGGTAATTGTAAATTCATATATAGTATCTAAGACAATTTTTTAAACTCAGTGCCTTTTGATGGAGTTGTTTTGTTTTTATACTATCCGATTGAAATGAATCTTTTTGGGCATTCACCTGTTAAGCTTGAACTCCCTGTGACTGTGACTACCTGTGTTGGTAACTATTGGTATTGAAATGAATCTTTGGGCATTCACCTGTAAGCTTGAACTCCCTGTGACTGTGACTACCTGTGTTGGTAACTATTGGTAACTCAAAAGATCTACATCATTCAATATATCGATATTTGAAAAAAAAGTGAAAGTTTGATATCTGCAGAACAACGGCACGAAGGATTTTAACAAATAATATACGTACAGTAGAAAAGTACATACCTTTGGCAATCTTCAACATAATTTGGCTTTCTAATAAATGTATAAGCACTTGTAAATATTTTGTTTATGTATGATCTCTGCCTTGCTGAGCAGAAAACGACCAAATTTGGTTGATAAAAATGTATCGAAATACAAAGAATATTCATGCATTTTTGTATCAATTGGAATGTCTACTATTTATTCTTACAGTACACATTTTTTGGCTTATTTCTAACCAAACGCTTTTATCCCGCTAAATTTATCTTCCAACGCACTGTGCGCTCGTCCGTCAAATGCAAAAATAACTGTCACTGTCTAAAATTTTTAGCGCCAACTTCAACTCGGTCAGTAGATGACGTAAAAAAACTGACAGTGCAGGAAGATAGGAATCGAACTATCCTTATCTCTGTAGTATCCCTGGGTAGGCAGTTCTTTTTGTTTCAAAGTAAAGGAATTTTTCCAATTTTTTTTTATCTCAAAAACTGCGACTTTCACTGATTTTGATGTTATTACAAATTTTGTTGCAAATATTATTCCTAATCTTAAATTGAAAACCGCGTTTCGCTAGCTACTGTCATTTTGGAGTTACGATTTTTTTTTAAATTTTTAACCCCCTCCCATACCCCCTTACCAACCCCCCATTAGTTTGTCTGGCCATTAGTTTTTGGTGGGGGACCAAAAACTAATGGCCAGATTCTCGGATACCACAGTATTTTTGTGCCAATTTTTTAGAATTTTTAATAGATCTTAAATTACATTTTTCAAAAATATTTCTTTTTCTGTTACGATTTGACAACAATTCTGTCTAAAATGTACACACGTGTTCAATGACGTGCCACGGTTTTTAATTTGTATCTCCTTTAGGTCAAAATTGTTGGCACGCTATTTTTTTCCAAAAACTCCATTTAAGTAAAAGTGATGCTCTGTTTTAAAGGTACCATCGAGAGTACCATGTTTAAGTTATTAAATTATTGTTTAAACAAATACACATTTGAGGCGTCTGTAAGCGAGGTTTTTACTCTATAAAAAATCTATAGTCTGTCCAACGGCAGGATCGTCGTCTGAGAGTGACAGTTGTATCTGTCATTTTAATTCACTGGAATTAAATTGTCTCAATGCATAGGTATTATTGAAATTGAAAGTATCTAAAAGCTCTCACCATATCGATTTATATGGTACATATCTATCAGAGGCAAAACCTGAGATGAATAGACAAACACACACCCACCATCTATGAACCACCACGAGCAATCGGGCGACGAAGCTAAAAGTGGCCGGTGGCCTGGTTTCCGACGATTTCGTAACTTTTTTTTTCACTTGGTACCATTGGTACCATAAGTCTAGTCTAGCCGATGTGTGTACGACTTTCAAGACGTACGATTGTTTCATTACAGTATGTTAACTTTTACTGTCCCGATAGATATCTTGCAAAACTAAGATATTTCCGAGGATATTTCATATTATTAAAAGCAAATATCGAATCAATCTTTTACAATTAATAATAAAATGAGTTTCTTTAAATAGGAAAACGAATAAATTCTGTGAACACATGAACATCGCTGTCACTTTGTATTTGTATGTAAAATTATACAGTTCATACCAAATAAACTTTTAGTCACGTGATTAAGCTTGACCGGCACAGCGTTGCCTACTTTTATATATTTTCATAATTAATTATTAATTTCGTAATAAATTAATTATAGGTAAATATATAAATAGTTGTTTCATTTCATCAACAAAACTCACCTTCTTAACAGCAATTAAGGGACATCATTATTCATTACTACCGCTTTCCCGTTCAAAATATTCTAATAAAGTTGCAATGAGTTTTTTCCGGCTATTAAGCCGTAAAAAACTATCTATCTTGTACACTTCGCACTATAAGAGGTTCTAAAAAGAACAATGTTCGACTGCAAGGTCTGCTAGTAAACACTTTTAAGCTTAAATTATCACAACACTATTTTATTTAAACCAAAAACTCGTAATACAAAACTAAAATGTCAAAACGAATGACAATGTCAGGAAATAAATAAATAAATGCTACCACCTGAATCCCTAGCGCGAAATTTAAATTACAGTTAGTCAGCACGGCGCCGAATATATCCATGATTGGCAAAACTGAATTTAAAAATTACGCCCTCGAATACGTCACTAAAAGTTTAATTGATATCAAATATATAGGTATATGGATTGTCATTAATTACTTATTTTGTAATTATTCTTCAATAAATAAACGCTTACAGTATTGGCCAAAAGTGGATGAACCAATACCAATAATTGCGAAGAAAATCAGATTTGAGGTGTTAAATATCAAAATTATTTTATGTACCTTTGTATGTTAAAAGTTTAATACATTCTCACCAAAATACTACAAACAAATATAAATTCTTCTGTTAGTCTTATCATTTACAGATAAGAATTGGCAAATATTGCTTTTTTGTCTTGGACAAAAGTAGATGAACCAAATATTTTTAAAAATCGTTAGTTTCATTTGTTCTGCTTTTATGAACAATTGCGATATAAAAACATTTGAGCTCTTGTGATATATCATGCCACGTGGAATTAACTTGTCTGCAGATCTTAAGTTGCGAGTAATGAATGCTTTTTAAGGATGGTTTGAAGCAATCGGAAATCGCTAAGCAATTACGCCTTGGAAAATCAGCGGTACATTATATTTTAAAGAGATATAATGAGAGAAGAGATGTCTCTATAAAAAAAAACCAGGACGACCTAAAAAAGTTGGTCCCAATATGATAAAAGCCATAAAACGAATTTCTTCACAAGATCCATTTTTGCCGTCAACGAAGATAAAAGCAAAACTTGAAGAAATGGGCTATCCACCAGTGAGTACAAGAACGATCCGACGTAAATTAGTTGACCAGAAGTTGTTTTCCCGAAGACCCGCCAAGAAACCACTGCTATCAAAAAAAATTTGAAGGCCCGATTAGCATTTGCCAAGAAATATCAAAACTGGACTGTGGCACAATGGAAAAAAGTTTGTTTTAGTGATGAATCAAAGTTTAATTTGGTATCATCAGATGGAATTCAACATGTAAGAAGACCTCCCAACACACGATTGCTACCAAAGTACACGCGACCCACTGTAAAACATGGTGGGGGCTCAATCATGGTATGGGGGTGTTTTTCTGGGTATGGGATGGGGCCTCTCCATAAAATTGAGGGCATAGTGGATCGGTTTGGCTACAGAGACATTTTTTAAAACCTTTTAGTGCCTTATTTGGAGGAAAAAAAAAAAGTTGTACACTACTTCCAACATGATAACGACCCGAAACATGCCTCACAATTGGTTAAAAGGTTTTGGAAGATGAAATGGTGACTGTTCTCAAATGGCCATCGCACCTGAATCCAATAGAAAATTTATGGGAAATTTTGGATCAACACATTAGGACCAAATTCTACAAAAATAAGCAAGAATTATTTGCAGCTTTGGAAGAGTCTTGGAAAAATATCGATTTTTCTATAATTGAAAATCATCTAGGATCCATGCCTAAGCGATGTCTGAAAGTAATTAAGAATAAGGGTTATTACACTAAGTACTAGTAAATTATAAGTTAATTTTTCAGTTTTTGTTAACATAAGATTTTTTTTTATTAAATATATATTTTGTTCATCTACTTTTGTCCAATAGTTTTTTCAATTTAACGTGTACCAAATTTAGTGATTTTCGTCCAACAGAGCCCTGAGATATTAAAAAAAACTCTTTTTATGGGCGAAATTCAGGGGGCTGTAAATCCGAAAAGAGGGGCCACTCGCAAAAAATAAAAAATACGGGTTACCTATTTTTTTTCAAGAATCTATGACCAAATTTTGTTGCATTAATTTCCGGACACCCTGTATTACCAATAATTAATTTTAGTATAGCTTTATAACTTGTGATATTCAGTATGTAGGTAATAACACAAGTGATACCTCATCGACAACCTTGAACACCCGTTGTTCTTGTAAATATTTTCGATATACCTATTACAATTATTAGTTCTTAAAAACCTGTTGGAAAATCACGAAACCGTTTAAAAACAATATACAAGTTCAAACGAAAAATCACAAACAATGTAAGAATTTCAAACAACCATTTAGATACATTTTAACAAAACAAATATGACGTTAATAAGAATTATTATTCTCATTTAAACAAAATTAAAATGAAATTAAAACAAAATTTAAAAAGAATCAAGGCAGAAAAACAGACATAAAATACTTAAAGACTCGAATAAAGGTCAAAGATGGCTTCTAAGCTTGCCAAATTATCAAGTTCCAGGTAGGTAAATAGAAATGACATTTTAAATACATCCAATAAACAACTGGTACCCGAGCTGGTGCCTAAAATTTCTAAATTGCCGAAGACCTCCCCAATTTTATTACCCCAATTTACACCAAATGAATAAAAAAATGTAGTTTCTGGGAATAACCGTGGAACTTTTAATCTAGGTATATTGTTAAATAGTGTTTCTTATCCGGGTTTTATATAGCCCCAATTTGGACTCTTTCTCACCTAATCATTAATAAAATTGGTACCTTATATCTAGGTACCTATACTCTGGAAAGAATAAATAAATGAGTAAACACCCTCAAGTACATAACAAAACTAGGAATATATTACCTTGTTCAAGAATCAAGATATATAATATCTACTTTTGTTCAGATTCAATAACCGCAGAATGAAATGGATATTATTTTCACTTGTTTTGCAACAGACAAATTTGATAAACAAACCAAGTATCTGCGCCATTTTGTTTACGGGGTTCCGTTATTAGAAAGTAGGTATATTAATATGAGATATTAAACAATAAAATGATAAAACTTGTCCAAAAGTACAAATTATTTAGGAGACATGAAAATCCAAAATGAGATCTCTTTAAGTAGCCGTCTAAAGAATGTGCCAAAATCAAATAACTCCTAAATAACACAGAAGCAAAAATACCTCTGCATGTGCAGTTCAGGTAGCTATGTAGATCTCATGGTAACCTTTGAATAGCTGAACTATTGTATAAAGAATGAAAGAGGACCTACCTTTCTTGTCCGAGTCTCTAAACTGCGATTCAACTTCATTTGGCGAATATTCAATTATCCTTTTGCCGTCTCCCGAAGTTGTAAAAACTTTAGTCCTTTTCAAAGCTTTGGTCATTATTTCGGTTTCCGTTGAATCACCTTCAAAAAAGCCACTTTCTTTGGTTTTCTTATGACAGCGCATTTTCCCTTTTCAAATGCGCACTTTCGACTTTGTAAACACAATTAAAATATGACTGACATTATTTCTAGTGCGTTTCTTCAGCAATATCACTTTAAGAATACGGGAAATTTAAATTGCGACTATTTTTCCAGTCGCGTTTCTAACAGTACTTGAAAAGTAGGTCGTTCAAGAATTATTTAAACCAGCTCCGTAACTTTTCACCATAAATGTTATCCGTTAAAATATTAAAACTCAGTCACTGTTAACCGTAATGTCCTTTTTTAACACTCTTAACTAGTTCTGGGATTAAATACACTTCTGCAAAGTTCAATTTAAAAAGTCAATGTCCAATGTTGATGATGATATAGGTTATGTTCCTTCAAACAGTATTTCTTTCAATATCACAACACTATTACAACAATATATACAGTTTTTCGCGTTTGTTATAGTCCTTAACACGATTGTAAGTTAGTTTTGAGCACTAAAACATAGGAAAAACTAAAATAAAAATGAACGACGGAGCGACTGCGACGGCAACAGCAGTTGGAAAACTGACCCAAAACAAATTCGGTTGACATCCATGTTCCTTGACAGCCCCACCACGTGTCTCGACCTTCCTGCGGCGTTGCCAGATCTTTGGTATTTTCTTTCAGCTATTGGTGTAAATATTTTTGATGCGGTACACATTATTTTTCAAAACTTTTTTTTGAAAAGGTTTGTGTTTCTTGAAACGTTCTATCAAAGGTTCTAGCATTTTTTAGTCTTTTTATTCTTTTAAGTGTTATTTTTTGACAAGTTTTATGTAAATTTTTAGTAAATGACGTCTAGAGATTGACCTCGCCAAAATTATCATCGATTGTCATATCCCAGCCGCTTTTTTTCGATCATACTGCACTTACATTCTGAATAATGTACTTTTTTATTTATATTATTATACCTAAAAGGATTAAATTGATTCAAACTATTTTTAAATACTATAAAAATTGCTTTGAAAACCTTGAAAAAAAAAGAAAAATGTGATGCAAACTGCTTATAGTAGTTATTTCTAAAAATGCTTACAAATAAATATAATCCAAAATATATATGTAGTTGATTTGGCGAAAGAATATTTATTTTTATGTCTGAGTTGCATCTGATATTTTAGGTTCAGAGTTTTTTAGAGTTCTTGTCAGTTTTTCCCAATCTGTCATAATCGTATTATTCTTTTGTCAGACTACAGTGTCTATGTGTAATTTTTAGCTCTATGGTAATTTCTAATTGTAAATTAATAATAAGCAAAATAAAACACTAACTCATCACAATACACCAAAACACTTTACTTTTGCACTGGACGCTAACCATGTTAAGATCATTTTAACCATGTTAAGATGATTAAAACAATCAGTTTTAATCATATGCTGATGATGCTAGCATGGTTAGCAAAAGACGCGATCAGTGCAAAAGTAAAGTGTTTTGGTGTCTTCTGGTGATATAAATGTTTTATTTTGCAGGTTCCAACCTTCAAGTACTGCAAATGTAAATATTAAAGCAAACTGTGCCTCTATATAATAATATATAATTAATCAAAACATAGTCATACTTATTTATTATTTTTTACAATATACACATTATTATTGCAAAATTATATTCAAAATCTCCCTTCAAAATTCTACAATCAAACTCAACAAAGCAAGAACGCTGTAGTAGAACATAAGGAATTCTACAAGTAGCATCTGGCAACATTGTTTGTTTTTATCCTACTTTTCCGAGTAATGTGATTAAGTGAAAAGTGGAAAATACGGCATCGGACATACCCGATTTTATGTTATTTTGAAATGTTATAAAAACATAATGATCCTATAATTTTATTCCGAAAAAAAAAACAAAAATATGAAGTTTCTCTGAATTCAATAAAATAAATATTCCATAACAAGCATACCTACTTCTTCATTAAATTAACTAAATATAGGTATATCACTCTAATTAGATTATCACTTACCTAAATTGCATAATAATTAATTAATTAAATTATTAAACATACAGAATTTTATTTATTAATTTAAATCCAAATTATTTAAATTTAGGTTATGCAACTAGATATACAGACCTGACGTTGGCTGCAGTTCACATTGTGTTCGCATTATTTCTGAGAGATGGCGCCAGCAGGCATCTTGGAAATATTAAAAATAATAAATAAAGGAGAAATCCTTTTATTTTTTTATGTTAATTATTCAATTTTCGTGTCTTTATGATGTTTGTTTTATTTAATTGATATATGATATGAATATACCCCGATAACTTCTTGTTCTTGCTATATTAAATGTGTTTTTAAGGCCATTAATTATCTATTTTTACTAGAATATGTTAATAGTAATAATTGATGGGGATGTTACTTAATTATTACTAACAAAAGAAACCTTGTACGAGTAGGTAGGTATACGTTTTTTTGTGATTACACCTTTCGTTAAAGTAATACTTTTACATAGTAATTTTTTCGGCACTCGTAATTCAAACAAACATTGAGTCTGTTTTTGCAATATTTTAAAAACCACAGCAAAGGAAGTATGTTTATTTATACTTTGAATATCTTATCTGCTTTTTCCAATGAGCACATAGTTACCGTTAAATTTTATAATATTATTTAAGAGATACTGCAGTAATAAATAATAATATTGGAATTCAATTTTATCTAGGTATTTCGTTTTCGAAGTGATTAATATGTGATTTCGGGTGTGAAATATGTATTTATGTGGAGGAAATTTTGTGTATAAAAGGAAACGGAAAACAGGCGGTTGGTGTGTCCTGTGGAGGTGTATATCCGAAAAATCTACTTTCCTTTTTCATATAGATCTGCCTACACAAAATACTTGTTGCACCGCATACTTACCGAAGGTGATGTCATGCGTCACAGTCTCATCGAGCGACACGATAACAGTCTGCGTAAAGTGTCGTATAGACGGTGAGTGAGCGGGCGACTTGGATATCGGCACCGGTGTTTTCGTGAAATTTTCACTGTCAATTGTCAGATTTTCTTCCGGACGTTCCATTATTGTTTTTTGCGCGAAATGACACCACGTTTTAACTGAATTTAGGGCGAAAAATTGGTTAAACCGCGCACTGATGGAGTGTTTTCTCGCGTCACTTATCGATTTTCAAGAACATCGCGCCGGGCAATAATAAATAGTGTAAAATGAGCCCCCGATTTTAAAATTTAAAGTTCGGCTGGCTTATCTTGATGTTTTTACTAGTTAAATGTGTCGGTCATAGTTTTGTGAAATTGATTTGAATAAACACGGGCCGGCTGCGATTTGGAGGAGCGTGCGATGGCAAACAAACGCAGACTCTTGCCTGACTTTGCGCTACGCTATAAGCTGTCTCGCTCTGGGTCGTGGTGCACCGTATGTAGGTATCTACGATTCAATTGCCTCAGAGGCCCAGATATTTTAAATTAGACGGAACATGTGAGTGAATCTGCAGCGATTTTTCTTCAGTTCGAAGGGAAAAACGCGAATTTTTTCGAAACTAGTGTGAGGTTTTGGCGGTATAAAGATTTTTTTTTGCTGTTGTCTCACGCAGATGGAACCTTGAAAACAATGTAAATTCTGTTGTGTTAATCTATTTTTATCGTTGCCCAGTTCCCTACTTCTTCCAGCTGTATTCGAGTTTTCTACACGGATAAAACATGGTTGTATATTATGTTTGTTTTAATATAGTATTTCGATGAATTAATAAATTGTTTCCTTTTTTAACCTGTTAAGAGAAAAATAATACTTATTAATTGCACGCAATATACAGGGTGGTCCGAACTGTATTCCGGAAACTTCGGAAGCATATTCTGCAGATAAAAAGAAGTAAACAAGTTCGTATAAATATATGCCCTAAAATGCTTAGTTTCGGAGATACAGCCCATATAACACACAATATCCGCAGGATATTCATAGAATATCGGAATGTCCCATTATAAGATCATCTTATAAAAACATCTAGGTATAGGATATCCTCCAGACATCCTGAAATCCTGTAGATGTCTCAGAATAGAATATCCTATGGATATCTCTGTCGTATATCTAATGTACATCGTACATCCAGCTGAGATATCCAAACATGCTCATGGTAATAAAATATCCTAACAATATCGTCTAGATATTTAGGAAAAATAAATAATGTACTACTTTTTATATTACATAAAATGCAATAAACCATACAGATAGATATATATATCGTCAAGGCAACAAAATATCTTCTTGGCATTTTCTGGATAATCTGGATATTTATGAGCTTGGCCACTCCCAGTAACACAGAGAATTTAAAGCGCCCGCGCAAAAAAATTTCCACAATCCATCTGGACACCCAAGTAGCATTTTCACGACTTGCGACCACATGTTTACTAATCACAACGTTGGATTAGTTACAAAAAATAGTTAGCTCCCTACCTTGGGTATTAAAATAAATTTAAACGTTTTTATAACGTTATGCCGACGTTGGACTAGTACTACAGCAAAGTAGGAAGCTTCTGCGACGTCGAATAAACGTTATCTTGTAACCTTTTTTGCTTAAGTGATCTTTAGGTGATTCGGACAACGTAGTTACAACGTTGGACAATATAGAGTTCTCCGACGTCAGTTTCAGGACCTATTCCAACGTTATGCAAACGTCGTCTGTTTTACTAATTCCAACGTTGTTTAGATTTCCTTATTCTTACGTTGGTAGGACGTCGAGTCACTACCTTTTTGCAGCTGTATTGAACCATAACCTTAAATTTTAAATTTTCATTTCATTGTTCTGTTCAGTCAGACAGTTCAGTGCTGTTTTTGTTTTTATAAAAAAAACTTAATTAAAATGGGACATAAGAAAGGTACATATAAAACTAAATTTAAATATACATCGACATATATTACCGATAGTTTATCCACTCCTTTCTGTGTAATAGAAGAAAAATATAAATAAAAAATTAAAATCAAAATTATATATGTGTATTACATTTTATTACTTTGTATTAGTATTTAAAAATAGTATTTGCTTTTACTGGCATTTACTTTAAAAAATAAATGAAATATTTCTTCGCAAAAATCTACATGTAAGAGAATTAGCATAAACAAAATACAAATATCGTTAACTTTTTTTTTAAATTGGCACGTGTAAAACTTTAATCAATCAATTTAATTTTCTCATCCCAAAATTTGACTTCGATAACCCCATTTACTTTTTTTTTACTTCGATAACCACATTACCACATTACTTAAATATGATTATTAAGTTCAACTAATTCTTATTACTAAAACATCTAAAATACAAATACGTATGTATTTTTAAAATTAATTGTAAGTTCATCTCATCTCTCTGAAAAATTGTTACTTCTCAATATTTTCCATTAAAAAAATAGACCATATACCGCATAAAATTAAATAATTGAAAGATCGGAAAATCACACAAATTTTCGGAAAAATGTTGACCACCTGCACACGCACAGAATCGTCAATTTAAAAAAAAACACTACTACTTTAGTATTTTAAATATTTTAATAAACGCAAAAATAGCAGAGTATCTAGAAGGCAAGTTATAAAAATTTGGAAGAACTAATAATGTACGGACGCACACAAAAATCAAACGAATACTAAATTTCATTTATCAAAAGCATTCGATAGTCGTGGTTTAACGATAACCATTTAGTCGCACGGCGAGGTTGTCACATATGCTTTAGTATACAAATGAATGAATGATTTTATTCGAATGAAACCATTCGATAGTTGAAATCATTCATTCAGTAACCATTCGATAGTCTAATTCATTCGATAGTTCCCATCGCTAATATTTATAGGATAATACAAGGATGATGTTGGGAGCATTATAGAATATTTTTAGGACAATATATGAGGACTGTTATTTGACAATACTTACTTCATCCTTAGTTTATAATAAAAACGTTCGCCATTTAGTTTTATTTAGCCACATTTTGACGTTATTCATTGGATATTTTTATTAACAGCTCTAAAATATACCTACATATAATGTCAATGAATTTTGCGTCAAAATTTAGAAGTTTATTTGTATGAGTTAAGAGCTTTCAATTTATACTGTACCGTCGAAAAAAAACGGCGTTCAATTGGCTTGAAAATTACTATCGATGACATTCCTCATATAATTTTACATACAAAATAACAGCAATCTTCATTTCCAAGCCACCTCTGACGCCGTTTTTTTCGACCGTATGGTATCATACCAGATTATACTACCCTTTATGGAGTCTAGCAGTTTATGTCTAGCAGCAACAGTTTACATCAAAGTTGGCACACAGGATACAGGCAAAGAGTAGATAAGACAAGAGACGACAGTTCGCGCGGTACCTTTCATGTTTGAGTGGTGGGGAGAGTGACCTCGTCTCGCTTGTCCCTTTAAATTTTCGTAATTTTTTGCGGGAAATTTGAAATAGACTATTATTAAAACTTGCCTGTATAGCTTATAAATAGTTACTGTATGGGTAAAGAAATAAATAGAAATGAAAAAAATGAGTTTTCTAAATATTATATAAAATAAATTATAATTAGAAACATATTTGTCGGGGAATAAAGATAATAAAAGCAATATTTTGTATATCGTTGGTAAACAAGATAAAGTGACCAAGTCGATTTGTAAGAAATGTTTTATTTGCGTGTATTTTTTTACATATCGACTTGAACAAGTGTAAAATCACAATGTGGAGTTTATGTACAAAAAAATAGAGCTGCTCAATTTTTTTTGTAAAAATATATTACAAGCTTCTAACCATGTCTTCGATCTATGGATTACATTTAGTTTAATAACATAATTATATAGTATATTTCTATAAAAATACTTTTCAGGATCCTTTGGAAAAGAGTGAAATATGATGTTTGTCGAAGAATAAGACCTATTTTTGCAGTCTTTATAAGCACACACATTGCCACCATCTCGTCTTTTTCTGCTACTCGTGTCCTGTTCAGTATTCATATTTAACAATATTTACAAATTAGTACGCAACAAAAACGATACTAAAATTAAACCTTAAAACCTCTCAAAACGATAATATATCGAAAAACTCTGAAAACACACTTTAAAAAGGGAAAAATGCAAGAAAACAACTAATCAGATTTGTTTATGTTGAAGCCTGATTAGCACAGCTGATTAGCGTCCTAAAATCATAGGTTAGATTAGATAAAATACGCCGTTGTCAGATTTTGAGATTTTATCTGTTTATCTTTGAAATCGATCAACTTATAAGTCATTCTGTTTCTTTGATATTATCAGTACATTGTGAAAAAAGAACCTAAATCAACCTAAATTAAAAATTTACATTTCCGTGTTAACATACGTTACTTATATCCTTCTTATATTATTAATTTATTTTCAGAAAATCTTGTTTATTTTTCAAAGAAATATACTTGGCAACAGACAAAATGGGACTTGATGGGACCTTTAAATTTTAATATATCTGCGTCTCTCTCGCGAAATTCGACTTCTTTGTTCACTGTCGTCTCTTGTCTTATCTACTCTTTGATACAGGTATAATTTCTAACACCACACATTCCAGAAACTCACAATTTAAGCACAAAAATAGGATTTCTGTTTGAATAGACCAAACACGAAAATGGGTTTAGGGATAAAGAACAAGCGCTTTTCAACAAATTTTCTCCTGTAATTTTGTCACAAATTTTTCATTGTGAGACCCTGAGTCGTTCGTCGTTTTTCGACATTATTTGAGGTTAGGATAGAATTTCTGTTAGAACAAGGCTAGAACTATGAGTATAAGAAAAAACTAAGTCAAACTCAACCAGTTTTGTTAGTTTCAGTCATTTTTAAGCCCATCCAATATCGACAAACGACCGAATTCACCTCGAATTTCACTAAATCAAAGAACTGAATAATACACGATGCAAAAACCGTCAAAAATAAACAACTGTCGAGATGGATTGTGGGAAATTTTTTGCGCGGGCGTTTTAAATTCTCTGTATTACTGGGAGTGGCCAAGCTCATAAATATCCAGATTATCCAGAAGATACCAACAAGATATTTTGTTGCCTTGACGTAATATATATCTATCTGTATGGTTTATTGCATTTTATGTAATATAAAAAGTAGCACATTATTTATTTTTCCTAAATATCTAGACGATATTGTTAGGATATTTTATTATCATGAGCATGTTTGGATATCTCAGCTGGATGTACATTAGATATACGAGAGAGGTATCCATAGGATGTTCTATTCTGAGACATCTACAGGATTTCAGGATGTCTGGAGGATATCCTATAGATGTTTTTATAAGATGATCTTAATGGGACATTCCGACATTCTATGAATATCCTGCGGATATTGTGTGTTATATGGGGAGTGAAACACCGGTGGTCATCAACACAGGGGCGTAGATAGGTGTATGCTATGGGGGTGGTACTCAAATTCAAATTCAAATTCAAATTTCTTTATTAGACTCCATTAAGTTTTACAGAATAATATTAGTATTAATAAATGTGTGTCTAAAGGGATCGCACCGCGATTAAAAAACCGATAGAATGGCACAAAGTGCCAGAGTGGTGCGACCTCAAGTACAAAATAGAAATAAATTAAATTATAGAAATAAACAAAATTAAAAAAATTAAAATTATATAAAAAAAGTGAAAATATAATTTTATCAGGGATGAGCGGAGATAAGCAGAGAGGCATAATGAAACAGTGTAAAAACCGGAACAGCAACCAATGACGGGCATATCAGAAGAACAAGCTCACAAATCATGCGAAGAAATTATAATATTTACGAATTTAGTAAATTATTTTTAATTTGTTTTTATAATCTGTAAAAGGATTGAAATTTAAAGTTATTAGAAATATTATTCCACAAATGTGGCGCCATGAAACTGAAAGATTTTTGGAAATTAGCTGTTCGGTGTTGAGGAATTTTAAAATAATGCACTTGTCTAGTTGAATGATCATGGTCAACGTAGTGAAACAATGAGAACAAATAGGGAGGCTGCTCTGTAGTTAAAATTCGATAAATGAATGTCATTAAATGAAATTGTCGTCTGTTAGTCATGGATAAAATAGATAAATTTTTAAGATGTGGCGTTATATGATCTCTAAAAGGAATGTTAAAAAGAAAACCGTAGACACGAGTTTTGAAGTATTTGGATTTTTCTAGAGAATCTAGCGTTTATGGATGTACCATAAACAACATCGCCATAATCAAATAAAGATAAAATAAGTGTGTCACATAATTGATACTTAGTCTTTGATGGTATATCTTTCTTAAGAGACGAAAAATTCTTCAACCGTATATAAGCAGCCGTACTATGATTAAGTCGCAAAAAAAATCACCGTCGGAATTTTTTTGTCGAATTAAAACGACGGCGATTTTTTTGTCTTCAAAAAGATATAAAAACATAACACAAAAATTAAAATATAGATTTGTAAATAACATAAACAAAAATGAAACAACGACGTTTATTAGTTAATTTTCTATAAACTATAAATAAAAAACTCTAAACTATCAAAAAAAAACTATAAAAACTATAAACTATAAATAAAACTACAAAACAAAATCAAGTTTTCTAGTACGCTGTTTGGAAAACCTATCAATAACAGCATCAACCTTTATTTCAATATCTTTATGGATATTGATTAGAGTTAACCCCACTAATCTGTCCTGGCCAATAAGAACACTTTGTGTGCTTTTAATTAGGTCGAACATATTATAAACGATACATCAACATAATTAAAAGCATACAAAGTGTTCTTATATGTCGGATATTAATTAAAAAAAATCCTTTCATAGTCAATGACTATTTCAATTCTCGTATCTCGTCAAGCGTCAGGGGGGGGTACTGTCCCCCAGTACCCCCTTATCTACGCCCTTGCATCAACACCTAACATCGGTGTTCAAATCTCAACACCGAACAGGTCTAGCCTACCTTGCCTACCCTGACGAGTCGCCACTGTGTTCGGGATCTATAATAGAAAATATATCTCTCTTGCTCTATTGCCTCCTTGGGTTTGAAGTCAATTTTTGTTGTGACGACCTGACCATGGCTCTCCTTCCTCGAGCTGATGATTCGCCAACTCGATGTCCTTACATTGGAGTTCTGAGCCTGGATAAAGGCTCAGCCGGCACCTTCGTCTCATTCTACCGTATGATCGAAAAAAAACGGCATCCAGTTGGTTTGGAAATGAACATCGTTGAAATTCCCCATATAATTTTACATATAAAATGACAGCGATCTTCATTTCATAGCCTTCGCTGACACCGTTTTTATTCGATCATACGGTACTTCCGGCATACTGTATTCAAGTTACGAAGTTACTTTTCTCCGTGTATTTCTAGACAAATTACTCCCTAAGCTGATTGCCAAGATTCAAGATAATTTTTCTGGCTAATGAAAACAAAGCTCGTGTATGTTTAGGATTTTATTACCAAACAGTTACACTTTTTTTCGTTCAACGTTTAACAGACGGAGATAATCGTGTAGTAAAATGTGATTTATTATTTTTCTATGGCATAAAACAACTTTTACGTATTTTGTATACTTTTGAATTTTTGCAGTATTTTTATAGAGACTTAATAATAATTTCATCAACGCAGTTCTGTTTATATACTTAAAATGTAAAATATTATGATATTGAAACTTTAAAAAAAATTAGTATACAATATTTTGATAATTAAAACTTTTATGGTTTTTGGATCGAATTAAAAAAACTAAGTGAAAAAAATTTTAGAGAATCTAGAGAAAAAAAGTTATGTTTAGATATATTTTTTATTATATGAGGAGCAGACTTTTTAGATGCATTTTGTCCATTTTTTTTTTAATTTTGTCAAACAAAAAACTGCCACGCTTCTTGCAAGAAACTTACCGCAAAATTACACACACCGGAAAAGTCTAGGGATATTACAATTTTATCCAGCCATCGTCAGTAATTTTATGATTTGCCTTTCTGATATAATAAAATTAAAATAAACAAATAGTTTATAGGACGTATTGGAAATAAAAATGCGAAATTTACCGAATTTTTCAAATTTACCTTGATTTTTATTGAACTCAAAAAAATACACACATTTTTTTCATTCTTAACTGTGAATTAAAAAAAAAAAGATAAAACCATTTTACTTAATAAAGGGTATGGCCTCCTCTACTGTGCATTACAGCCCTACATCGTCTCTCCATGCTCCTGATCAGGTTGTCGATCTCTTCTTGAGGTACAGTCTGCCACGCTGCATTCACGGCCCGAACCAGATCCTACGAGTTTCACGAGGCATACGCATTCCCAAAATTCTTCTTTGGACCGCGTCCCATACGTGCTCGATGAGGTTGAGGTCAGGAGATTGTGCCGGCCAGGGTAAGATGTTTAATTGATGAGCATTGATAAACTCACTTACCACTCTGGCTGTATGAGGCCGTGCATTGTCATGCATGAAAATGAAGTTTCTCCCAAAATCATTAGCATAGGTCATAGGTAACAGGACAGGCTCAAGAATTAAATCACGATATGTGATTCCTGTTAGAAACCTTTCAAGAAAAACGAGATCGGTTTTTCGGCCTAACTGGACTCCTCCCAAGACCATAACTGTTCCACCTTGATAAGGGTGCACTTCCTGAACATGATCTAACCGAATAAGATTTCCCGGTTCTCTCCATACCCTAAGTCTTTTCGAATCCGGATGAATTCCAAAGCGTGACTCATCCGTGAAGAGAACATTGGCCCATTGTTCATTCGACCACTGAACATGATCTTGAGCCCACAAATATCGTACTTCTCGATTTCCTCTCGTTAAGGGTTGAGCTCTCCAGGGGCGTCTACTTCTTAAGTTGACCTCTCTTAATCTATTGTGAACAGTGTCAGGACTAACGGTTACATTATGTGTTTCCTGGAGAATTAAACTAAGCTCTGGTGCTGTAAGAGTCGGTCGGCGTCGATCATTTAATTGTAAAAAATGATCTTCCTGAGGGGTAGTAATGCGATGTCGCCCTGTGTGCCTTTCTGCAACATCACCACTTTCACGGTAGCGTGCACTTAATCGCGATATTACACCTTGCCTTGTATTTAATGCTCTAGCTACGTTGATTTGGCGCATTCCAGCTTCGAGCATACCCATGGCCCTTAGCATTTCGTCTCTGTTAAGATGTCTACGCTCCATAATGTAGTTTAATACTAAACAGAGTTATTTGAATGAATTCTGGCCAGTTATCATAAAAAACATAGCCAGTACAGGTTAAATTCGAACAATTGATGGTAGGTGCTTTTTATACATTTGACAAAAAATGCACAAACACTTCTGCAAATATCCCAAATTTAGAAATAACTAGTGTGACTACTTCGTTTCAATCGAAGTAGAAAGAATCGGCCTACAAATATGTGGTTGTTTATTCAAAACATTTATTTTTAACTTTATAATCATCTGCTGATGATGCTAACATGGTTAGCGAAACGCGCGTCCAGTGTAAAAGTAAAAGTGTTTTGGTGTATTGTGGTGATTTAGTGTAATTTTATTTTGCTGTGTAACACCAAAGGTTCCAACCCTCAACTGTAATGAGGTAGAAAGAATCGGCCTACAAATATGTGGTTGTTTATTCAAAACATTTATTTTTAACTTTAATAAAATGATATCCCTTGATTTTTCCGGTGTGTGTAGTATACTTGAAAAGTAGATAAAAATCATAAAAATAGTACACCTAAATGTGAAAAATCTAGTTTTTATGATATCTGAAAAAATTAAAAAAACTGTTGACTGTCCTTTAGACGTGAAATTTCTCTTTATTTTTTTGCTACCACGGTTCGTATCCCTAACTACATGGTCCCAGTCGTAGCTCCATTCTTATTTCAAGTAGTGCTATTCAAAAAATAGAGAAGTTGTAGTACAAAAATAACTCTTCATCTGGCAATGACAAACAGCAGTATGTCCACAGTACACAAGGACATACTTCTGTTTGTTGGTCTATCGCCAATGGGCATATACAGCACATAAAAAGTCTAAGTCTAATTTTCAAGGTATTTTCGCCATTTAATTCGAATGGGGTAAAATGTATTTAACACGTCGTTTCTGGCACTGAGATTTTTTAATTTTAAATAGTTGGAAGTTGGAATTCGTAAATATATTTTGAATTACCTGTAGCATCTAACTAAGATATCTTTACCTATGTCTTTTTCTTCATCTCTATAGAACTCTGCTACCAAATTTTACTTGTCTAACATCATAAAGCAACTTAAACTAAAGATCATTTAATTATACAGGGTTGTTCACCACATACGACACGGAGTATTGTAGCTACACGATTAGATTTTTACAAATTTTAAATTTTGGGTTCGTTGCAGGACTATTAGAGCTACAATTTAAAAATATTTTTAGAAGATATCAAAGTTGTATTTTTTTAAATGGAACACCCTGTATATTATTACATTTTTAGTTTCTACGATTAAAATAAAGGTAAATTTGAATAAGGTTTATCACACTTAAACCTTACCGTTTTTGAAATTTGAAATATTTTCAATTTTGTGAAATTGCAGTCAAAATTTTAAGGCTTCATTTCTCCAAGGGTATCAAAGTTTTTAATACTAAATATTTACTGAAGTCTATTTGTTGATCAGTTATTGGGTTGCAATAATAAAAATAATACTACCTCATACAGAGTGTCTAAAAATGTATTTTAAATTATTTCTAGCTCTAAACGGCAATAACTTGTTTAATTTAAATGGAACGCCCTGTATATTTTAGGAGAATTATATGCACAGTTTAATTGTCTTACGCCACTTATTACTTATTCCTTCAAGTTTTCGTATAAAATGCATTTACTTATAATTTAGACCTCATTTATCAATATACCCATGGAATATTGACATTTTAGATTGTTTTTAAAGCAACAATGGTACAAAATGTACAGGTTAGTAATATTTTCGTTTTTAGCGAAATGATAATATTACTTGCCCATTTGTATGCAAAAAGAAAACTATTTAAATCTTCATAAAAGAGTATACCATTAATTAAATATACCACTATTATTTCCGCCCAAATACTAATTAATTACATAGTTAATTATGTTCGTTAATAAATTATTCTAAATAAATGTGGATTTGAATCAGAAATCAATATAATAATAAGTTATGAAAATGAATGTCTCTGTTGTTATAAATAAGCATTTGTCAAAAAATGAAATATAATTTTTAAGGTTTTACTTTTTACCACACTGTCTAATACACATACAAAATTCAGTTTTTTAGTATTTGTAGTAATTATTGTTAATCAACGCAAACAGTCAATTAATGTAGTTTGAATACTTGAATCATATTAATTGGTCCCCTTTAACAAATATTTAAACTGTTTCTTTTTAATTTTTAATGAAATAAACAAACTATATCGACAATATTAGTATCTGTACTCTTTAAAAATTCGGTACATCTTTAAAAATAATCTAAAATGTCAGTATTCCATAGGTATATTGATAAATGAGTTTTAAATTACAAGAAAATGCATTTTCTACGGAAACTTGATGAGATAGGTAAAAAATGGTATAATACAATTTGATAGACAATTAAATTGTGCATCTGATTCTCATAAAATATACAGGGTGTTCCATTTAAATTAAACAAGTTATTGCCGTTTAAAGATATTAATTATTTAAAATAAAATTTTGGACACTCTGTATAAGGTAGTATAATTTTTATTATTGCAGCACAATAACTGATCGATAAATAAACTTCAGTAAATATTTAGTATTAAAAACTTTGATACCCTGGGAGAAATGAAACCTTAAAATTTTGACTGCAATTTCACAAAATTGAAAATATTTCAAAAACGGTAAGGTTTAAGTGTAATAAACCATTATCAAATTTACCTATATTTTAATCGTAGAAACTAAAAATGTAATAATATACAGGGCGTTTCGTTTA
Organism: Sitophilus oryzae; assembly: GCF_002938485.1. NCBI lineage: Eukaryota > Metazoa > Arthropoda > Insecta > Coleoptera > Curculionidae > Sitophilus > Sitophilus oryzae. The sequence continues at coordinate 1,002,609 of NW_022146782.1, forward strand.
AAAAAATACAACTTTGATATTTTTATTTATTTGGGACACTCTGTATCTTGTAAAAATATTTTTAAATTGTACCTCTAATAGTCCTTCTACGAAACCAAAACTTACAATTTGTAAAAATTTAATCGTTTAGCTATAATACTCCGTGTCGTATGTGGTGAACAACCCTGTATAGGCTTACTTAGCTGAGAATATTTTATTGTGTGTTTTTAATAAATGTTTATGATGGTTTTTAGTCTTAATCATATACATGTTACTTTATTTACATAAATTGTGGACATTCTGTTGACAATATATCGATGACCTTCTCGACGTTGCTCAACTCTGGTTTACCCCGTATATGTAACATGCTGCGTATATTTTGCCTGAAATACAGTGTGAGACAAAATGAATATTCAACAATGGTCAAGTTGCGGGCAATGACTCTTCAGAATGCTAATAAGATTGCCAGAACTCCGATTAAACATTTTTCTAGTTATGTTTAAAACTACACAGTTCAAAACGACACGAATTCGATAGATGTCAACAGGGGCGGATACACAAATTTATTTTATAGGGGGCCCAAAATAAAAAGCAATGTAGAATATGCTTTTTAGGGTACCATTTTTACCCACCCAAGCAGCATTTGGACGTCGGGACAACGTTGTGTCACGCGACCAAACGTCGGGGCGCAACGTCGGCACAACCTCGTGCCAACCCTAGTCTGCACTAGTTTGGAGAATAATTTTTGGGTCGAAACGACGTTGGATACCGACGTTGACTAGAAGCCTAATTTAGTACAAACTGCAACGTTGTTTAAAATCCTAATTCACAGAAATACAAAACTAATATGGCGTCTAAGTCGCGTTTTATCCTAAATTGGGATAATTATAGTAAAAATATTATTTTTATGATTTAGTTAGAGACATATGTCAGATGGCAGTGAAGGAAAGCAAAACAAAAGTATTTAAGTGTGGAGGATGTTTGAAGATCAGAATTATTGATATACTTTAACCGACTCTGTAACTCGTTACCCATGGCAAAAAAGTTAAACGCAAACAACTTTATTGATAAATGTATTGTTTCTACTTTGAAAAATACTAATGGGCCTTAAAATTAAAGAAGTTTTAAAAATTTTCTTGATTTTTTTTTTAGTAAAATGAGAATAATTTATTCGCAGTCCAAAAAATTGTTTCCGCGTGTTTTTTAGGATCAAATATTTCAAGTTAATGTATTCAAAAAGCAGGAATTGCTATTTTAGGAACGAAACATTTTCTTATTTAACAACATGGCGGCTTTCACTTTGTTGTTTTGGAGATTAAGATGGAGTAGTTCGAGTAGTCGCATACTGGACTAATAAAGTCGCAGTTCGGCCTTAACAGGTAGTATACTCGTCGCAAGATTGCCTAATTTAGTCATCCTAGAGTCTAGCTTGTGCCGCACTCTATAATCTAAATAAACGAGGGAGTGGATAAATTATCGGTAATATATGTCGATGTATATTTAAATTTAGTTTTATATGTACCTTTCTTATGTCCCATTTTAATTAATTTTTTTTATAAAAACAAAAACAGCACTGAACTGTCTGACTGAACAGAACAATGAAGTGAAAATTTAAGATTTAAGGTTATGGTTCAATACAGTTGCAAAAAGGTAGTGACTCGACGTCCTACCAACGTAAGAATAAGGAAATCTAAACAACGTTGGAATTAGTAAAACAAACGACGTTTGCATAACGTTGGAATAGGTCCTGGAACTGACGTCGGAAAACTATATATTGTCCAACGTTGTAACTACGTTGTCAGAATCACCTAAAGATCACTTAAGCAAAAAAGGTTAGAAGACAACGTTTATTCGACGTCGCAGAAGCTTCTACTTTGCTGTAGTACTAGTCCAACGTCGGCACAACGTTATAAAAACGTTTAAATTTATTTTAATAACGAAGGTAGGGAGCTAACTATTTTTTGTAACTAATCCAACGTTGTGTTTAGTAAACATGTGGTCGCAAGTCGTGAAAATGCTACTTGGGCAAAAACCTAATATTTTACACAATTTCCAGATTTTAGGGGGGCCCGGGCCCCACGGGCCTCCCCCTCTGTATCCGCCACTGGATGTCAAAGAAGAAAGCCGAATGCAAGGAATGATATGACTAAAAAATTTTGAAAAAAGTATAAGAATCAGATCTATTGAAGTTGAAAAAAAAATTGAAATAAACTTAGGCCAGAAATATAACAGAAAAATAAAAAATAGCAACTCTAGAAAATAATACTTGTTCTAAGTATGAAATGAACGAAAATCTATATTTTTAGTAAAGTTTATAAGTTGTTTAGTAGGTATAGTTACAATAATAATTCATAATTACGGTTTATTCATATAAGCGTAGGTACATTTAAACATTCATTGAAACAATGTCTCCACATGTTACTTTTTTTCTTCACAGATCATATATTTCCATCAATCGAGATTGACATGCTCATTATAATTTTGTGTCATCGTCTCAGTGGCGTAACTATCGATCACTCAGAAAAAAAATGCATTGTAAAATGCACAATAAATCACGTTAAAATAATTAACTCGTTCTATTGAATTCGATTTACCTAGTTATTTGTTTCATAAATGATTGCTGATAATATAATATTGTTTTATATACATAATAAAAATTAAAGCATTCGAAATAAAGTGAATACTGTTTTATCGGATATCTAATATTTAGTCCTTTTAAAGTAATTATTACTCTATATGTTTCAAAAGAACCACGTTTAAAATAAACTGGCATTACCTTATTATTTTTGAAAAGTGTTGCTTGTCTATTTATTCCAATAAGACGTCCTTATAATAAATTTATTTAAAGCACGAGAGTATTTTATTTCTATAAGAATTGCTAACATTTCTGTTAGGCTTTTGCCACGTGATTAATATTTTCCAATAGAAAGTCATGCATTTGAGGTGGACATCGAAAGATGGTGTTTGGCGGTATTGACGGGATAAGCCCGATCAGCCACTCGTTATTGTATGATTTTTGTCGCGTTCCATTATTTTGAATAGTACAATGATATTGATAGTATATTAAGTATATGACAGTTATTAGTGACAAAAAGGGGAATTTTATCGTTTACAGGTAATGTGTTGTTTAAGTAGTTGTTTAGAATGATCAAACGTTAATATTATTTCAGTAGCATTATGGCGGCCAAAAGTTTTCTTGAAGAATGACGGAAACAACGCCGGCCGATATGATGCATTGTGATTTTGAATTTAACGCTGGACGAATTCAACAATTCAAATTTGCAAAGTAATATTTCGCTAGAGGATGAGAATTCAGATGTAGAGGAATACGAAGTCAAACTAGCAAAATTGTTAAAAAGGTGGAACTTACTACAGCTTATAAAAGGTAAAAAAATATATTGATAAAATTTACAGAATGTACAGGGTGAGTCAACGATAGAGTAAGGTCATTATCTCCTTTGTTTTGAGCTTTACAAAAAATGTTAAATATAAAAGTTCTAGGGAGGGTTAAGATACACATTTTAAAATTATTGTAAAATATACAGAGTGCTTCAAAAAAGTGTTGCGGATATAACATGTTTTTTTTAAATGCAACACCCTATTTTATATTTTATTTTTTAAATTCTATGTAAAATTCTACAACTCTGTCGTTGACGACTCATCCTGTACAGAACTGAAATTTGTACAGGGTGGAAAATTTAATGTATTACCCAACTACAATATTTTTTCGCGAAAGAATAAGTGATTGACTTTCGAGTTTTTCAAGAAATTTAAAAACCCCACATTTTTAAATTCAACATAGCGCGGTTTTTTCATTGGCGTTAGAAACCTAAAAAATATTGTTTTTTGCAATTATACGATTCAGAAAACCTGCAAATCCTGTATACCCTGTATAGAAAAATTTCTGTTTCAGGTTAACTCCAGTTTTAAGATGGAGAATAGTATATCATATATTTAACTAAACGTTGCTTTCTTTTTTAGAATCTCTGTGACCTATAAAGGAATCTAATAAAGACAGATCAATTCCAGGACATTACAAAAACCATTCGTCACTAGACAAAATTCACCAGGATACCCTTATATCTATTATTTTCTTTTATTTTGGAAGACATTCAATACAATTGTATTTACCTACTTATCACCAAAAGATTAATTCCGAAATAAAGTTATTTTCCTAATAAATTTGATATTTATTTCGTTTAAATTGTTAGTAGTATTCGATTAAAATCAACTCAAGCTTTAAACAAAGTGACATATTAATAAATTATTAAGCATTGCATTTGAAAATATAAAGAGAAAGGCTTGAAATAAAAGGAATGTATTTGAAAAACAAAAGGAAAACACTAATAAACAAATGTATATTTCTTTAAATCAAATAGGCAGCATTTTTATTCTAAATCTGATATACCACTAACAATGACAATGATCATGTCTGTTTTATATGTACGAGTATATGCATAAAATCAATAGATATCTTATTAATTCAATTATGACCATTAATGAGGCCAAAACATGTTTGATTTTATTTGATTCATTAGCATTATTTTTGATTTTACAACGCTGTGATGCGCCTACGCTGCGTTTACAACGCTGTGATGTTATACCTATGTAAGACAATTAAGTTTTATCCTAACTAAAGAATATTATAGTTATACCCTAACCCTGTATATAAAAATTGTGGAAAATTAAATTTAAAAATTTAATCTTAAATATTGTATTATATTACATGTAATATAGGCATTCAATGAGAAAAAATGTGCAACAACTTTTTTCTATTATTTTAATGCGACTCCTTATAGTGGCATATTGCACTTTATACAGGGTGGCGCACCTCATTCGCCTCGGTTGATTATACGGAAACGGAAGGATGTAGAAATAAAATATTTTATGAGTATATGTGGGGAGGCAATGTGGCAAAATTTAAAATTATTTTGAAATATACAGGGTGTTTCAGAACTAAGATCGATAGCAAAGTTATATTTTTTCTTATACATATTTCTTATACCCATAAAATATTTTGTTTCTACATCTTTCCGTTTTCGTATAATCAACCGAGGCGAATGAGGTGCGCCACCCTGTATATTAGTAAATATATTCAAAAAATATCAATCTAGAAATATTACTTGATTAAAAACCTTAATTAAAACAGAATAGTAAAAAATAGTTATTACATTTAAAATTCTACCATAATATCTTCTAACGACTTCCTGTGTAGATCTGGTACTAGACAATCTTCTGCTGGGTATCCTACTGGTAGCAACAGAGTTAATTTTTCAGATTTAGGACGATCCAGTAAGGTTCTAAGAGCTGGACCGCAGTTCAATGGAGTTGAAGTTAGAGAAACTAGACCAGCATACTGAAAAAGAGATAAAATGTTAATTTAGTTTTTACGGCAATACTTTTTATACTGCCGTGTGAAAGTCATCATCATAATAGTATATTATTGAACGAGCAAGGCGAGGGCCGCAAGTCACCTGAGTGAATGATGGCTATACATTGCGAGTTGAATACTATACTTTGTCCACGGCCATTATAATAATTATGAGGAGTGTTTGAATTTGTATTTTTAATGTTAATCTTACTATTAATTATTGTATTCATGTTTTAGGGGAAAATGTCACTACCCACTTAAAATTTGGCAATTTCAAACGTCAAAATTAACTACTTCGCAAATTAACTGAGTCGCAGTCATCTCGAACTATTCCATTTTCAAATATTTGGGAAGTTTATTATTAGATGTGCTTTACAACATACCTGTATATATATTACTGCTTTTTTCTACCACCTATAGTAAAATAATTTGTGTTTTATTTATCGTTATATACAGTGTGACCCGCTCAAGACCGGGCACCCTCCATAAAATCTGTGTTTATAGTCCGATTTTGATGATTTTTTTTTCAAATATAAAGTTTCAAAAAATGTACTTTAGGGCTCAATGTCATGTTATTTCACAAAAAACAAGGCCTACTTAATAAAGTTTTTGTGGTGAAAAATTTGCAAAATCATATTAGCGATTTTTTTTCAAAAAAATTGAGTACACCCCTACATTCGGCATCCCCCAAAACAGTTCTGTACCAAATTTCGTTTAATTAATTAAAGAATTATTAATTATTAATAATTCTGTAGTTAAATTAAATAATTCCCTATTTTTGCCAATTTAACGATGAGTTATCATGTAACCCTTGAAAAAAACAATCCACAACAATGGGTTTTATTATCTGTCAATTCTTGCAGCGTAGAATTGAATATTAATTTAATAGCACGCAGAAAAGTGTTGTATCAAGAAATATTATTTGCATTATGGAACAATTAAATACTAGGGATAAAATTGAAATTATTCGTTTAGTGGGTGATAACTATCTTCAAGCAGGAGAAGCTGCCAGAGAATTTAACAACAGACATCCCGACAGACCTGCAGTAAGTAGAAGCACGGTTCAACGAATAAATAGAGTTTTTAATGAAACTGGTTGTGTGTCAAAATACTTACTAAAAAACAGAAGGCCGGAACATCGAATAAATAGGCGGAATGAGGAAATATTAGAATATTTTCGTAACAATCCTCGTGCAAGCATTAGAGGCGCCAGTGTTGATTTGGATATACCAAGGGAAAATATTAGGAGATGTTTGCGAACTAATAAAGTTAAACCCTTTAAACCAAAGATTTTACACACTTTGGAAAACGGAGATGATGTTAGACGATTAGAATTCTGCTTATGGGCTCAAGCAGAGTATTTAAATAATAGAAATTTCTTAAAAGAAATTTTATTTAGTGATGAGGCAACATTTAGTACAAACGGAGTAGTATCCTCTCAAAATTCGCGATTCTGGGCAGTCGAAAACCCTGAATGGGTGATCAATACAAGAAGACAGTATTCTCAGAAATTAAATGTGTGGTGTGGCATACTTGATGATAGAATCATTGGTCCATATTTTTTTGAGAGAAATTTGAATAGTCCAACGTTTTTGAATTTTCTGATTAATGACTTTTGGGATGCAATACATAATTTACCATGCCAAACCCGTTTGAATTTAAAATTTCAATTGGACGGATCACCTGTGCATAACGCGGCAGTTGTCAGGGAATGGTTAAATGAAAATTTTGAAAATAAGTGGATAGGTCGAAATAGCCCGCTAATTGAGTGGCCACCGAGATCCCCGGACCTAACACCCCTTGATTTCTTTCTTTGGGGTTTCTTAAAGCAACAAGTTTACAAGTCTAGACCTCAATCTGTAGATGAATTACGTATTAGAATTACAGAGGCTTCTGCAAATATTACACCACAGCAGCTTAGGAATGTAACTGTTAATCTAAGAAAAAGATGCGACAAATGTATTGCAACTGAATGGAGGGCTGGTAGAAGCAACTAGAATTATTTGAATATGTTTAACTTATTATTCGGTTATTGTGTTGCTTATAGTATTTTTATCATTGTTTGTAATAAAACTCGTTGTCGTGGATTGTTTTTTTCAAGGGTTACTTGATAACTCATCGTTAAATTGGCAAAAATAGGGAATTATTTAATTTAACTGCAGAATTATTAATAATTAATATTTTTAAACGAAATTTGGTACAGAACTGTTTTGGGGATGCCGAATGTAGGGTGTACTCAAATTTTTTGAAAAAAATCGCTAATATGATTTTGCAAATTTTTCACCACAAAAACTTTATTAAGTAGGCCTTGTTTTTTGTGAAATAACATGACATTGAGCCCTAAAGTACATTTTTTGAAACTTTATATTTGAAAAAAAAATCATCAAAATCGGACTATAAACACAGATTTTATGGAGGGTGCCCGGTCTTGAGTGGGTCACACTGTATGTATCTGAATTTTATTGATGCTGCTTCAAGTTTTTTGCAATAAAACATACTTCTACCCACTTTAGTTGAGTAACAGTTGTTGGAGAACGATAAATTGGAGTACCAGCATCAGACTTTTTGTTGTTTTGTGTAACTAAAGTTGGTAATTTAATAATCACTCTCTACTTAACATTTGACAATTTTAAACGTCAAAATTGCAAAAACGGCAACGTGCGAATTGTGATTTATCATAATTCACTGTTATCAGCTGTTATATTTCACTCTATTACAAATATGGGCACCATATTCCTTCAGCTAGGAAGTAGAATATTGATTTATTATCAAGTGGTCGTGGACAAAGAATTTTTTTTAATTGGTTTAGGTAAATCTTGACTTCCTAACTTTTTGAACTAGACGTTTTTCAGGTTTTGCTTCGAAATTGAAATAAAATAACAATAAAACTAATCTTGTTGCTGTCAGGTGTCTGTCACATTTGACATTTAATGTAATAAATGGTTAAAAACTATTTCAACTGGATTTTGACAAACTGTATTTGAAAAAGTTGTTCTTTTTAATATCACATAAGTATATAACAATTTTCAGCTATCTAGACAAAATATATTTTTGTCTTTGAAATGATAAAAGTATTCTAAAATTGACGGTAAAATAAATAAAATTAAAAAATAAGTAATTAAAAAATAAGTAATAATAAATAAAATTACAAAAAATCATTGTAATATATATAGTTAATCTATCTCATAAAAATATTATTCAAACTTATTACAATCCCCCATCATGAAATTGTATAATTTTTTATTTCATTACTCCACCATAATGTCAAGAATATCGCCCTTAGTTTCATCACAGGTTTCATCAAATTTTTGTTTTATCAATTAATTTTGTCCGTCGCACAGAGGAGTATTTGCTGGATCTACCTGCATGGCCAAAATTATTTATCACTGAAAATCGTCTCAAAATACTATACAAAATAATCTTTTGGTTCAGTCTACGTATATTAAAAAAAAATTGTCATATTATTACTTTACAGTGGGGTAACTACGATACCCCACTGAATTATTTCAAAAACTATTAATATTTGTCACTCAGGTAAATCATTAGTAATTATTTGTAAAGGTTAATAATAAAACGTCAATAATTTAAATATTTTGTATTTGTTTAATATAAAAAAACATTTAATTTTAAAACTAAACTCTTATTAATTCTCTACACATTATATTGGCAGTCAGAGCGTAAAAACGTTTTACATTCTTTGCCGAGAATATTAAAAATGGGGTTTTTGCATGTATTAAATATTTTTGTTTTTCTCTTACGCGATCTGGCGCAAAAGCCGCATCTTCGGTTTGAATTAGGTTGAATCTATTTAGCAGGATTTATAGGAACTGTGCTTTTGGCAAGAAATAATTTTATTGCTTTTTTTACAGTTTTGTGAAACTTGTTACCATTTTATTTACTTCTTAGGACGTTTAAAAGTACAAGTTCTTGTGCTGAAGGATTGCTCTTCGCAGCTCTCGAAGCGAATTCGGCAGGAATTTCTTTTTTGTTAGCCCATCAAGAGTATATTCCTTTTGCGCCATTTTCCAATAAATACATACACTAACTTACTACATCACAGTAAATACCAACACTAAACTGGATATATAGAACTTGTTTACGTGTTCATACAAAGTCAGCAACACAAAAAAACATGAATAGTGCGTGTTGGACTTCGAATCACTGCTGGCCGTGCGGGGTAACGGGGGTACCCAGGCAGTAAATTTCAGTTTTTCGCCGAAAATAAAAAAAATATTTGGCTATTTTGTTAAAAAAGGGTTTTGTAATATATATTCTAGGATTACCTAATAGGAAAAAGTGAGAAATAAAAATTGTAAAAGTTATTAAAGAAATAACGCATCTGGGGTACCTAAAATACCCCGCACGATCCAGGAAAGGTTAAGTTTATTCGCTAGCCTCTTCAAATAACTTTTTCGGTCGTCCTGGCTTTGTCTGTACCTTTGGCAGCTCAAACACTCCCCTTAGCCATGTCTGATTATTTTTTCCGAATAGGTCTGGTCGTTGTTTTGCTGCAATCCAGTGACGCTTTATTTCGGGCTTCACATATGAAAATTTATGCCTTATTTCCTTAATTTGTTCGTCGCTATAAGGCTCCAATGTTGCTAAATGATTTTCGACAAATTCTAACTTATCGTTAATATCGAGGCGATTTTGTGCACTCATCAAGTTAAATACTTCTCTACGAGTCATTGCCCTAATGCCAGATGGTCCTAAAATAATGGAAAATGCAAAATTACTAATAACTTGAATGTCACAGACCATAAAATGTATCAGCAGATCAGCAGAGATAAGTACCACGTTATATTATTTTTTTACATTTCGCAAAACAGTAAGCTTTAAATATTTAATTAATCAATAGGTGGAGCATAGTGGACCTTGAATATATCATTTTTAGGAAGGGAGAATACTGTTCATTTATCATCTCTACAAAAATCACTACCGGGACGAACCCTGAAGTAGAGCAAAACACTTTCAGTTATAATATCTTTTCATAACACTGACAAAAGTATAGGATTTTGTCACATAAAGAAATAAACGCATAAGAATCCGATAATAAACAAAAACTCTAATATGGAAATAAAGGTAAAATTACCTGCCATTTCAGAATCCGTGAGATTTTAGTCTTGGGAATACACCAAAAAAATACAATACTTCTAAAAGTCACGTTTTTCACACAGAAAACAGTTTGAAACAATTACTGCTTTTTAACGTCCGAAACCCGATGATGCATTCCATTTTATGGTGGAGTGGGGCACCATAAACACTGGGTTCGGAGCGGGGGTCTCTCTGGCATTGTTTGAGAACCGTATCTTTTTATCTACGCGTGATTTTCGGAAATCACTTTTGGCCAGCTAGATATAAAAAATACTCCTTTGTGCGTCGCCAGAATATCCAGACATAACATTTTATATTTTCATTTATATATGACTATAAATTACTGTATTAAGTTCCTGCAGCTTTTTATAAAAATTAATATACCTACGGTAAGACAAAGAAAACGTTGCTGAAACTGCCATTTAATGGCTTTATCAAAAAATTTCAAGCTTTGAATTATAGTTCATTAAACCTCATATCTTCTAATATAACACAATTAAATATCACTTGTGAAACTCAACGAAGAATGTTAAATGACACCCTCTATTGACTTTTACATATTTCTAAAATTCCAAAAGGTTTTCTTTACAAGAAAAGTCTGACACTTGAACGTTAAAGAATTTTATACCAAACTTTCTAAAATATATAAAAGTTTTTCTTCGTTTTTTTTTTCAGAACTAAAAGTTTTAAAATGCTTTAAATACAAAAAATGTACATTTTTTAATTTTCTATCTAACAAAGAAATAATATACATTTAGTTTAGATTTCAGGATATTTGTTGTACTATTTTGTGGCAACCCCTATTTGCGGCCCCTTTTTTATTGGCACCCTGTTAAAAGTGTATTCCCCTATTTATAAATAAACACACATGACCAAAATTATTGCCTATAACGATATTTTTATTTTATTTTGGACTTAATATCTGTGCTAATATATTTCTTTTGATATTTTTGGACATATTGGCTTACTCTACACGACTAACTAATATAAAATTAAAAATCTAAGTGCAATTAGGCTGTTATTATAATTTTATTTCATAATGAGTGAAAATCAACAAAAAAAAATGTTGGGCTTTAAAATTTCTGTTTAAAATTTCATTTTAAACAGAAAATATTGTAAACAATTTTAATTATTTCTCACAACTAATAGTCTGTATTGCCTTCTCGAGCCTCAATGCAAGCTGTGAGACGACGTGGCATGCTCTCAATTAAGTTGTCCAGAAGATGGGGAATGTTTCGCGCGCAGCAATTTTCAATTCATTTAAGGTACGGGGGGATCATTCCTTTTGGCAAAATGGCGTTTTAGCATGTCCCAAGCATGCTCGATCACATTCATATCTGGAGACATCGGCGGCCACCACAGTTTTCTTATACCCTCTTCCTCACAAAATTCGCGAACCGCTATAAGGTACCGCTGCATTAAGACATTGTAGGCAAACAAAGCCTCCCTAGTATCGAAATCATTTAAAATAAACGTATTATTTTCATTTTTTGACATAAATCCGAAACTAATCGAGATACCGGGGTTTTCTTCATAGGTGTTTGTCAAACATCTAATTACGTAACTTTTATCCCGTTTAACCGAATCTCTTGTAGTTTCTGAGATGCCAATGTTGAGCATCGAAATTGTCACCACCCTATATAGAAGACTGGTACGTTTGCCGTGTAAAAATCGCTGAACGATTTTCGTTTTTCACGAATGGTTTTTTGGTACTTTTGTAACTCACGAAAGTGTGAAACACGAGCGTGCTTCACTACCCGTGTCAAAGTAGCTTAACGCATATAATTTTTTCTCACCTGAATTGCAGCCAAAAGAATACCGGCTGACAAAGAAACACTTTGTTCATTATAGTAGTGCATTTTCTTATTTCCATCCGGACGAATACTGTACAGTTGTTTAAACACCAAAATTAAATAGGGTGCATCGGTGAGATATTCCTTTACCCAGTTGGTTTTCAACGGTTTCAAATCCGTGGTCCACACTTTGCCCATTCGTTTCTTGTAGTTGATTTCTTCTTCCTCCTCGATTATTTCTCTAATTTTTTGTTTAATGTTTGAAGAACTTACGACAACGTAAGTCCATGGTTCAGTATGAGCCCCACTGGGTGCAGTGCCTAAAACATTATTGAACATGGATTCAGTTAAGTTGCAATAATGCACTTTATACCGTACCGTTGAAACATACGTCAGAATGCCAACGGTTTGTAATAGAAAAAAAACTAGTGTTTAGTTAAGTTTAGCAGATAAGTTTATTAAAAGGTTCTTGAATAAGTGTAAAAGTGTTCTTGAATAGTTGTAGTTGATATTTTAAATAGTGTTTTCTTTGTTTTTTGTGAAGATTTTTATCCAACCCCACAAAATGTGTTTCAACCATAGACTTAAAATAAAATATAGACTGAGCATCTCATTCATATATAGCTGGAACATGCGGTCAGACACTGTCTTGTTATTGTTGTGTTATTGTTTTAGGTTATAACGAGTGCGACACGAGCGATAGATAGGTTGTCTCTGTCGTAACGGTCGTTCCCTGACGACTCTGCCGAGAAACACAACACTGTCTTTCGTTTCTCAAGTACACCTGAACTCTCCGTATCATAGCCGGGTAATTTTTTATTTTAATGAAGCTATAATTAAATTAAAAATATATCGTATTTAAACTTTTTTATATTTTATTAAGATTTAGGACAGGTTTTTTAAATAAAAGTTTAGAAAAAGCAATTTAGAGTCCAAAAAGGATAAAAATAATAAAATACACGTTATAGAAGAAATTTTATAATCGAAATTAGGTAATTTTTGAAATTAATAATAAATTATTAATTTTAGTCAAACATTTACAACCCCTAATATTAATCAAAACAGGATCTATTCCACAGATATAATAGAATCGGCGACAGGGAGAGGAAAAAAAAATATGATTGTTGTAATTTTTTTTGCTGGTTAAGTGATGTCTTATTATGTAAATTAGAGGAAACATAAATCTGTCCCATTAAAGCAAGGAAGGTGATAGGAAGTGGATAAAATAAAAGCTACATTTATTTAACTCGGTACTGTCTTTATTATACCGGGTGCGTCTCAAAAGTGGCTCATCTCCATATTTTTTTTTATATTTTCAAATAAAAAAACAAGATTTAGTATCTTAGTATATGAAATAAATTAGGATTGATTGACGCATTCAATTGTTTTTGGTCACTTCCTGTTTCACCGGAAATGACTATAACTTTTAATTTTTAAACGGCACCCTCGGTATATTTCTACTTTATTCGATAGAAAATGCCACTCTGAATAGAATGACACATCATATGTCAACTTTTGACATTTTCGCATATGGTTTAATTGTAATTGTAACACGCGGTTCATAACGACAATTTGACTCGAAATACCAAGTCTGTGGTCAATATATTCATAAAAAAATGCTTTTTCCAAATATGCTAATGAGTCACCCTTGTTCCATTTGAAAAAATTGACATATGTATGATTAAAAATACGATTTGTACATCTTTTAACCGGCCTAGACAAGACACGAAACCTATTAGACGATCAAAACTATTTTTCCAAGGCTCCTTGATTAAAACTTAGTGGATTGAAAAAAAACTGGATTGAAATTTAAAATAGGATATGTTTTTAAGCGACAATGTCAAAAGTTGACATATGATATGTCATTCTATTCAGAGTGTCATTTTTTTATCGAATAAAGTAGCAATATACCGAGGGTGCCTTTAAAAATCAAAAGATGTAATCATTTCGATAAAACAGGAAGAGACCAAAAACAATTGAATACGTCAATAAATCCTAATTTATGTCATATACAAAAACTGATACAAATCTGTTTTCTTATCTGAAAAAATTAAAAAGTTATAGGGGTAAGCCACTTTTGAGACGACCCGGTATTTTAAAAAATATTGTTTCATAATGTAATATCATTTTAAAATTCTTGTATGTTATTTTAGATTCTGAAGATAATTTTAGAATAAACCGGAATATATTTTTAATAAAAACATTATTAATTATTAACAGGGTTATAATTATGATTTTGTTACAATGTAAGTAAGTAAATAATGTAATGTAAGAGAAAAAATTCAGATTTTACATTTTACTAAAATATTATCTAAATAAGCGCCTTTCTACAACAACGCCACTGACTCCCAATGGGTAAATTGAGAGTTGCCTACCGGTCAAAAGTCGTTTCAAGACTTAAATGGATTATTTAAGTCAAATTTCTTGCAAATTTGGCACTGGCGAACCATATTTTATAGTTCTTGAACAGAAAAAGTCAATAAAATAAACACTTAAGCACTACAAGCTAAGAAAATGCGTTAATACAGCCGGGGAGATAGCGGCAACAAAGCTTTACCGCACACGTGCGACACGTACTACAAGGTAATAAATGAATGAATAGGCTCCCTCGCCTCTAATCGGTGTTGTCATATTGTAAAGAACTTATCCTTTTTAAACAGTATCCGACTTATAATTTAGTAGTATAAGGACTATTTAATACATCTCTGGAATATTAAAACCTACTTTATTAAACTGTAGTATTAATATCTCAATATATGTGTATAACAAGAAAAAAAAATATTGATAATATTAAAGACGTGACAACATAGGCTGGATGAGGAAGGCTCGGTCGACTGTACCCAGAAGTAAACATGTGTACAAAAAAGGTTGTTTGTCCGCGTTGAGATGTAAATAGTGTAGTCTATATTTTATTTTAAGTCTATGGTTTCAACTATTTCGAATTAAGACGGTCCTACGTCGTACACGATGTGGCGAACACCTTCAATCGTTGGACGCACGGCATTCGCCACATCGTGTGGGAGCGCAGAAATCCATGTGTCGAACGTTCGAAGCAAGTTCGGCCTCTGGTCGGTAAATTTTACGCGAGTCAAAGGACCTTCCAACGTTCGAAGTAATGTTCGATGCGCTCCTATACGAGAGCACAAATTACCTATAACAGATGCGAAAGAACACCGAATTACGCGTTCAGGTTTCTGTGACCTTCAGAAAGTGTTCATAGACAATCCGCATCAATGTATAGTTTGGGTTATTATTTGTTTGGGTGAAAATAATCTGCACCAATATGTTATCGAAGCATACAAAAAGGTCCACAGACTTCGAGACATACGAAAAATCAAGTCCATTTAGCGTGTGTCACAATTTTCACACCTTAAAATATTAGTTTTTTATAGCTATAGCAACTGCAGCGACTATGAAAAAAGCTGTGTGATTTTCATAGAAAATAAGGACACCTGTAATTCATTTGAGAATGTTATAAATCGCTAAAAGAGGTTTCAAATTTCTTGGATTTCTATTAATATTAAATAAATTTTATTAAAAATTGAACTAAAATTGTTAGTATCATTAAAAACAATTCAAATTCAAAAATTGTATCAGTCAAATTCCCTCATTTAAGGTGAATATTAAACTAAATATAAATACAGCTCATTCTAAGCTCTACTTATCTTTAAGAAAAAATTTAAATCATTGTTGCAATTGGGCCTTAATGCCATTTCGAATGAACAATAGTATTACTAATGTACATTATATTAATAATATTAATAATAATGTAATGTACATTATAATAATAATAAATTTTATATCATAGTGTGTATTAAAACTACTAAAACACTTTTAAATTGGTACTATATTAACAACTTTTGTTTTTTAATCCAAAAGAAAGTTACCAATTTTCTCAATCAAAATATTTGTGGTCCTGAAAAGGACCTTCGTTTTCCCATGTTCGTCAAAGTAGGTAATGGGTAAACGGTAAAAAAACAGGATAATGAAATTTAAAAAATTACAAAAATTTGCCAAACGATCATAAAACCAAACGATCATAAACCAAACGATCATAAAATCCCCTCCTCACATTGGATAACATATCAGGGGTGACAGTGTCAAAGGCATTAAATATTTTCTGCCTTAACTGCTCCAAGTTTTGAATTTCTTCATGGCCGTAAATTTTAGATTTTATGTACCCCCATAAAAAGAAATCATTCACCGAGAAGTCAGGTGAAATTAAACGTCAGTCTAAACAAAACTGTCATTTTTGAAAACTTGTCAAAATTTGGACACACGCTAAATGGACTTGATTTTTCTATGTCTCGAAGTCTGTGGACTTTTCTGTATAATCTCACAGTAATTTAATAGATTGCTCGTCATATTATATCAGCTCGTAGAAAAAAGATATTTATAGCAGTAGCTCATGAAAAAAAAAAAGATATTTATAGTATAAAAAAATAATTTATTTCACAAAATTTAATTAAATATGTGACAAAATAGTTACATTTCTATTGGTTCTATCGGACTTTTTTTTGCGTTCTATAGTTTTCATTATATCAAACAGCCTCTGAATGTTTTCTTCAGTGCAAAACTCATCAAAATTTAATATAAATAATTTTTCCAGCCTGTAAATAAAATGAACAAATTTTTCCACCTTCATGATCAAAGGCTTTTAAATGGGTAAATAATTTCGAGTTATCCAGAGATTCGGATTCTTTTGCAAATTTTATCACATTGATGTATTTGAAGACCCTTTTTAATGATGTAGTCAAACATAATTAAAGGCATTTTGAGTTTAAAAATTACTTTACATTTATTAATTCTGATGCTTTCATATGCATCTAATTGCCTGTAATTTGAGACTTGTTTAATTAATTTCAAGTTATTAAGATCTATACAATGTTCTTTATCAACAATATGTTCGGCAACGCAAGATTTATCCGGTCTACCATATCTTATCTGAGCCAAATGTTCTTTAAATCTAGTTAATATTGATCTTCTAGTTTGCCCAACATATTTCTGATTACAACCTTTACAAGAAATTTATTATTAGCACTAATTACAACAATTATTAGGTAATCCAAAGGATAAAACACCTCTACTGGAAAGGTCGGGTATTTATGAAAAAATTACCAGAAAGTGTGTTTTCATAACAGTAATGCTTCCATAAAATTTCATTAGTCTATCTCTTTTCGTTTTCAAGATAAAAAATAAAAACATTATTTTTCCGCCATCTTTGAATCGCGATATCTCCCTAATGGTTGACTTTTGACCCAATGTTTATGAAGAAAACTACCCTTTATTTTGAACAAGGAATCACCCCCTGAAGTTTTTCGCATTTGTTTTGAAACACCCTGTATATATGTTTTCTGACTAATGACATTGAGAGATCAAGGAAAAATTATTATACACTAGATTATATACCGTACGATCGAAAAAAAACGGTGTCCAGTTGGCTGGAAAATCACGATCGATGACATTTCTCATATAAATTTACATAAGTATAAAATGACAGCGATCTTCATTTCATAGCCATCGCTGACGCCATTTTTTCTCGATCATACGGTATTTCTAATGCATAATTTGATAAGCCATGCTGTGATTATATTATTCATAATATAATATAGTAATATGACTATATTATTCATATACAATAATGTGATTATATTATTCATAATATAGTAATCAGATTATGCTGACATTTTTTTTGTCTATTTAAGAATCTTTTATTATTACTTTCTATATTATTTTATATTGTGCTAATAAGATACGTATTAATGTATTAATTGATGATTAATGTTATATTCTCTTCCAAAATTTGTCAAGAAGTCAAAATTTTTTAATACATTTAATAATTTTCATATATTTTAATAAATTCCTTCACCATAACGTCAAGAATTTTAAATTAACATTTTATAGTGATCCAAAATATTCAAATTTAAAATAAATATAATCTCTCTGTTAAATAATTACCTGCCGTTTTAATGATATTATATATTATTTCTTTAGGGACATTCTGTCTAGTAAAATGGCGAACAGTGCGTCTTCTATTCATGAGCTTATAGAATTCCTCTGCTCTATTTAAAGACTCTTCTTCTCCCAGTTTGCTGAAAAGAAGAGGAATGTGGTTAAGGTCCTTTGGTAGTGCTGGTAATATATCGTCATTATGTTCTTCAGATTCCGAATCATTACTATCTACTAGAAAACAGAACGTGTTTTATATAATATTAAAAAATTCTCAACTATTATTTCAAATAGATATATATATAATGTACAGGGTGGGTCAAATTCGACGCTTTTAAATGGAAACACCCTTTTCTATAGGAGATAGACAAAAACTAATATCGGTATCTGGAGTTCAATTTTTGTCAAAAACATGATGGTGAAAACCGCATATCGATATCTGTTACCGTTTCGGAGTTACGGGGTGTTTTTCAAAAATATGCATTTTTAACAAATCACTTAACTTTTTTGTTATTGAAAATTTTATATTTTTATGAAAACATTTCCAAAGCACCTTTTTACGTAGAATTTAATGGCTTAAGTATATTTTTTTTAAAATTAATAATTTAAGAATTATCAACAGAAAATTTGATTTTTTATATGGGACACCCTGTATATTTTAAATTTATTGAAAAGAATTTAAAATTGCCTATCCAAAAATCTAACACACTTGATATTTTGCTCGATTCTTCTTCGAGATATAGAGTATATAAAAATTCGCCAGCTTTAAATAAGTAGGCTTTGAACGGTACCGGCTGTAATGCAAAACAATTCTAGCTGTGAGCATCAATTAAAACGAAAATAATATTTGCTATGAGAGATGCAGAATTTTATAACAATTTAAAATATATTTAACCAACATCAACACATTTAAACTACCTATATCTAATAACAATAAAAATAAATAGCAAACCAAGACATGAGATTTTGCTACAGGTGTTCGACATATCAACCGTCTTCTGTTATGGACAGACGGGGCAGTTTTTGAACATTTCTCGCGGAATTCATTAACTCAGTGGAGGTGAAAGATACCCTCTCATAACTGCTAAGTATTTCTAATTCTTGTTTCTTGTCTAGATTATACGGAAGAATAAGCAAGTTTTTTCGAATAGCGACTGTACATGGTTGAAGAAACGTTTTACCAAGTCTTCGGTAGTATAGTGGTAAGTATCCCCGCCTGTCACGCGGGAGACCCGGGTTCGATTCCCGGCCGGAGAGTAACTTTTTTATTTTTTTAATGTCTAATACAAATATTTAAGTATCATATTCAACTGGGAAAAAACGCAGAACCAATACTTATCTAAAAAGTTTTATTCGATATCATAAAATCCATACATTAACGTTTTAAACACATTAGCTTAAATAACAATTTCATTCATTCCTACATTTTATTCATTCCATTTTCTGATTTCATTCATTTCATTCATTTCTTTCATTTCATTCATTTCATTCATTTCATTCATTTCATTCATTTCATTCATTTCATTCATTTCATTCATTTCATTCATTTCATTCATTTCATTCATTTCATTCATTTCATTCATTTCATTCATTTCATTCATTTCTATTCATTTCTATTCATTTCTATTCATTTCATTTCATTCATTTCATTCATTTCTATTCATTTCTATTCATTTCATTCTATTTCATTCATTTCATTCATTTCTATTCATTTCATTCATTTCATTCATTTCATTCATTTCATTCATTTCATTCATTTCTATTCATTTCATTTCATCTATTTCATTCATTTCTTTTCATTCATTTCATTCATTTCATTCATTTTCCATTTCATTTATTTCATTCATTTCATTCATTTCATTCATTTCATTCATTTCATTCATTTCATTCATTTCATTCATTTCATTCATTTCATTCATTCATTCATTTCATTCATTTCATTCATTTCATTCATTTCATTCATTTCATTCATTTCATTCATTTTCATTCATTTCATTCATTTCATTCATTTCATTCATTTCATTCATTTCATTCATTTCATTCATTCATTCATTTCATTCTATTTCATTCATTTCATTTCATTTCATTCATTTCATTCATTTCATTTCATTCATTTCATTCATTTCATTCATTTCATTCATTTCATTCATTTCATTCATTTCATTCATTTCATTCATTTCATTCATTTCATTCATTTCATTCATTTCATTCATTTCATTCATTTCATTTCATTCATTTTCATTCATTTCATTCATTTCATTCATTTCATTCATTTCATTCATTTCATTCATTTCATTCATTTCATTCATTTCATTCATTTCATTCATTTCATTCATTTATTCATTTCATTCATTTCATTCATTTCATTCATTTCATTCATTTCATTCATTTCATTCATTTCATTCATTTCATTCATTTCATTCATTTCATTCATTTCATTCATTTCATTCTATTTCATTCATTTCATTCATTTCATTCATTTCATTCATTTCATTTATTCATTTCATTCATTTCATTCATTTCATTCATTTCATTCATTTCATTCATTATTCATTCATTTTCATTTCATTTTTCATTCATTTCATTCATTTCATTCATTTCATTCATTTCATTCATTTCATTCATTTCATTCATTTCATTCATTTCATTCATTTTCATTCATTTCATTCATTTCATTCTATTTCATTCATTTCATTCATTTTCATTCATTTCATTCATTTCATTCATTTCATTCATTTCATTCATTTCATTCATTTCATTCATTTCATTCATTTCTATTCATTTCATTCATTTCATTCATTTCATTCATTTCATTCATTTCATTCATTTCATTCATTTCATTCATTTCATTCATTTCATTCATTTCATTCATTTCATTCATTTCATTCATTTCATTCATTTCATTCATTTCATTCATTTCATTCATTTCATTCATTTCATTCATTTCATTCATTTTCATTCATTTCATTCATTTCATTCATTTCATTCATTTCATTCATTTCATTCATTTCATTCATTTCATTCATTTCATTCATTTCATTCATTTCATTCATTTCATTCATTTCATTCATTTCATTCATTTCATTCATTTCATTCAGTTCATTCATTTCATTCATTTCATTCATTTCATTCATTTCATTCATTTCATTCATTTCATTCATTTCATTCATTTCATTCATTTCATTCATTTCATTCATTTCATTCATTTCATTCATTTCATTCATTTCATTCATTTCATTCATTTCATATTCATTTCATTCATTTCATTCTATTCATTTCATTCATTTCATTCATTTCATTCATTTCATTCATTTTCATTCATTTCATTCATTTCATTCATTTCATTCATTTCATTCATTTATTTCATTCATTTCATTCATTTCATTCATTTCATTCATTTCATTCATTTCATTCATTCTTATTCATTTCATTCATTTCATTCATTTCATTCATTTCATTCATTTCATTCATTTCATTCATTTCATTCATTTCATTCATTTCATTCATTTCATTCATTCATTTCATTCATTTCATTCATTTCATTCATTTCATTCATTCAGTTCATTCAGTTCATTCATTTCATTCATTTCATTCATTTCATTCATTTCATTCATTTCATTCATTTCATTCATTTCATTCATTTCATTCATTTCATTCATTTCATTCATTTCATTCATTTCATTCATTTCATTCATTTCATTCATTTCATTCATTTCATTCATTTCATATTCATTTCTATTATTTTTCATTCATTTCATTCATTTCATTCAGTTCATTCAGTTCATTCATTTCATTCTTCATTTCATTCATTTCATTCATTTCATTCATTTTTTATTCATTTTCATTCATTTCATTCATTTCATTCATTTCATTCATTTCATTCATATTTCATTCATTTCATTCATTTCATTCATTTCATTCATTTCATTCATTTCATTTCATTCATTTCATTCATTTCATTCATTTCATTCATTTCATTCATTTCATTCATTTCATTCATTTCATTCATTTCATTCATTTCATTCATTTCATTCATTTCATTCATTTCATTCATTTCATTCATTTCATTCATTCATTTCATTCATTTCATTCATTTCATTCATTTCATTCATTTCATTCATTTCATTCATTTCATTCATTTCATTCATTTCTATTCATTTCATTCATTTCTATTCATTTCATTCATTTCATTCATTTCATTCATTTCATTCATTTCATTCATTTCATTCATTTCATTCATTTCATTCATTTCATTCATTTCATTCATTTCATTCATTTCATTCATTTCATTCATTTCATTCATTTCATTCATTTCATTCATTTCATTCATTTCATTCATTTCATTCATTTCATTCATTTCATTCATTTCATACGCCAAAATCCGAATTCAATAATAAATTATTTTTATAGGCATAAGCAAAATACCCTTAAAATAAAGGTCATTTATCTTAATGACATCTTTTTATTAATTGTTGTGAATGCGCAAATCCTAATTATAGGTACCTAGCTACTTATTAAATATAATAATCCTAGACATGTTAAAATATTAAAACATTTAGACGTGTATTTATAAATAGAGGAAAGTAGTTGTTTTTAAATAGTTAAAGTGATTGATTTGATTTTAAGTGATTTAAAAATATTTCTTACTACCCGGAGTTTTTTCGAATAGCGACTGTACATGGTTCAAGAAACGTTTTACCAAGTCTTCAGTAGTATGTCTTTATTATTATTGAATATTTACTTTAATACATAGAATGTGTATTATTATAAAAAAACTAATATTTATATTTTTTACATTGTTTCGGTGGTCACATCTCGGCCAAAAAATTTAGTATGCTAATAATAATATAACTAAAACTAATCCAAAACTAACCGTTCTTTGGCCCCTGCCTGGATCTGTGCGATGTGCTTTGCCAGTATTCGGTTTATTCTTTCCAGGGTGCTGTTATTGGATGGTCTAAGGAGGAACTTTTTAATTTTTGTCTTCTTGTCTCCAGCACATTTAAGCATGTTCTTGAACTGGTTTTCCAGACGATCCGTTTCACCATCTTGTACTGGGTGGGGGGATGTTGGGGTTGTGAGAGGTGATCTAAGTGCCTCTCCTTCCCCTTGTCCTTCTTTGCATGTATTGGGTGGTTGGGTCTGGGTCAGTTCAACGGGTGGTTGTGCAGGTGCATCAGTGTGTTCGTTTTGAGTTTTACGTTCTGGAGTTTCCTCTTGATTTGCCGCCGTTCCATCATCAGATGTGTCGGTGTTTATGGATTGCGATGAGGAGGATGAGGGAAAAGTACTACGCATATAATAGATATCCGGGCAGTGCAGTCGAAGCTTTGTAGCTATTGCCTTAACTGTTCGTCCAGGAAACTGTTCCAATATAGCCTTGATACGTGCCGTCGATTGTGGTTCCCTTATACACTTATATGCCCTAACTAACCTTTTCGTCTCCTCTTCCGTCCATTTGCTGCTTTGTGCGGTGTTGGTTGCAATGGCGCACGTGTTGGTCTCAGTGGCTGTGTGTTTTAGCTCTAAGTATTTTTTCTTTATGGCCGCAACAGATCTACCTGGTAAGTGTTGCTGCAGCTCTATATGGTCTTCCTGTTTGAGCACACCTTTTTCTCTGATTTTCCCTTTTAAGATGTCGATCTCATTCTCCCTCCAGGTCGACATAACCTCAACTTGTTGGTGTTTTTTGGTTTGGAATTATCTGGAATATCCTGCTTGTGGTGTTGGATGTTGTGATGGGTTTCTATGATCTGTGTGTTGATAGTCTAAGCCTTACTTGATGGTTGCTGGCTTGATTTTGAGTTAATCCGCGTGTGTTTCGGAGTGGTATTGCTGTCACTATATTCTAGCCGGGAAAGTACCACCAAAAGAACTGCCCGTATACATGTTTTCCCTTTAAACTGCTTGTCGGACAATTGTTTTTTACTTTCGAACCCGTTCGCGACGAAAAACCGGTGGGAAATCTTTTAAAAGACTTAATTTTCCGGAGCTCGTTCGTTTACGTGCGTTCAATTCGTAAGTCTTCAGTAGTATCCCGCCTGGTTCCCTTGTATCCCCGCCTGGTTCCCTTCGATAGTATCCCCGCCTATATAGTTCGCCGTGGTAAGAATCCCGCCTGTCACGCGGGAGACCCGGTTTCGATTCCCGGCCGGAGAGCTTGATGATCATATTCAATTGAATTGGGGAAAAACACAGAACCAGTACTTATCTAAAAAGTTTTGTTCCATATCATAAAATCCATATATTAACGTTTTAAACACATTGGCTTAAATAGAAATCATTCATTCGTACATTTTATTCATTTCGTCCATTTTCTGGTTTTGTTCATTTTGTTTTCTTTTTCATTCATTCGTTCATTTTGTTTTTTCTTTCATTCGTTTTGTTCATTTCGTTCATTTTGTTTTTTCTTTCATTCATTTCGTTCATTTTGTTTTTTCTGTCCTTCATTTCGTTCACTTCGTTCATTTTGTTTTTTCTTTCATTCATTTCGTTTATTTCATTCATTACATTTTACATATTTTTAATATGTTAAATTTTTACATAAGACGAATATTGTGAAGTTGTGTATATTTTATTAATTATATTTCTTAGGGGACTATCGAAATCGCACTCTAGTATGTGTGAAAAAAAAATGCAACAAACAGGAATATTATTTTATTACTAAGTTATTGAAAAAAGGTATGTGGGAAATTAATTCCGTGTGCTCAGTGCCAACTGTTTGGCGGCAAATTACAGGATGTAAGAAAAACAAATTCTAACTATTTAAATTATATCTTATAATTTAATAAGTTTATACCTACTATTTACCTAATATCAAATGTATAAAGATCAATAAATAATATAAACACCTGTAGCCTTTCCGAAGGGGCGCGTCTATTTTGACAGGGCGTCATGGCAACAACGATTTTCTGAAGGCTGTTCTCTTATGTGCTCGGCATTTCTATTGTCAACACGTGTTTTTTTAAGTTACTTAGTTAATATTCTTTAGAAAAGGTATATCTGTATTTTAGAATATTACATAGCATGTACTTAATTTTTAATTTAATAACTTAATAAGTAATTTTAATGTTTAAACCTGTTCTTAATTGGTACAGTCAACATTATACTTACCAATTTTTTCTTCACGACTTTTTTCCATAATATCTTTTTCCGCTAATTTATTAGCTCTGTTTTTTCCATTGAATATAGCATATCCAATCCTTATAATAACCCAAATAACTAGCCCAGCAGCGAAATATTGCCAATACAATTGAAAAAACATTGTTATTGAAAAAAATATACCTTCTCAAAATTGCGAACTGTTGTAGCAAGAAATTTCAAAACAAACTGCACTAAACTTGATATTTACTTAGTAGTTTCTGTGTAGGATTGTTATATTTGCAGAAACCATTGACCTATATTTCCGAGACTGTTTATAAATTGTAAAATCGTAGATTACTTACATATCTACAACGTTAATTATTTAATGAAAAGCAAAATGTATATTTAAAGAGATTAAATGGAACAAGACTGACACAAATTATGTTATCGGCGACTGTGGCGCGGTGTAGACTGAACACATAATTCTATTTTTTTTATATCCGACATAGAAATATAGATCGCGTGAGCTTAATCTATATGGGAATAAATCGACAATGTCCGTTTTTAGCTCTCTTCGTTTTGTCAAACATGTCCATTAGACTAATTTTTATAGGTGTGTTTCTCTAAATTTTTATGTAGGTGTATAATAGACGTTAAATTTATTTCAATAAAAATTATGAATTTAATAATAATTAATTTAGCGTACTAGTACAATATTAGAGTGTAATAGTCCTATACTGATTTATGGAATTAGTTCTATTATACTGAGTGACAAAGAAAGGAGAAAACCTATATACCGGGTGCCTCTCAAACGTGGCTCACCCCTATAACTTTTTTATTTTTTTCAGATAAAAAATTGAAATTTGGTATGTTAGTATATGACATAAATTAGGATTGACTGATGAATATTCAATTGTTCTCGGTCACTTCCTCTTTCACCGGAAATGACTACACTTTTGATTCTTAGAAGGCACCTTCGGTATTTTTTTAATTTATTCGATAGAAAATGACACTCTGAATAGAATGACATATCATATGTCAACTTTTGACATTCAAGGCACCCCTCTGGGTACTAAATAAATAAAAAATTACATATTTTTCAGCCTTTCTTCCAAATAATACTGCGTGTATCTGAAAAACTATTAAAAATTTTGAAATACTTTAAATGCAAAAAATGTTCATTTTTTAACTCTCCATCTAATAAAAAAATAATATACAGGGTGTTCCATTTAAAAAAAAAAGAAAACATACTTTATATTTTAGAAAGTTTGACGTAGAATTTTGAACATCCTGTATGATTTACAATTTCCATATTTATAGCAAAGTAAGTACAGACCATCTAAAGTAAATACCTAATATAGTTTTGATTTCAGGACAGTTCCTGTATTTTTAATAATTTTTAACCGACCATACCAACAGGTATAACTCAAAAACCGCTAAACCGATTTTAACCAAATTAGGGGGGTTGGTAAGGGGGTCTGGGAGGGGGTTAAAAATTTAAAAAAAATCGTAACTCCAAAATTACGCTAGCGAAAATTATGCTAGCGAAACGCGGTTTTCAATTTAAGATTAGGAATAATATTTGCAACAAAATTTGTAATAACACCAAAATCAGCCTATGTCGCAGTTTTTGAGATAAAAAATTGGAAAAATTCCTTTACTTTAAAACTAAAAGAACTTTTTATTAACATATTTTAGTATGGGCGGCTATACGTGCCTCCCGGCGCCAATCTTTTTTTAAAAGGGCTGAAAAATATATATTTTTGATTTATTTTTTAATATCTTTGAAACTATCGAAATATATTTACTCATATCTTATGATCATGTAAAGTGATCTGAAAGGAAGAAACCAAAAATGCAATAATATACAGGGTGTTCCATTTAAAAAAAATGTATCCAGATCCACTCACACTTTTTTGAGCTACCCTATAGAAGTTAAAATATTTTCCTGACACATACTTTAGGTTTGCACTTAAACAAAATTCTCAAGTTTCTTATTCTAGGAGCTACAGATGCCCGACGCACTTTTGCCGGACCCTGTATAAATCATACATAACATTTTAAATGTATTTCAAATAAATGGCTTTAAACATTTTGTATGGTTTAAAAAATTAGGAAACAAAGAGAAGAACGTTAGACATTAAAGAAACAAAGTCATCAAACAAGAGTTTTCTAAAATTCTCGACAACAGATTTTCAAATACACTGTATTTCAATTTTTTAGCATTTAGCATTTATTTTTTTTATTAAAATACAGTGTAATTAATAAGAATTAAATGTGGAATTTCATTAATTATAGTTGAGGGTTGGAACCTTTGGTGTTAAAACAACAAAATAAAACACTGCAATACTGATAATGATGTTAACGTGGTTAGCGAAACATAAGAGAAGTGTTTTGGTGTACTGTGGTGAATTCTTTTGCTTCTTCTTCTTAGGCCGCCGTCTCCCTTCGGAGGTTGGCGATCCAACTGGCTATGATAGTGCGTGAAACCGCACCTCTGAAAATTTCCAATTTCCTCTGAACCAACGACGCAGATCCTTGAGCCAGGAGTTTTGTTTGTTTGTTTTTCTTCCCACTGACCTCCTGCCCTCGATTTTGCCTTCAATGACCTGTCTGAGCACCTCGTATCGATCACCCCTCATGATGTGACCGACGTACTTCCTTTTGTAACTTCCTTTTCTTCACTGTTGGTAGCAGCTCTTTATCTTTGCCAGCCCATCCGCCTGAGCACCATCCGCCTACCCATCCAGGATATACGCAGCGTACGACGATACAAGTACATCTCAAAAGCGTTAATGCGGTTT
Source organism: Sitophilus oryzae (assembly GCF_002938485.1). Lineage (NCBI taxonomy): Eukaryota > Metazoa > Arthropoda > Insecta > Coleoptera > Curculionidae > Sitophilus > Sitophilus oryzae. The sequence continues at coordinate 1,030,682 of NW_022146782.1, forward strand.
TCCAATGTCTGATTGAGTGTCCAACTCTCAGAGCCGTAGAGAAATACTGCAAAGATGTAGCAACGCAGCATACGTATGCGCAGTTCGAGGCTTAGATCTCGGCTGGAGAAGAGGGTTTTCATGGAAGCAAAAGTACGTCTGGCCTGTTCGATCTTAGCTAAAATTTCAGTTTTGGGGTCGCAAGCGTCGCTAACGAGGGCTCCTAGATACTTTATGGACGATACTTGTTCTACTACCTTGTTGTTAATTCTGAAGACAGTCTTTTCCGGTGTTTTGGAAAATACAACAAGTTTAGTTTTGTTAACATTGACGTGTAATCCGTACTACGAAACCCCCTTCCATATTGGTCATCTTATGGCTCTCTTCTATGTCGTATGGGAAAGCGGAGAGGTACCTCAGGTCTTCCGCAACGCGAATATAGTGAATATATTTAAGAACAAAGGAAGTGCATCAGATTGCGGAAGTTACCGGGGAATTTCGCTATTGGCTATCGGCGGAAAAATTCTTGCTAAAATAATGTCAAACCGCCTGTACCCATATATAGAAAAAATCCTTCCAGAATCGCAAACGGGTTTTCGTACCAACCGCGGCACCGTCGATTCCATATTTTCCATCCGTTAACTACAGGAAAAAGTAAAAGAGCAGCAGTCTAAACTTTATGTTGCATTCATCGATCTAACAAAAGCCTTCGACTCTGTGAACAGAGATGCGCTTTGGGCAATTATGAAAAAGTTCGGAGTACCCAACAAATTTCTTACAGTGTGTAAAAGCCTCCATAACAACAAGTCACGAGTGTCACATCATGGATCACTGAGCGACCCATTCCTAACAAACACAGGAGTTAGGCAGGGATGTGTCTTAGCGCCTCTCCTATTCAACATATTCATGGCAGCGCTCTCCATTATAGTGGACAGCAAACTGCAGGAGAGAGGATTGGGCATTAGTTACCGATATGACGGCGGTCTGTTCAACATAAAAAGACTCAGGGCAAAAACACGTACAAAATTTATCACAGAACTTCAATACGCTGACGACTGCGCTCTAGTTGCAAACACGGTACAGCAATTACAAGAGATGTTGAACACATATACCTGGGCATACGAGGCTTTGGGCCTTAAGCTAAACATCGACAAAACTAAAATCATGTGCACTCCCCCGGAAGATCGCAACAATGCTATAAAAATCGGAGAACTATTGGAATATGTGGCGGAATTCATTTACCTTGGCAGTTTGATTTCGGAAAAGGCCAATATCGACTCTGAAATTCAGCACAGGATTAGTAGCGCCTCAAGAGCATTCTGGAAATTAAAAGACAGGGTTTTCTACAATCATGACTTGAGTATAAAAACAAAACTTGCAGTCTACCGAGCAATTATAATCCCCACCATGTTATATGGGAGCGAAACCTGGGTGCCGTACCGCCGACACATGAACGCATTAAACAAGTTGCAACAAAGATACCTTAGACAACTCTTAAGAGTCCGGTGGTTCCATCATGTCTCAAACGTATCGGTCCTTGAAAAAGCTAACTGCGAGAGTATTGAAGTCATGGTTACAAAATCTCGCTTAAGATGGGTTGGTCACGTATGCAGAATGCAAGAAAACCGCATACCAAAATCTCTGCTTTACGGTGAGCTTGTAGACGGTAAGAGGAGGCCGGGTGGACAACTGAAAAGGTACAAGGACATTTTCCACGAAAACTTAAAGGGAATTAACATGCAGAATGAGTGGAAAAAGGCAGCTCACAATAGAACTCAATGGAGAAGAGTTGTAAACTCAGTTAACAGCGGCAACCAAAAAGTAAAGAGGCAACAAAGCAATGAGATTTTTGAATGTCCGGAGTGCGGTAGGCAAATAACATCACGTATCGGGCTTTTCAGTCACAGAAAAGCTCATGAAAGAAAACGCCTTGCGTGACCATCTTCTTTATGTGTGTCGAATACTTGTCAGCGAGTAACGGCTGTATGTATGTATGTAATCCGTACTGCATGCTATGTTCAACGATGCAGTCCATCATGTCCTGAAGGTGTAGAATGTTGCCAGCCACTCCAGCCAGTACGACCGTATCATCTGCGAAGCGAATATTGTTGATCAGGGTACCATTGATTTTGATACCATCCTCAACGCTCTCTATGTTGAAAAGGAGTGGGGATAATACACACCTCTGCCTGTGGTGAATTAGTGTTTTATTTTGCTAATTTTATTAATTTAATAAAAATTAGAGAGGAAAAATAAGAATTCCACTGATTTAATAATGTCATATATTTTTTCTATACATCATATACATTGTTTTATAACATCTCGATTTAAATACTAGATTATTTTAAAAATTCTAAAATAATATATTTAAAGGGTTCAAAATAAATTTAGGTATATTGTTATAAAAATTTATGTAAAAATGATTTGGTCGGAAATGCTTGTTTCAGAACTTTTAAAATAATCGTATTTAAAGATGTTCTCTTGATTACTTAATCATATCAAAGCAACAACTGTTAAATACCTACTCAATAATAAAATAGATTTGCACAAGTTTCGTTTTTTTTTCTCTTTATGAAGGTATGGAAGGCATATGATTCTTAAAAAATGTATTTTCATACAACTAAGAAAACATCTGTAAGAATTTAATTTCATCAGTATAACTCAGTTATGTTTTAAAATTAATTTGGGAACAATCAGATTATTATGCAGTCTTGAATGAGAGATATATTATTTCTATTTTTTAGTAAAGGATAAACAGTTATTCTTACTATATTTTTCTAAAAAGCAATTCGTGTAGGTCGATATAAACTTTCTGATGTGAAAGAGTAAAAACATGTTCCCTAGAGCGTTACAGGAGATTTTTTATATTACAGGGTGGCCCATCGAAAACGTTCCGCAAGGCATAATGGCCAGGGTAATTTTTTTTCAGAAAATTCAAAAACACGTCAATTTTGTTTGTGAGGGGGACAACTTTTGCTTCAAAAATGAGTGCAAAATCTTCAACCCTCTGAGCGGGGGTGTCATCCCCCAATTTTTTCCAAATGGGAAGGGGGTCAAGTGGTACCGCAGTGAAAAGGGCTTTCTATTATCTAACTTTCCCGCTCCGTTTTTGAAAATCGGTCGAGTCATTGAGAAAATATGAAGGATTGAAATTTGAAAAGTTTATTTAAACATTTATCAGAGTAAATGATGAGGATAAATTCCTTCGACCAATTTGCTGTTTTTTGTTATTATTTCTAGATGTTTTCGCATTTTTTCACTTGCCACAAGGTTGAACGATCAGGTGCGGTAGTTGCTAGATAGCTGTTCCAAAGTTTACTGAATAAAATATAAGTTCGGTCACTTGTGCCGGCGGCAGGTATCAAAAGCCTCTTCACGCACGTGTTTCCCAGTGTATTACTGGTGTGTGGACTTTGGACCCAGCATACACGGCGGATCACGTTTGGCGTATTACTCTGATTTTGGCGTTATTACAGAGTGGTCTCGCATGCATATGGAATTATTTTTCAAGTGGTTATTTAATTTTCATTGCAAAGTGTTACTGATCACATTAGCCTTAGTTAATTATTTATTAGTTTATTATAAAAAAAGCATAATTATTTTTATTATTTCTTAAAAATAATATTGAGTTTTTCGCCACTGGAAAAAAAAATATTTAAAATATCTAATTAGAATTATTCAAGAACACTTAATTTTTTTACACGAAAAATCATATACTGGGTGTGTCTCAAAAGTGGCTTATCCCCTATAACTTTTTTATTTTTTCAGATAAAAAAACGAGATTTGGTGTGTTAGTATATGACCTAAATTAGGATTGATTAACGTTTTAAATTTTTTTCGGTCACTTCCGGTTTCACCGAAAATGACTACAACTTTTGATTTTTAAACGGCAACCTCGGCATTTTTCTACTTTATTCGATAAAAAATGACACTCTGAATAGAATGACATATCATATGTCAACTTTTGGCATTCTAGCTTAAAAAATTTTTTTTAAAATTTCAATATTGAGTGCCATAGCTCTTTTAAAAACAAAACTTAATCGAGGAGTCCAGGAAAAAATAGATTTGATCGTCTAATGTTTTCCATGTCTTGTCTTGGCCGGTTAAAAGATGTCCAAATGGTAATTTTAACCATATCTTATTTTTTTTCAAATGGAAAGAGGATTGCTCATTAGTATATTTGGAAAAAGTATTTTTTTACGAATAATTTCATGCCACACACTTGGTATTTCGAGTCAAATTGTCGTTATAAACCGCGTGTTACACTTTCAAATAAATCTTATGTGAAACTGTTAAAAGCTGAGATATGATATGTCTTTCTACTCAGAGTATCATTTTCTATCGAATAACGTAAAAAAAATACCGAGGATACCATTTAAACATCAAAATTTGTTGACATTTAATAGTATCAGCTTTGAATTTTTTAGTGTACGTAATTCGTGTTGGAAAACCATATTACGCACTCATGGAATACTGCACTCGTGCGTAATATTATTTTTTCCAAAACACTCGTTACGTAATATACTTTTACATTATTTACTGTTGATATTGTGTAGCTTTATTTTTTGTGTTTGTTTTTAAAATGTATTTTATCTTTTTTTATCTTGCCATGTCTAAATATTTATATGTAATACACCAATAAACTGATGGTATATTTTTTCTTTTGTAGATTTACCATTAGGTATTTTTGAAATACCCCACGTTCCCCTGCACCTTGTCGCACATTGCGATCGGTAAAAATTCGGCTTCTATTTACCCCGGCTTCCACTCCTGTTTTCATCGAAATCCGGCGTATCGGACGAGGCGGCTTCTGGCTTTTGATACGCGATCTTCAAAGTGCCGATGCTAAGTGACCGAACTTATATTTTATTCTGTAAACTTTGGCTGTTCTGTGACTTGTGCGTTGAAGTTCTTCTCAATACCGTTAAACTTTTTAACAATTATGGTGTACCCACTTGCAGAAAAAGTAGAAATAATCGAACTTTATTTTAAAAATAATGAATGTGGCAATCGGGTTGCGCAGATATTCAATGAACGCCATCCTAACAAACACCTTTATGGCAAAATTGTTCGTGAGTTAGCAGCAAAATTTCGCGAAACTGGTTCCGTTATGAATAAAAAGAGGCAGAGTGAAAATCCTGTATTAAATGGAGCTATGGAAGGTATTCGTATTAGGCCAAGTTGCCAAGTACGCTGAGTACAATAAAATTAGCCAATGAGACCGGCGTGAATCGTACAACCGTCCAAAGGATATTAAACAAAGTTCCACCCCTACAAGATTCAGTTGGTACAAGAACTCAACGAAGACGTTTTAAAATAAAGTAAAATAAAGTTTATTTTTAGAATTTTTTGAAAAAAAAAATACTCTGGCCGTTATGCCTTGCGGAACGTTTTCGATGGGCCACCCCGCATACAAGAGCATGATATTAACATCCGATATCTTAAAGGGTGTAAACCTAATAACTTATGTGATAATAAATGATAAATATATGATAGTTAAAGCTAAAACCTAAAAATAAGGAAATCTAAAAGTAGATATCATAAATTACACATCACACTGTAAACAATCAAAAAAATTAAAAGCTTTGTACAAGTAAATTTAAAGAACTATTAATTCATCTATATTCTAATTACTAAGAAATTATGATAGCTATACAGCGCTCAGAATTTTTTTAAGCGTTTCCAAATATTTTTTTCTCATGACCGAAAACAAAAAAATAGTTTTAGAATCTAGAGAGTTAAATGATTAATGTGTTTTAAACTCAGAATTCTTGTTACAAAAAAATAATAAATACTGACCACATAAAAAAATAGCTTGCTTTTTACTCCTAGTAGTTTAGGTAACTAAAATTATACATAAATAATAATAAAATGCTATTCTATTAATTACATTATTATGGCATTAAGGGTGTAGTCGAAGATTGTCTGTGATACATTTGATTTTGTATAAAACAATTAAAAAATCACAGCTGATTTTTGTTAACCGAATTAGATAAATACATATATCGAACAAAAATGGGTATTTTAAATTAGATGCTAATAATAATCCTATAACATAACAAGTCTATTAATTATAATGTAAAGAATGACGTTATCTAAATGATATCAAAAATAAATACAAATTAAACATCTGCTAAAAGTTTGCTAACCTCTACAATTTCTTTTTTGGAAAATGAATATATTCAAGTAGTTTGTAAGCCCTATTAAATATTAAATACTTTGGTTTTATTTTTTTTCTTCAAAATAACAGTTCTCCCAGTTACAAGCTGCCTAGGATACAGTTCGTGGATAAAAATAAATTATATTTTCCATATTTGTTCCCAATTTGAATCCTACGATAGTTGCCTAAATTGGAAGTATACTAGGAAGAACGTAGCGACACTTAGTAGGCACGTTGATGAATAAAGGTGTGTACTTGCAGAGACGGATTCTGAAAAAAATATATGATTTTAGATTTAATACAGCAACAGTGTATAACGTCATTAATAAAAATATGAAACTGAATATGATATATCGAAAATTTTAGTTTTTAAGTTTAACTTTTTATGAAAGTTTCTGGTTTTCCAATGATAAAAAAAAACACGTGGACAATTTGACATGTTTAATTAAGGTTTCTACGCTATTACAGTATTTTCTTGCATAATGAGGAAGATGCATATATTTTATTTTTCGCCAGAAACTGTTCAATTTATTAGAATAAATATGTGTAAATGCAAAAAAAAAACTTTTTTCTTGAAAGCAGTACCACAATTTTATAAAACGGGCCATTAAAATACTATGGACAACGCAAACGACGCCTCGCGAATTGAAACGATATTCTATTGGTCTGACGTCACCCGCCGTTTTCGTCAACGCGCGATGGCCAGCAGCAGCCAGACGTGTTCCGTTTATATACGTATTTAGGTGGCGTACTAAGACATTTTTGTTGCTTTTAGCGTTGATTGAAGGAGCTTTTTATGCTTTTTTGTGCAGTTATTATTTGTATGTGTTGTGTGTTCTGAGAATTTTTAAGTAATGGCAGATTCCGGGTTTGTAAAAGCACAATCAGATAACTAGCCAAAAGTCGATGCTTTTATGTTGGCTGCTTTTATAAATACAAATTCCCAATTTATTAGTGCTGAATTACGAGGAAAAAAACAGAGAGGTATGGAACATTTATTCTTTGTAGTACTGAGGCATATTTAAGTATAAGTAGGTACCTATACTGTTACGAACATTTATATAGTTATAAATATTAATGTTATAAACTTATTTTTCGGATCAGATAGGGAGACGTATGGAGATAATGCTGTAGGTTATGTAGAAGTAAAAAGAGACAAAAATATTTGTTTAGTACGTGGAAAAGTAACTCCAGAGCATAGCGTGAAAAAGAAAGTTTTTTTTTATATATTGACACCCCCTTACCTTTGTTATTTTTAAAGATTGTTTTTTTTAAGAAATTATAGGAAATAAATTGTTTATCAGTAATAAAAATATTATACAAGGTGTCCCATAAGCAAACGCCAAAATTAAGTTACTTTTTTAAGTGAAACACCCTATATATTTTTGGGTTCTTCGGAAATTTCTACATATTCTAGATATATTTCATGTATAATATCCTATACCTATCTTCAAATGTTTACGAAATATTGACAGTTGAAAAGCGAAAAATACCTACAATTTTCTGGACCACCTTTTTTGAGACACCCTGTATATCTAGAATTAATTTTAAAAGAGAGTATATGAAAAACCATGCAACTTTTTTATTTAATGTTTTCTTCTAAAACTTGCAGTTAAGGCTGTATGTGGATGTCAAAATATAATGAATAACCCTATACACATTCAAATTTCATATACCTATGTAAGGCAATATACATAAATATATGAACTTACATCAAAATGATCTTCACAACAATAAATCGTAAAAATAGAGGATAATTTAACGTTTTTCTTTTCATCTCTTCTCATGGCCTTGGACCATTTTTTTCTGTTTTCGCTCATCCATTACTATTTATAAATATCACTAAATATTAATTATGTATTAATTAACCCAAATAACTAAAATTTTGACTCGGATTCAACAGCGTTTAAAAGCAAACTGTGTAAAATAAACACGCGTCTGGCTCCACTCAACCAGAAGAACGGCGGGTGACGTCACAGCGGCAAGGCGCGGTAGAGAGCGTTTGCCAGGCCATTTAAATTAACAATATTTAATTATTTTATATTAGAGGCATTTCTTAACCGATATCAACGATTTTTTTTTATTCACTTATCCATTAACTACCACATGGTACTCAGTAATTACCACATGGTATGCAGTAATAATGCAGTAATTATTGTATGTTTCACCCACTTTCATTTTGTATGGATCTATGCAGACCTTAAGACAGTGTTCCTGACATTACACAGTCAACAATAGTCAAGTAGCCATTTAATGAACGGGTTCACGACGGACTTTCGTTCTTTTTGGCTGATGAAGACTTCTCCTGCCATAGTCATCTGCATCCACTTCTGTTAGTCTGGAGAATACCTACCTACCTGTTTACATCATAAGAAACTATATACAGATAAGTCTCTCTCTTAAGTTTGATGCACAAGGTACGCTTTTATTTTATAAATTTTGAGACAACAGATTTAATAACCTGGTAAATTATCACTAATTATCCCACATATTGTAGTCAAAATTATTTTTTATTTAACGTTATAAGTTATAATTTGATTCGTACAGTACACTCTTACTTAGCTATGATATTTTATATGAAAATTATTAACATGTATTCATTTTAAAGGTTTTTGTACACGACATGTTTCGAAACATCATCGTATTGAGACATACATAAATTTCACCTGTTTTTATCAAGTAGCTTACTTAGTTCAAAGAATAGTTACTAAATTCGAATCTATTTAAAATAACTTGCGGTTTTATTGGGATCACTGTGACTAATTGATGATACTTGTGTTCGTTTTCAATAAATGTTTAATGTAGGATAGTTATTTCTGACTTTTATTCCTGATAAACATAATAGACCCTTAATGCTGTTGATTACCTTATTTTAGCTATGTTGTGATATCGTAATTTTCTTTTTGGTTTCTTACTTTACCACTCTCATAAACAAAGTAAGTGGCGCCCTTTTCACTGTCTTTGACCATACCTATTTGAATTCTTAACATCAATATTAAAATCTCTGCAGCCTATATATTATCATTTTTTTTATTTTTTAACAACATTAGAAAGTTACTGTGAGTCAGAAGCCTTACCTACGAACCCAGTTTTCCTCTAACCCTGAGCAACGGATTTTTTTTTTCATTCTATTTGGGTAACGACAGAAAAATCGTCACAGATTGTTATCTAAAAGCTACACAAGTTTATTTTCAGTTCAGTTTGTTAAGATAACGATGGAAAACAAAATTATCTGGTTAAATTAAATTAAATAAAATAATAATACTTTTTAAACAAGATTGATTAATGTTAATGTGTAGAAAATAAGCAAATCTAAAGGTAGAATATTTAGTTAGGTACATAAAAAACTAGCAAAGTGTAGCATGCGAAAAAAAACGCATCATTGTATCTCCACTCATAAACGAGAAATCCCAGATATCCCAAATCCCAAAAAACGCACGAAAATGAGACACCCTGTACCCATGTGATGCGCAGTAGTGAACGCAACCTACCGGCGCGGCAGCCAGATCATCCTAAACCTATCTAATAATTGATTACTACAATAATCCTTCAAAACAAATGAAAGTATCAAATTCTACTTATATACACTACGGATCATAAACCCATAAACGCTATCCGTTCTGGTGATAAAAAAGCAAATATTTAATACTTTACTATCAGAATATAAACGAAAAAAAAATAAAAAAGTTGCACCCCAGCCGGTACCAAAATAATTAGTTTTTTGCACTACAATAATAAATAATACCAAAAATCAAAGAGTTAAAACCAAAAATCAACCGACAAAATATGAAACGGAATCTAACCCAATATCTAAGTATGTACAGCTGATGAAGTAAACAAAAGTCCGCCCGTAGGCTGATCTTTTAATAGAAGGCATTGGCCAGACGGCCTGCACGCTGTTCCAGAGAGCATAATAAAAGATATATCAAAGAACCAGACGTCTTAACATACTTTCTCGAAAACGTAGCAAGCTCTTAGACTATTGTTAGAGTATTATGTTTATCATTGTTTTACAAAAATATTTATCTGTAATGAGTCTATGAATTATTTTTAAAATTTTCGATATACCATAATATTAATGATGCTAATAAAGAAAAATTAAACTACCTCCAACCGTTCCTTCGCTTCTATGCTGTGCAGGCGTATCTAGTGATGGATCTGTGGTGAAAAAAAAATAATAAAATAAAAGAAAATTAAAATGCACTTAATAAAAGTGACATTAAAATGTAAGTACAGCAACAAAATTGAATAAATTAAGAAAAACAATGCCTAAGTGTTTGTTTGATGGTCATATACAACGATGATGAATGATTAAATTAATTTGTTGTGTTAATTAATGCAAAATATACATCAATTATCCCAGTAAAAGTTTTATTTTGATCAGAAAATACTATTTGATTATATCTATTCAATTATTTATTATTTTTGATATAATTAATACTAATTTTTTGTTTTAATATTGTTTTTGAATTGTTTTTTGAATTTTTAACTTCAAATAGCTCTTTGATAAAATTTTATTATAATCTTAAAAACTCCGAGTTTACAAATAACCTTATTCAAAAAAAAAATCTTCACTCGATTCTTCATTTTCCACTAAATTTTGTTTTAAAAGGTTAAAAAATATTCCCAAAACTTCTTGTTACCTATTATTAATATCAGACATAGTTAATTTACTAAACAATGTGTAAACAAGTACCTTGAGCTTTTGGTTTCGGCTCTTTTTTGTTGTGCTTTGATTTCTGATGATGTGCGCCATGCTTAGCTAAAAAATGTGCAGAAAAAGAACACATAAGCAAACAAAAACACAAATACAGATGAAAATTCGCGAAATGATGTAATTGATATAGATGTTACAGCTTTTGTTTCAATCAAATATTGCTCATTTGTCCGCAATCATTGGAATGCAGAAATTTAAATGATGTAAACGGTATTGGAATTTGCAATTATTTCCCGGAGTTGGCATACGGTAAAAAAGAATACATTTTTAGCCAAATTAAATATATACAATATATGTTCAGAGTAAACCACTAAAGTGCTAAAGTTGATTTGTTTTTATAAACATATATTATGAAATAAAACAGTTAATATTATACAGGGTGGCGCCTCTCATCTCCAAGGAGAACGACAGTTTGTAATGAAATGAAATTTTGTGAGCATATGTAGGTTAATTCAGTAGTAGTGGGAACTATCGAATGAATACTATCGAAACATTCGATAGTTGCAATTCATTCGAATAATTCGATAGTTAGTATGGATTTTAGTTGTCGCCCGGCGACGTAGGTTTCTTTCCGAGAAACCCGACAGCGGTCGGTGGCAATGCTATGAAAGAAGCGGGCATCTTTGATTTTTTGCGGAGTCAAATAAAGATAAGGACACATTAATTTTTTTATTGAGGTGCTAGTATTTACACAGAAAATACATTATGAAGGGCGCTGTTGCCATATATTCATATTAGTTGATATTAGCCTTTTAGCAAGAAAATTATTCTTTAGCATTAGTTAGTTAGGGATAGTATGTCTATATGTTTTGCATTTTTTTATTAATATTCTGTTGTTACACTGCAATAATACTTTTTATTTTGGATGTAGGAAAATGATTTTTAATGTTTTTAAGCAAAGACTGGTTTAATAAATAATAATAACAGTAATAATTTGTGATACCTATTAACAACAAAATTTAAAATCATTTAATAATATAAACTTTTTTTTTAAGTAGCAGCTTAATATAAACAATAAATAGAAGTCAAAAGTATTTATATTAGATCCTATTTAAAAATAATATAGTCAAAATAAAAACACTAAATCACCACAATACACCAAAACACTTTTACTTTTACACTGTTGCAGTGTAAAAGTAAAAGTGTTTTGGTGTATTGTGGTGATTTAGTGTTTTTATTTTGCTGTTTAACACCAAAGGTTCCAACCCTCAACTGTAATAATATAGTCTCTAAATGTGGCAACGTTGGTTTATTAAATAATAATAATTACAGAACTAATTTGTTATATCAACAACAAATTTTAAAATCATGAAATATAAACATTTATTAATTTTCTAAGCAAGCAGGGTAATGGAAGGAAAATATAAATAAAAAATTAGAAATCAAAATTATTTATATTACTTTTTATTACTTTATATTACTATTTAAAAATAATATTTACTTTTACTGGCATTTACTTTAAAAAATAAATGAAATATTTCTTTGCAAAAAACTACATGTAAGAGAATTAGCATAAACAAAATACAAACATCTTTTTTTTAAATTGGCAAGTGTAAAACTTTCAATTTAATTTTCTCACCCCACATTTACTTAACCACATTACTTAAATATGATTATTAAGTTCAACTAATTCATATTATTAAAACATCTAAAAAACAAATATGTATTTTTAAAATTAATTCTAAGTTCATCTCATCTCTCTTAAAAATTGCTACTTCTCAAAATTTTCCATTAAAAAATAGACCATATACCATATAAAATAAAATAATTGAAAGATCGGGCTACGGAAAATCACACAAATTTTCGGGAAAATTTTGACACCTGCACACGCACATAATCGTCAATTAAAAAAACTACTATTTTAATATCTTAAATATTTTAATAAACGCAAAAATAGTACAGTATTTATAAGGCGAAGTTATAAAAATTTGGAAGAACTAATAATGCACTGACGCACACAAAAATCAAACGAATACTAAATTTCATTTATCAAAAGCATTCGATAGTCGTGGCTCAACGATAACCATTTAGTCGCACGGCGAGGTTGTCACATATGCTTTAGTATACAAATGAATGAATGATTTTATTCGAATAAAACCATTGGATAGTTGAAATCATTCATTCAGTAACCATTCGATAGTCTAATTCATTCGACAGTTCCCATCGCTAATTCAGAGCACTTTTTAAAAATATAGAGAGTTCTACAGGGGTCCCCAAAAAAAGTTACATATCAGAGTTGTGTTTTTTGTAATGGAACACCCTATGTCAGTTAAAACAAAGAAAATTCTCAGAAATTTGCAAACTTATCCTACATCAGAGATAATTGATATGGTTCTATTAGGTGGTAAATGCAGTGTGCATTCACCAATTAATAGAATACTTAAATACTCCTGATTTTATCTAGTCTGTGTTTCCTTATGGGGAAGACAGTGTTTACAAAACTCGCCCAACTAGTGTCGACAACATGAGAGAAATTATCGTAGCTGCTTTTCGAGGTAGAACTCCACATATGCCTTTTAAAATGAAAAGATCCTTTTGAAAAGACAATCATTTTATGCAGTTAACAGGAAAGGAAGCATTATGAGCATTTGATTTCATCCAGCTAATTTTTGTCGCATAATTATAGGTAGGTATATATAGTTTTAATTCTGTAATAGTAATTAAATTATGTTTTAAACGCGTATCTTTTTATTACCCTTGAGTATTTTACTCTACAATCTTTAATTTTTGTTAAATTAACAAAAGGTATATCACATAGCCACCTAGATTTTTTACAAATAATAAAGATTTACTGAGGCAAAATCATAAAAATTAAAATATCTGGGAAAATCTTTGTCTGAGCGGTAGGCAACCTTAATAATATTTTGAGGATATATAAATTCCTCATTGAACACCGAACAAATATACTGGGTGTTCCATTTAAAATAAAGGAGTAACTTGCTTTTAAAAGTGACTAATTTTCCATATTAATTTTGTCTTACCCTGTATAAATTTTCGAGTCAAATTTCAATTTGGTTTAACATACAATGGTTACTGTAATTAAATATCGGGCTATACAAGGTCAACTAAAATTTAGGTAGCTGTTATCAAAATTAAAAATTTACTATACATTTTCACAAAATGTAAAATATGTCAAAATCCTTAGATTTTAGGTATATGCTTCTTTAATAAAACTCACATTTATTTTTTTTCGTATAATCGGAAAATCAATTAATATATAGGGTGTTCCATTAGAAAAAACACAACTTTGATGTGTAACTTTTTTTGTGGACACCCTGTATAATTCTATATATTTTTATAAAATGCTTTCAGTTAACCTACATATGCTGCCAAAATTTCATTTCGATAAAAACTACCGTTCTCCTTGGAGCTTCCGCGGGGTATGAGAGGCGCCACCCTGTACTTTATATTTATTTCCGCTGTTGAATATAATTGTAAATCTTTAGTATCAAAATTATAGTTGAGGGTAAGAATCTTTGGTTAACAGCAAAATAAAACTCTAAATTAGCCATACCATTCAATTCACCAAAACCAAAACACTTTAACGACTACAGATTCTCGGGAATGAAGATAAAGTCTCTATATCAGAAGAACCTAGTTCTGGCACTATACTTTGCGAATGATATGTATTCGAACAGCGAATTTTTGTCACATATACATACATTTTAAAATAAATCCCTGCGTTTAGCGGTCTAATCGATTCACACGAAATTACTTCAAAAATCGGTCCAACATTTAAATTGATGAATATATAGGGTGGTCCGAAATGTATTTCGGAAACTTTGGCAACATATTCTGCAGATAAAAATAAGTAAAACAGTTCTTATAAATGTATGTTCTAAAATGCTTAGTTTCGGTGATACAGGGTGTAGAAGTTTCATTTTTATTTCTATTTTTTCCAAATAATTTCTGAAGTAACGTCAATATTTGGATGAAAATTGATGTTTTTTAAATCTTCTTCTTTCTTCTTTCTCAGCCTGGTTCCATCCAGTGTTGGATATAGGCCTCTTCTAGGTTTTGCCATGCTTCGCGATCTCTAGTCAATCTTATCCATTGTCTTCCCGCCACTGCCCTGACGTCATCGACCCATCTCTTTTTTGGTCGGCCCACACTTCTTGTTGTTCCCCTAGGTCTCCATAGGATTATTTTTTGGGGCCATCGGTCTGGATCCTGTCTTGCCACATGTCCTATCCATTGCCACTTCAGACTTGCCACTCTTTTTAACGACATCTATTAATTTTGTTTTTTGGCGTATGTGGGTATTCCGTATTTTTCCCTAATGGTGACTCCCAACATGATTCTTTCCATGGCTCTTTGTGCTACTCGTAGTTGTTCTGCTGTTTTTCGGGTAATTGCCATAGTCTCTAAGCCATACGTAAGCACAGGTAGAATGCAGCTGTCGTAAGCCTTTTTCTTTAGGTTCATGGGCACCTTTTTATCCTTGAAAATATTGCTCATATTTCCAAATGCTACCCATGCCAAATGGATCCTGCGTTTGATCTCCGTATTTTGGTTTTCCTTGCCCAGCTTGATTTTATGACCTAAATATATATAATGGTCTACGTTTTCAATAATAACGTTGTCAACGGTAATGTTATGGATATTGTTGCTCATTATCTTGGTCTTCTTCAAGTTCATTTTAAGGCCAATTTTCTGGGATTGGTCATTTAGCTCATTTAGCATGGTGTTTAGTTCTTGAATGTCGGTGCTCAGCAAGACAATATCGTCTGCGAACCTCAGATGGCTAAGGTGTACCCCATCGATGTTTAGACCTCTATTTTCCCATTCTAATTTCTTGAAGACATTTTCCAGTGCCAGTGTAAATAACTTGGGAGAGATGGTATCTCCTTGTCTCACGCCCTTGCCGAGTAGTATTTTTTCTGTTTTGAGGTCATCATCTAATTTAACTTGGAAGGTTGCACTATCATAGATATTTTTAATAATGGAATAATATCTGGAATCAATTCTCGCGTCCTCCATTGCAGCTAGAAATGACCAGGTTTCGATGCTGTCAAAGGCTTTTTGGTAGTCTACAAAGGCCAAATGTAGAGGTATATTGTATTCTGTTGTTTTTTCAATGACTGTTTTAATTGTTTGTAGATGATCGATGGTACTAAAACCTTTTCGAAAGCCTGCCTGTTCTATTGGCTGATAGGAATCTAGTTTCGTAGACAGTCGGTTGTTGATAATCCTAATGAAGAGCTTGTATAGATGCGAGAGAAGGCTTATTGGTCTATAATTCTCTATATTTGTAAAATCTCCTTTTTTGTATAATAGCACAACTTCTGCGTTTTTCCATGCGTCCGGGATTCTACCCTCCATCAGACATTTATTTAACAATACTTCCACGGCATCCACTAATGGTTTTCCGCCCATCTTCAGAATTTCAGGTGTAATACGATCTTCTCCTGGGCTTTTGCCATTTTTTATTTGTTGAAGTGCGTATTTAATTTCTGTGGTTGATATTTCTGGCATATCTTCTGATCCTCCGTTTGTGATGTGTTTTTGTACTCTATCTTTGTTTGGTATAACAGACTGATAAAGTTGTTCGTAGAATTTGTGACTTTCATTTCTAATTTCATGTTTGTCTGTTGTTATCGTGCCATGTGTGTTTCTTATTTTTATTATTTTTTGTTTTCCGCGCATTTGCTTGCGTCTTAACACTTTCATGCTTCTATTTCAAAATTTGGTTTCTCTTATAACCCCTAAGATCTTTTCTTATTTCTCTTTTAGTTGTTTTATTTAAGGTGTCATATTCTGGGGCATATCTGTCAGTCTTTCTTCTTTCCCTTATTAGTTTTGTCGTTTCTGGTTTTAATTTAGTTTAAATCACATGATTAAAAATAGTGAAATTATAGTTTACTAGCTTCACTAAGTGATTGACCTTAATGGAAGATTACAATTATTATTATAAAAAACAACGTGCCATGCTTCAATAATTCACCCCTTCACCTTAATGGTTTACTATGACCATATTTCTAAACACGCGTATAAAGTAATACATATTTATAAATGATACAATAATTAAAACATAAAATGTATTTTTGAAACACGTTAGAAACAATGAATTGCAGATAATGTGAATGGGTTATGTGTGCGTACATTTATGTGAACGTTTTGAATATTAAGTGGCGATGTTAAAAACCAATCAAAAAAGTCATCAAAAGTTAGGCAATAAACGCAGTACTTACTTCCTTCGAATGGCATTATTTCCGAGTAGTTGGACCACCCGTGAGAATTTTTCGACCGGGCTCGGGTCTCGTAAATTCCGGGGTCCAAATTTTTCAATGTGTGCTTGATCAAATAAACATCGTTTTCTCCAGCACTGACGGCCGGACTAATTGTTTTCCACGTAGTTTCCTATAAAAAAAGACAATACGTTAATAATATCGATCAGTCATTCAGTCAATCAGAAGTGTACTCTAAATGAAAAAAAAAATAATCGTAATGTTCTAATTAAAAATCAAATTTCTAATTACACTATAGTTGGCAAAACACTACTACTTCTATATACCGGGTGTTGCATAGGCAATCCCATGTAAATTTTAATGGGGTCAATTATTGGCTTCCCTAATTATTTTAGAGAATAATTCTATTTAGGTTTATTGAAGAGCACTAAAGCCCACATTCGAAAGAATAATTTTAGATATTTTTGATTAGCTCGTTTACGAGTTATCGCCGATTTCTTTTTAAATATTTCTCCTTTCTTATGGCCCTGTATTTACATATGAGCACCAGTCAAGGTAAAAGATAACTGTCAAATGAAGTTGTCATTTCAGAAATTTACATATTTAGTGCTTTATTATTATTGACAACTCATTCCTACATCGGAAATCTTAAAGATGTATTTATAAATACAAATTAATATGAATTAAAGTAAAATAAAGTAATCAGTTACAAGGTTAATTATAGTATTATTGCAATATTCAATAACTTATTAATGTAGGTACTATTAAATTGTTAGAACTTTAGGATTTAAGATGTTCAAATATTCCTCCATCGACTGTTAGACAATAACCCAGGCGATCATAAAATTCTCTTCTTACATTCGCTAGTTGGTAAACTGGAATTCTATTGCATTCGGCAGAAATAGCATTTTTTAACTCGTCTAGATTTGGATATTTTTTATCCTTGTATATCCTGTTTTTTAAATGGCCCCAGAGAAAGAAATCATTTGGCGAAATATCAGGAGACCTTGCTGGCCAATTTACTGTATGGTTTAGTAGTGCCGGGCAGCCATCCATCCATAGCGGCATCATATAAAGCAGGTAAAATATGATTTTCGAGTAGTTCCAAATAATATTCTGCATTTAAATTTCGCTTAAGGAATAATGGCCCGATAATATTGTGACCGAATATCCCTACCCAAACATTTACTTTCTGTGGATATTGCGTCCTTGTTTCGACAAACCTGTGTTGGTTTTCTTTGTTCCAATATCGACAATTTTGAACATTGGGTTCATTATTTAAGGTAAACTCGTAAGGTAAGGTAAAAAGTGAAACATATGTTTTTTAAAAATTCCCTATCCGTGTTTGCTCTTTCCATCATATCAAAACAAAACGCCTGCCGCCGTATTTCGTCCCCATCTCGTAGCTCTTGGTGCTTTTCATGTTTGAAGAAATAGTATTTATGTCGTTTCAAAATTCGAAACGCTGTAGTGTGATCTATTCCTATTTCATCCTCAAGTTTCCTTGTACTGATCTTTCCATCGTTCTCTTCCACGCACAATAAAACTTCCAAGTCGGTATCATTTCTTGCATCTTCTCTTTGTTCCTGCCTTGCCTCACATCTGCAGTTATTTATTAGGGTACCTTTGATCTCAAATCTCTGGATATTCCTTGCGATTGTAGATTTTCCAGGTATCGGTCTATTCGGATACAGAGCAGCAAACATGTCCGACAACTTTTGATAACTATTTCCTTGATAATACCATTTAATCATCAATACTTTTTCTTCGGTAGTGTAATTCATGGCTAATATTTTCGATGTAGATATGAGTTTTTAATAATAATAATAAAGCACTAAATAGATAATTTTCTGAAATGGCAACTTCATTTGACAGTTATCTTTTACCTTGACTGGTGCTCACAAGTAAATACAGGGCCATAAGAAAGGAGAAATATTTAAAAAGAAATCGGCGATAACTCCTAAACGGGCTAATCAAAAATATCTAAAGTTATTCTTTTGAATGTGGGTTTTAGTGCTCTTCAATAAACCTAAGTAGAATTATTCTCTAAAATAATTAGGGAAGCCAATAATTGACCCCATTAAAATTAACATGGGATTTCCTATGTCACGCTCGACGATGCAACACCCGGTATGTATTATTTGAAACTTTTGAAAAATATTCTAATACAATATCAGCTTAAGAAGAAAAGTATGTATAAAAGAATATTGAAGGTGAAAGAAATGGTAAACTGTAACAAGAAACGTTCCACAGCTATCTTACGGGACCAAAATAATGACATCATCTTAGGAATAGAGAATAAACTACAACGATGGAAGGAATACGTAGAAGAACTATTTAATGATAGCAGACCGAACACTCCACCGAAAGCGGATGAAAACATGAACGAAAAAGGACCTGAAATTACCAAAGACGAAGTAATTCACGCAATAAGATCCCAAAAAGACGTAAAAGCAACTGGCCCAGACAATATTCATGCCGAAGTTATAAAACTGATGGCTGAACAGGACGGAAGGGTTGCAACTGCTGGTATTCATATTCAATACAATCTACCGTACAGGGACTATCCCAACGGATTGGCTACGCTCGACATTTATTACCCTTCCAAAGAAAACCCACGCTTCGAACTGCGATGAATACCGCATGATAAGTCTGATGTCCCATGTCCTCAAAATATTTCTCAGAATAATTCACACCAGAATTTATAAAAGATGCGAATACCAACTAGACGAAACTCAATTTGGATTTCGCAGTGGCCTAGGTACTCGTGAGGCGTTATTCGGATTAAACGTTATCACTCAGCGTTGCAGAGACATGAATGTCAATGTAATCGCTTGTTTTATAGATTATAGAAAAGCCTTTGACTGCGTTAACCATCAAAAACTTATAGAAGTCCTCAAAACAACCGGAATAGATAGAGAAGAAATTCGATTGATTACAAATCTCTACTGGCAGCAAAACGCAGTGGTTAAAATTGAAGGAACATCGTCAGAAGAAATCACGATTAAACGAGGTGTAAGACAGGGCTGTGTGCTGTCACCGCTCTTATTTAATATATATTCAGAGGCTATCTTCAAAGAAGCTCTAGAAGGAATCGAATGTGGAATTAAGATTAACGGGAAAGTGATCAATAATATCAGGTATGCCGACGATACAGTTGTGCTGGCCGAGAATGAACAAGATTTGCAGAGGCTAATGAATGAATTAGTTCGGCATAGTGAAAACTGCGGTCTCCTCATAAATACCACAAAAACGAAGGTTCTTGCATTCACCAAAACACCTGTGCAGATTCACCTGGATATCAACGGTGACCCAGTAGAGCAAGTGTCTTCATACAAGTATTTGGGGTGTATTGTAAATGATCAATGCGACCCGAAGAAAGAAATTAGAAGCCGCATAGAACAGGCTAGAAAAACATTTATAAATATGAGACAATTTTTCACAAGGTCAGATTTGAGTTTGGAGCTACGGGTACGCATGGTCAGATGCTACATTTTTTCAGTTCTCCTGTACGGGTGTGAGAGTTGGACTCTTGACATATCGTTAGAAAAAAAACTAGATGCCTTCGAAATGTATATTTACCGCCGTATATTAAGAATATCATGGGTCCAAAGAGTTTCAAATGTGGAGGTTCTTAATCGAATGAGAAAACAGAAAGAACTCATGCTTACCATCAAAGAAAGAAAAACACGCTACATAGGCCACATAATGAGGGGTAAAAAGTATGAACTTCTCAGATTAATATTGAAGGCAAAGTCCAGGGCAAAAGATCTATCGGCAGACGCCAGAATTCCTGGCTAAAGGACATTCGTAGATGGTTTGGTTGCTCATCAATCGACATATTTCGTATGGCTGTATCTAGAATGACGTTAGCTATTTGGATCGCCAACCTTCGAAAGGAGACGGCGTCGTAAGAAGAAGAAAAGAATATTAAATAAACTATTTAAATGTATTAGATTATACTTTAATAATGCCTTTAGGAACAAAATAATACTTTTTAAAATATTGATTTGATATAATAAAATTTTCCGGCATCATTATAACATATTTGCGCTTGACCAATCACACTGTACAGGATGGCGCCTCTCATACGACGCGAAGGCTCCAAGGAGAAAGACAGCTTGTATTGAAATTAAATTTTGTAAGTATATCATGATATGATCATAATTTTTTTTCCTAAAATCCAAAAATCAATTAATATATAGGGTGTTCCATTACATAAAAAACAACTTTGATGCGTAACTTTTTTTGGGGACACCCTGTAGAACTTTCTATATTTAAAAAAATGCTCTAAATTAACCTACATCTGCCCCCAAAATTTCATTTCGATATAAATTACCGTTCTCATTGCAGCTTCCGAGTCGAATGAGAGGCGCCACCCTGTATATAAAATTTACAAACGCATTAAAATCGTTTTAAAATAAAAAACTAATTTAAGAAAAATCTTATTTCTGGACAAAAACAAACTAATTATCGAAGGCTGAGGGTACCAAGAGACATTTTTTTTTTCAAAATTCACATTTTTGCAGGAATCTGTTCTATAGATCATTATATTTAATTTGCTATAGAAATTGTGAATTTGTCTTTTTCCAAACACAAGTTCAAACACAGAGTAAAAATTCAAAGCCGTGACATACGAGCTAGCGAGACGGCCCTGACACACGAGCTAGTTGTAACGAAACGTGTTAACGGTGTTTATCAAAAATATTGATATTTTAATACAAATTTTGTAAAAGTGATTCAAATTATTACGTGTAAAAAACCATTTGTTACAAGTAAAAAACTATTTTTATTATTTTACGCGAATAAAACTGTTACACGTAAAAAACTATTTTTTACGTGTAAAAAACTATTTGTTACACGTAAAAATCTAATTTTTGTCCGTTAAAAACTTATTGTTTCTGGTAAAAAACTTTTTTACCCAAAAAAAATATTTTTTACGTGTAAAAAACTATTTTTAAGTGTCAAAAACTACTTGTTTCTGTTAAAAACGTTTTTTTTACGCAGAAATAAATACTTTTTACGCATAAGAAACTATTTTTAACGCGTAAGAAAATATTCCTTTAATTTATTACTTTTTCAACATTTCAAACTGCACTTTTTCAAACATTATCTTCAAATTTTTGAATTTAATAGAATCTTCCTAAACAGTAGATGTTCTCTATAAAAAATATCTTTAGATGATATTCCAAAATAAAAAAATGCATACTATTTAATTTATTTTTATTATATTATTAAATATAACGTCCGCCTATGACGGGGTCTCATCTTAGAAATCGCTAAAGACGCTACAGAAAACACATTTGTTTCATTTGCGTTTTTTTGCGAGATACGCCGAACGCTACACGCTTTTGGTGGGGCCACTCCTATATAATCCCGTTATTTTGTTTTAGTCGCTAAAGAGGCTTCACGCTAAAAACGCAAAAAACGCTTTCTGTGTGGCCGTCGACTAAGGTTGCCATTTTGATGACATTTGCCGTGGTGGAACTAGAACATTGTTTATTTGTTACCCACAGGAATTCAACGAAAAAAAATACCGGTAGCGTCTCAAAAGAAATAAATAAATAAAAATAAAATAAAATTTTTTATTATCCAAATTGACACAAAGTGTATGGAGTTCGTCAACTTTTTACAACCGTTTTATAAAAACAATTTTGAAATATTATAAATCACAATAAAATTATAAATCACATTAAAAACATTTTAAACAAAAAAAAGACGCACCTTATTTAAGAAAAATAAAGAGAATATGGAACAGACAAATGTATTATCCATTTACCCAGCAAGGCAAGTCTCTACTATCTAAACATTCTTAACAAATCATTTATGCTTATGCAGAACAAAGATACCTACCAAAAGTGCATTCAATTTGTTCTAATTATTTATTAAACTTACCCCTTTCCTTCTGTATTGCAATTCGTGACTCGTAATGGCTTGCTTTGACTCAACTTTCCATTGTAAAATCACATCTTTAGTAGATTCGTTGATGTTCTTTTCTAACTTCCTCACAACAGGTATCCTAACCAAGGAAATATTTTTTGTTTCGCTCCCATAAGCGTTCGTTGCTATACAACTATACGTTCCAAAATCGCGTTCACTCAAATCTGAAACATTTATTGTTATTAAGACCAACATCTAGTAAACATAAGCTGCAAATTTTATCAGTTACCTTTAACAACAAGAGTGTTTCTGGAATTGCCATCTTCATGCATTATTTTAATTTTCGGTTCGTTGCGGTTTAAGATGGAGTTGTCCCTCCTCCATTGGACCTGGGGCGCTGGATAAGCGTCCACTTTACATACAAATTCTACATCGTTCAGATGATCAGAATTCACTAAATATTCTTGTACGGAAACAATTGGAGCATCTAAAAAAAAGTATCATATTACAGTGTTGTAATTTCGTGTAAATACAATATAAGGTTTTGCAAGGAAGAGTGTTGGATCAGTATTTATGTGTCTAGAAGTGAATGGTTAAGTCGGAGAGAGATTATAATACATATTAGAATTGCTGTTCTGTAGTGAGCAAAAGGAAATAATAGAAAGACTAACTTAGATTGTCTGACTGTGTTTGATCTATGTTCATCATCTGTGTTCTTTATCAACAATGTTGATAAAGAACATTGTATAGATCTTAAAAATTTAAAATTAATTAAACAAGTCTCAGATTACAGGCAATTAGATGCATATGAAAGCATCAGAATTAATAAATGTAAAGATAGTATGAACAGAGACAACGGTCCAATTCCTTCAAGTTCTTTGTTCCTACTACTCTAGTGGCGGAAATCTAACTGTTACGCTCAGTGGGCTCTGACTCGGTTGGCTAGATTTTGCCACGCCCACTCGGTGCCCACTGAGCGAGTATATAAACGCTCAACTTGTAGATTGTACTTTAGTTTATAATCATCTGCTGATGATGCTAACATGGTCAGCGAAACGCGCGTCCAGTGTAAAAGTAAAAGTGTTTTGGTGTATTGTGGTGTTTGATATTGCTAGGTATCATAAGAAATAATTTTACTGAATCCAGCAAAAATGTACTTATGGGCCTTATTAATGAAGACGTTCATAGCACACAAGAATATACGAGCCCTAACAACTATATGTTGGGACAAGGTCATATTATAGAATTATTGTCATGGTTTTTCAAAATGACTGAAAAATATATGTTTAATTTTTTAAATATAAACATAGCCATATATCCTAAACAACTTGACAATATTTTTATGAATTTGTAAATCAATCCATATTTACAGTAGCGGATTTTGTTCATAAGAGGACAAATTTGCTGACAACTAAATGTTGGGACAAGTATTTTTAAATAATTAATATGATCATAGGCGGCTTTGCTATAAACGTCACAAATGTCGCAAACTGTTTACTTCAGCATTGACAGCTTGTAAGTGACTCGAACTTTGAGTATTGAGATTTACTGTAAGAAATTTTATTTTTTTTTAATTTTCAATTTGTTAATTTAATCCAAAGTAATGGTCCGTGGAAAAGCTACAAATTAAAAACTGCGCGAAATTATCATTCGTCAATACAGTACGGGAAAAACAATTCGAACAATTTCTGATGATTTAAGTATTCCAAAAACCACGGTCTTTAATATAATAAAAAAATACGGCGAATCTGCCAATGTGGACGTTATGCCGTAACCACAGCTTACAGAATAACATAGCTTTGACACTCGCCAATTTTTCCCACGCTCGAATTTAAAACGTCCCACTCCGACGATGCGCTAACTGAATTAAGCGACCGACAGTCAGCCTCATTCAGTCGATGCATAGCCTCCACCGGTGGCGCGTAGGGCCGTATTACGGAAGATTTTAATTCGATTTTTTTTCTTATATTTAACCATAGGTATTTGTGCTTTTATTTCAATTTTATTTATATTGATGGAATGGGAAAAGGTTTTCCGGGATGTGCGGGCTGGTTGCACAAATAATTATGGAAATAATTCAAAATATAGTCTGTTTAATTTTCAATTCAATTCAAAATTATTAATGTTCAATTCAAAAGTATATTCACACTTTAGTGCTTTTCAAAACGATGAAGACTACTTATTTGGAGGCTTGCTAATGCCAAGTGACCATTTTTTTATTTAGTTTCCTCATTGGAGGCTAGTTTTATAAGCTTTTATTTAACTTGCTTTGTATGTAACTATCTATGTATGTATGTATGTTTGTTCGGGGCAAATCTTGTAAGCTAAATTAAAACCACTTCCTTTTATTGTAGGAGATTGAAATTTGGCATGTAGGTTCAGTCCCGATGACAATACATTTTTTTGCAAGGCATGACCCGAATTTTTGACAGCTGTCAAAATGGCGGCCAAAATGAAGGCATTTTATTAATTAATTTGTTTTTTAAATGTTTTTCTTTGAGAATGCATATTTATTTAAAGTCAACAATTTAAAAAACGTGTATCTAAATTATGTTCTAGCACCAGTCGAATAATTTTTTACGTCACGTTGTAGCGTTTTATTTTTCTTTTTATAAAATTCCAAATTTTAATATTGCTGGCGCCATCTATTCGCTAGATGTTAAACTTCATTCAGTACAGGTAGCGGTTCCTTTCCATAAAAACAAATTTCATTCAGTATAGACGATAGAGTTCACTTAATTGCCTTTGGTCATATGACCTGTCAATTCGAAGACTTCCGTTTTGCGAAAAGGAGGAAGGAGGCTTTTCCGAGAGATTGAGATCAGAAAAAGACGCGTGGTTCAGCGTCCGACGAATCTCAGAGAAAAGGGCTTTCTGAAACACTTTTCCTAACAGTAAAGGCACGGGTATCCAAAAGTGGAGATTTGAAATCCTGTAGAATATACTGTTCAGAGCCTAGTTCGTGTTTTTTTGGCCTTTTCCTGGAATAAGATCACAGTAAGTGTATCTACCATTTTGTATCGCCATGTCTAACTAAATTTTATTTCAGTTATTCCCGTTTTTTATTTATTTTGATAATGTTTGATTGTGCATTACTGGTTTGGATCAGCATATAGTTTGGCTATATTTTGGAATGTGTACAGCTGATTTTCAGACCGTAAGTTATTTTTTGGTATTCGGTGACTGTTCTGAGAGTTTTTTTATATAGAGAACTGGCGTATAAGAAATTGACGTATAAGTAATTGGCATATGAGTAACCACTTTTGAGACAGTATTTATGACTCTACATTTATTCTACTGATATCGAAGACTCCTGCTACTATCGAAGAGTCTACATCCACTTCCGTTAGTCTGGAGACTGCCTGCCTATCTGTTCACTACGTCATAAATTAAAAAAAAAATACAGATAAGTTCTAAGTTCAACACACAAGGTATTCCCTAAATTTTTTTTACTTTGAGATAATATTTTGAATATCTCTGTGAATTGTTGTCATTTATTCCATATATTATAGTCAAAATTTACCTTTTAGTTAACATTATAAGTCATGCTTTGTCCTTAACGGTACGTTTTACTTCAGTATGATCTTTATGTGAGAATCGCTAACACGGATTCATTTTTGAAGGGTATTGTACACGACTTGTTTCGAAACATCATCGTATTGGTACTTACATAAATTTCACCTGTTTATATATTACGTAGTATAGTATACTGGAGAGAACTTTAACTAAATTTGAGTTTACTTAAAGTAACTAACGATTTCATTGGGATAATTAAAACTGGGTTTAAACTGATTGATAATTGTGTTCGTCTTTAAATAAATGTTCAACGTAGGATAGTTATATCTGACTTTTATTCTTGATGAACATAATAGACCCTTATTGCTGTTGATTATTTTATTTTAGCTATTTCATGATCAAATTTTCTTACTGGTTTCTTACTTTACCTTTTCATACTCAAAGTAAGTGGCGCCCTTTTTACTGTCTTTGACCATTACTATTTGAATACTTAACATCAATTTTAGAATCTTTGCAGCCTATACATTATTACTTTTATTTTATTATTTAACAACATTATTAAGTCACCACAGGTCACAAGCCTTACCTACGAACCCAGCTCTCCTCTAACCCTGAGCAACGGATACCTTTTTCTTTCTGTTTGAGTGATGACAGAAAAAGTCGTCACACAAATAGAAGAATGTTTTTATTTGGATTATATGGTGATTTGGTAAACTTTTTTTGAATACATCTCTGGGCTGACTGGCGCTTACGCGGCTATTGGTTTTGGCGAGAGAGCTCGCCGCTCTAGTGTTCCCCCTCTTTCGAATCGCAAATCCGAGCGTAAAAAGATCAAAGCGGCACGCTACACTGTCCGAGCTGGTTTTTACTTAAGCTGTGCCGTAACCGCACATGCGGCATTTGGCGATCTCCGAACGCTCTTCGCCGATTTCCTGTGTGTGTAGATGGGTAATTCGGAGTTCGGCGACGACAACGAGCGCTCGTCTCTATGTTGTTGCTATCAGAGCCCGCATGTGTGGATGGAAAGGCGAAGTCCGATCACGAGCGCTCGGTAGTTGACGAGCGCTCGGAGTTCGCTAAATGCCGCATGTGCGGTTCCGGCCTTAGAGGTAAAAGTTCGGGAAGGCCAAAAGTTTGTATCTCAGAGAGATTTACGAAATTTAGTAAAAATTTGCAAGTCTGCGAGAAGAAGTACTCTTTGCGAAGTAACAGATAAATGGAATACTGTAACTGGTTTAAATATATAAAGAGAATGTTGCCGAAAATATATCCACAAATGCGGTCTGGGGTTTTACAAGGTAAACTTTATTTTGTGTGGATACTCAATTAGCTGAAGATTATTGATAATAAATAATAATTCTTATTTAGGCCAAAGGAAAACCGCTACTGACAGAAATTCAAAAGAAAAATCGCTACAATTGGGCAAAATCTAAATTATCGTGGACACAAAATGATTGGAATAAGGTCATATTTAGCGATGAGTCTAAATTTGATGTTTGCGTTGGAGATCATCAAAAACGAATAATACGAAATAAAGAAGAAGCCTTTCATAAAGATTGCTTAAAGAGGGTTGTTAAATTTCCTAAGGGGATTATGGTTTGGGGTTGCATGTCAGCAAGAGGTTTGGGCAAATTAAATTTTATAGATGGCACTGTTAACGCTCAAAAATATCAACATATTCTTGAGACCTCACTTTTGCCTAGTGCTCAAGAATTGTTTCCAAACGAAGACTATATTTTCCAACAAGATGGAGCATTGTGCCATTCAGCAAGATCAACTAAAAATTGGTTTGGTAATAATAATATAAAAGTTCTATCCCATCCTTCAAGTAGTCCGGACCTCAATGTTATAGAAACTGTGTGGCATAAAATGAAGCAATATTTAAGAAACCACCCTCAACGAACAATTTTTGATTTGCGGACAAAACTGCAGGAAATTTGGGATAATTTTTCTCCTCAAATGTGCCAATCTTTGGTAAATACAATGCCATTAAGAGTTCAGGCAGTTGTTAAGGCGAAAGGTGATGTAACTCCGTATTAAACAAATTTCTTGTTGTGCTGTCCCAATATATAGTTGTCAGCAAATTTGGCTTGATCTTCTCAAAATAAGCTATTGTCAAAAGTGATTAATTTGCAAAGTTATAAGAATATAGTAAAATTGTCTAGATCATATTGTAATGTTTGAATTTAGAATAATAAAAAAAATAAATTGAGTCGTTTTAACAAATTACTATTTTTATTGCAAAAAAAGACCTTGTTCCAACATATAGTTGTTAGGGCTCGTATAAAAACTCAGAAACAGCTAACCACATTCTCTGCGACTGAGGCACTACACAAAAGGTGGAATGGGTAGTGGATCGTAGAAGCAGATATTTCTAAGAGCAACATAATGAGTAATTTGTACGATATTATGACTTATGACACTAAAATACCATATGATCGAACAAAAAAAAACGGCGTCAAAATTGGCTGGGGAATGACAATCGATGATAATTTTGGCGAGGTGAAGCCCTAGACGTGCTCCCTAGGCCCGTACTCATCGATATTTTTTAATGTCAGTAAACCAGTTGGCCTTAGGAAGATGGTAATTTATTTTTATATTGAGTAAAAATAATTTGATGAGATTTGTGTACCTGGAAACGTTCTATCCTTTATTAATCTTTCTTAAGTTTTATGTTAATTTTTAGTAAATGACCTCTAGAGATTAACGTCGCCAAATTATTATCGATCATCATTCCTGACGCCGTTTTTTTATCATACATTAGAGTGGCTATAAAAGCAGCATATCTACTTTACATTTCCTCTTATAAACTAATGCAATAGTTAAACAAATAAGACGATATTACTTACGATTGACAAAAATTTCGATGTGCATATGATCTGGTTTAATTCCGTTTCCCTTATCAGCTAGACATCTGTAAAGACCTCCATCGGTCGCAGTAAGACTTGGAATAGTTATCGTCTCCCCTTCTGGTGCTAACCTTACGTTATTCTTGTGCCATGTAATCTTAACGTTATGATTTCCTTCTGGTTGACAAGTTAGGGTTAGTTCGTCTCCAACTGAAAACTGTAAAACATATTAATATAAGTACCTACGTATACAGGGTTGTTCACCACATACGACACGGAGTATTGTAGCTCAATGATTAGATTTTTACAAATTTTAAGTTTTGGGTTCATTGAAGGACTATTAGAGCTACAATTTAAAAATATTTTTACAAGATACAGAGTGTGCCAAATATGTAAAAAATATTATAGTTGTATTTTTTTAAATGGAACACCCTATATATTATACAATTTTTAGATTCTACGAATGAAATAAAGGTAAAATTTTGTTGCAAATATTATTCCTAATCTTAAATTGAAAATCGCGTTTCGATAGCTACTGTAATTTTGGAGTTACGATACCCCTCCCATACCCCCTTACAAAACCAAAAACTAATGGCCAGATTCTCGGGTGCCACAGTATTTTTGTGAATATTTGATTAAAATCGGTTTAGCGGTTTTTGAGTTATCGTGTTACAGACAGACGTACAGACAGACAGACACCATGAAAATATTTTGTATTTAGGTCATTTATGACCCGATATTTTGCCGATCTTAATAGCCTACCATACCTGTTGGTATGGTCGGCTAAAAAAATAGTTTTCAGAACTAATTCAGTCAATAATTCCTGAACGAAAAAAATACGCTGTAAAACTTCATTGAAATTCACTGTTCAGTCAAAATAAACAAAAGTAGAAGTAGCTTTCACTTTAACTGAATGTATGAATACACTATCGGTTTCACTGAAACATGCATCTGCATCAAAGGAGCCATGAGAACCTGCCCGACAGCAGTAATGAAAGTTATTCTAGACCTAACACAGTGGTGTTAGGTCTAGAATAACCTTGTGACTGAATGAATGAATGACCTTTGTCATTGGTAGATATATAAATGCGACAATAATTATTAGAATGGCCATTGGCACAAACAGTACTGAGATAATTGTCAGCATATAAGTGTCAGAAAAATTCCACTCCTCCAACTCCCAGTGGATGATATACTAAGAATCTACAACTTTGAGAAACACCGCAATATTGAAACACCGCAATACTAGAAGAGAAAAGTTTGCTCAGATGGTAAAAGACGATGCCATAACGTGGTATACCGATGCTTCCAAAACCAAAGCAGGAACATGGATAGAAGTCAATAGACACCTACCCTAGTATCTTTCAGGCAAAAATCTACGCTATCGAAAGATGCGTACAACTTATCTTAGATAGGAACTATCAGAAACAAGAAATAGCCATCTTATCCGATAGTCAAGCAGCATTAAAAACCATCAACTCAGTAAGCATCAATTCGAAGTTAGCCAAAGAATGCTTAGAGAAGCTGAACAAATTAGGCGAAGAAAATAAAGTCCTACTATGGGTGTCAGCTCACCAAGAAGGTAATGAAAAAGGAAACGATCTAGCTAGAAAAGGAACAAACACTCTACTAACTGGACCAGAACCGTTCGGCTTCCCAAGTGGAAACCAACTCAAAGCGGAACGCAATAACCTAGAAGACTCCATCAGTTCTCAGAACTTATGACCGAGAAAAATTAATGATATTCCTAGATTTAAGTAAGAACAATCTTAGATTGTCACGGGGTTTTTAACAGGACACTGTCTCCTCAATGAACACCTCAGTAGAATGAAGCTAAGAAACAAGGGAATGCAGATTCTGTAGGGAAAATCAATGGGGAAACACTAGAACACCTCATCACTGAGTGCCCTGAGACGACAACTATTCGTGCCATAAACTTTGGTACGACTGATATCGGAGATGGAGAACTAACTTCTATAAAACCGTCTCAGATACTACCTTTTGTCAAAGTCTTGAGACTATATGATGAGTAACAGACAGAGGGACACAATAGAAAACGTGTGAAAACGTGTTCTTACGTTCATTGACAGGTGAAAACTTTCCTTAAGATAGACAATTAATATTCAATTCTTACCACTGTCTCGTTAGTTTGAGTGCGGATTGAAGCAATCCTGGGATTTCTGTCAATCAGTTCATAGGTAACTGTGGGTCTCTCATTTACTGACACCAGTAACGTGCAATAATATATACCATAATCACTGGGGTCTTCAATTTGTATAGACAAAGATCCGTTTGGATGAAGTTTCAAATTCTTCTTATCCTGCGTATTAACTGATCCTTGGTATAGTATTGCTAATCCTTTTTTCCATACTCGAACTGGATCATCTGAAAACAAATCATATAATAATATAATCACCGTTATATAAAGTTTTGTAAAAAATAGTAAAATTAACATACACACATGGCCAAAATTATTGCATATAACGATATTTTTATTTTATTTTGGACCTGATTCTTTTTATATTTTTGGACATATTGGTTTACTACACGACTAACTAATATAAAATTAAAAATCTAAGTGCAACTAGGCTGTTATTATAATTTTATTTCATAATGAGTGAAAATCAACAAAAACAAATTTCATTTTAAACAGAAAATATTGAAAACAATTTTAATTATTTCTCACAACTAATAGTTTGTATTGCCTCCTCGAGCCTCAATGCAAGCTGTGAGACGACGTGGCATGCTCTCAATTAAGTTGTCCAGAAGATGTTTAGGAATGTCTTCCCATGTTTAGCGCGCAGCAATTTTCAATTCATTTAAGGTACAGGGGGGATCATTCCTTTTGGCAATATGGCGTTTTAGTATGTCCCAAGCATGCTCGATCACATTCATATCTGGAGACATCGGTGGCCACCACAGTTTTTTTATACCCTCTTCCTCACAAAAGTCGCGAACCGCTAAAGTGAGATGGGGAGGAGCATTATCGTCCATGTAAACAAATTCATCCCCCACTGCCCCTCGAAATGGACGCACAATAGACTCTAAAACGTCTCTAAGATATGAGGCACCTGTCATTGTGCCATCAATAAAAACAAGAGGAGTTCGAGTTCCGTACATTATACCTGCCCATACCTTAATAACAGGACACGGGGTTGAGCTGCATTCAAGCGTGCTTGTCTTCCAGATGCTCTCCAGACCAAAGTTCGTCGCGAGTCTGACACTAGGCCTATTCTTGTTTCATCACTAAACATGACGAAATTCCTATTAGGTCCGTTAGCTCTCATCTCCTCAGCTCATTGTAGTCGCATAATTTTGTGCTGTAAATTAAGATTCGGAAGACGTGAGGCCTCCTGAAATGTAATCCTCTGTCATGGAGTCTTCTTGCTATGGTCTTTCTTGAGACATTTACTCTTTCAAGGCGAGCTAACTCATTTTTAATAGCAATACTAGAAAGCAGGGGACTGCGTCGTGCAATGATGGATATTTGACGGTCTTGCACAACAGTAGTAACTCTCTTTCTACCTCTTCCAGGCCGGTCTGTAACCTCGTTTGACTCCCTGAATTTTTTTAATATTCGCGAAACATCGCTTTAGTTAACTCCTACAATTTCAGCTATTGCAACTTGCCGGTAGCCCTGTTGAGACAGTGTTACTATTCTGACTCTATTAAACTGTGAAATAATGTTTCTAGGCATTTTAAGGCCAAAACAATGGTCAAATTTCTTCTGAAATCTAAGAGACCACAAATCGAAATGTGCAAGAATTTGTAATAATATTGGGTCTGAACGATAAACATTATTTACCATATCAATTTTAACAAAAAAATGTTTACTACAGATTATCTAAGCTATGTATAAAAAAAGATTCTTTAAATTCCTTTCCGTATATTTTTAAACGATATATGCAATAATTTTGGCTATGTGTGTATATCACAATTTAAAGGATTAAAAAAATATATATCACCATTCAAAATGTAATATTTATTTTTTATTTATGCTATTTGAAATAACTGACTAAACTAAAATTTGAAAATATGACAACAGGAAACAAACCACAAAAGGGCTTAGACAGCTTCATTCACGCAGAACGTTTATGTTTAATTTAATAATGGAGAAAATATTTTTTTCAAAAAAAAAAAATTGCCTACAGCAGCTGGTTACAAAATGCAAAATAAGAAGTTCATCGCAAATTCTGAAAACAATCTTCAAGAGTCTAGTATCAGATAGAAAACGAATAAGATTTGAGCTGAAATTAATTCCAAAACATACCCAACAGGTAAGCCACTTCAAATACCTGGGAGCAGAAATAACAAGTAATGGAAACCTGTTGAATGAAGAAAAATAAGTAATGTAGTAGGCAGCATAAAATGAAAGCATTTTAGATTTCAGGCTGTTTGAGAAATTAAATAGAGTTATCTGCTCACACAGTTGTATCGTACATAAGGCAGAGCCAAGAATATAAAACAGCAATTAGACTCATAATAATATAATGCGGTAGAAACAAGACCAGATAAATGTGAACTGACTACAAATGATGGACATCCCTGAAGTAAAATAAAATAATAGCACACAGAGCAAAATACGAAACACCATAACAAAGACATGAGCAAGATATAGAAATAGAGGTTGGGGGAGACAGAGAAAAATATTTCTCCAAAAAATCCTATATGGGTATTTCGCCACTGCACTGCAAGAAAATCTACAAAATAAAATAGTTATTTTTTGTAAACACTTCTGCGTTAAACCTAAACGGAAACTGCTTGTCAGAAGTTATGTTTACAGTTATAAAAATTTGCCTAACAAAGAAAAAAATGCAGCAGCATGGGAGCAGCAGTACCTTAGAGGGGGCGGCACCCCCGGGCACCCCTGTAGCTCCGCCAATGAAAACAGATACGTCTACAAGAAAACCGTTGACGTTCTGTTAAAATGACATTATAGCCGAAACGTTAAGCATTTTTTCTTTGTTAGGCAAATTTGTATAACTGTATACATAACTTCTGACAAGCAGTTTCCGTTTAGGGTTAACGAAAGAATAACTATTTTATTTTGTAGATTTTCTTGCAGTGCAGTGGCGAAATACCCATAGAGGATTTTTTGGAGAGATGAATCCGCCATAGGTATAGACATTTTTTAGAGAAAAAAATATGGCTGGAACAAACACATATTTATTTAGCGACCGTGTGAGGAATGCAGACATTCAGAGGTCTCCGAAATCATCAAGAAGAGGAAAATAGCCTATTTGGGACACATACTACGAGGAGAACGCTATCACTTTTAGCGTCTAATTATCCAGGGTAAAATCGAGGAGGGCAGAAGGGGAATAGGCCGAAGGAAGCTATCCTGGCTGAGAAGGAAATATGCACATCTTTCGTGTTGGAACTTGATACGATTTAGTGTGCACTAGGTTTTGCGAGGTAAATTAAAACCGAGGGGTCTTTCAGTTATGCAGGGAATAATATTGTTCGGGTGACCATTCGTGAGTCCATCTCTCTGTAATATTAAACTGTTAGTCACTGTTTGATCGAGCTCGAAACAACAATGTAGAGATTAGTTTAGTAAATTAAAAAAAATAAAAAAAAATGTTTTTTGTTTAAAGAAAAGAAATGTCGTTGGATATGTGTTTTAATATTTTATAAAAGAAATATCCTTGTATTCCAATGTCATATGATGCTAGTTTTAATGCCTTTTTGTGCAGAGAATGTTGTTTTTGCCAATTGACTCAGTCAAACTGTCCTGATGATGGGAATAAAATTCTCGAAAGCTTGACAAATTTGAAAAAGTAGTTTTCTTAGCCTGTGTGGTGATTATTGACTGCATCCTCACATAAATTTTGAGTTTTTTCTTAACTTAGTCAGTCACGACTAAAGCTGCTATTTTTTTAAATGTTTCTATAGCAGTTCTTGTGGTCTTTATAGGTGGTTTCACTGAAACGTTGTCGGTTTTTGTTTGTGTCTTTAATATAGTTATGTACTGGAAGTTTTCTGTTTTCAAGTATCTTTTTATCTTCCTTGATCAACATACTGGTTTCGCGGAAGTGAGGCTTTCGTGGAATATCGCTTAGAAGCCATATTGGAGCACGGTATTCCGCGAGTAAACGAACCCCACAACAGACGATCTAAGTATGGCTGATGATGCTCCCCATGTCGAACAACAGAATTTCTGGATAATGTTTCTGGTCTTTAAGCAAATATATTATAAAACTATATTGCTTGTACCGTATTTACACAACGAGTGGAAAGTAAAGCCAAAGAAAATTAATAGGAATATCAATTTTGCATAAGTCTATCCTTTTGATTCAACAGGAT
The DNA here is from genome assembly GCF_002938485.1 of Sitophilus oryzae. NCBI lineage: Eukaryota > Metazoa > Arthropoda > Insecta > Coleoptera > Curculionidae > Sitophilus > Sitophilus oryzae. The sequence goes on from NW_022146782.1 coordinate 1,066,277, forward strand.
TTTCGTGCGCACGCGCCAAATAAAACGATCTGATTCGTCTACTTCATCGATGAACGCTGTCACCTGCCCGCGCACTATTTTTATCTCTAAATATATTAATAACGTATAATATATATTTTTTTATTGATAATGGCATTATTTCAAGCTGTTATTTTAGATATTCGTCATATCTACCCGTTTTTTGGTTTTGTTTAAATAAGTCCGATATTAAATTTAAATTTATAATAAAGGCGCGAATAGTCAGACGCTAAATTGATTTACGTGGTAGATAGAAACTTAGAACTACTTCTATTGGTTAGTATGAAATAAATCAAGTAATCGCGAAGCACTCACATTACGTAGTTCAAAGCTGTTGAACGAAAAAGTCCGACTTATGTGGATTTTGTGTAGCCCCATCACAAAAATTTAGCTCAATTTCTGTTCGTTATTAGCAATATATTCTTATAATATATTTGTCTTTAAGTTTACCACAGTTTTAGACAGATGTATTACCACAGTTTTAGATAGATGTACGTCAAAACTTAATATTCGGACGAGAGTAAAACAAACATATAGAAAGAACGGAAGGCAATAATAGACAAGTTAAAAGAACCAAAGAGAATAAACCCGTAAACAAGAAAACTCAACAAATGCAGACAAATTATGGTTTGTGGAAATGTACATTTTTTTCTCGTTCTTTTAATAAAACTAATATTAGAAGACCTTGTTAAATTCACTATTGCCTAAAAATACTTACTGCTAGTACTTTCACAAGGCAGGAGAACACTCTCTCCAATTTGATTCGCAAATACTGCCGACTTTGACAGCAGTTTTATATTTTCTACTTCCACTCCTGCGTTATCGTTTACATTATTGTTATCCGTATAGTCGTCATAATAGTCTGGAGTGCCGTCTTTTTGTACATCAGCTTCGCCCATATCACCATAAACATCTTCATATTCTGAAACAAAAAAAATAACATTATTTCTAGATACTTCCTTATAATTTTATGTATTGTAGTGTAGTAAAGATCGTAATATAAATAAATACTAGTAGATAATAACAGTCGCAGTACAATTAAGTATAGTGGTAATGAATAGACTTATAATCGTTATATAGTTCAACAAATATGTACAAGGTGAGCCACACAACAAAAAGTAAGGCTGGTTATTTTCCACTGATACACAAATCGAAAAATAAAATAAGTTTTATATTGTAAAATGCTGCTACGTTAAAATCTAAGAAAAACTAGCGTAGCTAGACACCGTACTGATTCATTCGAACGTTCGAGAACAATCGAGTTCCACTGGAATGGAGTAGTACATACGAGAACATTCTAAACCTTCTCTATGCACCTAATGATCTAACGTCTAACCGATTATTCGAGAACTGCTTAGCTGTGGGTATATAAAATGCCGGAACCGCACATGCGGCATTTAGCGAACTCCGAGCGCTCGTGATCGGACTTCGCCTTTCCATCCACATGCAGGCTCTGATAGCAACAACATAGAGACGAACGCTCGTTCTCGTCGCCGATCGAGTTGCCGAACTCCGACTTCCCCATCGACACACATAGAAATCGGCGAAGCCCCGTTCGGAGATCACCAAATGCTGCATGTGCGGTTACGGCATAAGCCAACGCCCGGGGCCTGAGGAGAACAGAAATAAATAGATGAGTACAATTGCCGAACTAAATTCAAAATAAATTCTTTCTAGATAAATAATTATAAATAGTTTGTAAACAGTTCTTTAAGTCTTTTAATCGTTATTGTTTGTTACTTAATGTAAATAAATTGTGACTTTCTATCCACACGGAACCGACGAACAACGTAACAATTGGTGTCAAGTGTGGCGTGTGTGATAGACTAGAAAAATAAAAAGACTGACAATGGCTCCGAAAAAATTATTGAAAGACTTGAAAGTGTCGGAATTAAAATGCATATTGGAAGAGAGGGAATGCGAGACAGATGGAAAGAAAAGCATTTTGCAAGCCGGACTGAGAGACGTTTTGATTGAGGAAGGTGAGGATCCTGACACATTTTGCTTTGAGTTGGAAGGTGACCTTGACTCGTCCTTACAAAAATTAGACGACAACTTGAACAATTTGAATAGTAAAATAATTGACTTGGAAGTAAATTTAGAAGAGAAAATCAGTGAAAAAATTAATATTTTAGAAGATAAGATCGCAGAAAATTCTAAAGACATACAGGCCAGCTTTAATAATAAAAAAATAACAAAGAAAACTAGCTTTTCAGTGGCAAATTTACATGAAGGCAAGTTTACCTAACCAAAAAAATACCTAATGTTTTAGAGGGTGTATGACCTACGTTCTTAGAACCAAAAACAAAAGAATGATCAGAACCTCAACGGTTTACTAGAGGTATATGTGTGCTAAATAACAAGAGTTCATATTGTAGTATATGCGATTTTTATTGGCAGTTTACAAAAGCTCTATTTCTAGTGGAGTATATTACTGTTAACAACAATATACTAGAAATAGAAATATCACGTAGCTTGTATAACCCTCTAAGCCAGAGAACATGTCATTGGGCATATTAACGACACGTCATTGAACAGAGAGAGATTATAGAAAATATAAATTAAAGAGAAAGAAACATAGGTACATTTAAGCAATTGGTACGTATAATAAATATCACAAACCCTTTTTTTCTTTCACACAATGATCTTTCAGCTACACTTCTTCTTCTTCTTCATGTACCGTCTCCATATCGGAGGTTGGCATCATCATTGCTATTTTGACCTTGGAAGCTGCGGCCCTAAATAGGTCAGATGACGTGACATTAAACCATTTTCGCAAGTTTCTGAGCCAGGATATTCTTCTCCTTCCGACAGATCTTTTTCCTACAATTTTTCCCTGGATTATGAGTTCAAAGTCTCATACCTTGGACCTCTCATGATATGGCCGAGATATTGCAATTTTCTTTTTTTTACTTCTTTGAGGATCTCTACGCCCTTCCTCATTTTCTCAGAACCTCCACGTTGGTTACATATTCTGTCCATGGTATTCTCAACATCCTACGGTATGCCCACATCTCGAAGGCCTCCAGTTTCCGCTCGCAAAGCTCGTTGAGGGTCCAAGCTTCCATACCATACAAAAGGACTGGGAATACATAACATTTGAGCATACGAGTTCTCAGATCTAGGCTCAAATCGCGGCTACAGAACAGCTTCTTAATCTTCACAAAGGATGCACGGGCCCTTTCAATGCGAATCTTTATTTCTGAACAAGTGTGCAGTCGACACTTGTACCCAGGTAGTCATACCTCTCTACTCTTTCGAGCTCCTCGCCTTCCGCGTACAGATGTTCATTGGGTACTCCAGTTTTAGTGACAATCATGTATTTGGTCTTCTTAACATTGAGTGTCAGACCATATTCTCGACTAGTTGTGATGACGTTATTTAACATATTCTGAAGGTCTTGCATGTTTTCAGCGAGAAGGACTGTATCGTCCGCGTAGCGCAAATTGTTCAGTGGTATGCCGTTAACTCGTATTCCACCAGCATCATTTTCGAGGGCTTTGTTGAAGATTTCCTCTGAGTAGACGTTGAAAAGGAGTGGTGAAAGAACACATCCCTGTCTAACTCCTCGTTTGATATCCACTGCTCTCGTCAGTTCAGATTGGACGCGAACAGACGCACTTTGATTGAGGTACAGTTTTACTATTATTTGTATATCTCCTCCCAATAAACACAAGTACGTTTTTATAACGTTTAATTCACGTATCGTTGGTTGAGAATTGGTTGTACGTCAAAATATAAACCATTATTTTATGGTTGAGTAAACAACAGTATTACGGAACGTTTGCGAAACGTTATTTCGAAACGATAAACCATAAAGATGCACTTTTTCACGTTACTATAACGTTAAAAACATCAGCGATGCAACAACAATCTAAAACGTTAATTTAACGTACAACTACCATTCAAGATACATTTTGGGGTTTTTGCGTTCAATTATACATTGAACTAACGTTTCATTGTTCATTAAAAGTAATTCGTTTCGCGGCAAACATTTTTAAAACGTTTATTTGGATGTCTCTTAAACGTGTAATTGAAACCACGCTCATGACCTTTTTCAACGATCGATGCTTTGAGACGCAAACGGCCGGTCGGCAGTTGTTTGGTTTGGTTTGTTAGGATCGTTGGTCGTTAGGATCGATGGTGTTATTTTTTTAGTGGCTGGTAGTGAGAGTAGGCTGATATATAGGTAAGTAAAGCTTTCCTTCCCTCTAAAAACTTACGAGGAATTTTTAAATCTTAAGAAGCTCCTAAGAGAGGATCCTTCTGTCAATCAGTGCTTGGTGAGAGACCAGATTTTCAATTTCCGCTCGATACTATAATATTATGTTCTACATATATAGATCAGAAGACTAGCGGCATTGGGTGGTTCAGGCTTGGAGGGCGTTACACGTCGCATAATGAAATACCTGTTCACCAACCAGTTAGGTCTTCAGTTTAATTGGAAGGGAAGGTATAACAAAGTTGAATTCGAGAAAACAACCACAATGGACATTGTGTATGGTGCGTATAATAATAATCCATGACTATACTTTCTATCTATCTGATTTTTCTAGAAGCAGCAAAGCTGAATTTTCCGACCAATGAAAACAATGACCTACAGGTAGCTTGGAGGGCGAGGGAAACGTTTGAAAGTCAATATTTTCACTGTTCGCTGTTTGATAGTTTTATTGGATCTTCAGTATTGTTTTTTTTTCTTTTTTAGGCATAACTTGTGTTTATTTTACATTGCAGACGTGCCTTTTCAGTTTTTCGTTTGTTTTGTTGATTTAAGATTATTATGTTGTTGTAAGTCTATAGTTGTTGTTCATTCAATGATGCTACCATAGGTTTATGTCAAACTGATCCTGAAACCCCTTGTAATGAGACACATTTATATTAAGTATAAGATTATTAAAATGTTTATTTTTTATTACATGGCGGAAATATATTTTATGTTCATAACTGGCAGGGCTTTATTTCAATGTTCAATTCCGGACCACTAAATTTTGTACTTTATGCCCATGGGCCAAACTCACCCGCTTATCTGCTTCATGGCCCTACTTCTTTTTTACTTGGAACACACCATTGACGGAACGTTCATTTATTTGTAAGAATTCATTTGAGAGCATACCAATGATAATGATTTTTTTGGGAGTGCTGCCGTCGTGCGTCAGGTTCTTTTTGGTTATGAAGCGAAACTGATTACTAATTTTAACTAATAACAAACGTTTGCATGGAATATTGCAAGAAATAAAGAATCAAAAAGGAACCTGATGACGTCAGTATTCTTCAAAAATATCATCATTATCATTGGCGTTCAGTCAAAATGAGTATAAATTAAACGGCAATCAAATGTTTTGTCAATGATGAGTCGTAAGTAAAAAAAATAGTACGGCCATAAAGTAGATAAGCAGATAGGTTGACATAAATGTCAACATAAAAGTGATAAATTAGGAATTATTATCGTTACTGTAACGTTTAAAATTGGCATCGCATAAACGTTTAATTTTGGTTTTTTTGCAGTACAATTAAACGTTAAGAATTTGGTTATCTAGAACGTTGACCAAAAACGTTAAGATGTGGTTTTATTTTTATTTCAATCAAACGTTTACAATTTGGGTATGCAGAACATTGGAACGTGCGACATTTTTAAGTTGAATGTACGTATTATGTCAACTAATTTTTTGAATGGTGTCACTATTTTTTAAAACGTTTAAGTTACGTTTGTGTGTTTACTGGGTTGTATCGAGATTTTTTCGTTCTAACGCTTCTATTAGTTGCTTGTGTTTTACTTTATCAAATGCTTTATTATAGTCCATAAAGCAGACATATACATTTTGATTGACATCAAGGCATCGCTGCATTAAGACATTGTAGGCAAACAAAGCCTCCCTAGTACCGAAACCATTTTTAAAGCCAAACTGAGTATCTGCTATATCTTCTTCTAATTTTCGGTAAATACTGCGGTGGATGACTTTGAGAAAGATCTTAAGTATGTGACTCATAAGGCTGATCGTGCGGTGCTCTTCACATTTTTTTGTTATCAGCTACACTAAAATCTATTAATACTTATTTGATCATATTATCAAAATAATTATTAAAAAATTACAATAACTTTTTAAATATTTCCCATGCTGGAAATAATTTAAGAGTTTCATATTAAATCTTCTGTATTACTAATTAAATCAACAATCTGCTCTGTATAATATCCCGAATAACCGAGCAGCTGTTGCCTTTTGAAAATTACTATAATCTCCGACCAAAGAAGATTTTAATAATTAAATTCAGTTTTAATAGTATGAAAAAGTATTATATACTTGATGAAAGAAAACCTGCACACATAAAAATTAATGAAGTAAATTAAAAGTATCATCACGTTCCATAGAGGATAAAAAATAATCATGATTTTCATTCGAAAGTAACATACTGTAATTCGAGGAGACTATTAATTTCATATAAATTAATTCTATTCTATAATTGACTTTAAATAAAATTATATAAAATATTAGATTAATATTTAAAGCAACTGATATAAATAACTTTACCGTTGTTTAATAATTTCATATTAATATATTATACCAACCTTTAATTAGAAATTATTCTGTTGTATATTAATATAGAGTAATTATAAAAAATGCGTATAATTTATCTTAGATATGAACTATCGAAAACAGGAGATAACCATCTTATCGGATAGTCAAGCAGCACTAAACGCGATCAACTCAGTAACCATCAATTCGAAGTTGGTCAAAGAATGCCTAAAGAAGATGAACAAATTAGGCAAAGAAAATAAAGTCCTCCTACTCTGGGTACCTATTCGTTATAACTCAAGAAAGGGGAACACACAATAGATTACTCGCTGACGAGTATTCGACACGCATAAAAAGATTCAAAGCCGGATACGTGATGTTATTTGCCTACCGCACTCAGGACATTCAGAAATCTCATTGCTTTGTTGCCTCTTTACTTTTTGGTTGTCGCTGTTAACTGAGTTTACAATTCTTCTCCGTTGAGTTCTATTGTGAACTGCTTCTTCCTGATGATTCTGCATGTTAATCCCCTTTAAGTTTTCGTGGAAAATGTCCTTGTACCTTTTGAGTTGTCCACCCGGCCTCCTCTTACCGTCTACAAGCTCATCGTAAAGCAGAGATTTTGGTATGCGATTTTCTTGCATTCTGCATACGTGATCAGCCCATCATCAGCGAGATTTTGTAACCATGACTTCAATACTCTCGCAGTAAGCTTTTTCAAGGACCGATACGTTAGAGACATGATGGAACCACCGGATTCTTAAAAGTTGTCTAAGGTGTCTCTGTTGCAATTTATACTCTGGGTGCCAGCTTACCAAGGGATAGAAGGCAAATGATCTAGCTAGAAAAAGAGCGAACAATCTACTAACTGGACCAGAACTGTTCTGCATTCCAAGCGGAAACCAACTAAAAGCGGAACTGAAGAAAGTGGAAGACTCCGTCCGTAACCTGGAGTGGTAGTCCTCTAACGGTCTAAGACACTCGAAAAAGTTCCTCAGAACTTACGACCGAGAAAAATTAAAGATTTTCCTTAATTTAAGTAAAAAAAAATATTCGGATTGTCACGGGCTGTCTAACAGGACATCCTGTATCCTCAACGAACACCTCAGTAGTATTTTTTTTAAGAAGGGTTGAAAAATATATATTTTTTATTTATTTTTTGATGAATTCCAAAATTCTACAATCTGCATTTTATTAAATGTTCTATTGATATTGTACGCGAAGCACACATATTGATTTTGTATTTCGAATACTTCTTTAACAAGCAACTAGTGGAATCCAATATTTTTCTAGGAGCGTCAAAAAACGCTTAGTAATTTTTATTATGCCCCAGTGAAAGCATTAAGTCATGATTCCTTCGGAGATACTATATTACAAAGGGCCTTACCTTTTCTACCTAGGGACCCTGTCGGGGAACGCATAATAGGTCGTTAGGCAGCTGACAGTAGAGACTATTATCTCTCTTTAGGAACAAAGAACATATATTAGTTACAGCTTATCTGATATCTGTAATAAAGCTCGAATATCACTGTTATGTTAATAGAAAATAAGTTATTTTGAAGTTCTTATTTGTAAATATCGAAAAGACACTTCTTAATGTTTCGTGTTTCATGCCACTGATTTTATGGATGCTGCAAAATGTATTTACTAACATTTGTGGAAAAGAGAAACTGAAATATGGTTGACAGAACAGTGATATAAGAAAATGAAAATATCCTATATAAGTAAACATAAAGGGACGATTACCACAAAACATGCTTTTGCCCACTATTTGTAGCTCTGTATACTGCAAAAAATTTTGTGTGTGGTTTATTAATGGGCTCTAATAAGTCTGAATAATAAACCAAATACATGTATAATTCACGGTATAAAAAATTAAAAGTAAACATAACACTATAGATGTATTGAAAATGAGCAACTAAAATCGAATGGACACATCCCAAGGATATACCAAAAAATCCCAAAATCAAAATTCGAACTTGGAAGAAAGTTGTTGTGTTTTGTATGTTCTACCATTCTTCCTTCAGATAAACAGAGAATGAGTTATTTAACTTATATTGTAATAAGCTTTATACCGTACGATCCAAACATTGATATTACCAAACCAAACATCGACATTACAACAAGACAATATTTTGGTCATTTTTATAAAATATTAAATTATCATTTCCATTTTAAGTAATTCAATTTTAATTGATATTCTCAATATGCCGCATAATAATTTATGCACGAAAATTAATAGTTACCGAACCGAATATCTCATCAATTTATTTGTAATAACAAAATGCAATATACATCATAAATAACAAGAGAAGCAATATTATTAATTTCAGTAATGTCGATATGATAAAAGATATTTTCATACAATATATATCACTGTACCAACGTGGTATCAACATTCTATCAAAATATTATAGTAATCGATTTTTTTTCTGGTTTGAGTAAGCCTATCTCGAAAATACCTACGCTAATTTCTTATCAAATATTAACTCATTGTCAATATTTTAGGCCGAGAGATTAGATTATTTCTACACCTGACGTAAAAAGCACGTCAGAGATATTTACTTTTCTGGTTGATTTGCAAAAGCAACCAGAAAAGCATAATTTATTTCGTTTTTTTACATATTTTGAAATTTTTTAAAAAATCATACAGGGTGTTCCAAAAAGTTGGCTAATTCATTAACCACGATTCTGCTTAAACTGCTTGACGTAAAAAGCTTAGTTTTGGCAAACGGATTTTTCGAAAGTCAAATTTCAACGAGATGAAACTACCCCTCAAATATTACCAAGTTATGTAATAATATCGCCATTGTTTTTTCTCATGCTGACATAAATGTGAGAAAACTTTATCCAGTTTGTATGTTAATGGAAATTCTTGCTTTGCTTTATCATCACCATTACAAATGATTAATTCGACGCGAACAAAGTCGTGGGCACACGCCAGTTTAAGTATATAAATTAAAGTTACAAAAATCATAGAACTAGCCAAGTGAAACTACATCAACTTAAAGAAGAAGCTACGAATAATTTGCTATCATACACTAGGTATTTTGAGTCAAATTGTCGTTATGAACCGCATGTTACGATTTCAAATAAACCATATATGCAAAAATGTCAAAAGTTGACATGTGATATGCCATTCTATTCCATTGCCTGGAAACTTATATGGTGAAATTTTGATAAAATAATTTAGTACACACCAAAAACACGGTATGTCGCTAGTGGTAGGAAAAATAATTTTTAGAGGTTACTAGTTTATTTGGTTGCCTATACAGGGTGTTTCCTAATTAATCTAAAAAATATAAAATCGTTAGAAAACGAATTAAGGCGGGCTCTTAATAAGTATATTTATTTTTTTCTCGACAACCGTTTGATGTATAAGATAAACTCAAAAGATCAATTTTGTTGAAAAAGGATGGCCAGTCAAGAAAAAAATAGATTTTCTTTAAAAAAGCAGTGGTGTACCATTTATGTTAAACAAAAAAATCGATTTTTTTAATTTTTAACACCCTGTAGATCAGAAAGGAAGTACTTTAGATCCAATGGTTATATAAATTTTTTTTTAAGAACACATGAGGAATCACACCATAATTTTTTTAGACTAATTCGAAAACACCCTGTATATTGCCAACTTGACAATGACTGCTGATAAATCAAAAAATACCTTTTCAGTGAAAAAAACCTGATTTTCGCAGGAAAAATTTTGATTTTTATTGAATTTGGGCCTGCGTTTGCAAATACTGGTTTGTTTTTTAATTTTCTATCTATCTAAATTTTAAATATCATAGTCAGAAATAGTTTTACTATTTATTAACTGTAAAAATGGTGTTTTCTTGTTGTGTTGCATCTTGCAAAGAAACTAACAAAACTGCAAAAATGTACGTGTTTTCAAAAGACGATACGGTATGTATCTTAGATAAAAGAAAAATATATGGTATGTATTCGTTGTTTGTTTTTTTTTCGTTCTGGATAAATCTGGGTCTATTCATTAGACAGCCAGTCGACTTATGATCATTTACATGAAACTCTGTAAAATAAATAAAAAAATAAATTGTAAAATATATATATTCTTATGTTTTATTAAAGTTACTCTGATATACTAATATATCAGTGTAACTTTAAAAATAAATCCTTTGAATTCAAATATAAACATAAAAAACATTTACAGCAGAAAAGGCGAAGGCGCTGGGTTAAACGTAGTCTCCACTAAAAACACAGAGGGGCGCTTTGACCCAAAATTTTACTATTAAGTTTCATATCTATCTTAATAGTAGATTATTTTCTTTTATCTATGATTCTATTCAGAGTGTCATTTTCTGTCAAACAAAGTAAGAAAATACCGATGGTGTCATTTAAAAATCAAAAGTTGTAGTCATTTCTGGTGAAACAGGAAGTGACCGAAAACAATTGAATACATCAACATATTTATTAATCCGTAGTATCTAACTGGCGTGACGTCATAAATCTCGCTCCGAGGCTGTTCTATTAGAGACGGCATTGCGTCAGCATGGCCGCAAGTTGCTAACCTAATAAAATTAACACTAGAAAAGCCCGCGGGAACTGTCAAATTCAAAGTTATTCGTTTTACAGACTATATTATCTTTACACGATATATTAATATTATCAAAAAAAATACACAATACGATGAGATATATATTGTCTATTGTCTGAACATTTTTATATTACCATGTAAGTAATCTGTGTAAAGGAGATAAATGAGAATTTTTCCAAAAATCTTAGAACAAAAATAGATAACATTGTTTTAACAAGTTTAAAAATTTGTAGAGATCTCTGTATCTTTCTATATAAAATTACACAGAAAATCCTTCTTAGAATCAGTGGTGATATGTACCGTATATTCAAAAAGCTACATGATTGGATTTTGACTTTAATAGTTAATGCTAATTTTCCATTAATCTCTAACATGTTTCTATGAAACTACCGTTTTCATAGTCAGAGTCTAGAGGTTAATAGAAAATTAACACTTAAAGTGACATATTTTCCCAAGAAATGGATAACTTGTGTTAGATTTTTGTATGAAAAAAAATATTTATTTATATTTTTAATTCCATGGTAATATTATTCCGGGTGCCCTTTGATCCCCGGTGATCAATTATTTCTCAAACAGTTGAATAGAATATCTGCTTGCTATAGATTAAATATCTGGTCTATAGTATCGTATATGATATTATATGATTTAAAACTATTAAGTAACAAATACAAGGTACTTTTGTTTTCTTATTGCTCTGTACCTAATAATTTTTTGCAAAGAACTATTAGTATTTTAATAAGTCATTTTCCAAAAAATATTTTAAACTATTGTCTCTTGTTCATAAGATGCTATAACTTTTTATGAGATTATGTTAAATGTTAAAGCATTTAATGCACACCATAGTTACTTCTACAGTCAAAGACTACAATTAGAGAATTATATAGAGAAGAATTCTTAGACTTCGTTGATAACCAAATAGGCAATGGGTTTATCGACCTATTAAAAATAAATAAGCATGTTAATCCAGTTGAAAGTAAAAAATGTTAACGTTGAAATCAATTCCAATGATTATCTCGAGTAGTCGAAATGTATTTTTATAGTATAAGCCCCCGCCACACAGAAAGTGTTTTTTGCGTTTTTAGCGTGAAGCGTCTTTAGCGACTAAAACAAAATAACAGGATTATATAGGAGTGGCCATACCAAAAGCGTGTAGCGTTCGGCGTGTCTCGCAAAAAAACGCAAATGAAAACAAATCAGTTTGTTTTCTGTAGCGTCTTTAGCGTTTTCTAAGATGAGACCCCGTCATAGGCGGACGTTATATTTAATAATACAATAAAAATAAATTAAATAGTATGCATTTTTTTTTCATTTTAGGGTATTATCTAAAAATATTTTTATAAAGAACAGCTACTGTTTAGGAAGATTCTATTAAATTCAAAAATTTGAAGGAAATGTTTGAAAAAGTGTAGTTTGAAATGTTGAATAAGTAATAAATTAAAGGAATATTTTCTTACGCTTAAAAAGTTAGTAGTTTTTTACGTGTAACGAATAGTTTTTTACACGTAAAAAATATTTTTTTTTGCGTAACAAAAGTTTTTTTATTAGAAACAATAAGTTTTTGACGCGTAAAAAAATAATTTTTTACGTGTAACAAATAGTTTTTTTCACGTAAAAAATATTCTTTTTTGGTAAAAAGTTTTTTACCAGAAACAATAAGTTTTTGAAGCGTAAAAATTAGTTTTTTAGGTGTAACAAATAGTTTTTTACACGTAAAAAATATTATTTTGCGTAAGAAAGGTTTTCTACCAGAAACAATAAGTTTCTGACGAGTGAAAAAAGAGTTTTTATGTGTAACAAATAGATTTTTACACGTAACAAATAGTCTTATACGCGTAAAAAATAGTTTTCTACCAGTAACAAATAGTTTTATACGCGTAAAAAATAGTTTTCTACCAGCAACAAATAGTTTTATACGCGTAAAAATAGTTTTTAACGTGTAACAAATGTTTTATTACGCGTAATAATTTTCACTTTTACAAAATTTGTATTAAAATATCAATATTTTTGATGAACACGTGGACTGCTCACAAATAACGTCGCGTCACTACGTATTTCTAAGCCGTTAACACGTTTCGTTACAACGAGCTCGTGTGTCAGGGCCGTCTCACTAGTTCGTATGTCACGGCCTTGAATTTTTACTCCCAGCGCGCGTAAAGAAGTTTCACTCCAAAAAGTTTCATAAATCATGTCCTAAAATTGCATTAGCAACTAGAGATATTTACTATTCTATCATATAATTATAATTATTTATTATATTATAATTATAACTAGTACTAACCACAACACTACAACATAAAAAAACTATACACATATAAACTAAAATTCCTAAAATAAATGTCAAATAATAATTATTATTTTTACACACACCACTGGCACTAGCAGTAGATTGTGTTTGTCTCCGAATATAAGCCCCGGCCCGTCCACAATTCAATCCCAGCATCTTTTATCTTCGTTTCTTCAACGCTAACGGCGCCGATCTCGCCTATCTCTTTCTCACAGGATTGATTGTTGGACGGGCCGGGAATCCACGAGCTTGCGACGTTACTAATTCGAAAAAAGCGCTTAAAACGGTAAAATCGCAAAAAGCGCTTAAAACGGTAAAATCGCAAAAAGCGCTTAAGACGCAAAAAACGCAAAACGCTAAAAACGCTTTCTGTGTGGCCGTGGGCTAAGGGCTCAAACGCACTGACAACCAAGGTCGCAGCGACCAGCATTTGATTTAGTGTTATTACTGGTCGCAGCTGCGTTTCCTAATAACATTGAATCAAAGCTGGTCGCTGCGACCTGGTCGTCAGTGCGTTTGAGCCCTTAGACCGAGAGTGATTGTATCTTTAATTTGCTCTCTATTTATTTTCACTCTGAGCTGAGTTAAATATAAAAAGTAGGGTAAATGAAAAACACCTTAAATTGTATATATTTCCAGTAAAAATATGTAGGTCAGCGCAGCGAAAATATACGTGCATGCCATATGAACATAATTATGTATGTCAGCGAATAATATTGTAAAAATTACGAATAAAAATAATTTAAATTTCACTGCATACTACACATGAGTTTTATTGTACCAATATAACTGTTTATTTCATAATTGAAATTATTAATAATATAAATTTAGATCAAAGTAAATATCGTTATGCTTATTTAGTTAATCGAAATATTTAGCTCGTGTGGAGGTTATGTTTATTTATAATAAAAAATTTACACGCTGTTGTTACCTTGAAATCATGGAAAATAATTGTTCTCTTGTAAATGTTTCCGCGATTAGAGTGTAGCGATTTATTTCATGTTATAACTAATAGAGCAATAAATATGGTTTATTATATAAAGTTTTATTTATTAAGTTTAGATGAATATATTATCTTAATTATTGTTTTACTTCATCTTTCAGTTTTGCAGATTTATGTTTTCTTCTTGTTATCATCATCATCATCATCATTTTCAGCTTATTCAACGTTTTCCAATTATGGTGTAGCCTCCTTCACATACTTTCTTTGTAGTTGGGCCCATTGTTGTCTATTGTTGGCTCTGAGAGTCCAAGTTATCCCTGCTAATTTCTTAATATTTTTTATTCCTCTTAATTCTTCGTGAGTACCATGCCGTAATTTTTGTGGTCCATCTGTTGTCCGTTCTTCTTGCCAAGTATCCTGCCCATTGCCATTTATGGGATTATAATATGTCTTATAAAAAATATCGCTTACTTCCTACCGCCAGCATCCTTTCTGTCGAACTTTTTGCTATTAAGGAATCACTAAGTATAATCTCCAACCTACCACCATCCAAATGGGTGATATGTTCAGATTCACTAAATGCATTACAATGCCTAAACGAATTATCACCAAAACATCCTCTAGCCGTTAAATCGCTCCACTTGCATCACTCCTCAATATCTAAAGGTTCAACTGTGGATCTAGTATGGATTCCTAGCCATGTGGGCATAAGAGGTAATGAAGATGCTGATAAGATTGCTAAGACTGCGGCGAATGATGGAGATTTTATACCATTTGCATTTTCTATCCCTGAACTTAAATTTCTACATATATGTCCACAATAAAAAGTGGTATTCAGGCAGAGTGGGAAGTAACAGGAGATTCAAATAAACTATATAAATGTAAACCTCAATTCTTCCAAGTTTCTGTAGCTCGGTCCTTATCCAGAAATGTAGAAGTCATTTAGAATCGGCTCAGATTGGACCACTGCTATTTCTCTCATTCTTTCCTTTTAAAAGGCCCCCGCCTAACCGGTCTCTTTGTGGCAACCAATTAACAGTGCACCATCTCCTAATAGAATGTTTCTCCTTCGTTAACTTAAGACAATCATTTGGTCTGAATGGCGACTGGTTACGGAAACTTCGCATGCTAATAATCTACAGTCTTGGTTCCAATTTATTAGGGCATCTGGTTTGGGTTCATTGATATAGTTTAATTTAACTTTAATTTGATCAATGCCGCTAAATGGCTCAGCCAGCTGATGCGATTTATTCAAAATCCTTCCTTCCTTCCTTCCTAAGGGATTTGACATCCACATATGACATCTATTACCTGGATCTTTTGTCGTCTCTACTCCCCTATTCTTGTAAAATATATTAAATGATGTCAATGTATTTACCAAATAATAACCAAAACCATTAAATTCTACGTAAAAAGGTGCTTTGGAAATGTTTTCATAGAAATACAAAATTTTCCATAGCAAAAAAGTTACAGCGATTTGTTAAAAATGCACATTTTTGAAAAACACCCCGTAACTCCGAAACGGTAACAGATATTGATGTGCGGTTTTCACCATCATGTTTTTGAAGAAAATTGAGCTCCAGACACCGATATTAGTTTTGGTCTATCTCCTATAGAAAAGGGTGTTTCCATTTAAAAGCGTCGAATTTGACTCACCCTGTACATACAGAGCTTATTTGATTTTGACCGGCGCGGCGGAGAATGCACCAAGCCTATAGGAATGCAACAAGAATTAATTAAAAATGATCACCCGCCTTTAATTCTGTAGTGAAACAAAATTAGCATGTTAACGAGGAAAACGGGAATAGTTATATAATTGCTGCTACTAAACTCTCTAAAAAGATAAAATTGTTCAATTAAATTGCTGTTCAAAACCATTGGAAGGAATTAATGTTCAATTACATCCAATTCTGAATGCATACCACAAAATTCCATTCTCATAACTGCTGTCAAGAATTCAATACATAAAGCGAACCTGTAGATATGTATATAGAGTGAAATATCTTGAAAAGGGCTGGGTTATTTACAGACCAATATCTAAACTATCCAGCTCACCAAACCATAAGTGTAAAAGGGATGTTTGACAAAGTAAAAAAAAAAGTTTCTATGACAAAGTAAAATAATAGGCTCCAAAAATTTTTTATTAAAAGATATTAACTACATAAAAAATATAAAAAATATAAAAAACAAACAATAAACCAGAATACACACAATTAAAACAAAACACAATATTATACAACAAAACTTTCCTTTATTTTTCGCCCGAAATCCGAAAATCAATTAATATATAGGGTGTTCTATTACAAAAACCACAACTTTGATATGTAACTTTTTTTGGAGACACCCTGTAGAACTCGCTATATTTTTAAAAAGTGCTCTGAATTAACCTACATATGCTCACAAAATTTCATTTCAATACAAACAGTCGTTCTCCTTGGAGCCTCCGCGACGTATGAGAGGCGCCACCCTGTACAAGACGTGTCAGAAAAGATAAGAAGGTTAAAGAGTGCAAGATTTTCAAGAGTCTTGCATCAAAACCAAGACCAAGACTGGACCCTGAAAGATCAAGACCAAAACTAACATTAGACTGCAAGTCCAAGGCCAAACGAGCCTAGTCCAAGTTCTTTAAATATTCAAATTAAGGAACATACAGATTATTAAAATAAAGGATATTTTTGCTAATCATTCATGGAACACAAGCCATAAGGTAGATTTTAACAAGTAACAAGGCAATTTTTTTCTGGAAAAACCAATAGTTTCTTAATGAAAAATAGAATGGCCCTTTCTAATCTAATATAATAGAAGAGATTAATAATCTATTAAATAAAAAAAGTTTAAGAAATAATTCTCTAATTGATAACTGCGTTATAATAAAAGGTGTAACGTTTTAGCAAAACGATACTATTGGTAACCCAACATACAGCCTACCGAATTAGTTCTGACTAATTTCGGATACTCTGTTGATCGTCCTTGCCCTTGTCGGCGCAGAACTAGAGCATCTTTTTGACTATCGGAAGTCACCATTTTTGATTCAGATTTCGTGGCTTAGACATTGACCAACTTATCTGAAGTCATCCGAAAAAGTTTCAACTTTTTAATTCTATTAATCTTTGGGATGTAGTCCTAATGGTTCCTGGCATTTGGGGAAGGAATTAATTTTAAGTTTTCATGGGTATTTTGGTGGTAAGTTTGATCTTCATTACATTTTTACTCTTTTGGTTCAACCTTATCTCCTTACAGATTTTCTAAACGTGGTTTTGGTTGTCCTGCCACGAATTTAATTTTTGAGTAAACCCTCAGCATCGTGAGGTAAGTTCTAAAATTGCTAAAATGCATTTTGTGCATAAGTTGTGTCGTTTCCAGGGTTTTACCGTCCAGTTACATGGCGAGTTATATGTCGTGATTGGTGGTTTGAGGTACGAGAGCCTGTATCTATGATCCATGTTTGATTTCCACATGGCTGGTGGTATTGTAAGGGGCTGTTCGAGGCTGTGGTAAATTGGGGATGAGCTGCCACACCTAACGTCCACACACCATCCAGAAGGACGAGCCAAAGCCTAGAATTGCACCGGATAATCAGGCCAGATTTCATACATATTATTTTTATTAACTCATTTCAAATTTATTTACTTATTGTTGACGAATTACGTAATTAATTATGTAATTATTAGATATCATTTTTGAATTTCATTATTAAAATATAATTTTTTTAATTTTAAATATACAAATTTTTATATATTTTAATATCTTGTCAAGTATTTTGTGATGGTGTCACTTGTGACATATTTATTTAATTAACTTTTGATTGATTTACGGAATTATGTGCGCCTCCAACAAGGTTCATGAACTGCGTTAGTTTGAGGTACTTATTTAACTTTATTTTGCGTAATTTAATATTAATATGTCAATGATTTTTAATCAACAGAACAAGTGATACTATTTTTTTTATGTCATACATTTAAATTTTGATTACTTATTATTCTTAAGTATTAATTCATTTTAAAAACCTAACTTCATCCATCAATTACTGTCCTTGTCTAATAATTTTTTAATTATAAATAAATTTAAGTTGTGGTAAAGAGATCTATTATTTCACTCATGTCCTGGCGCCCAATAATTATTGTTTTATTGATTAATTATAACACCTTATAAAAAAATAAAAAAAAAACGAACCTACGACTGCTCGCAAAGACGAAAAGCTGCCGTTTGCATTGTGTCAAAACGTTACAAAGGGATTAAATATTATTAATGTAAAGTAGCTACTAATTTCAACGTCTCATCCTCATAACAATAACTAAAAAGTAGTGTAATAAAATTACGGAAAAAAACTTGACGATGATGAATCCAGGCAACTCGCTTAAAATACTATATGTAACAGAGCACAAAAATAAGTTCAAAGACCCTCTTGAACTTGAGACAACGAAAATATCTTAGAGCAATACACTTAGGCATCGCTCAGTGTTTAGAGTATAGAAAACATGGCAGGCCCATTACAATACACTCTCCCCTAACAACAACCATTTGTCTTTATTGTTTTATTTTAGGTGCTGCTCGACTGCAAGACTAATTAAAAATAACGTAATCAACGCGCGTAGTTTTATCGATGTATCTTTACGAACGATGAAAAGATAAAAATTCCGTTTAATTTTTCCTTATAGTTGTAATGAAACATAAAATAAACAAATAATAGTTTATGTTTTCAAAACATAAAACATTGTAACGGTGTATATGTAATAAAGTTTTATGCGTCTCCTGTTTGTAATTATTAAAAAATTCCTCTTTATCACGTCATTTATGTCATTAAAGGCTTAGGAATAAAGACATAGATGATTGCTCAATGCTATGCTACATAATGATATAGTTTTTAGTTTAATGATATCATCATAAGATTATAAAGGTATTAAAATCAAATCTATGATGTAATTTGATAAAGTACATTATGTTTAATTAAGTATAACTTTAAAAAATATATCACTATCAAATGAAATGAAATACTATAAACTTATTAGTAAATAACTATAAAACAATTCTATATTCATGTTATTCATCACAAAAAATATAATAAATCTGTCTGATATCAGTTAATTACTGATAATAAAAAACGTTTTTTATTTTATTTTTTAAGTGGGTTTTATTGCTATATTTTGAAATGAGAAATTAAATTAAAAGGGATTCATTTCAGATCAGAGGATCCTGATTCTACATCATCGCTACGATCAAAATTAGGGAATGCAATCCCGCAAATGCGGGATCCCTCTGTGATTCCTGCGGGATCGACACCAGGAGATTCCCCTTACGGCTTGGCCATTAAAAATAAGTGAAACAAACAGGTTAGTTGTTAGATTTCTTTCTGGCGTGCGTAAATGAAGAAAAGCGTTTAACTACTACTTGTGGACAATTTCGTCAAACTGCCGGACATAATTATCGGGACAAGCAAAATTTTAGGGTAAATTTAAAGTTGAATATCTCTTGAACTAAAAAAGATTTTGGGATGCGGTTTGGACCTGGTTTTAGACGCATCTATTGTGATTAAGATACTATGTGGTTTTCGAAAATATATTTAGCGAATTCTCGTATACAGGGTGTTTTATAAAAGGGTGAAAATTTGGTCAAGAATCTTTTTTACCGCAAATTTACAATTTTTAAAAAATCGGAATTTTTACCAAGTACGACTAATCTGTATTGAAATTAGAAAAAAAACATTTTGATCGGGTTTTATTTTTTTTTGTTTTAAGGAAAATACGATGTTTTTTCGAAAAATATGCATTTTAAGTCATACGATGGTCCTAAATGGTACAAAAAGCTTTGTACATTCTGCATATGCCAAAAAATTATTAATATAGAGCGTATCTAAAAGCAGATAACTAACACAACTTGAAAAAAATCTTCAACATCAGAATAATATTTTTATTTATAAAATAAGTAGATAAATTATAATAAAATTTAAGTTTATTTAATATTAAATATATTTTTTAAACATTTTGTATACATGGGTCCAAATTTCTGTTCAGCTAGAAGATACACGCTATGTTAGTATATTGTGGGCCTATGCAAAATGTACAATGCCTTTTGTACCATTTAGGACCAAATGTATTATTTAGGACTATAAATGCATATTTTTCGAAAAAAAAACAAATTGTTTTTTCTAATTTCAATACAGATTAGTCGTACATAGTTAAAATTTCAAAATTTCAAAATCAAAGAGAGAAAAGAAGAGCATTTATTGTTTACAATCCCGCAATTTTGCGGATCCGCGGGATTGATTGCTTTAATCCCGCGGGTTTGCGGGATTGACATTTTGGTGCGGGATTGCATTCCCTAATCAAAATCGATGTTGAAAATCGAAACTGCAAAGATTTTTCTTCTTATCAGTTAATTTACCTATACAGGGTGTTTCAAAAAACATGTGCCATCTGTCGTGAGGAGATTCGAGATCGATTTATTTATTTATAATTATCTTAAATACTAGTATTTTCTTATTTGAAATTGCTGTATGTTGGACTAATAGTAATAATATTTAATAATAAATTAGGTAAAATATATAATTTATTAATTTTATTTTTATTTTAATTTTATTATTTGTGATTAATAAAATTGCTTTTATCACATCGAGTAGACCGAATTAGATAAAATATCAAGAAATAGCTTTTAATTGGCATTAAACTGCCTACACAATTTTGATATCAAAAGAAAAAAGTAGATGGGGCACATGTTTTTTTTTGAAGAATATTTCAGTGATAACCCATATGCACGTCCCTGATGAATTTATTGGCACTTTATTAAAATTAAAATATGTAACACTTATAGTAACTTTTACCCTCAAAATTTCATTCAAGTCGCTAAAAGTACTTGGAAGAAAATTATAATAAATCGAAAAAGATTATTAAGATTTTAACCCCCTCTAACTACGAAACAAAGCAGAATCTAGAAATCTATGTTGATATGAAAAATAAGTTTTATTTTTATACAAAATAATTTAAATTTCACTGCATACTACACATGAGTTTTATTGCCAATATAATGTTATTTCATAATGAATTAATTAGTAATAATATATAAATTAGATCAAAGTAAAATATCGTTATGCTTATTTAGTTAATCGAAATATTTAGCTCGTGTGGAGGTTATGTTTATTTATAATAAAAAATTTACACGCTGTTGTTACCTTGAAATCATGGAAAATAATTGTTCTCTTGTAAATGTTTCCGCGGTTAGAGTGTAGCGATTTATTTGATGTTATAACTAAAGCAATAAATATGGTTTATTATATAAAGTTTTATTTATTAAGTTTAGATGAATATATTATCTTAATTATTGTTTTATTTCATCTTTCAGTTTTGCAGATTTATGTTTTCTTCTTGTTATCATCACCATCATCATCATTTTCAGCTTATTCAACCATTTCAAATTATGGTGTAGTCTCCTTCACATACTTTCTTTGTAGTTGGCCCCATTGTTGTCTCTTGTTTGCTCTGCGGGCCCAAGTTATCCCTGCCAATTTCTTAATATTTTTTATTCCTCTTAATTCTTCATGAGTACCATGCCGTAATTTTTGTGGTTCATCTGTTGTCCGTTCTTCTTGCCAGGTATCCTGCCCATTGCCATTTATGGGATTATAATATGTCTTATAAAAAATATCGCTTACTTCCTACCACCAGCATCCTTTCTGTCGAACTCTTTGCTATTAAGGAATCACTAAGAATAATCTCCAACCTACCTCCTTCCAAATGGGTGATATGTTCAGATTCACTAAATGCATTACAATGCCTAAACGAATTATCACCAAAATATCTTCTAGCCGTTAAAACGCTCGACTTGCATTACTCCTCAATATCTAAAAGTTCAACTGTGGATCTAGTATGGATTCCTAGCCATGTGGGCATAAGAGGTAATGAAGATGCTGATAAGATTGCTAAGACTGCGGCGAATGATGGAGATTTTATACCACTTGCATTTTCTATCCCTGAACTTAAATTTATATGTCCACAATAAAAAGTGGTATTCAGGCAGAGTGGGAAGTAACAGGAGATTCAAATAAACTATATAAATATAAACCTCAATTCTTCCAAGTTTCTGTAGCTCGGTCCTTGTCCAGAAATGTAGAAGTCATTTAGAATCGGCTCAGATTGGGCCACTGCTATTTCTCTCATTCTTTCCTTTTAAAAGGCCCCCGCCTAACCGGTCTCTTTGTGGCAACCAATTAAAAGTGCACCATCTCCTAATAGAATGTTTCTCCTTCGTTAACTTAAGACAATCATTTGGTCTGAATGGCGACTGGTTACGGAAACTTCGCATGCTAATAATCTACAGTCTTGGTTCCAATTTATTAGGGCATCTGGTTTGGGTTCATTGATATTGTTTAATTTAACTTTAATTTAATCAATGCCGCTAAATGGCTCAGCCAGCTGATGCGATTTATTCAAAATCCTTCCTTCCTTCCTTCCTAAGGGATTTGACATCCACATATGACATCTATTACCTGGATCTTTTGTCGTATCTACTCCCCTATTCTTGTAAAATATATTAAATGATGTCAATGTATTTACCAAATAATAACCAAAACCATTAAATTCTACGTAAAAAGGTGCTTTGGAAATGTTTTCATAGAAATACAAAATTTTCCATAGCAAAAAGTTACAGCGATTTGTTAAAAAATGCACATTTTGAAAAACACCCCGTAACTCCGAAACGGTAACAGATATTGATGTGCGGTTTTCACCATCATGTTTTTGAAGAAAATTTAGCTCCAGACACCGATATTAGTTTTCGTCTATCTCCTATAGAAAAGGGTGTTTCCATTTAAAAGAGTCGAATTTGACTCACCCTGTACATACAGAGCTTATTTGATTTTGACCGGCGCGGCGGAGAATGCACCAAGCCTATAGGAATGCAACAAGAATTAATTAAAAATGCTCACCCGCCTTTAATTCTGTCGTAAAACAAAATTAGCGTGTTAACGAGGAAAACGGGAATAGTTATATAATTGCTGCTACTAAACTCTCTAAAAAGATAAAATTGTTCAATTAAATTGCTGTTCAAAACCATTGGAAGGAATTAATGTTCAATTACATCCAATTCTGAATGCATACCACAAAATTCCATTCTCATAACTGCTGTCAAGAATTCAATACATAAAGCGAACCTGTAGATATGTATATAGAGTGAAATATCTTGAAAAGGGCTGGGTTATTTACAGACCAATATCTAAACTATCCAGCTCACCAAACCATAAGTGTAAAAGGGGTGTCTGACAAAGTAAAAAAAAAGTTTCCATGACAAAGTAAAATAATATGCTACAAAAATTATTTATTAAAAGATATTAACTACATAAAAACAATCTAAAAAACAAACAATAAACCAGAATACACACAATTAAAAATAAAACACAATATTATACAACTAACAATTCCATATATACCAGATGTGTCAGAAAAGATAAGAAGGTTAAAAAAATAATATAACATACAAATTTCGCTTAAAATACAAAACACACTTAGTTTCGCATAAACTATCGTGTGTATTTGTAAGATTTGACGAAGTACTTTACTACAAATAGCAAGAGCGCGCGCGGATGGTCCGTCGAAGCAAGGGCTCGACGGATAGCCGTCGGACGAAATCATCTGGACGGATCATCCGCGCCCGTGTAAAGGTATCCATATAAACTCATGATAGGTACTTGTTCAACCAACGAACGGACCGCGCGGACCGTTCTCTCCATCTGAAGCAGCACTTAAATCTATCTTAGCTCACAAAAAATAAACGAACATTGAGCAACCAATAAAAAAAGGAATATAAAAAATGATATGTATGGTATATGGTGATATGTATGGTATGAGGCTTAACTGCAAGAAGGCCAAAATTCTAATAGTTAGTAAAAATAATGAGACGCAGTACCACCAGTTTAGAGCCGATAATGAAATATTGGAAACAGCAGATACAATCACGTATTTCTATTGCAGAGATCACGAGAGATCAGATGCCGCCTTAGAACGATCCTATGCAACATGCACCTGAATATTGCTATAAGAACACTGATGCTAAGGTGCTACGTATTCTCCACGCTCCTATATGGAGTGGAAGCTTGGACCTTGACAGATACTACATCTAAACGCTTGGAAGCATTTGAAATGTGGTGCTATCGCAGCATTGCTCAGGATTTCATACACTTACCGTGTCACAAACAACACCGTGATCCAAAGAATGCAAAAGGAACTATAAATTATACATAGTGTGAAAGTGAGAAAAATGATATGATGCGTAATGATAAATACCAACTTATCCAACTAATACTGCAGTGCAAAATAGACAGTAGAAGAGGTCAGGGACGCCGACGAACATCATAGCTGAAAAATGTTAGACAGTGGACGGGAATGACGACCGTACGTTTTGTTCAGGGCGGCTGTCAATAGGATTATATGGACCAACATGATTGCCAACATGCATAGAGGATAGGCACTGAAAGAAGAAGAATATAAAATAAAAATACCGTGTCATTGTGAGAAACTTTATATTGGTGTATAATAGTGATGAGCGGGGGAGGTCTTGGTTATGGTGTTGCACAAAAAGCAAAACCACGGTCAAGAATAAGGCTAGCGTTTTATTTCAAGACCAAGACCAAGACCCAGCATGCAAGACACGTTTTTTTATTTACATCTCATTTTTCATAGATAATAATTAAAAAAAATATAACGAAATTTTTATTTATTTTACTATTCCCCCTATAATTTTTTAAATAAGTAATTATTTTTTTATATATATTAATTTTTATAAGGAAAATCTTGGAACTAGTGGGATTGCAGTGGGAAGGGTTCATACTAGAATTAATACACTTTGTAAATGGTCAAGCTTTGCCTTAAACTGAGACGCAATTGAAATGTGCTCGAAGATCTCGCAATTATTTCCAATGTTTTAATTTATAATCGGTTTAATCGTCCCAAAATAGCCCTTAATGTGGTTGACTGGTTGACTGGATGATTTTACTGTGGAGTCTTCAATCTTTCCAGTGTTTTTCCTATTTTTTAATGTAGTTTTTAGAGAAGGTTTTTTTACCACGTTGATGTTCTGAGGATGGAATAAATAAATCCCGAAAGACACCTTGACCATTAAGAAAGTGTATTAATTCTAGTCCAAACCCTTCCGACTGCAACCCCAATAGTTCCTAGATTTTCTAAAAAAAAGCACTGCTGATTTAATATTGAAAAATTAACATTTTCATCAGACAAATAGGTATCGTTTCTCTCTTCAAAAAGTTTCAGTTGCCTTAAATTATTTAAAATAATACCTATTTAAAAAAAACTGTGTAGAAAGTACCTCTAGAAAATATAACTATTAAAAAAGTGCAAGACTTGCAAGAGTCTTGCAGCAAGACCAAGACTGGACCGTGGAAGATGAAGACCATAACTACTATTAGACTGCTACTATAAGTCCAAGACCAAACAAGCCTTGGTCCAGGTACATACTTTAAATAAATATTCAAATTAAGAAACATAGAGAATATTAAAATAAAGTTTTAAAATAAAACTGTTTTTGCCTAACATTCAGCCACAAAGTAAATTTTAACAAGTAACAAGGCAATTTTTACTGGAAAAACCAATAGTTTCTTAATGAAAAATATAATGTCCCTTTCTAATCTATTATAATATAAATACCTACACGTTTTATTAAATAAAAACTGCTTTATCTGTATTGAATACTCAAATAAATCTCATTTTTATAGATTTTTGATAACTGCGTAATAAAAAAAGGGATTAAATATTATTAATGTAAAGTAGCTACTAATTTGAACGTCTCATCCTCATAACAATAACTAAAAAGTAGTGTAATAAAATTACGGAAAAAAACTTGACGATGATGAATCCAGGCAACTCGCTTAAAATACTATATGTAACAGAGCACAAAAATAAGTTCAAAGACCCTCTTGAACTTGAGACAACGAAAATATCTTAGAGCAATACACTTAAGGCATCGCTCAGTGTTTAGAGTATAGAAAACATGGCAGGCCCATTACAATACACTCTCCCCTAACAACAACCATTTGTCTTTATTGTTTTATTTTAGGTGCTGCTCGACTGCAAGACTAATTAAAAATAACGTAATCAACGCGCGTAGTTTTATCGATGTATCTTTACGAACGATGAAAAGATAAAAATTCCGTTTAATTTTTCCTTATAGTTGTAATGAAACATAAAATAAACAAATAATAGTTTATGTTTTCAAAACATAAAACATTGTAACGGTGTATATGTAATAAAGTTTTATGCGTCTCCTGTTTGTAATTATTAAAAAATTCCTCTTTATCACGTCATTTATGTCATTAAAGGCTTAGGAATAAAGACATAGATGATTGCTCAATGCTATGCTACATAATGATATAGTTTTTAGTTTAATGATATCATCATAAGATTATAAAGGTATTAAAATCAAATCTATGATGTAATTTGATAAAGTACATTATGTTTAATTAAGTATAACTTTAAAAAATATATCACTATCAAATGAAATGAAATACTATAAACTTATTAGTAAATAACTATAAAACAATTCTATATTCATGTTATTCATCACAAAAAATATAATAAATCTGTCTGATATCAGTTAATTACTGATAATAAAAAACGTTTTTATTTTATTTTTAAGTGGGTTTTATTGCTATATTTTGAAATGAGAAATTAAATTAAAAGGGATTCATTTCAGATCAGAGGATCCTGATTCTACATCATCGCTACGATCAAAATTAGGGAACGCAATCCCGCAAATGCCGGATCCCGCAAATGCGGGATCCCTCTGTGATTCCGCGGGATCGAATTTGCGGGATTTACCTTGCGGGATCTGCGGGATCGACACCAGCAGATTCCCCTTACGGCTTGGCCATTAAAAATAAGTGAAACAAACAGGTTAGTTGTTAGATTTCTTTCTGACGTGCGTAAATGAAGAAAAGCGTTTAACTACTACTTGTGGACAATTTCGTCAAACTGCCGGACATAATTATCGGGACAAGCAAAATTTTAGTAAATTTAAAGTTGAATATCTCTTGAACTAAAAAAGATTTTGGGATGCGGTTTGGACCTGGTTTTAGACGCATCTATTGTGATTAAGATACTATGTGGTTTTCGAAAATATATTTAGCGAATTCTCGTATACAGGGTGTTTTATAAAAGGGTGAAAATTTGGTCAAGAATCTTTTTTACCGCAAATTTACAATTTTTAAAAAATCGGAATTTTTACCAAGTACGACTAATCTGTATTGAAATTAGAAAAAAACATTTTGATCGGGTTTTATTTTTTTTTGTTTTAAGTAAAATACGATGTTTTTTCGAAAAATATGCATTTTTAGTCATACGATGGTCCTAAATGGTACAAAAAGCTTTGTACATTCTGCATATGCCAAAAAATTATTAATGTAGAGTGTATCTAAAAGCAGATAACTAACACAACTTGAAAAAAATCTTCAACATCAGAATAATATTTTTATTTATAAAATAAGTAGATAAATTATAATAAAATTTAAGTTTATTTAATATTAAATATATTTTTTAAACATTCTGTATACATGGGTCCAAATTTCTGTACAGCTAGAAGATACACGCTATGTTAGTATATTGTGGGCCTATGCAAAATGTACAATGCCTTTTGTACCATTTAGGACCAAATGTATTATTTAGGACTATAAATGCATATTTTTCGAAAAAAAAAAAAACAAATTGTTTTTTCTAATTTCAATACAGATTAGTCGTACATAGTTAAAATTTCAAAATTTCAAAAAGAGCATTTATTGTTTACAATCCCGCAATTTTGCGGATCCGCGGGATTGATTGCTTTAATCCCGCGGGTTTGCGGGATTGACATTTTGGTGCGGGATTGCATTCCCTAATCAAAATCGATGTTGAAAATCGAAACTGCAAAGATTTTTCTTCTTATCAGTTAATTTACCTATACAGGGTGTTTCAAAAACATGTGCCATCTGTCGTGAGGAGATTCGAGATCGATTTATTTATTTATAATTATCTTAAATACTAGTATTTTCTTATTTGAAATTGCTGTATGTTGGACTAATAGTAATAATATTTAATAATAAATTAGGTAAAATATATAATTTATTAATTTTATTTTTATTTTAATTTTATTATTTGTGATTAATAAAATTGCTTTTATCACATCGAGTAGACCGAATTAGATAAAATATCAAGAAATAGCTTTTTAATTGGCATTAAACTGCCTACACAATTTTGATATCAAAAGAAAAAGTAGATGGGGCACATGTTTTTTTTGAAAAATATTCCAGTGATAACCCATATGCACGTCCCTGATGAATTTATTGACACTTTATTTAGCATATTAAAATATGTAACACTTATAGTAACTTTTACCCTCAAAATTTCATTCAAGTCGCTAAAAGTACTTGGAAGAAAATTATAATAAATCGAAAAAGATTATTAAGATTTTAACCCCCTCTAACTACGAAACAAAGCAGAATCTAGAAATCTATGTTGATATGAAAAATAAGTTTTATTTTTACGTGAGAAATCTCCCTACGAGAGATGGCACATGTTTTTGAAACACCCTGTATAACATGAGAAATGAGAATGTGATATTCTGACACTCTTAAAATAAATTTACTTTATTTCTTGATTACAGTTGGGGGTTGGAACCTTTGATGCTACAGCAACAGAACAATAACAATACACCAAAACACTTTACTTTTGAACACTGGACTAGTGTTACATGTTAGCATCATCAGCTGATGATTAAAACTGAAAGTTTAAATTAAAATTTTATTTTAGTTTCAACCATTTGTTGATGATGCTAACATGGTTAGCGAAACGCGCGTCCTGTGTTTAAATGTAAAATGTTTGGTGTATTGTAGTGAATTAGTGTTTTATTTTGCTTTATTCCTTGAAAAAACTTCAGGGGTTTTCGGCACAGATAGTTGCCTAACGGACAAAAAATGGTTATCGTTTCTAGAGGTATATCCTCCTCCCGTCGCGTCGCGTCGTTAGATAAATAATATCGTCGTTCTATGTAATAAACGCTTCCTATTTGTAGAGAACTTTTTGGTACACACCCTGTATATGTGTCTGTTTCTATTCTCAGTAAACTATTAAACCCAACCTTCTATTCATATGAGCAGTTGATCAAGTAAAAAAAGTGCCTGCGTATACCTGACCTCGCATAAGTATTTTGCTATTAGGATGAACCCCGCTCGAAAAAATGGGAACCACAACAAAGCGAAAAAAGAGCCCCTCCCCTACTGTTTTATTTATAAAGCTCATAATCGGTCCGGTTTGTTAAAAGTGTCAGTCGTATAGTATTTTGTAAGGCCTATATATTATACCGGGCGAGTCTCAAAAGTGGCTCACACCTATAAGTTTTTTATTTTTTAAGATAAAAAAACGAGATTTGGTATGATGGTATATGATATAAATTAGGATTGTTTGACGGTATTCAATTGTTTTTGGTCGCTTCCTGTTTCACCGGAAATGACTACAACTTTTGATCTTTAATTGGCACCCTCGCTATATTTTTACTTTATTCGATAGAAGATGACATTTCGAATAGAGTGACATATCATTTGTCAACTTTTGACATTTTCGCATATGGCTTATTTGAAATTGTAACATGCGGTTCATAACGACAACTTCACTGAATATTCTTAGTGTGTGGTATCAAATTATTTGGAAAAAAATGCTTTTTCCAAATATGCTAATGAGCCACCCTTGTTCCATTTGAAAAAAATGAGATATGATTAAAAATACGATTTGGGCATCTTTTAACCGGCCAGGACAAGACACGAAAAACATTAGACGATCAAATCCATTTTTCCAAGGCTCCTTGATTAAATATTTGTGTTTTAAACACAGCCATGGCACTCTAGATTGAAATTTAAAATACTATTTGTTTTTAAGCAAAAATGTCAAAAGTTGACATGTGATATATCCTTCTATTCAAAGTGTCATTTTCTATCAAATAAAGTAAAAAAAAATACCGAGGATGCCATTTAAAAATCGAAAGTTGTAGTCATTTCCGGTGAAACAGGAAGTGACGAAAAACAATTGAATACGTCAATCGATCCTAATTTATGTCACATACTAAGATACCAAATCTCGCTTTTGTATCTAAAAAAATAAAAAAATTATAGGGATGAGCCACTTTTGAGACGCACCCGGTGAGCCACTTTTGAGCCGCACCTATGTGAACAGATATTTTGCCTTGGCATTAAAATCACTGTATTTTGATTGAATCTACTGTTTATTTAATTATTTTACCAAGGAAAACATAGCTATGTCGAAACGTTTGTCTATATGGAATTATGCAACTCATAGTATGCATAATTATTCTCGTACTCATAGTATGAATTAATTAATTTAATTTTTTTAACAAACAGTTTTGCTTATATCAGTAGATTAATGGCATTTTTTACTAATTTTTATTTTTAGAACATGTAAAAAAACAATCACATATTTTGTACCTGAAGAATATACATATTCTGTTTTAGAAATTGATATGTATCAAAAGTTTTACAACATTTTAATTTTTTTAATAAATGTTTTTAGATCATGTTATATATTTTTTTCGTCATGGCACCTGACTTTCGATCGTGTGTTTCCATCTTCTTAACTGCCTTCGGCATATTTCTTTTCGAATATATTTCATTATTATTTTTTTAAATTATATTTATGCTTTAGTGTTAGGTACTTTTTTAGTTCTTCTTATTGGTTAGATTTTTCTTAGATTCTTTTGTGTTGCAGTATCAAATATTGCAAATCATATATAAAACATATTCATATTTATAGGACTAAATATATCATATTTATAGGACTAAATTAATAAAAAAAATATAGGATCTTCTTCCGATGCGCAGTAGTGAACGCAACGGGTATCGGCAGCAAGACGGGCCGCGTGCTGTTCCAGAGAGTATAGTAAAAGATATATCAAAGAGCCAGACGTTTTAAAATACTTTCTCGAAAAGCTAGCTCTTAGACTATAAGTAAGTCTTTCGATTAAGAAGATATATTATTTACTACCGTATTTATAAAAATAAATAAAAAATATCTTTGTTCATAGAACTTCTATGATTTTGTTTAAAGAGTTTGAATATAAGAATATAAAAACTTTAAATTAGATCGACAAATTAGGATATTTTGCGAATTGTTATCTTGAAACGATAAGCACCGACATTATATTCATTAGTGATATTTTGAAATGCAGAAAACAATGATGCAGCTATATTAATGTTTAATTAATACTACAAAGACCATAGTACAAAAATTATAATTTGATTAATTGAAAAGATTAGATAATGATATAATTATTATAAGTGCAATGCTGAATTAATTAGGTTTATTATTATAATGTACAACCACTCATTAAAATATAATTTCATTATAATGATAATTCAAAGGTAATATGGTAATCGAGCAATGTTCACGTTTATATGCAAAAATATTGAATGATCAAAAAATGAAATCGGCGTCAAGTTAGCTTGGAAATTATTATTGATGGCATTTACCTTACAATTTTATATACAAGATTATATCGCGCTTCATTTCCAAGTCCAATTTGACGCCGTTTTTATCATATGGTACAGTACGTCTGTCCGTTCTATAGCTACGGGGTATCCGTGAGAGGGGAAACGATATTCTCTCGATGTTTTTCGTAAAAAATTAGACGACGCGTCTCATCAATAAAAATTCCACAAATTTGCAAGTAGCCAATAAAATGAGTGGGCGGAGCGATTTGTGGTGACGTACTCGTCAAGTCGACGAATAAAATATATTGTTGTTTATTTAAATGTTTTTTGTCCGCATTCCTTTCATAGACACAGATCCAGCAGATGTACTGTATATCTATACTAATATATAAAATCCTTAAGTGACTGACTCACTGATTAATCACAATCCTGTTCAAACCACTTAACGTAAGAAGCTCAATTTTGACATACAGGTTGATTCTAGGGAGTAGAGATTCAATAAGAAGGGATTTTTCGAAATTCCAGTTCCAAAGGGGTGAAACCACCCCTCAAATATTACAATATTTCTTATTTGAAAAACGGTCAAGTTTCCGAAAAAACACTTAAACACGTATATTTTATTTTGTTTTTTTACATATTTTAAGATTTTTTAAAAATGTATACAGGGTGTTTCGAAAGAAGAAGGTATTTTTCGAAACTCGAATTCTAAGGGGGTGAAACCACCCCTCAAATATTAGAATATTTTTTATTTAAAAACCGGTGAGTTTTTTGGAAAAACTCTTAAACAAGTATATTTTATTTTGTTATTTGACATATTTTAAAAATTTTTATTTTTAAATGACACCCTCGGTATTTTTTTATTTTATTCGATAGAAAATGATACTCTGAATAGAATGACATATCATATGTCAACTTTTCACATTTTCCCATTATGCTTTATTTGAAATTGCAACATGCGGTTCATAACGACAATAATTTGACTTGAAATACAAAGTGTGTGGTAGAAAATTATTCGTAAAAAAATGCTTTTTCCAAATATGCTAATGAGCCACCCTTGTTCCATTTGAAAAAATCGAGATATGATTAAAAATACGATTTCAGCATTTTTAACCGGCCAGGACATAACATGAAAAACATTAAGCGATCAGATCTATTTTCCATGGCTACTTGATTAAAAATTAGTGTTTTTAACACAGCCAAGCAAACAATACATACCAAATCTCGTTTTTTTCTATCTGAAGAAATAAAAAAGTTATAGGGGTGAGCCACGTTTGAGACGCACCCGGTATATATATTAACAAAAAAAACTATCCCAGGAAGTTTTTTAACGCTTCTCCTATTCCTATTCATGCATAGGTGTGAAAAGCAAACGTCTATTTCCCTTCGAGAGTATTTGAACGATGCTGTGTGTTTAGCGAGCATAAGAAAGGATTATTGTCTGCTAGGGGGCATGAATTTACGAGTTGAGGTAGGGAAGGGACGAGATTATACACTATATCATGTCATTGGTAATGGTAGGGGGTCAAAATCATATTTAAAATCGCATATAGAGATAAATGGGCTTCACCCTTCTTTTATTTGTTATGTAAATTTTTTTAAATTAGCGATATGTCTGAACATATTGCTTAATATCTTGGGATTTATTACGTCTATAAGTAAAAAGTTCTGATGCTTTCATATGCATCTAATTGCCTGTAATTTGAGACTTGTTTAATTAATTTTAAATTATTAAGATCTATACAATGTTCATTATCAACAATATGTTCGGCAACGCAAGATTTATCCGGTCTACCATATCTTATCTGAGCTAAATGTTCTTTAAATCTAGTTAATATTGATCTTCTAGTTTGCCCAACATATTTCTGATTA
Source organism: Sitophilus oryzae (assembly GCF_002938485.1). Classification (NCBI taxonomy): domain Eukaryota; kingdom Metazoa; phylum Arthropoda; class Insecta; order Coleoptera; family Curculionidae; genus Sitophilus; species Sitophilus oryzae. Next base: position 1,099,922 of record NW_022146782.1, read on the forward strand.
CAATCTTTACAAGAAATTTCATAAATACCCGACCTTTCCAGTGGAGGTGTTTTATCTTTTGAATTACCTAATAATTGTTGTAATTTATTATTAGCACTATACACAAGTTTATAATTGACATTCTTAAAAATTCCTTTTAGACCACGGGATAACTCTCTATCCGACGGTATCTAAAAATATTTAGACGTATCCACTTGTCGTGATCCTGGATTGGACCACCGTCGTCACCAATCTTGTAGTCGCTGCCACCAAATGTTGTAGTTCTCTATTTGACTCGTATCACCACTTGTTGGGAATGTTATTCTTTATTTTTTTTTATAATTAAATTCTTACTAAGTTGTTATTACTTTTTATTTTTAAACTTTTAATACAAAATATAAATTTAGCAGTATTACGTCTATGAAAAATTTTTATGAATGTCCCCGGTCCCTTCTGTGACCGTGCTTTTATGAGAATGCCCTCTCCGAAAATCCACGGGCGTACCTACTATTTCTTAATAATATTTTCAGGTAGGTTTGCAAAGGGACAAACATGACCATTTCTTAAGTAAATAGAAACCAGACATCGCGTCTGAAAGTAAACGAATTACAAAGGAAAACTAAAAATGATGCAACTTTTATGACTATTTCTTCCAAATTTCATCTTAAGGTAATGGTTCTGTTTATTTGCATCACCCATCTTTCTGAGAAGAATAATAATGTTGATGGTATTTTTCGTACCTTAAATTCTTTAGGCATAGCCGTAGAATAAGGGTAAAAATAATATTTTATACAATTTGTCGAATATACATATACATATAACCATATTAAATGTATGTTCACAACACCTCCCCCCTTAATGAGAGATTTCATGAGGTGAAAGTGATATGAAATCTCAAAACAAATGTTTATATAATTAATTAGTATAACTCAGATGGAAATGAATAAAAGTACATATATAAAAGTATTATACAAGTCTTAACTACTAATTATAACTAACTTACATTCTAACTTAACTAACATTTTTTTTTATAACTATTGCAGATTTAAAAATGTATCAAATGCGGAAATTATTTTTCTTTTAATGGTCGCCTTGATGGTACATACCCAATGGGTCTGCGCGAGGGCGCCTGTAAATTAACATTCTCTTCTTCGGAGTTTTCATAGTTACCTACATTTTCAGAGTTTTGGCTAATATTACGATTATAATGAGCAACATATCTATCACTATTTCTAGAAGATGGTTCCACAGACTGATTAACTCTAATGCATAAGTTTGGAATAATTCCGCAACAGGCTGTCTTGTTAGTACATTTTGTATACAATTTATAAATAATAAAAATAATAGCAAGAAGAGCTAAGATATAGGCAATTACAGATGCTGGAAATGTATAATTGTTTACAAGTTTCCTTTTTAGAATTTCATCACCTAACTTTTCAATATCTTCTAGCTTATGGCTCGCTACATTAAGTTCGGGGATGTGCTTTGTTAATTTCCTATAATGTTCGTTGAGAAATATTTCACTAATGTTTATTTTTTCTTCCTTTATCCTTTCGCAACAATTATCACTAATGTCGAATGGTGGAATAAAATCACTTGAAATATTGGACTGGACTGTATTTCCATGAGGGATTAGCATTGATGATGCGCTATAAGCTTTACATTGTTTACCTATAGTGACACTACCGCAATTTTTTAGTATTACATCTACGTGATTTTTTTTATTATTACATGATATCGTAAGAGTTTCTGGATGAGGAACTGCAAATAACCAAGTGTTACTGGTTTGTAGTTGAATAAAAATTGCTCTATCTGACTGAATTATACGTTTGTCACAGATATCAGGTATGATATTTGTGAATTGCAATAATTTAACTTCGCAATTATCTGCCAAATGAGCAAGAGAAACTGGTTTTTGTTGCTTGCAAATAAATTTATTTTCTATAATTTTTAAACAAGTATTAAATTCTATTTCCGACAGTGTAATAAACTGCTGTTTGCTTTCGTCAATTGCTATATATTTAGATGAGGGTTGAATTAATATAAACTGGTTATTTGACATTAATTTTGGAAAGGGTGATATTTTATAAATATAGAATAAATTTGTTTCAATTAAAGGGATGTTTATAATATATATTAATCGTTTGTTTTCGAAATAAACTTGCAACTCGATAACATTTAGAATGAGATTTGCATTGAGCGGATCTAATGGTACAGGAAATTCTAATCCATGAGGTAGAGATTCGGACACATCTTTTAATTCGTTAATTAACCTTAATGGCGTTAATATTGAGGGGTGTAAAACTCCCTTTCTTGCTACTAAAATAGCATTCGTAATCGTCATGATTTCTAATTGTAATTGATTTAGCATCATATTTAAAATAGTGACGTGTTCTTCTATGCCGGTTTTTATATATAGAAAATGAAAATTTTCTTTGACTTTGCTTAATTCATCGCTAATCTTTTTTATATTATTTTTTAATAAATTTTCGTTAAAATCTAAAGTTCCAATAGTATTATTGAAATTAATTATTGTTGATTGAACAATTTTTGTTTGTTCTTTTAAAAGTTGAAGGACTGAAGTTTCGTCTTTATTCATTTGTGAAATTTTATCATTATAGTATTTAGCATCTTCTTCATCTAAAACGCCGAATAAAACTTTAGTTGCTTTTCCTACAATATTGAACCAACCTCGTTTTTGTCTACTTTCTGATAAATGACTATGACCGATCAATTCGTGTAAGACTTCTAGTTCTTTTTCAATTTTTTCGAAAGTGTATTTAGAACTTTTCAAAAATAACTGACAAATATAATAGTGATATTGAGCATTCTCATTATTGCATAAATCTGTAGTATACTTACGGTAATTCTTTAATGATAATAACTTATTACTAATATTTTCTAATTCTACAAAAGTTACTAGTTTCCATTTGTTATTAAAAAACCTTAGTTCGCCCAGGTGCTCAAAGTGTATTCCAGGGTTCAAGTCATAAGTGGTTATATTGTATTCTGAGTGGACTACTGCTAGGATACTGGTAATTATTATAAATAAATTAACCCCCGTCATCATCTGGTGAAAACAAAAGCTTCCCTGGAGACTTGCTGCTGCGTCTGGCGCTCCTTCAGTGTCCCCAATGTCTACGTCTCGTGTCGGGCTTCTTGCTGCTTCTTGGTGCACCTTCAAGAACTGCCCGTTGCCTCTATCTTCTTCCAAAAACTGGTAGGTTTTCTGCTGCGTCTGGCGCACCTTCAGGAAACCTTGGTAGTATCCCACCGCTGCCACCAATGTCGTGATCCTGGATTGGACCACCGTCGTCACCAATCTTGTAGTCGCTGCCACCAAATGTTGTAGTTCTCTATTTGACTCGTATCACCACTTGTTGGGAATGTTATTCTTTATTTTTTTATAATTAAATTCTTACTAAGTTGTTATTACTTTTATTTTTAAACTTTTAATACAAAATATAAATTTAGCAGTATTACGTCTATGAAAAATTTTTATGAATGTCCCCGGTCCCTTCTGTGACCGTGCTTTTATGAGAATGCCCTCTCCGAAAATCCACGGGCGTACCTACTATTTCTTAATAATATTTTCAGGTAGGTTTGCAAAGGGACAAACATGACCATTTCTTAAGTAAATAGAAACCAGACATCGCGTCTGAAAGTAAACGAATTACAAAGGAAAACTAAAAATGATGCAACTATTTATGACTATTTCTTCCAAATTTCATCTTAAGGTAATGGTTCTGTTTATTTGCATCACCCATCTTTCTGAGAAGAATAATAATGTTGATGGTATTTTTCGTACCTTAAATTCTTTAGGCATAGCCGTAGAATAAGGGTAAAAATAATATTTTATACAATTTGTCGAATATACATATACATATAACCATATTAAATGTATGTTCACAACACACTTGAAAAGTCGAATTTTCAGAAATCATTAACCTATACCTACGTTTTCTAATTAATTTATCAACTAGTGAAGGAGAATATCCATTACACTCAGCTACATTCCTAATGTAATCTCTTTCTATTTCATATCTTTCGTTGGAAAGTGGGAAACTAAGTAATCTATGAACTAAGAAATTTAAACTAACCATTTTATGTTCAACACTATGATGTGTATCATTAGGAATATATCTGCGTGTGGTCGTATTTTTCCTATAGATATCAAATTCCAGGCAATTATTAGTGTTTCTAATAACTAATACATCTAGAAATGGTAATCTGTCGTTGTTCTCAATTTCATGCGTAAATTTAATGGAAGGAAAACGATTATTTAACTTAGAAATAAAATTATCTATGGTGTTTAAATGCGTGTCAAAAACCGCAAAAATATCATCCACATACCTAAACCATACTCTTGGAAAATACTCAAAATGATTCTTAGCCTCCATTTCAAACCTGCTCATGAATAAATTAGCCAAAAATGGAGACAATGGATTACCCATTGCTGTACCTTCCCGCTGTTCAAAAAAGTTGTTATTAAATTGAAAACAATTTTGTTTCATACATAACGATGTAAGCTCACTATATTCACTCACAGTTTTGTTGTCGAGACCATTTGCGTTCAGTAATTCCTTTAAGTAGCCTAAAGTATGTGGAATTGGAACACTTGGGAACAACGAAGATACATCAAAGGAGCCCAAAATTTCACCTTCATGCAATGTTATATCTTTAATTTTGTTAATAAATTCAATATTATTTTTAACTGAGAAAGAAGGTTCATGATCAGGTAAATCTTCGAACTCCCTTGATAACCATTTTGCCAAATTAGAAGTCGGAGAACCTACAGCCGAAACAATTGGGCGCATAGACTTGTCCGGTTTATGAATTTTTGGCAAAGCATACAATTTTGGTAATGAGGGATTGGATACTTGCAATTTCCTCTTTAAAGAAAGATCAATAAGGGTGTTACATTCTTTTTAGAGTTTTTTAACGTCTGCTAACATCTTAGACAAAGGATTCTTTTTCAAATTTATGTAGGGGCCATTATCGATTAAGTTGTTAACCTTATCGTAATAGTCTTTTTTATCTAATATAACAACCTTATTTCCCTTATCAGCTTTTAGATAGAAACAATCTTTGTTACGCAAACTCTTGACAATATTGTGCTCTTTGTTAGATTTTAATGAATTACTTGAAACGATATTCTTTGATAACTGATTTTTACAAGCCTCTCTTGCAAATACTTTAGAAGCCTCGGGCAAGTGCTGAATAGCAGTTTCAACACCAACGCCTATGTATGCCTATATAATATGACACAAATAAATAGTAGATGGTTCGCGTTAAAGAATTTAAATACATCAATCACGATTTAAATCTTGAATCTTTGAACCCTCATTTTTAGCAAAATATGGCGCGTACTTACCCACATCTTTACAGTTTATACCGAGTTTGTTTATTCCAATTATAAAAGCAACTAAAAGAATGCTGTTGCCAGAAGAAATATACAGTAACACAATATTATAAACAAAATGCATAATGTGAAATCGGTCAGAAAATACCAAATAAATAACCTATCCAGAGCCAAACTAAACAAATAAAGCATGTTACTGGTGTGGCGGTCAAGACAACAAATTATTATTCAAAAAATAATCTATCTTTTTGGCAACTGATTATTTGAACAATAATCAGTTGTTCAAAATTGTTAATAACTGTTTATTAAATTGATAAATAATCACAAGACATTAAACACATTTTTTTGAAATCTCCAATAAAATATTCGAATATATAGAAAAAAATATTTTTAAGGACATCGCTTGCTCCTTTTTCACATAGAAATATGTTTATTTTTTTTTATCAATCTGTTAAAACAAAACCGAATATAAATAACAAAACAAGAAAAAAGTAAATAAAACCAAAAAAATACCAAATATAAAAAAATACAAAAATTATTACATGTTCGGGGAAAATTCTGGATCTTGATATATTTATAGCAATATTAAAAGATATTTTAAAACAACAATCTAGAGAAATTTATAACTCAACATTTGGTGTTTTATAACAACGTACAGGCTGTCCCATTTTAGTTGAAATCATACGGTATCTCCGTTATTAGTAAAGATAGGAGGATGCGGTTTGCACAAACCTGTCCCACTTTTTTGTCAAACGGAAGATGCTGCAAACAAAATTTTCATTGCCTTCTTCGTTTCTGAGCTACAGGGTCTTTTTGAAAATTTTGCAATTTGGGACACCCCCTGTATCTCTGTTATTGTTAAAGGTATCGAGAAGGTGAAAACTGTTTATTGTAGAAGTTTTTACGTAGAATACAGTGGCGTAGACTGGTTTTCTACGAAAAAAATATTTTTGAAAGTATGAACTAAAGTTAGGTTTTTTCAAATGGAACACCCTGTATATTTATAAATAATATGATCTGTCTTGCTATGAGCTTCTCAAAAATGTATATCACTCTATATTTATTTTCAGTATTTACTGCAATATTTAAAATATATCATTTTCTTATTAGTAGGCCGTGATAAATAAGAAAAAAAATAAAATGGTAGATATTTACTAAAATAATCTACACATATTCAAATTTTATTTGGGATTAATATATTACACTTTTGTGTTACTGTTACCACTGAATCTGTGAATATATTTTTCTTTTTCTTATAACGAAATTTATTATAACGGGATGGCGTTTGCAAATATCTAAAAGCTTGCATTATTAAAGCATTTTTCAGGTGTTCGACATTGTTGTAGTTGCCAGGATATACTTCATATTTCAAAAAAAAACAAAATCAGAAATCGAGAACGAACAAATCCGGGAATCAGTGGGGCCATTATATGGGTTCATTGGTTTCATATGTTGGGATTAATTCATTAATTTGAGAAATAATAATTTAGCAAAATTCTAATATTTTCAAAGTTGTGAGCTGGAACCTCATCTTGCTAAAAGTATATTTCACGTAAATTAGCTAAAGGAATATCTAAAATTTCCTGTGCGGTAGCTTCCAAGATTTACAAATAGCGGTAGAGAGTTAAGTTTCCCTAATATATAAAGAATTTATTAGTGGCTTCCAAAATAAAATAAGAGACAGATAGCAGTATACTTTTAATAATTCTTTAGTTTCATCATTTTTCAATCATGGCCTACTAATAAATATGATATTTTAATAAAAACTTTTAAATATTGCAGTAAATAGTGAACATAAATATAGAGTGATATATATTTTTGAGAAGCTTATGGTAAGTCAGATCATATAATTTATAAATATACAGGGTGTTCCATTTAGGAAAACATAACTTTAGTCCATATCTTAAAAAATATTCTTTTCGTAGACTGACAGACTACGCCACTGTATTCTACGTAAAAAGTTCTACAATAAACAGTTTTTACCTTCTCGATAGCTTTAACAATAACAGAGATACAGGAGGTGTCCCAAATTGCAAAATTTTCAAAAAGACCCTATAGCTCAGTAACGAAGGGGTCTATGAAAATTTTGTTTACGGCATCTTCCGTTTGACAAAAAAGTGAGACAGGTTTGGGCATTAACGGAGATACCGTATGATTTTAACCAAAATGGGACACACTGTACAAAAATAATTAATACTATCATAGAATACCTATTAGATTCTTTATTCTTTATAGCTGGATGTATTTGTATTATTTACCTAGTTGGATCAGTCTAGATATAATAAATAAATTAATTTTATAAAACAATCCGATTTACAGTATGATTAAAAATATTCAGGTTCCATTTATATGAACCTAATAGTATTAAGCCTTTCAATTTTCGTATAAAAATACCCATAAAAAGAATTAATTTCAATTCAAGAAACAACATTGAAATTTCAAACATGTATCGTATAAACTTTCTCAGGGTCTTTTGTAACTCTTTCATTAGTTTACATGATCTTAACGCAGCCCGCAATGTGCGTTCCATATTAAACACTAAACATCGTTTAGTATTAAAGATGCATTTGTTTTCATTACAGATGAAGATATGCAACGTTTGTGAAATGAAAGTCTAAAGAATAACACATTTATTATGTTATTTACCTTGATTCGTTGTTTATACTTTTTGTTTTTATAATTTGTAGATGGATGTCATAAATATATTAATATTAAATTATCGAATACCAAAAAAATAGTGTACCAAAATTCGTAGGTACACTTTTATCAGTAGGTGAAGAAAGAAAGACTTCCCTAGAAATTAGCCCGTTAACCCTCGGTGTTTTCAGGTATAGATAGCGCGTTATAATCCGCCAGATATATTTTATTTGATGGATAGCAGAAAAAAGTGTATCTTCACCTATAGATACCAATATCTATTAGATAAAATAACCTTATCCGTCAGATATCCTATTTGGGACCTGAACTGCCAAATATCGCTTTATTTGTCGGATAAAAATTTGACACATGAGGAGATTTTGATTTAATTTAATAAAATTGCTTAACATAACCTAAGACATTGTTACTACTGTAGATTTCGTTTATTTCAATAAATTCGATTTTAGGTTATTTCGAAAAGACTTACCTATTCTGAGTATGTAGACTATAACCATTTTAGAACGTATGAGGTATAAACACTAATAAACACATTGAAATGGTGCAAAAAACTATTGTTGTTGGTGCCGGACTTTATAAGGAGTGTTACAAAATAAAAGGAGCCTCTGTTAGAGCATCAGAACGAAGAGAATGCATTAAGTCAGGATAATAGTGATGAAATATGTACAATTACCGAGTAAAAATATAACTCAACGGCAATTTATACAAAATAAATTATTTTACTTAAATCCCTTCAATTAAAAACCATTACGTACTAAATAAAGCTCTAAAGTAGGTAAAAAATAAATAAAACTTTTTAAATCAAACTATTTATTTCATTTTTAATTCTCATAATTTAATTCATTAATATTACAACAGGAACCTTAGAAAACCTGTTATTCAATTCACATTTGCTTTTATTTCTTTTCCGTTACAATTTTAATTTAATTTCTTGCACTATGTACCTTATACTTTATACATCTCTTCTTCATGCTGTTTTTTAAGTAACTCTCTAGCTAAACCTTTTTAAAACACCTCCTTTGAATACCAGTTAGTTCAACTTTTTTACTGTTAAAAGGTTTATTAATATCAACTTTGTTTACACAATATTTTTCCTTTATTTTTTCCTGGTTTTTTTGAAGTTCCATCACTTTGAGTTCTTAAAAATAAAAGTAATATGACAAAATTGTTTTATATTTATTTTTTTTTATTAAAAAATTTGTACATATGTGTTAATGTAACAATTATTATAGGTGCTCTTAATTTATTATTAATCAAGACAAAAGTATATATCTAAAATCATCTACATATATAAAATGCTAATGTTTATCTGAGTCGTCTCTACTGAAGTAACGACTTGCTCTAGAAAGTTGCTTTTTACTAAAAGATAGCTAATTGGCTCTTCTAAAAACTGTCGTCGTCGGATTTTTTGTTTTTAATTTAATTAAAAAAAAAGTATTTTTTTCCTGATGTCGCTGTCGTGGCGGATGCGCCAGGCTTCAACTAGTATACCAATAAATGAGGAGATAAAACCGCAGTACTGGTCTTTGGGGTTATATACTTATTCTCAATCGTGCTGTTCTGAAGAAAAATAATATAAGTACATTTATCTATTTTTTAAAATAAAAACTCACCTTAATTACTATCATCGAGGCTATCATACCTATTTCTTTATTATAAGAAGCCCTACAACAATACATATTTGTTATTACTAACAGCCTTATGCTATTTTTTACCAGATTGTGGTTTAAGGATTTATCTATAAATCTCGATCTGCTTGCACTTCACCAGTTTCTTCCATATTTTCTATTATCAATTTATTGTACTAAAATGTTAAAATAATAAATATAACAGTAATATCATATAATTAAATTATAAATTACTTACACATACTTTTTTTTGTACTTTTTTTGTTTTAATTTCTTATAAATCGCATTCCATCAACAGATCTATTTGACAACTACTGTTGAAACTGATTCCCTTTTTCCATAAAGGTAAAATTAATTAACCTATACCATAATAGAACTGGTCAGAGTTGAACACAAATATATTTGAGTTGAATTTTATTGTTTCTATTTTCATTTTGACGATCTTTTGACAACTGAATAATAACCTCACTTTTTAATCTAACGATTTGAAATTCCCAGTTTTTGTCTCTGTCTGTTGCATAGTCTTTTCATATATAACCATCTCAATTTCAGATATCTTATATTGGCAACACTTTCTCTACGGAATGTCTAACGGTCTGTAGGCGGCCCGTCCTCCAAATTGTTATCTTTTGGATTATTTTGTATGAAAATACCCAAATGTTATTCCTATATATAGCAGGTTCTAGATTGTTTATCTTTTAGATAGTTATTTGTTAGATAAAAGCTATTTATCTATAACTGAAAACACCGAGCCTATATAATAAATTTTGATTAATTTTGAAATTTGGAATTCTTACACACTTTTACTGCCAAAGAATGGAAACAAATTATTACCGAAATCGCGGGATTTAAGGATATTTTCGATAGGTAACTAGTAAGAATTTAAATTAAGTGTACAAAAAAACAATTTACAATGTAGTCACATTTTAGATATACTCTAAAGATGTATAAAATAATGTTTGAAGTGAGGGCTCTCTTCTTTTTCTTCTTCTACTTATTTGAGATCTGTCAATATGTTAGTTTTAAGGTTGCCTCTGTATGAGGTGGACTGCCAAATGTATTTCCATCTTTTTGGAGATTTTCAGGGCTGTCCCTACTAGTAGCATGTTTTCTTCTATGTGTTTGAACGTATGCGAACCATTGTCTTTTTCTTTGTCTACTCCATCTTATTACGTCCTATATTCCACATTGTTGTATGATATCTGCGTTTCTAATTCTGGCTCTTTTAGTCTTCCCCATTATGGTTCTTAGGTTCATTATTAGAGCAACCCACAACATGGTTTTGGTTTTGTTTGTTTCCTCCATTGATGTCATTATTGGTCTGATGCAGGTCAATTTTGCTGTCTGTTCTCATGAAGGGGTCTGTCCGTACTATTTGTCTCAAGCATCCTGTTATGACCGTCTCTCTGTTTATTTGGCTTTTCAGATCCTTTGCTGAATCGTAGTAGTACGACATATCTATTCCTATAGCTCAATAATTTTGTTTTCTACTACAAGTTTGCATCTTACCGGCTCTTTGGAGAAAGTAAAGCATTTAATTTTTTCTGAGGAGATAATCATGTTTAATTCTCGGCTTATTTGGTAGATAATGACACCGTCTCCGCGATAATGGCTGCATCATCAGCGTAGCAAACCATGCTAACTCTGTTGTGTCCCTTTTGATAACCTTTATTCATCGAGGTCACCTTTTCTATGATGATTCACAGTAAAAGGAAGAAGGGGCTAAGGCTATCTCCTTGTCTAATGCTTCCTGCGTGTTGGTATGTCTCGTGTTAGTTTATTGCTGCTTTTACTCCAGGCACTTCTTTATTTTTCAATAAGTTTATAAAGCCATAATATGTCGTATGATAGGCATCCTTTAAGTAAGTGAGGGCTCTAAGGGCTGTAAAGGCTTTCAAGGCCTGTAACTTCATTACGAAGTATCACAAGGCATATGTCCATAGGTACTTTTTTATTATTATCGTATTATCACCCACTGAAGTTTGGTACACTATTTTTTACAGCCTGTATTTTAGAAATATTTCTTCAACAAAATTTCCATTAGAACCTCTCAAACTGATTGTATAAATATTTACAACAAATATTAAATATCAATATCGATAAAATATAAAAAACGCGAGTTTTTCAATCATTATACAGTTTTAGTTGTTACAAAACTTTTGAACAGCCTATCCCACTAATGAAGCAATTTCCTCAGTAACCGAATAACACGGTTTTTCAAATTTTATGCGAGAGAAAGTTTCTTTTACTAACCGTAAAGTTATTAAGATAAATTGTTAAAAATGAACCGACAAAAGCTGCCTTACAAAAAGAACAAATTCGTTTTCATTAACACCTCAAATTGCTCGTTCTTCTTTAACATGGTTAAGAACGTTCTCACGTTTGAGTTTAATCTCCTTGTCGTTTTTAACATCGGCATTCCTGTAGTGCTACCTGCTTTTGTTCTTTCACGCTTCACGAAGTTAGGTATTTTCGGAAAGTCTTGCTAATGTTCGGTAGCTAAGATTTATCCTATATTCTTTGAAAAAGTATTAAAAGTTTTGAAAAATATATAGATAGATGAATCGTTTAAAGTAAAACTTATTTGTAGGTATATAGAGAATATGTTTCTTTTAAAGATTACATGTATTAAGATATGAAATTCTATCTAAGTTGTAACCAAAGATTAAACACGATTGTAACAGACGAATGAAAAGTTTTAAATGCCGGGTTAACGTTAACCATAACCCATAGCTACTTACTATCTAAAGAACTATAGATTGTTTGATAAAAATATAACAAAAAACGTTTTAATAAACATTATCATCAAAGAAGTATGCTAGAATAATAGCCAAAAGAATTATTCGTCAATTCATTTCTATAAATTAATAAAACAAATTAAATATTGCAAATCATTTCATGACAAATCGGCGGAATATTTGCCAGAGTCTATTAATCATTGGCCAGTTTTTCTTAGCAATATTTTCAAAAGCGCTACAAACTGCAGACATGCTGCATTAATAAATTCTCTTGGACATGTTCCAGAACCGTTACATTTATTTTTATTTTTGTCAGTATTTTTATTTTCCTGTTCTAAATAACAAGTTGCATAATATAGATACAGGAAAATATTTTTCACGATTACTTCATACTTCTACTTCATTAAAAGGTCGTTTGATATATTGTGATACAAGAACAAAGTTCTTTTTACTCGTTTTGATATAATGCTGCATTCGTTAGATATTTTTATAATGATATTTGTTTTTTTTCTAAAAAGTTATTTGTTTGTATGGGGTGAACCAAAATCACAATACATACATTTCATCTCAATACCAATAAGAGTATGTCGCGATTTGCCCAATAGGGTTCACTAGGGTTCATTAGGCTCTAAATTTCATTCGAATCGCTAAAAGCACTTGAAAGAAAATAATAAATAAAAAAAATGAAAATTTTAACCTCCTGTAGATACGAAACAAAGCAGAATTGGACCCATGTTGATATTAAAATTAAATCTTTTTACTTGAGGAATCTCTCCACGAGAGATGGCACATGTTTCTTGAAACACCCTGTATAAGCGTTTTTAAAAGGCGATGATATTTCGATTTTGGTTCACCCTATACATATAACTAAACGAATTTGCAGGAAAACACTTATACAGGGTGAGTGTTACATAAGTGCAAATATTTTTAGTGCTAGTATATTTATCTCAGAAACACGTCTAAGGGTTTTTTTCGAAAACAAATTTCGAAAATTAGGAATTTAAAAAAAAAATGATTTTTTTTATTTTTTAGTTAAAAAACATACTATCTTCATAATATGGCACCATGGATATTAGATTAAATTTACAAGAAAGAAAACACAGAAAAGATACAGTGGTTCTCAAAATTTATGCGCACAATATTTTTTTTAAATTTTCAATATCTGGGTTACTTTCGAAATTTAAAAAACGCTAAAGAAAAAATATGTTTCTTATACCAAGATCTACCAGCCCTAAAAATATATGCACTTTAATAGCATTTGCATTTTAATTTTTTAAAATTTGAAATTTATTTTTCTGAAAATAATAATTGTTAAATAAATTTAAAAAAATATAGGCCATAAATAATTAGTTTCTATTCAATATATTTTCTATTCAACTAGAAAAAAAATGAGGGTTAAGTAAAACTGGCTCCCTACCTTTAATGCTCTTTGTAGTAATTTCAGGTAATCCCTTCACACAAATGAATGAGCACAAAACTACAAAAAGAACCTTAGTACCGAACATTCTCTATGCGAAGTAAGGTTGGCTTATTGAAATTATCTTCCGCACACACTGCTATTTTTCCTATTTTCACTCAAATTCTCCGAAAACCGAACTTTTAAATAAAACCAAGGTACCAAAACGATTTTTGGTTGTTAGTTCCAAAGACGTAAACCCTAAACTGAACGATGACCATTAGCTGGCAAAACTTATATTCTCTAGGTAAACCGCACATCCTGGGTATTACTAAGCGTGAATTGGGAATTGGAAGGTGTTTCAGAAAATTTTGTTTAAATAATTAGAATGTGGTTATTAATAAATCTGTACGCACTTTATTTACACGAAATGCCGATGTTTACATTTATTATTGGCATGTTTACTTTAATGATTTATGTTGAGGTTAAGTAATAGATTTACCATTATTTTGATGAAATTAATGAAAATATTGACAATACAAATACGCTTTTTGTAATTTCATCATTTAGCTGTGGGATATTGAATTCTAAGGTCGCGTGGGAAACAAAACATGTTTTCCACTAAGTTTTTATTCATTTTTTAAAAATATATTGATAAGTATACAATAATTTTAGTATAACCATTGGTCCTTAGAAAATAATATACAAGTTATACAATATTTATTGCGTTAAGTACTTATTTACCCATGACACAGAAAAATAGGATATAAATAATAGATTAATAGAAGAACAGAAACCGAGATTTTTATTATTATTAATACAGTCAACTTTTTATAGTTTTTTTTTGAATGTAAGTATTATTATATTTTCACCACCCTGTATTAATTACTATAAAAATGCAAATAGAGCAAAAGCTTTTTTAAAAGATAGGAAACCATAATGTATTTTATTTAAATTTACATTAACGGTGGAAAGATGTTTTAATTACCCTTTTTCTTCTGCTCTGAAAAGCATCATCGTTCACATAAAATTGCGAATATTTTAAGAATTTGTCAAGTGCGAGTCGGACTTTATTAGAATCTATATATCTATAATCTAATATATTCTATTAGAATCTATATATTATTATAAACTTTTATTCCGATTTAGCTGAAATTTTGAATGCGCGTATAAGTAATTTAAAAAAAATGAAGAAACACATTACTAAAAATTGTAGTAATCAATAATATGTAAAAAGTAAAAACAAATATGTAACAATTTGTAAAAATTAAAAAAAAACGATTAAAAAAAGTCGCCTTGGCTAGGATTCGAACCTGTCTTACTACGGCTCCAACGTCATAGCAGCGTAAAGTCCTAACCATAGACTTAAAATAAAATATAGACTACACTATTTACATCTAAACGCGGACAAACAATCTTTTTTGTACACATGTTTACTTCTGGGTACAGTCGACCGAGCCTTCTTCATCCAGTCTATGTTGTCACGTCTTTAATATTATCAATATTTTTTTTCTTGTTATACACATATATTGAGATATTAATATTACGTTCTAATAAAGTAGGTTTTTATATTCCATAGATGTATTAAATAGTCCTTATACTACTAAATTATAAGTCGGATACTATTTAAAAAGGATAAGTTCTTTACAATATGGCAACACCGATTAGAGGCGAAGTTGCCAATTCATTCATTTATTACCTTGTAGTACGCGTCGCACGTGTGCGGTAAAGCTTTGTTGCCGCTATCTCCCCGGCTGTATTAACGTATTTTCTTAGCTTGTAGTTCTTAAGTGTTTATTTTATTTACTTTTTCTGTTCAAGAACTGTAAAATATGGTTCGCCAGTGCCAAATTTGCAAGAAATTTGACTTAAATAATCCATTTAAGTCTTGAAACGACTTTCGACCGGTAGGCAACTCTCAATTTACCCATTAGGAGTCAGTGGCGTTGTTGTAGAAAGGCGCTTATTTAGATATTATTTTAGTAAAATGTAAAATCTGAATTTTTTCTCTTACATAATAATTTATGTAAAGGTTTTTGTAACAAAATCATAATTATTATAACCCTGTTAATAATTAATAATGTTTTTATTAAAAATATATTCCGGTTTATTCTAAAATTATCTTCAGAATCTAAAATAACATACAGGAATTTTAAAATGATATTACATTATGAAACAATATTTTTTAATATACCGGGTTCTTCTCAAAAGTGGCTCACACCTATAACTTTTTTATTTTTTCAGATAAAAAAACAGATTTGAATGTTAGTAGGTATATGACATAAATTAGGATTGATTGACGTATTCAATTGTTTTTGGTCTCTTCCCGTTTCACCAGAAATGATTACATCTTTTGATTTTTAAAAGCACCCTCGGTATATTGCTACTTTATTCGATAAAAAATGACACTCTGAATAGAATGACATATCATATGTCAACTTTTGACATTGTCGCTTAAAAACAAAACGTATTTTAAATTTCAATCCAGGGTGCCATGGTGTTGTTAAAAACACTAAGTTTTAATCAAGAAGCCTTGGAAAAATAGTTTTGATCGTTTAATGGGTTTCGTGTCTTGTCTAGGCCGGTTAAAAGATGTACAAATCGTATTTTTAATCATATATGTTAATTTTTTTCAAATTGAACAAGGGTGACTCATTAGCATATTTGGAAAAAGCATTTTTTTATGAATATATTGATACCACACACTTGGTATTTCGAGTCAAATTGTCGTTATGAACAGCGTGTTACAATTACAATTAAACCATATGCGAAAATGTCAAAAGTTGACATATGATATGTCATTCTATTCAGAGTGTCATTTTCTATCGAATAAAGTAGAAATATACTGAGGGTGCCATTCAAAAATTAAAATTTATAGTCATTTCCGGTGAAACAGGAAGTGACCAAAAACAATTGAATGTGTCAATCAATCCTAATTTATGTCATATACTAACATACTAAATCTTGTTTTTTTATTTGAAAAAATAAAAAAAATATGGAGATGAGCCACTTTTGGGACGTACCCGGTATAATAAAGACATTACCAAGTTAAATAAATGTAGTTTTCATTTTATCCACTTCCTACCACCTTCCTTGCTTTAATGGATTTATGTTTTCTCTAATTTACACAAATAAGACATCACTTAACCAGAAAAAAAAATTACAACAATCATATTTTTTTTTTCTCTCCCTGTCGCCGATTCTATTATATCTGTAGAATAGATCCTGTTTTGATTAATATTAGGGGTTGTAAATGTTTGACTAAAATTAATATTTTTTTTAATAATTTCAAAAATTACGTAATTTCGATTATAAAATTTCTTCTATAACATGTATTTTATTATTTTTATCCTTTTTGGACTCTAAGAGGTTTTTTCTAAACTTTTATTTAAAAAAACCTCTCCTAAATCTTAATAAAATTTAAAAAAGTTTAAATACCATATATTTTTAATTTAATTATAGCTTCATTAAAATAAAAAAATTAACCGGCTATGATACGGAGAGTTCAGGTGTACTTGAGAAACGAAAGACAGTGTTGCGTTTCTCGTCAGAGTCTTCAGGAAACGACCGTTACGACAGAGACAACCTATCTATCGCTCGTGTCGCACTCGTTATAACCTAAAACAATAACACAACAATAACAAGACATTGTCTGACCGCATGTTCCAGCTATTTATGAATGAGATGCTCAGTCTATATTTTATTTTAAGTCTATGGTCCTAACGCTTTAACCACGCGGCCACCGAGGACTTGAACGATTCTATGTAAAACTCTTACTTAAAAGATAATGTTTAGTGAAAGTACTTTTTTATTTACAAACATTTATTTACTTCTGTTTTTAGTATTTGTTCTTATAGCGGCAACATAGATACATTATCTGTAAAAATTTCAACTGTCTAGCTGCAACGGTTCATAAAATAGACCTTTGTGACAGACGGACGGATAGACGGACGGACGGACAGCGAAGTCTTAGTCGTAATAGGGTTCCCGTTTTTACCCTTTGGGTACGGAACCCTAAAAACGATAAAAGTTCGGTATCAACAAATGAGAATTAAAGCTAGCACTTTTTTATGTAAAAAAGGTGCTCTACGTTTAGTCCGAAACGGTGAAAGCTTTTCAAGATATCTGCGTTTAAAGAAAGGTTCCGATGGTGCATCGACTTTAGTATAGCGAAATCAGTAGATTAATTTATTTAGAATTTCTTTACATTTTATAATTTCACTAATACTAAAATCCATGCGTCGTAACTTTTAAACGCAAATATCTTGAAAACCGTTCACCGTTTCGAACTAAATGAAGAGCACCTTTTTTACGTAAAAAAAGTTCTAGCTTCTTGTGTCATTTGTTGAAATTATTGTATCTATAAAGCTGCGTCCACATAGCTCGCGAGCAGGCCGAACGAACACGTAAAACACGAGAAACATGGCAAACAGTCGGTGCGAGATGTTCTCGGCGCTCGCAACGCTCGCGGTGCTCCACATACTTGCGATCTCATAAAATGAGACGGTTCGGAGCCATACGAGTATACTTTACGGCGTTTCGTGGCGCTCAAGCTCTTTGTGTTTGTTAAATTTTTAGTTTGGTTTCATTCATAGGATTCGGTTAGGTTAGGTACATGATTTTTCTTATTTTATTTTGTTCAGAATTACAAATATTTGTGTTGTTCTTGGATTAATAATATTAAATATACCTTTAATAAAATATAACTCTAAATTTATATTGTCTACTTATCTTAATCTGATCTTTGAGAACTTTATTTATGCTTTGCTTGGAAACTAATTACTATTACTATTTAACTCTTTCTTTAACCGGAATACATTTCCTAAAAGTTGTATTTTTTCTTTCTATATGGGGACCAACTGAGTTAATAAGTCTTTCAAAATCAGTAGCGAGCATGCGATAAAAAATATTAAAAAAGATTCTGTCTGTAAATCGAGTAGATGTTTACTTTCACTGTGCTGGACTTTTGAAGTTATTAAATATCCAACACCGCCTTTTTTCTCTTTGTCTCCTTCGTTTTGCAATAATGATCGCACTAGCAGCCGCTATTAAAAATACTTCGGTACCATCCATGTCCGACGAGCACGAAAGCAAGCACTACATGACAATGTAGACGCCGTTATTTGCGAGCCGAAAGATCTTGAGAAAACGACAAACAGGAAGGCCAAGCAATGCAAGCACTATCAGAAGCAAGAGCGCAGCAGGATCACGAGCAATACGGACGCGCCGACGGATAAAATAAGTACCACCAGTAGTACAATCTATCCTAGTGTAAAGAGACCCTTTCAGAGGCGTTACAGAATTTTACACGCATTATATCGCCATTCGTCTTGGCATTAAAATGTTTGTAAGGGTACCAAATTTAAAAAAAAAACAGTTTACCAATGTTCATAAAAATAAGCAAAATAGCTAGGTATATGTTATTTTTATTTAACCTTTCGTACTTTTTCTAATCAACTGATACACTTCCTTAATTTAGTCCCGAAAATCGTGTCAGCTTTTTTTAGTTGACACACTATATTATTAATGGATTTGAAAGTGCCTGCTGAAGTAACATTACATGAATATTTACCAGACGGTAAAAATTGAGGTCAACGTACCTACTTCCAATTGATAAGCTTGTTTGTTACCTTGCCAACGTGTGTTTGAAACGAACGCATTTCAATTCATTCTCGATAAAATCAGAAATGAATGAAATTGATTACGGTGTGATGGAAATGCTGTTTGTATAATATGTGCTAGTAAAAATGATAGCGCTGAGTTGGAAAATTATTTGCTGAAGCAATAATGGGTAAATATTAAATTAACTTAGGTATGCTTATTTATCATGTAAAATCTAGAGATTTAATGGATATTATTAGTAGGAAATAGAGTATTTTTAAAGTTTTCTGACTATTTAAGACCGTTGCCAAAACTCATACAATAAGTTTATCCAGGTCACTGAAACATATAAAAAAGGAATTTTGACGAGTTCTACACTCGTATTCTAAAAACTGCAGAGAGAAAAGGTTACTTTTTAATTTAAGTGTGCATGTGTGCCTTTAAATCATTCTTGAAGAGAAATGTTTGTTTAATTACGTATATACAGGGTGTCAAAAATATTGTATCTAACTTGCGTGGATGATTCTGCAGATGAAAATAAAACAAAAAGTTTCTATGAACATATGCCCTAAAATGCTTCCCAAATAAGTTATTGGCACATATTTTACAGTATTCATTTTAAGTTTGATCTTAATATCCTTAGCTACCGTAATAATAAAGTCCGATAATTTGTGATGATAACCGATTCCGCTTGCAAGCCAACAAACGTTGGTGGGTGATCAAGAAACCTCTAGTATAGTGGAGAAATCCACCAGGGTACACAGGCGAAAAAGTTGTTAGACTTTTTCAAAAGAATAGGATTGGAGAATGTAATCCCTAAAAGTGCCCATGAATGTACGATCTGAACTGACGATCTAAATTTTGTAAGGGCATATACTTTACTTACACAGCAATTACTTATGGAGCAGTTGCTTGGTATACAAAACTAGAGCAACGTACAGCAAGGCAAAACCTGTGCAAAGTACAGAGACTGGCATGTATCTGCATCACAGGTGCCATGAGAACATGTCCAACAGCAGCAATGGAGGTCATTCTAGACCTAACACCACTGCACATTGTCGGTAATTATGCCAATGCGACAATGATTAGAATGGTTACTGACGGAAACAGTACTGGGAGAATTTTCAGGTCAGGGGCTTGGAACACCCTCAAAAAGAAAATTCCACTTCTCCAACTCCCAGTGGATGACATACCAAGAATTTACAACTTTGAGAAACACCTCAATGTAGTATTGAGTAATAAAAAGGATTGGAAGAAAGAGACGCTTACTCAGCATATAAAAGACCATACCATCATGTGGTATACGGATGCTTCCAAAACCAAAGCAGGGACAGGGAGAGGAGTATTTGGGCCGAAAACCATCGGAAATTGCCATCCTATCCGATAGTCAAGCAGCACTTAACGCGATCAACTCAGTAGCCATCAATTCGAAGTTGGTCAAAGAATGCCTGGAGAAGCTCAACAAATTAGGCAAAGAAAATAAAGTCCTCCTACTCTGGGTGCCTGCTCACCAAGGGATAGAAGGCAATGAAAAGCAAATGATCTAGCTAGAAAAGGCGAACACTAAACTAATTGGACCAGAACCGTTCTGTTTTCCAAACGGGAACCAACTGAAAGCGGAACTGAAGAATCTGGAAGGCTCCATCCGTAACTTGGAATGGGTGTCCTCCAACGGTCTAAGACACTCGAAAAAGTTCCTTAGAACTTATGACCGAGAAAAATTAAAGGTTTTCCTTGATTTAAGTGAAAACAATCTTCGAATTGTCACGGGGTTTCTAACGGGACACTGTCTCCTCAACGAACACCTCAGTAGGCTGAAACTGAGAAACAAAGGCGAATGCAGATTTTGTGGGGAAAATGGGGAAACACCAGAACACCTTATCACTGAGTGCGCCGAGACGACGACCATTCGTGCCATGAACCTTGGTACGTCTGATGTCGAGGATGGAGAGCTGGCCTCTGTGGAGCCGTCTCTTAGATACTGGCTTTTCTTAAAGCCCTGAGACTGTAAGATGAGTTATAACTCGTTATAACTCAAGAAAGGGGAACACACAATAGATCTATAAGGTCGCGGTGATTAACTCCCCTCCTAAACATTCTACATTCTACAAGGCCACACACTTATTAGATTGCATTAATGTCTAACAATGCGAACTTCAGTGTTGGGACTGTCACTTTTTGAACTGCAGGAAAACTGTGTTTTTACACACAAAAACATATCGTCTATGCGTTTTAATTGAATGATCTTTCTGACAGTCTCTGAAATGAAAATGTTTTTAAATAATAACGCTAGGAAACAAGACCTAGCGGCACTTCTCGTGCTTTTGAAAAAGCCAATTATAAAGACAAAAAAGCGTTTGTGGGTGAAAGATTGGTTGTTACAATGTGATACAATTATCTCACATGAAGTTACTGCGAAAATTAAGAACTAGTGCAACAGATGATCTTAAAAATTACCTCAGAATGGATAACACACCTTTTAATGAACATATCAAAAAAAGTTTTATTTATAGGAAAGCACTTCGCATATTGGTTATTTTTTTCTTTACAGAATCAATAGTAGCATTTGTATCAGCAACTTTATAAAATTTCAGCAATTTTTCACTTTACTTTTAATTTTCCACAGACAGGGTAATTGCCTACGGTCTGTATGTGTATGGAGAAATTTTAACTGACAATAAAAAATCGACAGTTCTGGACTGCCGGCGAACTAACTGTATGTGAATGGGCACCTTAAGGATCAGAAGAGGACCACAAAAGATCTGAAAAGATCGCAGTGGATCAGACCGATAGCCACCTCGAAGAACCTAATCCAATCTAATCTTGGTTAGCAATTTATAAGAAATCGCTAAAGAAGTAGTCATTCAAAAGTATATGTATTTTCCGTCATTTTTTGGATATCGCCTCCCGGGTTAGTCGATTATCTCGCAGGACAGACTCTAGCAACTAATGCAACTTGCTTCAGTAAGTAGATATTAGTAGGTTACATATTAATCAGCAAATATTACGTTTACTCTGTATCCAAATTTCTATGATACTTTGTAAATTAGCCTAAAAACTTCGGTAACTTTGTGTAATTTCCTGTGGTTTATATTTTGACAAAAAAAATTTATATTTTGGAAAGTTGCTGTATAGCAAATAAACCAACAAATATTTGTAGCTAGGTATTTTAATAGATTATAGGAATTTTCATCAAAATAATCAAAGGTTCGTATAGTCTATAATCTGTGTATTAAAGTGAACACAATGTTTTTTCTCTAAATTGACCTTGTATTTTGTTTTATGATTGCTGGAAAAATATACATTTAAAGTGAGACGTTATTCAGTCTCCATAAAATAATGCTATTGAAACAAAAATAGTAATGAAAATAGGGATTGTATTAGCGGTTTAACGATTTACCGATAAGAATATTACCAATATATCATCTTTTTCGGTAATTACGGTAATCGTTAAAAAATAAATACACACTAGGCTAAAAGGCAGCAGCCAAATTAACCAGAATTCAGAAAGTTTTAGATTAGGCCGAGGTCAAAGATTTACCAGCACTGTTGCCAACTTTATTAGGATGGTAAGTACCTACTATATATATTAAAATATTTTTCACTATAACGCTATTAAAATATTCATAATTTTTATTATTGTTTAGGAGAAATTAGAGGAAATATTTGAAAATAATATTCGAGGCCTTAATAGCCATTCTGCCAACTATTGTAGAGTCCAAGAAAGCTTTTTCTGCGACAGAAACAATGGGCACTAAAATTAGATCCCAGTTAAGCGATGACTTACACAAGCTTTGTTTCCTCACAGGTTTTTCTATCAAACAGAAGATCAATAGGTTAATAAGAAAAGATAAATTATTCAGATATCTTATAGTACGTTGATATTAGCATATTTAGAAAAAAAATTATAAAGTTTTGATATGTTGAGGTTATACGTACTAAAGGAGACTTTTAAAATCAAAAGAGTTCCTAATTGTAAAATGTGAGCTTCACCCCCAAAAACCACCCCCAATACGCACTGCGGTGGTTTTTCACGTTTTCCTCGAAAACAATTAGTCGCACAGAAAATAAAAAAAAAATTCTTGTCAAAAATATTCCTTATAAAATTTGCTACAAAAAAGGTTCTATTCATTATTTATATTTATCCAATGCATTTCGAGCAACAACCGTTTGAAAAATGGAGTACAAAAAAAATACAGATCGCCTTTCAAATTATAGTCTTCCAAGGTATTTTAACGTACTAAATATACACGCAGATATAATACTGTATAATATAAACAAAAACATTGCCTATTCCACTAAAATAACATTCATACTTTCATCTACATATTGTCATCGTCTATAGTTTCTAGAATGTGCTTAGTATTCGAACAACTTTGCCCACGACAGGTTCCACACATAGTTGTACATTTCATGCCGGCTTTAATGCAACTGCATCTTTTTACACAATCTTGTTTGCTGATGTTCAATTATTCATACTGCCATCAAAATATCTGAGAAAAATGAACAAGTTCTAGTCGTTGGACAAGATGTCGATCTTGTTGTTTTATTAGCAGCACTTTCCCCCGATTAAATGACATTCTTTTTCTGAAAGAAGCCATAGGTAATGTGAAACAACGAATGTATAGTTCGAGAGACTTGCAGTCATCCAGTATTATACGTAATTTAAAAAAAAACAATTTTATTTATTTACGCTATTAGCGGGTGTGACACAACATCAGGATTTTTTGGGAAAGGAAAACAGCACGTACAAATATTTAATAAAGAAAAAGACCTTGATATCGTTGATATTTTTAACAACGCAAAGTCAACACTGCAAGAAATTGAAAAAGTTGGAGAGACGTTTATACTGAAACTATACAAACTTCAATCATCTAAAGGTAGCCTTAGTGAGTAAAGATACGCTTGTTGAAACTAAGATACGCTTGTTAACTAACTTATTGAAAGTTAGTTGGTCAAACAAACAGCACGGTACTTTTATCAAATCACATCTGCTGCAGCTAGGCAACATTCCCGGAGAACATATCTTCAAGTACAAATATGGCAAGAACAACCTATAAAACCCGACCAGTGGGGCTGGAAGAAAATCAACAACACCCTGTCACCTTTATATACAACAAAATCGCCCGCTCCTGCTTCAATTATGTCATTAATAACGTGCAACTGCAATCAAGATTGTAGAAAAAGATGCAGTTGCACTAAAGCCGGCATGAAATGTACAACTATGTGTGGAACCTGTCGTGGGCAAAGTTGTTCGAATGAGCACATTCTAGAAACTATAGACGATGAGAATATGTAGATGAAAGTATGAATGTTAGTTTTTTAGAATTTAGAATGAGTGGGAGGGGGGTTAATCACTTCGACCTTACAGATCCATTGTGTCCCCCTTTCTTCAATCATAACTCATCATACAGTCCCAGGGCTTTGACAAAAGCCAGTATCTGGGACGGTTTTATAGAGGGTAGTTCTCCATCTCCAATATCAGTGGTACCAAAATTCATTCTAAATTCTAAATTCTAATTCTAAAATGAATGTTAGTTTAGTGGAATAGGCAATGTTTTTGTTTATATTATACAGTATTATATCTGTTGCGCGTACATTTAGCACGTTAAAATACCTTGGGAGACTATAATTTGAAAGGCAACTTGTATTTTTTTTGTACTCCATTTTTCAAACGGTTATTGCTCGAAATGCATTGGATAAATATAAATAATGAATAGAACCTTTTTTGTAGCAAATTTTATAAGGAATATTTTATAGAAGTAAGTATAAAATTTTTTGTGGGACCAACGGGTTCTGAGAAAAAAGTGAAAAACCATCAAAGGGCGTATTGGGGGTGGTTTTTTTGGGGTGAAGCTCACACTTTAAAGTTAAGAACTCTTTTGATTTTTTTTTTACTTTTGAAGTATCCTTTTGGTGCGTCTAATCTCAACATATCAAACCTTTATAAATTTTATCTTCTATTCGGCTATTTTAGGTGTAATATAAATATATACTATTAGCTAAGTTAATTATACGTACTTAAATAGTAGCTAATAATAATTTCGTTAAAATTTAAGATTATATTTGTTTTTCCTGTACTATGAAAACGTTTTATTACATATTCATACAATGCGTTTTGTTACATATTCCTATAATACAATTAGAAGTACCTATTTTTTTAGTTGTTTGAGTAGTTTAGTTTACGGGATTAACCATTTTAGAACAAGCAAAACTTTTTATCAATAATGCTCAGAAGAATGCATTTTTTTCAAAATGTCTCAAAATGTTTCTCATAATAATAAAAAAGTTTTTCCTCTTGTAAAGAAAATCCGGGGACATACTGTAGAGTTCTTATTTGAATTTTTATTATTAAATAAGTAAGAAAAACAAGATTTATATCTGAATTATATATTATATAATTATATATATAATATTATAGGTATATTGGAGAAAAATTCTTATTAAAAATACTTAATAAGTTAGTGTCATCTTGTAGATATACAAGATATAATAGCGTATAACATCTACTTGACACAATTTCAGTTCCAAATTAGGAAAGTGTATCAGTGATTCTAGAATAAAGAAATCCAAGAGGACATTCCACCGTACACAAAGAGGCGTTCGGCCTTCCTTTTTTAACTCCTTTCGAAGAAGTTCTTGTCCCATTCATTTCAAAAACTGGTTTGCAAATCCGGCGTATCACTGCAAGTAACCTTCTTGGACCCTGTTATTCGCTCTTGGACGGCAAAATGGCATTTGTAAGCTACAGAAATGTTTTGTACTTTAATACTGGCGAGAATAATTTTATAAAAGGTCTGATAAATATTTATACAGAATTTTTATATATTTTTTTCTGTCAAAACTGTAACGAAAATATATTCTGAATATTAGTCTGTTATAAATATTAATCATTGTTCTGTATTATTTTTTAAATATACTTCAGATTTTCTTATCCTTCAATGATTTTAAAAGCAATTAAAAAAAATCATAACTCCATTTTTAAATCATTATGTTAAATATTTTAAAATCAATATCTGGTAAATATTATATTAAAAAATCTCGATTGAGTCTCCTCCTACGAGTAGGTATATAATATAGAAACATTAGTAATAAATTAACTAAGTGTGTGATAAAGCAGTGGAAAATTGCCAGAACGTATTGTTTGGCAACACATGACTGCAATTATTTAATACAAATCTTTCCATTAAATAATTTCTTATCATCTATTAAAAATAAATTTTAGTAATTATCATTTCTTTCTTAATGAAATATCAATTTGTTTCATGTTTTTTTATTCCTTTTGTATTATATTTCTTAAAAGCTCGAATAGAAATAGCCAGAGCATCCTTTTTAAAACCCAAAAAATGTCTGTGCAGTGGAAACATCATCTTAAAGCTTAGATTAAGAATGCTAAGGGGTTACATATTTGCAACTCTACTCTATGGTTCAGAGGTTTGGACACTTAAAAAGGCCGAAATGGAGAAGCTTGAGGCATTCGAAAGGTGGTGCTATGTATGCTAAGGATTGCATGGACTGACAAGGTTACAAATGCAGAACTGCGACGCAGAATTCAGAAGGACGAAGAGGGGATTAACACCCTTAAAAAGAGAAAATTTGAGTACTTTGGACACATGATGAGCGGACCTAAATATGCCCTGCTGCAGAACATAATAGAAGGAAAGATAAAGGGCAGAAGGAGCCAAGGAAGTAGAAGAACATCATGGCTCAAGAATTTGAGAGAATGGTTTGGAATGACTTCAAACCAGTTATTCAGAGCAGCCGTTAACAAAGTTAGAATTGCCATGATGATTTCCAACCTCCATTAGGAGATGGAAACCGAAGAAGAAGATTATATTTCGTCTTGTAATCTTTTTGTGCACATTTTATTTGTGCAATAATTATTGCAAATTTCAATAAGTTAAGCTCCTTATTGATACGTTTTTGAAATTCAAATCAATATCTGATTAAAGAAAGTTTATTAATTTTACACCAAACTGATATATTGCTTTTTTACTTAATTTTCATATTAAAAATCTTTCTATTTTCTTGGTCATCTTGGATCTTAAATATATGCCTATATATTTTCACGTATGTATTTACACCATATTTTCCATTTAACAGAAAATTATTGTTAGGCCGGCATTAGTCTA
Organism: Sitophilus oryzae; assembly: GCF_002938485.1. NCBI lineage: Eukaryota > Metazoa > Arthropoda > Insecta > Coleoptera > Curculionidae > Sitophilus > Sitophilus oryzae. Next base: position 1,127,413 of record NW_022146782.1, read on the forward strand.
TAAAATTTCTTTGTCAAAAATTTGATGTAAAATATATTTTATGAAGAATTTGACAGTGTAATATGTAATATTTTATAAAATATGTATATTTACGCTGTATAATTTTTCATCAAATGTATATTTTATAAAAGATTTTTGAGAAGGAAATTTTATAACGTAAACGTAACAGCGGCCTTATGTAGACATTTCTTAGAATTTATAAAATTATAGCAAAAAAATATAAATTTTTAATTTCAAACGATTTTTCTATACAGTTTTAAATAAATACACGATTTACAAAATACAAGTTTAAAACTTTATTGTCCCATTTACAAAACATAAAAATCCATAAATATCATTTATTTATAATTTGATATTTTAAGAGCTATTGAACTCATAGTTTTATTGGTCTCATTTTCACAAATTTATCCAGATTCAGTAATGATTTCATAACTTTTCTTTAGTTTTCTTTTTAGATACTTAAAAATATTATTTTTTCATTTAGTAAAAATTGTGCTGCAATTAAGCATCTATTTGGGAAATAGTGTCACTCTTTTCATTTTTTCCTGATTATTACCTACAACTTCTCATATCTCTAATGATATACACACATACAAAATTATCACATCTTTCGTATTCATATCTTCAGGCACTTCATTACTTTTTATTATGACAATATATGACAATAAGATATTCATTGTTATTTTAGAACAGAAAAAGTAACAAACCTGTGTTTCTTTTAGTTAATTTACTTAATAGCGTGAAAAATTAAATTAATCTTAATTCTTATAGGACACGACAATAAAACCCTAATACCCATAAATATTAATCTCTTTCATATTATCTATAATTCATATTTGTTCATTATTAATAACTGGATATCACTTATCACAAAATTTTAAATATTTTATCATTTCTTCACAACTATTTTGATAGTTTTATATTTAGATATGATATAAAAATGTGTAAGTGTAAAATTCAGCAATAATATACCGTTTATCTTTTCAGTATTTCCTGCAATTGCCACGTTTAGAGAAATAAAATCTTTACCAATTTTGAATTAATAATTTTAGTATAATCTTGTATGACACTAAGAAATATACTATAAATATTCTGCTACTAGAAAATACCGATTTTTTGAAAAGAAAATAATTCTGGGCGGCTGTTCATATCAGATACAAATAAGTAGAATGAAGATCTTGTAATAAATATAGTTACAAAATTTAGAGAACAAGAAAATGCAGCTGCGATAAAGCCTTACTTCATTAATTACAAGAGCCACCAAACATCTCTAATTCCAGATTTTGTAGAGGATTGAGGGCATATTTGATTTATACTCTATTTTTAATTAATTTTTATTTTGGAATAATTTTATTTCATTTTACTTTCCTGTAATGGCTTTTTCCAAGGACATAAATGAACACGTACCAAATTGTCACCAACATCGCAATCAGTTTTTAGGATAGTCGGGTAGTGCTAAGAAAAACACAAATATCTCACTTTTCGAGAAGAAAATAATTCCTGTTGATTTTTCAATTCAGTTAACGAAAAACCAGACATCGTTCCAGTAATATTTCAAGATAACGTTATAAAATTCCAAATTCCATAAAACGATGAAGATTATCAAATAAAATATTATACTTCCTATTTTTCAAAATCCAAACAATCCAAATATCATATATTAATTTTATGAACGATGCAGAAAATATTTAGATCTATTTTATTTATTCTTTACATTTTATCTACTTTTTTTCTTTTTTAGATTTTGAAATTTTTTCACACCTATCTATCTTGTAGTTTTGTCTTTAACTTTCTTTAATATTTTTTCTTCATAATCTCAAAATCTTATTACTCATTAATTTTTAGTTAAATATTTTAACAATTTAATATTGACCTTACGCTATTTTTTACGAAGTTATAATACAGAGTAAAATTTAAAAAAAACTGGCGTAACTTTTCTGGTAGTTTTCTATTAAATTCGAGATTAACATCTTTAAAACAAGTTTTTCCATAATATTCTGTTTTCCTACTTTTTACCAACCTAAAGTCTTTCTTGTCTATTTTTCTGCGATTGCCATATTCAAAGAGACAAAAATCAAAATGGTACCAAAAACTATCAAAAGGCAATAAAAACTCACTGCCTACTTTCGACCAACCCGATCATATTCTGAAAATTATTTTGCTGATCATTTTAGTTGACAAAAAGTACAAATTTTAAATATTTTTAGATTTTTTCTAGATTATTTTCTAACTTTCAAGATTTGACACAAAACGTCACAATTATCCGAAAAAATCCTAAACTTTGATTTGAAAATTTAAAAATCAGAAAATTTTTTATTCCATACTTTGTGAGCGATTGAGCGCATATTTTATCCAAACTCTCTTTTGTAGGACTATTTTTTTTCTTCACATTTTAAAATCGTCTCGTAATTATACGCCAAAAAAATCTACATTTCTTCTTATAATATAAATTTTGCGACAATTCAGCAACCTACCGTCTTTCTTCTGAGCTTTTCCTGCAAATACCACTTCCAAACAAACAAAAACGCACAAAATTGTCACCAATTTCGCACTCATATTTTCGGATAATCCTGTATGGCACTGAGAAAAAAAAACTAGAAATTCACACCAAAATTATCACTGGTTTTTCGAAAAGGAAATTATTCCGACCGGCTCGTCGTACGGTTTCGTAAACGAATATAAACCGCGATTCGGCTAGCTTCAAGCGCGCCACACACCGATACGATGTTGCTGCTGAACCAACTAAAACTGAGACTGAGGGACCGTTCACATAACCTGAGCGAAGGGGGGCCATAACGCTGAGCGTTTCGAAAATTTTTACGCACAGTCAGTAGTTTGTTGGCTTTAGACGGTTGAGTGTTGGGTTTGGCCGATGCAATTTGATTCCCCCTGTAGCTTTGGACGGTCGTTGCAGGAATTAGGAATGCATCTCGCAGATCACGACGTAGTTCGGTACTCGTTTCATTCTAATGCGTTACCATATTTGTGATTCGACGTTTAGTTTAGTGGATTTGTTGTAATATTGTTGCCATTAGAAGTGATAACCAATTATTAATTTTAGTTCATGCAAATATGTGGCTTATTGATCCTAATTCCTACAATACTAGATTGTTCCATCTAAGGCTGGTATTTATAGTTGCATCTCGAGACGCCAAGACGGTCTTGGGCTCTCGAGAGCGGAATCCACAGAATACACGAGCAAACGTCATTTTGGAAATTGCGATTTTCATTTTGGAGATTGTCATTTTGGATAGTTTATGTGATCTGTGGATAGTTTCTTAACCTAACTTTTTTAGTAAACAAAATAAATCCATTGTAAATCCGTTTTGTCTGATTAAACAGTTTTGAATTTTGAATATGTTAGAAGAGTTTGAGGATATTTTGGACCATGTGGAAGAAGAAAATCGTCTTCGAGTTCCAAAAAGGTATATACGGGATGCAGGAAATCCAATAGAAATGTTTAGCGAGGGGGGATTTACGGACCGTACATGCTAGGATAGATGGACCACCTCGTTATGACTTTTTCTTTGTAACGTTTAGGCCACATGCTTGACATATTGATTCAAAGTTTGAACAATTTTCATGTAACCATCGCCGGCATATAACGCATTTAATCCAGTCTTCTGTTTTTTTAGTTTTTCTGTAGTCTTCCCCGCAACCAACGCACTCATTTTCATAATCATCTATATTCTCGGCTTCTTCAGAGTCAGAGTCGTCTAATTTAGGCTCTTCGTCTGAATCGGAGGAAGAAATTGTATGCTTCTTATTTTTTTCATCTTTTTTGTTTTTTCTTGGAGAATTTGTTTTATTTTTCGTTGGCTACTTTGTTTTCTTTTTAATTGGACACTTTTTTTCTTGCAGTTATCAGATATATATATACGATAACACTCCAGTTATTTGACGTCGCACCTTTTTTACGGCTAGGGTTACTTCTGGAACAGGAGAAATTTTATCTAAAATTTGACCAAGTGTCAGATCAGTAGTAGTGACATTCTTTGGTGGAGTCTTCTCTAGTAAATTTTGTAACCCAGACGGACCAGGCTGTGGTGATAAAGGCCTTTCAATATTTTCTAAATTTGGCTTCTCAATAGTTTTTAAGTTTGTGCCAGGTGGGCCACCTGATTCTAAGTCTGTAACGAGAAATGCGTGTTCCGGAATTATGTGTGGATTAAAGGGCATTATACCCGTGGCACGAAAACTTGATAAAGCATTTTGTACTGTTGCGGATTTGCCCCAGCTCTCACCCAATAATTTTCCAAAATTCAGGCGGCTTAATTTTCGGTCTTTGTGATTTTTTACAAAATACCTGCAAGCTTCATAATAATGCCCTTTTAGAGATTTGAAAAAACATCTATCTGAAGGTTGTAAAACATGAGTGGTATGAGGTGGTAAACAAAAAAGTATGATGTTATGCTCTTCTTCAAATTGAAGTGTTTCAAGATTTGAAGTGTGCGAAGAATGACCGTGTAGTACTAATAGCACTGTTCCATTAGGCTTTTTAGGCAAAAAATGATTTTTTAGCCAATCTAAGAAAATTTCAGAATTAACGTAAGCTGATTTTTCACTCATTTTTATTCGTGAACCAGGTGGCAGACCATCGTTCCATTCCTCTTTTTATTTTTGCCTTTCATAATACAATAGGGAGGTAAATATCCACCCTCAGCATTAATGCAAGCAAGGACCGATATTGTTTCGCCTTTTTCTCCTGGACTAATACTTGGAACGCACTTAGATCCCTTTTGGGCAAGGACTTGACCAGCTCAGGTGTTCAATTGAAGTCCAGTCTCATCACAATTAAAAACATTACCTGGTTTGTCAAAAAGTAAATTTTCAGTTAACACTCTTTCTAAGTTCTCAAAATAGGCCTGCACTACAGGCCTAGACATTCCCATGGCTCTGGCAATGGAAACATTTTCAGCTTTTCGCACAACAATATCGGGCCTTCTTCTCAAGAACAAATCTAACCATTTTTGACCAGCCTTGCCTAAAATTAAACATAAACTTACTTAACAAATTTCTATTAAAACATTTCTAGTCATTATTCACAAACCTTCACGGGCACTAAATTTGTTTTCGATTCCCATTTGCTCTGCCAGGTGGTAAGACATTTCCCTTACTTCTTGTCGCGTTGGACAGAAACCATTTTTTGAAGTTTCTTAATATGATTGGCAAGTTTAGCTTTAGCATTTGCGCCTAGGGCTGAGTCCGGTCCTGGTCTATTTAATTTTTGTGAATTGTTCAATTTTAGTCTTCTCTTTAGGGTAGTCTTAGGTATTGAAAAATGTTTGGCTGCTTGGTTTACACCCATATTACCTTCTTTTACTGCATTTATTGCTGATTGCAAATTATTTGAGGACCATAATCCTCTTGGAGGTACATTATCTTTACGTTTATATATATTAGGCATTGCCTAAAAGAAAAAAAAATATTTTAAAAACATGGTCCATCTATCCTTCCTATGGCTGGACCATCTCTCCTTTTTTGGGAGGAGAGACGGACCACTTAAAAAGTCCCGTTTGCATGCATTCCACTGTGTAATTTTTAGGTTAGGTGATAAGAGGAAGTAGATTTTGCTTAATATATTACAAAACTACAACATTCTACTTACGATATTATAAGACACTTCTATCACAAATATTTACACAAAAATTTATCAAACTATTAGATTTGAAAACATTAGTTATTTCACATTTTACAAGACGACACGAATCATAGACACCTTACTCTAGACAGACAGGTAATAAATAGCGAGAACACACGTGGCTATCCTCGGGGTTGCCATATCAACCACAATACACGTAGTGGTCCGTCACTCCTCGTGGTCCATCTCTCCTCCTTTTACCCTATATCAAACTTCTATTTTCTTCATTTGTAAATTTTCACAACTACTTTAATATGAATTTAAGCTAATAGCATCTTAACAAAGACGAAACCAAAAGATTTTGATTACAAGAAAGCATTACTTATCAGATTCAATGCTAGTGCAGAAAATCTTACACAGAAGAAAGAAAAAGACCACTAGCCATAAGGAAAATTGTACTAACAGAATAAAGAGGATGGCCCTATAAACAGGCAAACAGGTAGTACAGATTATTTTTGGCCAAATGAACATCCCATTCACTACGTACATAGAGTTGTCGACAGGGAACCGCATCAATGGAACAAAAAATTTAAACTTTTTATTCAAAGCAATGATAACATTGTAATCGCATATTTCAGCCGGTGCTATATATGACAAAAGCAGAAAGTTGCTACTGTGCGTAGGTCGAGGAAATCAATCAAAGCCATCCTATGACACATTCAACAATTCCGAAACCGACGGCGACGCGACGTGACGGATAGGTATTCTTGACCTGACAAGCTTTAATCCGAAAAATTCGCATATTAGAAAGGTTGTTAAAATATTCTGCTCGGCAGGGCATAGTAGAACATTCGCCGAAAGTTTACGACAGACATGATAAGCAAAGACAGAAACACAGTCAAAGCTGTAGTGGGTCTACTAACAAGGCATTATAAGCTGAATAGGCATCTAAAGTTATTTGGATTCACGGACAAAGCCATGTGCAGATTCTGTCAATTTGAAGAAGAAACGAAAGTACACATTTTCTGTCGGTGCCACAGCCTGGCAAATGTGCGGGGTTCTTTGTAATAAGTAATTATAGGCCACTGACAGTCTTCAAATTGCTAAACTTGGATTGGAGAATTTATTCTAAGGTTCAGAAGAGGATTATAATAGATCTGAAAAGATCGCAGTGGATCAGGCCGATAGCAACCTCGAAGAATCTAACCTAATCTAATCTAACGGCTTGACAAAGTTGCTATAGAAAACCAATGCAGGAACATGAGATGAACATCATGAGATGACAATTTGATAAAGGAGTATGACATAATTCTAGGAAATTTTGACATGTTATCGATGTTGTTATGACCGATATCTGTTTTTTATTAATATTACATTATCATATAAATATATGATTAATTGAGAGTTTTTTTTATATACATATACATACACATGTTTTTGTTGGATAATGACATATTCTAATAAAAATAGAGACAGAAGGAATCTCATCAACTATTAGTTAATTGAGCTACATATACAAATTATTCACAAAAATCCTCAAAAATCGTCTCTCCCTAAAATTACAACAATATCAACCAAAAGAACAGGCTATAGATTTAGATCGAACTTCGGTACAAATGAACATAATTGTTTATGGAAAAAGGTCATAAAAAGGGGAAAATACAGAACAATAGTATGCCTATACAGTATAATTCAATAGGATAGTTGTTACAAGAGGACAATAATTGGTGATCGAAATATTGAGTTGTTAACTAATATATTGAAATCAAGTTCTATACAGTATTAGATATCTAACTTTACAAGATTTTACCCAAATTACTATTATAGAAAGTAGGTTAAAACAAAAAGTCTAAATATTTTGTTAAATAATACCTCCAACAGATAATAAATTTAATGAAAATGAAAAATAATTTATTAATTTTACAAGTAACTTGGATCAGTACAATTATTTGTTTAAAAATAGCATGGATAGTATTTAAATTAAAAAATTTGAAAAATGTACGTAGTCCACTTTAGTTCTCCCCACTCTCACTATCTTCTGAACTTTCCTCATCACTGACATTGATAAACATTTGGGGTACTTCTTCAATAATGACTTCCCTATCATACCAGTCTTCGATTAATTTTTCAGTGTGAACCACCTTAGCATGCCATATTTCTGGTGTACATTTCTCTAATGCTTTTCTCCACATATCTAGCACATTTTCATCTTTATGTCCATTTTCACCAATGTGGGCATTGTAAAAATATTTTGAATCTGCCCATATCATTTCAATTGCATTAAACTGGCAATGGTAAGGTGGTAATCTTAATACTTCATGACCATTTTCTTGTAATAATTTATCTATTTTATATTGTTTTGTTTTTTTGTGAATTTTTGCTATGCTTAATAGTTCAGGTTTAAACATTTTTTTATCATAAGGTATATTACTTTTCTCCAACCACTCAACAATTTCATATTTCTTCCATGAGGATGATGGCTGTCTCTCTAACTCAACAGAATGGTATGGAGCATTATCCATTACAATAAGGGAAGGTTCTTCTAAATTTGGGATGAGCTGGTTTTCTACCCACTTTGTAAACATTTCTGCATTCATTTCCCCATGATAATCCATTTTCTTAGATTTTGAAGCAAAAATTAAACCAGCATTTTTAACAAACCCTCCACAGTGTCCGGCATGCAATACAATGAAACGTTTGCCATCAAAACCACCTGGCTTACGAACACTCTTAACACTATCATCCTGCCATGATCTCATTTTACTGCCTTTGGAAAAGATCCACGTTTCATCTAAAAATACGAGTTGACGAGGAAATTGCGAATTTTTGTTTTCCATGTATTTTCTGAAAAAGGCTGCTCTCATAGAAGCTATATTGGATGTCTCCATTAATGCTCGTCTGTTATCATCCTTTTTGTATTTAAATCCCAAACTAAAAAGGAGTGTTCGAAGACTTCCATAACTTATGTCAACAATTTCTCTGCGACGCAACTCCTCGTTTAGTTTATTAATTGTAACTTGTTTCTCTGAAAATATAAATTTAGTAAAATAGTTCAGTAAAATAATATTGGTACTTACTTTGTGCATACAAGTCATACAGAATATTGCGAACCTCCATCTTCAAACCTTCATTCAAGTCTTGAGTTTTACATTTTTTTCGAGGTCTGTTCTTTCCCGGTGTTGAGGGTAGCTCATTTCGATCTTTAGACATTTTAATGCTTGAAACCGTTCTTAGACTGATCTTCAAGGCATCAGCAACTCTCTGTAAATTTATTAGTTAGGCACTTGTATTTTTATAAATCAAAATATATATTTACCTCTTGAACAGCATTCAGGGAAATTAGTGGCCCCTTATTCTCTTTTTCAGACGTAAAATAAGAGATAAGATTTCCAACAAGGATACGTGCTTGAGAATTTAAACGTTTTCCTGGCATTTCAATGTTAATGTTAAATTATATTAACGAATCACGAAAAATAAATTTTGGAAAGAACTGTTGTTAAATCACAAAAAGTTTTCACAAAAGCTAGTCGCAATAAACGATGTCCAAAGAAAATAAAGATACAAAACAACTTTCCCTAACTTTTTGACAAAATGACAAAATCATAAACATAAACACCGAATGACAAAAATGTCATGCATGGATGCTGCCAGGGTTTTACAGATGTACGCACGTCTCCACAAAATGTACTAAATTGTAGTACAAGTTACTTTTTTTAGGAAATTATAAAGGAAAAGCTGTCTTTTTTTTTAATAGGATGTAGTTCTTGGATCCCTTATAAAATAAAAACAAGAAATTATAATGCAAATGAAGTTAGTATGAAGTGAACACCAGTGTACCTTTATTAAAAAAATATACTAAATTTAGTACATTTCTTTTAAAACGAGAACCCGAAAATAAATAATCGATTTATTTTTGCGTTCGCCGGCATTGACTTTAAATGTTTAGAAAAGAAACTTGAGTGATCCTTGGCTAGGGGTTTTCCTTGTCTTACACATAACTTTAGCTCCGACCGTATGTCGGATAACTATGAAGACATACGTTCAGTATTTCTTCGAATTGTCTTGCTTAAGTTAGAAAGAGAGCGTATAAAAGGGAATTGATTTGATGTTAATCATAGTTTTGTGACGTGCACGCAAAGATCCGTTGACCCAACTGTAACATATACCACCGAATAAATATAAGAAGAAGGGTCAGCCGGCGTTCTAGCTTTCATGTGGCGTTTACAAAGACGAGCCGCGGCGGCAGCAAAAAATTGTATGGTCGTATGCCGCCGCTGGGTCGAGCGCTCGAATACGGGGGTTTCTTCAAAAATAATTCGAACGCGGCGCGGCGCGGTGGATGGAATTAAATGTAAATAGTACGAGTATAAAGTCTGGTCGGTATGTATTTGAAATAGGATAACGTATAATAAACAAACATATTATATATACATATATACATAAATATATTAAATGTGTATATTTATTTACACAGAACAAAAACAGAACAAAAAAATAATAACAAACTTAATGACATTAAAAAGCACAATCCGAGGCAAAATAATAAAAACAAAGTTATCTTTGAAACATATTACACATAAAAAAACAGGCAAATGAATGAGCAGAATGAGTAATAAATATACATGTATGTATAATGTTAAATAAAGAAATAAAAATAAAGAAAACATAGGGAACACATTTTTAAAAAAAAAATTGGACGGAATTGCATTATATTTCAGACCAGGTCTGAAGCTATTTTCCAGGAAATCATGAGTTGTAAAATGCAAATCACATACTGCCAATCTGTCATAACACTGTCCCACAGTAAGATTAGCATATTTGTGCGCTCCTACAAACTTCAAAATGTCTTTCCAACGTTGGCATCTGTAAAAATCCAAAGTACAAAAATATATTTTTTTTAAGCTTATAAAGAAGAGGATAATCACGCTGTTCGCAGAAATGTAGCAAAATACCATACACTTACACATCTTGCACATCAGACCACATTTCTTACCTTATTTCATCTCTCGGACAACGAAAACATATTCTCCCACCAGGTCCTTGCCTGCTATTGTAGCCCCCTACGCAACAAGATCTCGGCATTTTTATAACCAACTTTATAATAGTTTAATAAATATACTATGTACAAAAAACACACCGATTCCAAATAAGACCTTCCGGTAGTGAAGACAACCTGCAATTAATTAACTGACTCACAACGTATTATTCGCCCCGGCCTGGTATACTGCGAGCGTTAAGCCTTCACACACGTGCATATCGACGGACTCCGCCTGACTCCGAGAAACGGTTGCGACAGCGACCAAACACAGCCGCGTGGAAATAACGTAAAATAGGGCGGGACTTAGAGTGACCCTTCTTGCTATATTAATGTTCGGTGACATATACATACACATGTTTTTGTTGGATAATGACATATTCTAATAAAAATAGAGACAGAACGAATCTCATCAACTATTAGTTAATTGAGCTACATATACAAATTATTCACAAAAATCCTCAAAAATCGTCTCTCCCTAAAATTACAACAATATCAACCAAAAGAACAGGCTATAGATTTAGATCGAACTTCGGTACAAATGAACATATGTTATATCTGGTCAGTTAGTTATCTGGTAGTGGGGGCCCTAATAGAAAAATGTGTTGAGTATATAAACCTCTCATTTTAATATTTGTCGACTACGAAAAGGCATTCGACTTTATCGATCAACACAAATTATACAGGGCTCTAGCCGAATATCGTATAGACACCCGTTATATGACAACCAGCATCTGTACCGCTACATGGAAAGACAAACAAATTCCGTATAAAAAGAGGAGTACAACAATGCGATACCATTTTTCCCAAATTGTTCATAACACTATTAGAATATATGTTAAGAGACTAAACTGGAAAGAAATGGGTATTAATATTAACGGGAAACTGCTCAATACCCTATATTGTACCGATGAGCACTAGGCTGATTATAGACAAAATACACAAAGCACAAAATATGCCAGAAACATTTAAACGGGCGTCAGATCAAAATGGATCAATCTTGTTATTAGTGGTAACGTTTCGGTGGACGGAGGAAATATGGAAAAAGTGTATTTATATAAATATCTGAGGTAGAGATGGGCGGTTATTGGTAAAAAACCGGTTATAGGTTAACCGGAATTATCTTTAAAAAATAATAACTTGACAAAATTAACCGACACAAATTAACCGGTTATTCAAATAACCTAACCTAGCAAAACTAAATATTTAGTTTTCCTATAGGTTTACTTACCTCTACACTCCATAGGTCTACTTCAAATTTAGATAATAAACTTAGTTAAATCGCATGATTAAATAGAGATTGTAGTAAATGTAAGTATGTATATGTACAAAATTAATTTAAATAAAAATGCTAACCTCACTTTTTTGAGTAGACATGGATATGATATTAAAACTAGTAATTACTTAACGTTCAAATAAACCACACAACTCACAAGTTCTACAATCTACAACCAAGTTATTTTAATCAAATACCAAAGAAAAATAAGGAGACTGAATGAATAGATAATGAAAGATTATCTTCATTACTTGAACTTCAATTTTGTATTCTTTAGTCTAAGCTTCAAGAGAGACTTCAAACTAGAAATAAAATATATTTACGGTGAAACGTGGGTGAAACTGGGCGAAACCATGGAAAACTTTTGAAGAACCGTTGAAAATCCGTTAAAGTCGGTTAAAATTTAAATATAGAATTTAGAGAATCTATTTGAAGTTAGGTTCGTATCACTTGGCTAGCTGGTGGCTAGTAGTAGTCTATGCCATTAGTACTTTGTTTTACGGCTTGATCTGTCAGGGCCATTCGGCCGTTGTTTTGATTTTATTATCATCAGGGTTCGCCTGATGCCTGATTTTAATTTTGACATTTGATGTTTGATGTCATATATTTCGTTTTGGGAGCGGGAGTGGGATTCCCGTTATCGTCGTAATATCTGGAAGATCCGTGCCGTTCGCTTCTTCGAAATTTACGATTCAAACAGCTAATATTTAATTGTTACTTGTTTTAAACAAGTACGATTTTTTTAAAAATAACCGGCTATAGGTTATTGAACGTAATGCAAGGTTATTAGGTTAACTGGTGAAAAAAAACTACCTTTAAATAACCGGTTATTTTAGAGGAAAATACCGGTTATTCAAAAAACCGGTTACTTTTGCCCATCTCTAATCTGAGGCACAAAATAATAATTGGTCGCGACAACCAGACATACGAGATCCAAAGAAGAATAGGACTAACATGGGCAGCATTCGGCAAACTAATATATGTGTTAAAATCAGATCTACAAATGTGCCTAAAAATGAAAGTGTTCTATCACTACGTTATACCAGTACTTACATATGGTGCAGAGACACTGACAAAAAAGTCTATAAATTAAAAGATACCCAATACAGTAATAAAACAGCGTAAAAGAATAACAAATGCTATATATCTATCTGCTTAAAAAACTCAGAGCTGAGCTGGGCATATTGCCAGAAAAACGGACGAGAGATGGACCAAGGTAATGCTAAAATGGCGGCCAACACAGGATGCTCTCGAAAGCAGAGGCACACCTCTGACCGATGATCAGATGACTTGAAGATATTTAAAGGAAATTGTATCCAAGTGGGCACAGGACCGAGAACAGTGAAAAGATTTGAGGGAGGCCTATGTCCAGCAGTGGATACTTCAGGCTGGTTGATGACGGCTAACGTGATGATTTAAACTATCAACTTTAAATGATATAAGAATTCTTTCTTTTCTTTCAAATATGTTTTTACAAACACAAGTTATATAAGTTGGCTAAATGCCAAACAACTAAGTGGTCATATCAGGACCAGATCTCAAAGTGTTGTTTAAAGCCTTTTTAGAGAAAAAGAAATAGTCGTTTAAAGCATACAGTTGTTTTTACAGTTGCAAGATCCAAATGCCCTCATTAGGAGAATCCTACATCCAAAATCTGCAGGTAGGAAGGGTTATCAGATGTCCAGCCTGGACAAGCCTTCAAAAAAAAAAAATTGGGACAAAATCCGGACGTCATAATTTTTTTAGTGAAGTAGCATTATTTACATTAACTACCGATCGATGATGGTTACCAATTTGATTTTATTAATAAAACAAGATCAAAAAAATACGTTTATATTTAAACTTTCAAAACCTAAAACTTAAAAAGTAAAACAACGAATTTACACTACTGAAATTATCAACAATTTTTTAAATAACTATGTACATTTTTTAAAACTAGTTGATTATTTTGCATTACATTACAAATTAAAATCCGTAAGTTTTTGAAAAATCCGCCCGGACCCACCGGTACGTAGTAAAAATCCGGACATGTCCGGATTAATTCGGACCTCTGGTGACCCTATGTAGAATGTTTAGGAGGGGAGTTAATCACCGCGACGTTACAGATCTATTGTGTGTTCCCCTTTCTTGGGTTATAACGAGTTATAACTTATAACTCATCATAGAGTCTCAGGGCTTTAACAAAAGCCAGTATCTGAGACGGCTCCACCGAGACTAGCTTTCCATCCTCAACTGGTGACCCTATATAAAGTTTTTATATTTTTTATGTTCCACCCTCCTCAGTAAACCTGATTGTGATTGTTGTAGTCTCTCAAATTGTATTCTTTTTCATCAGTATGGTTTCTTCTTTATTATTTTCTCGTATTGCTTTAAATACTATTCAATCTACTACAGAAATTAAATCAGGTGTAGCAGATGGGCGATAAAAATCACAATCGAAAAATGAGGGTTGGTGGGAAAATGAGGAGCTCACTGGGGATTAAGTATACAGTTCTGTAGATTCTTTTTAATCGTAACTTTGATGTTATTTTATATTCTTAATTTATTTATTTGTAAATATTTCAAAATTAGTGATTATTTGGTAATACAACTTAATTCTTTAGTTTAATTATTATTAACATTAACTGATTTAAATAAAATTATTTTAAAATTTGAGTATGTTACAGATATGCCAGTTGCAAAAAAAGTTAAAAAAGTATATTACACTATGGAGGCACTTTTTTTGATACCAACAAGAAAATGTTTAAATTTTTATCTCCCACAAGAATTTTTTTGCTATTGCATTCTGAAATAATTTAATATATCTTACTCATATCGGAATTTATCGGCAACTTATAAATATATAACTTTGTAAATATTTACGTCTTTGACAAAAATATATTGGGAAACAATTTTACGAAAATTGATATGTACTTATCTCTCGGCGGATATTCGTTTTGACAATTCAAGATGTTTCTTCCTGTAATCCTGTACGATCAGTCAGTATTTGCGCAAATCACAAATGCAAGTCGCAGATATAATAAAATACGGAACATGTTTTCTTTCTCCTCGTTTGCTTCTTGTCTGTTCTCATATCCGTTATTTCTTATTTTTGTTTATAAATTTTGTTTTCAATTGGAATTTTAATTAATGTTATTATGACTATAATTGTCAGATAATACCAATTTTTGCACGCTATATTAAACTAGCTTATATGTTGATAATTAATTGGTAAATTCCTATTAACATATTAATTAATAATTTTACATAATTTGAGATTTTTAGTCATTTACAAAATATAACTATACAAATTAGCTTTTTGGAAAAAAATGTGGTTTAATCTTTTAAGTAACGTAATAAATGTAATAATGTACTAAATAAGGTAATAATCTCCAAAAGTAATGGCAGCAGAGAGCTGAAAGTGAAAAAACACATTTATGATTCAAACACATTTAGCAATAAAATATAACAAAAAGAAACAAAACCACACACTGATTACATTTATATACATACCGGGCGTTTCTCAGAAGTGACTTATCCATATAACTTTTCTTTTAAATAAAAAAAAACGAGATTCGGTATGTTAGATATGACATAAAGTGTGATTGATTGACGTATTCACCGTTTCAACGGAAATGATTACAACTTTTAATTCATAAATGACACCCTTGGTATTTTTGACTTTATTTGATAGAAGACATTTTAAATTTCAATTTAGTGTGTCATAGCCATTAATGTAACGATAAATTGACTCAAAAAATCAAGTCTATGGTACCAAATTATTCGTAAAATAATACCTTTTCTAAATATGCTGATGAGCCACGAGCCACTCTCGTTTCATTTGGAAAATTTGAGTTATGATTAAAAATACAATTTGGGAATTTTTTAACCGTCCACGAAAAACATCAATCATCATCAGACGATCAAATATATTTTTTCAAGGCCTCTTCACAAAAAATTAGAGTTTTTAACAGAACCATGGCATTCTACAATTAAATATAAAATACGATTTTTAAGTGTAAATATCAAAAGTTGACATATGATATGTCATTCTATTCAGAATGTCATTTTCTATCGAATAAAGTAAAAAATACCGAGGGAACCATTTAAAAATCATTTCCGGTGAAACAGGAAGTGACCGAAAACAATTGAATACGTCAATTAATACTAATTTATGTCATATACCAACATATCAAATCCCGTTTATTTATCTGAAAAAATAAAAGTTACTTATAGGAGTGAGCCGCTTTTTAGAAACACCCGGTATGGCGTCAGTTTTATATCCTATCATACATGGTATTCTGACTAGAATGCCAGCCCATTATAAATTCTAAAATCTTAGAATCATCATAGTGTTACGACAAAAAATATGTACGCCATCAAAATATTTTTTTACCACCTTCAGGGCACGTTTCTTTACCAAGTTACCTCCCCCATCTTGAACAGACGACTAAAAAAACAAATCAGTTTTATATACAGATTTATTTCGATACAAAATAATAACCGTTTTTTATTATCAGCTGGTTGTGTTTTTACGTTCCCTAACTTTTAATGCATTTTAAACCCTTTACATTATTTAAATAGGAATCTTACATGTCTGTGGAAGATTAATTATGTTTAATCAGCTCAGGATATTTTTGGACTGATATTAATAATACATATTCAAACAAAACAAATATACCCTTGAAAATAATATATACTTTGATATAATATTAATCAAATTCCTTAAGCTACTTACTTAATTCAAAATAAGGCCTTATTAAAATATTGTTTTTTTTTAAATTGATAAGTGTGCTAATTGGGTTGAACAATTTGTTTGGAATATATCATGGTTATTTTTACTAAAATCATTCGTTTCGAGTGAGAAAAATCCATTGATAAATGTTGGTGAGCAAATATGGGAATACTTATCGGTAAATAAACACAACAATATCTATTGCTGCAGTATGTACTTTTTTCTTTATTGACAAGGCGATATCTTCTGTTTAATGGGTTTAAGAAAGTTGAGAAAATTGGAATAATATATTGGAATAATTGGAATGTAAGGTATGTAGGTATATCTCTTGCAATCGAAAGATGTGTACAACCTATTTTAGATAGGAACTATCGGAAACAAGAAATAACCATCTTATGCGTTAGTCAAGCAGCATTAAAAGCGATCAACTCAGTAGCCATCAATTCGAAGTTGGCCAAAGAATGCCAAAAGAAATTGAACAAATTGGCAGATTAGGCAAAGAAAATAGAGTTCTCCTACTCTGGGTGGCAGCCCACCAAGAGAAAGAAGGCAATTTTAGTAAACCCTCTAGCTAGAAAAGAAGCGAACACTTCATTAAAGCGAAACTCAAAAACCTGGAAGACTCCATCCGTAATCTGGAATGAAAGTCCTCCAACGGATTAAGACTCGAAAAAGTTTCTCGGAGCTTACGACCGAGCTTCAGCTAATTTTGAATTTTAGGTTATCCAATTCATTTTTATATTTTACTCAAAACAGTAAACCTCTGACAAACCGGCGACGCGGCGGCGGCTCCCAAATGTTGCCATTATTTTTTTAAATTTTCAAAATTAAATAGTAATAATAATAATAATAATAATAATCGGTTATTATCAATTTATTTTAAAAATGGTAAAGAGAAAATATGTTTCTTTTGGCCAAATTTACCACCTCTTACAATATTTGCACTTATTTCTGGGACACCCTGTATAGTAGACTTTATATAATTTGATCATAATCTATCCTCTTAGGTTAAACTGGGTTTTTTTACCAATCAAACGGTAAATTAATCAATTAAAACATTTGCGACTATCCGAACTACGTAGTAATCGAAAGCTGACATAATTTTTAGTAGTATTCCTTCAAATCATTTTTATTATTATTATCGCCTAATTATATTGTATAATATTTTATTTGCTATGACGGACAAAACGGGTTAAATATTAACGGTTTTTATAGCCCCATACTCTCTATTCATTCATGCGGTTCGTCAATTCGGTTCGCCATTTCGTCTTGTAATCCCATAGTCACTATACGTGGATGCGTCGATTTGATGCAACGCATAGATTTGCAACGCAACGATTTGATGCAACGCATAACAGCAACTATGTTACAACCGAACCAAAACAATCAAAAGAAATATCAAAATGGCAATAGACGAATTACCAAACAAACTAACGAATGGCATCGACGAACCGCACGCACAATTTGTATGGACACCGCATCATACCGTTGATTGAAAGAATTGGGAATATATGCAACCTAATGGGCGAATTCGTGACAACACTGGTTTGATTTCCCCTTTCGTCTCAAGTGCTGTACGGTGAAGCCACCAATCGTTTTGCGGTAAACGCATAAAACACTTATCTTCTCTAATTCGCTCGGCGAAGGCATATCGAAGACGGTGTGAAACTGAAAACTACAGTGTTGCCATATTAAAAAGTGTAATATATCTGTAATACGTTTGACGAAAATATCTTCGGATGAAAAAGCTGCGTTGTATCGAAAATTTATTAGTGTTAAACATAGAATAAACAACTAAAATACAAATTCTTTTATAGGTGCTGAATATTTCGTATGATCGAAAAAAGCCGTTTAATTGGCTTGGAAATGACGGTTACTGACATTTACAATAATGTTTTACATATATGAAATAACAGCGATATTCATTTCCAAGCCAACTCTGATGCCGTTCTTTGTTTAATCATATAATATTATATTAAATTGTTTAATGATAGGAAATCCGTATTATTAACGTACTGTACCCAAAATCCGTAAATCTACGGATTAATCCGTAGTTCTGGCAACACCGTCTCCGGCAACCACTCACTCTGACGACTGAAAGCAGAACTACGGTACAGTATTCTTTATACGCTGCTTTGTAAACGACTATCAGCGCGCAGCCGCTCAATGCTAAACTAAATCTCGGACAGGCTAACGGTAACGCAAGCTACATCTCGGACATGTTTTGTGCTACGAAATCGCCCATAAGGTTGCGCATCTTCTTATTTCTTCAATTAATAATGGTACTCATTGTGCGTGCATTGACCTATCCTCTCATCAAATTGACGAATTAACACATACTGAAATGGGATGACGAACCGAATCGAAGTATCACATCAACGAACCGCATCATACACTCGTATGCGTGCATCCACGCATCAACGCATAGTGAGTATGGGGCTTTAGACAGATTTCGCCCATATACAAATTAAAGAAATAAATGTTATTATTTATTAATCGTATTCTCGCTCATTTACATAATATACGATTATTGTAATAGCCGACATATGTGATTTTTTTAGCTAAATGTAATCCAGTTTGTCCCTACCCTCGCCCATTAAAAGTAATTTACCTTAAAATAGTTTTCCTGTCGTTTTGACCACCCCCGGCTTCCAACAAACATCTGCTTAAGTACGCGGTTAAAAATTAGGCACGTTCTACATGACTTGAAAGAATACAATAATGTAAATTGCATGCACAATGGCCTTAGCAACTTCATTAACACAGCGTAAATATTACTTAAGTTGTAGTTTGTGACATCAATAGTATACTTCTCTGTGTTTGGCAATATCTTTAATTTTCACAACGTTTTGTTTTCAACGGTATTTTTAGAATATTTTGACTAAAATATTGTATTTTTTTTTTCTCTACAGATATTTGGAATCGAATTTATCAATACCCTGTATCATTGACATAAATTAAATATGTTGTGTAAATAATTATTAGACTGAAACCTTAAATGTGAATTTTCATTTATCATCAATTTATTATCAATTTTTCATTTTAGTCAAATAACTACCTACTCAACATGTTCCTTTTTTGTCAATAATGACATGTATTGTCTATTTCCATTCTAAATATCTTGAGTTATGTTATATCTTTTGTTGCTCGTAGCAATTTTTACCAAGAAATCTTTTTTACGTACAAAATCACGGAAATATATATTTTTTCACTCATTAGTTTTATACAGGTACGGGCGAAAAGTTATTACTCTTCAAAACAGCTAAGACACATGTAGGTGGCGCCCCCTACAAATAGGAGTCATATTAACATCAAAATCAAAATTCTCATGTCAAAAAACTCACAAACACCAAGTTTCATCCAAATATTGACGTTGTAGAATGTAGAATGTTTAGGAGGGGAGTTAATCACCGCGACTTTATAGATCTATTGTGTATTCCCCTTTCTTGAGTTATAACGAGTTATAACTCATCATACAGTCTCAGGGCTTTAACAAAAGCCAGCATCTGAGACCAGTTGTTTCTCAGTTTCAGCCTACTGAGGTGTTCGTTGGGGAGACAGTGTCCTGTTAGAAACCCCGTGACAACCCGAAGATTGTTTTTACTTAAATCAAGGAAAACCTTTGATTTTTCTCGGTCATAAGTTCTGAGGAACTTTTTTGAGTGTCTTAGACCGTTGGAGGACACCCATTCCAAGTTACGGATGGAGTCTTCAAGATTCTTCAGTTCCGCTTTCAGTTAGTTCCCGTTTGGAAAACAGAACGGTTCTGGTCCAGTTAGTGGAGTGTTCGCTCCTTTTCTAGCTAGATCATTTGCTTTTTCCTCGGCTTTTTCGTTGCCGTCTATCCCTTGGTGAGCAGGCACCCAGAGTAAGAGGACTTTATTTTCTTTGCCTAATTTGTTGGGCTTCTCTAGGCATTCTTTGACCAACTTCGAATTGATGGTTACTGAGTTGATCGCGTACATGTTATACATGCCAGTCTCTGTACTTTGCACAGGTTTTGCCTTGCTGTACGTTGCTCTAGTCTTGTATACCAAGCATCTGCTCCATAAGTAATCATGGGTCTTACTATCATGGTATACATCCAGCGCAAAATGTTAGGGGCGCAGCCCCACCTATTTCCCGCCAGTCTTCTGCGTATCATGAGAGCCTTCGTGGCTTTGCTGGTAATGTTCTTAATATGCCTGTTCCAGAGAAGTTTACTATCCAGGGTTATTCCCAGATATTTCACTTCCTGAGATGGCAGTATTTCCTTTCCATCTAGATGGATTCTTTTCAAGTTTTTCAAACTTCGCTTTCTGGTGAATGGCACTACTGCGGTTTTATATGAGTTAATACTTAGCCCGACAGTCCTGCACCATCTCTCAGCGATGCGGAGTCCTCTTTGGATAATATCACACAGGGTGACTTCATGTTTCCCCCGTGCAATGATGACTATGTCATCTGCATACCCTATGCAGTGTATTCCCGCTAGAGTTAATTCTTCCAGTAGTTCATCCACTACCATGCTCCACAATAGGGGAGTGGTCACTCCACCTTGTGGAGATCCTTGCGTTGTTTTAACAACTACAGTTTTGGTACCTATCTCAGCCTCTGCTGTTCGTGTTGAGAGCATTTCCCAAAACCAGCGAATTATCGTATTGTTCACCCCTCTTGTTTCAAGAGATCGCTTGACCACCTTGTGAGGTATATTGTCAAACGCCCCTGCAATGTCCAAGAAGGCACAAAGTGCTGTTTCTTTGCTATCCGGGCTTGCCTGTAAATATTGCCGTTACTTCAGAAGTTGAATGAATGAAATTTCTACACCCTGTATCTCTGAAACTAAGCATTTTAGGACCTACATTTATAAGAACTTTTTTACTTAATTTTATCTGCAGAATATGCTGGCGAAGTTTTCGGACCATTCTGTGTAGTTAAAATATTGAGCTTTAAATAAAATTAAAACTTGAACACAAAAATTATTTTTAGGGCAAGACAAAATTAATATTGAACATAGGTCACATTTAAAATCAAGTTATTAATATAAATAGAACACCCAATATATTATTCCAATATTCAATAGGAAATGCATGCCTCTTCAAAATTCATTTCAATACAAACTTCGAATTCCGCGTCCGTAGGAGAGAACATTGTATAAGCGCCACCAATTATACCAATTATATTATATAGATATGGTCACCCTATATATCAATTATATAAAATATAACTGCTATACAAGGTGGTAACATACTTGGTAATTTGATATATACCAGATGTTCGAAAAAAGGCATCAAAGACGATTGAGGAATGACAATCGATAATAATATTAGCGAGGTCAAGCCCCAGACTGTATTTACTTCGCCACTATCCTTCTTTATTTTTTAATGGCGTGAGATGAACCGCCTATTTAAAAATAGATATATTTATGTAAATTCAAAACATTCATTTTTAAGACACTCTGTATACATAAATAAAATTATTGATTTTGAAAATATTCGCAAAAGTGGGGAGAGGGAAATCAGGCGACGACCAGAGATGATAGTTGTTAGATAATAGCTTCTAGACTACCATTCGAGACGCATTGATATTATTTTGGTTCTTGAGTTTTGTGACAAAGAATGTTATTAAAGGTAAAGTAAAAGTTTTCTCAATAGTTAACTAATGTTAACTAAATCATATTATTTTGTTTTCTTGTTCTAATTCTGTTATTAAAGCTTTTCCTTATTCATTTGATCTGACAAAGACAATATATAACATGTGTATGCATATAATGGAATCTATTTATGCTGTAAATAATGTCAGTTTAAAAGTAATCTAAGTAAAATCGTTTAATGTTCCTTCGTGCCGATGTTTGTGGTTTGTGAGAATAAGGGCCTTGTTGAGTGTACTAACCATTTTCGACCGTGCATGGGCGAATATCTTAGCTCGCAAAAGGGCAAACAAAACAATAAATAGAATAATTCATAGAACAATTTATAAAGATTCTAATATATATAATTTCTAAAGATATTGGCACCAAACCTTCAACTTTAGCGTCGATTCCGCAACAAGGGACTTCCTACCTACGGGTGGAGACCCGTTAAACTAACAAAAACCTCTTCAGTTTTGAACGATATAAATGTGGCATGTTTTGAATGTATTAAACTATAAACCTAGGTATGAGGACAGTTTCTATATTATTATTTCTCTTTTATTAAAGTTCTAGACAGCATAGTTAGATTCTCTGGAATAGTGATCATGGTTTTCTCTGCCGTGCTCTTTTACATGTGAATTTCAGGCAGAGTACGGCATTCCTTTCGTTTCATTTAATAAAATAAGTAGGGCTATTTACAAATTTAGCGTTTTATTTACATAACATATTCTCCTCAAATTTCCCAAAATATTGTTTCTTTTGAGGCGCACATCCGAGGTAATCACAATAAAAAAATATTTAACACAACGTAGGTTCCTTTCTTTCTTTTAAATTTCTTGTTATACAGTTGGCCAAAATATTACCTTTTCAACTTTGTTGACGAATTTGGGTTGTTACACTACAGGCGCTATACAGGTTGTTAATTTGTTTATTACTCGCGGCAAGAGCTTTATGGTTGAAATATGGCAACCTCGGCCCGCTCGTCGATAGGCGACGACGCGACGCGACAGGACAAGTCGGCAGAAAACCCTATAAGGGCATGCATTCTCAATAGGCCGTGTTGCCATTCTGTTCCCCTATAAGTAACTGTGCAGTTAACAACCTGTATACTGCCAGTTGGCCTTTATTTGCCAAAAAGGTTGTCATTTATTTTTATATTGAGTAAAAATGATTTTTAAAAGGAGTAATTTAAAGTTACAGAAAAAATATTTTTTTGGAAATAGATTTGTGTGACTGGAAACGCGCTATCCTTTTTCTAATCTTTCTATAATTAGTGTTAATTTGATAAGTTTTATATCAGTGTTTAGTAAATGAGGTCTAGAGATTGATCTCGCCAAAATGATGATCGTCTGTCATTCCCCAGCCAGGCCAGCCTACTAATTGTTCAGAAAATACTGCAAATATCGATATATCACCAACTTAATTGTCATTTGTTATTATTGAACTTTCAAATTTTATTAAAATTTTGGATTGCGGACAGAAGATCTCTCTGTCAGTCGTTTGTTTTACAGAATTTAATTATTTTTAAAAGTACAGCCATATAGTTATTCGATCATTACAAATTCATAGATATAAATCCAAAATATATTGGCCGAAAAGACCAACAGTTTAAACATCATTATTTAAAATGATATTGGCAAGAGGCAAACTAAAACATAGAGAATGTGATTTCAGAACCTTTTATATTAGTTTTATTGTTCGTCTTTTATTTGAATGTTTCAATAAATTATGTTATTAGTGTCTGAGTTCGAACATTTATGTTAAACTCAAGATAGTAAAAGTAAATCTAAGTAAATAAGTATAAGTACTTAAACTAAAGAATTCCATGGCTATATGTTGCTATGATCACAGTCTGTAGTGTTATTTTAGAACCTTTTACACTAGTTTGATTGAACAACACTCCTGTTGCACTGGAATGTTTCTTTAAATTATATTATTTGTTTCCAAGTTCGAACATTTGATAAACGCTATAACCTCTAAGATAGTATCGTAATTTAACCTATAGTCTTCCATCCTTAACATATTGAAGTTGAGTTTGTTTTATGCCAGTTTTTAATTAGGAAGTAATCTACACAAATTTACAATTTAACCGGAATAAGCATCAATTTATATTACGCAAATAGTATTAAAAATGTTTTACTTTTTGTATCCAATTCAATAGTATTTTACACTTTGGTTATAAATTATTTTGCAACTTACGGTAAAAAGTAATAATTTTCATAGAAAATTTGCTTAGAATATTTTATGCTCAGTATATTTCTGTAAACGATTAGAATATGTTAACTTATATTTCAAAATAACTAATGCTAAAACTGTAATTAATCAGTTCATAATTTATAAATACACTAGAGACTGTTTTTTATACTAACCTACTTTTTACCTACAAATTCAAAAGCCATTGTTTGTTAATGCCCTCTCAAGAATTTAACTGTATATATTTCAAATGTAAATGCAAGGTATTATCTGGTATAACACATACAGAAAAATTCTTTTGTTAAAGTTAATCAATTAATAACTGGAGTTATTATACGGTGTCAGTGAAACTCAGATAAAGTTATATGGTGTTAATCTTTTTTAAAAAGAATTTTACAGTATTTAGAAGTATGTAGGTGTAAAGTTATGATGTGAGAATCGATAAAGGCCTTAACCCCCTGTAGCTACGAAACAAAACAAAACCGGACTTATGTTGATATGAAAAATAAATATCACTTTTACGTGAGGAATCTCTCCACTAGAGATGTTACATGTTTTTTGAAGCACCTTGTAGTAATTATGTTAACATGGATGCAAAAACGTGCGTCTAAAATAACAAAAAATTGTTGTAAAGTAGCACAGTACCTAACTGTATTATTATCAAGTACTGTTCTTATTTCACAGCGATGAATAACTAATAACCAGAGTTTTCTTATTTAAACAGTCGCCTTTGTCATGAGGGCGCATTCCTAGTGAAGTTTGTGTGATTAATTCAATTGACAAGAATTTTGGACAAATCATGCGGGTTTAGCTCTTAAATAGAAGGGTCCTCGGTAACCGAATCGTTGTTTAAATGTTCATAGTCGTGTATATCTTTTGATTGCGAGAGTAAAATACCATTCCAAGTAATCTATTTATGGTTTGAACGTAATAGATTTAACCCTTTGTTGAGAATTTCGGGAATTGTTTTACTGAGTTTCCTTTTAATTGCATATAGGATTAATTGCTAACCAGACATACAATTATTCATTTTTAGTTATGTGCAGTGAAATATTAAATATTACTGTAGGATATGCTGGATATGGCATATTTATTAATCGCATACAAGTGGGAACATTACTTGATTAGAATTTGTAATTAGAACAAGAGAGTACTTAATTGAGTTTATTTTTCCATTACACTCACTGGCTAAATGCTGCAGATTGTACTTTTGCTTGTTTGGAAGTCTAATTTTTTATGTGTTTATATAATGTTTATTTGTAATATTTTAGACTACAATGCAATGCAATAATCTGCAATATCGATTTGTATATTGTATTGTGTATTTTTGTAAATCCCAGAATTACTAACACTTTTTGGTCAAAAAAGATAGTTCAGCGTCTGTAAAGTGAATGACACTTTTAATCAAATAAACCATAAAACGTGTATTTATACATTAAAATACTTATAAACTTATAGTTTTATGTGACATTTCATAAATGAATTCCAACATGTGCTTTTAATGGTCCATCTATTGGTCTGCGTTTGCTGAAATGTACAAATAGCTATAAAGCCTCTCATATCCATGCAGCAATTTAACAATATATCAAAAATTCATAAAAGAATCACAAAAAATGAGGCAATCATTGTAGACTCAAAAGCTCCAATTCAAAACTAAACAAAAATATTCCATGTGTCATAGTGGCAGATTAATAACTTGCCACTAATTCAAGAATGCCACAGATAGAAACCAAAACATAACGTACAACCATGTTTATAACAAAAAAACTTTGCCAAATATTTGACTATAGACACTTAGAGCCTTTTAGTTTCACCTCATTAAGTGAAAAAAATTGACTTTGTTTAATGACAGTCAATCATAACATTAATATGGTTAAATGAAGATAAATTTGTGAAAAGAACTATTATTATTTTTTGAAGTTTTCTCTTTCGCTGGCGAAATTTCCTACTTCTGCCCCAGCCGGTAATAAAAATATTCCGATAACTATAATACTGCGTAGAGCTTCCTGTGGCTTCCCTATCAAATTTCAAGCGAAAGAAATATGCCGGATAGTCGAAAAACTAGTATCGATCTGTTTTCCTTTCAGGGTAGGGCATAGTCGGAGTGAATTTATGAATCATGTCTCGTATAATCAACCGACTTGTTAGCTGTTACTCTCTTTTTTCATTCTCGATTTCTATTTCAATTAAATAATGGACAAACATGGTGAACCGGCTGTAGACCGAAAGTATTTGAAAGGGTTCGAAGAGAAAAAGTCGTAAATAACATACTTACTTAGTAATAATCTGGATTTATAACGTAAAGTTTGAGGTTTAATTGATAATTTGCACTAAAATTACAAAATTATTGCTCATTTTCGTGCTAAATGAAAGGAAGAGACTGAAAACTAATACATAAAATATAGCCATCATCATGATATAAAAAGCATTTAGTTTATTTGCATAAAAATCTGCGAAATTGTATTTGTTCATGATACAGTTATCAGTAGTCTCACATTCTTTTTTATGTATTTTTGTTTTAAATCATAATTAGTTGCACGTAAAGACAACAAGACTGTCAAGGAGAGAATGCATGACAACGTTAGTATACTCTGTTTTTTTCTCAGGTAAGATTTCGACTGAGGATGACAGAAAAAAAGCAGATGACTTCCATACCAATCCATTTATTTCACAAAAAAAAGTTTCTAATATTTTTTAAGTTAACTATGGATGGGTTTATAAGTAAATACGTCATGCGTCGTCTCTTGTTTTTAATCAGTTTTATTGGTTTATTTCAAAAACGACAGATCAAGTTTTAA
Organism: Sitophilus oryzae; assembly: GCF_002938485.1. Classification (NCBI taxonomy): domain Eukaryota; kingdom Metazoa; phylum Arthropoda; class Insecta; order Coleoptera; family Curculionidae; genus Sitophilus; species Sitophilus oryzae. The sequence continues at coordinate 1,154,621 of NW_022146782.1, forward strand.
TATTATTGGTTTGACGCAACGATAACGACAAACGGACTCCGATGCGTATGAACCCGACTTAAAATTTTTGAGAGTTGTCAAACTCTTGCCAAATTATAGGTTATAACTTTGTGTTAAATTATGTCAAATAGAAATGATAAATATTTTGCATTTTGGACTGTGTTGTTACTTGTGTTTCGTGTTTTTTTTTAAATTAAGTGGAGGAAAACTCGAGGGAAAATTAAGTGTTGACCCAGACCATAGTTTACAGTTAATATTCGGTGCCCAGAGACCACCAGAAACACAGTTTGCCAGACACTATGACCAGAGAGTTGCATTAGCCACAAATAAAGTTGTATACCATCTCGTATATGGTACCAAAAACTGGAGTAAGTATCTGTAAAATAACACCACACGATAGGTAAATAATACATTTTAGTACTAGCAGAAAAAATTAAGATTAAAGTTAATTAGCCTAGATTAGATTTTTTCAGTTTTATACACTGAAAAAAAGGATCTCTCAGTCGAAATGAATATGACTGACCCAAAAAATTGGCGCTTTTCAATAGGGCCAAGAACGACGTTCCTTTACCCAAAGCATTAACTCTCTTTTTTTAAGCTTTAAAAAATTACTTTAGAGAATAGAAGAATCTATCTGTCCAAAGTATTTCACTCTTGACCCAAAATTAATATGCAAAGAAGTTCTTGCTACAAGAACAATAGTCTCTTTGATTCATGCAAAAATTCTTGATTGAAAAGGGACATTTCTTGATTAAAGAGACACTTTTCTTAAACCAATAGCGAATACCATTGACTCAACTAAATTATTTTGATCTAAGAGAAGTCTATACATAATTTGCGCAGCTATTACGAAGTATATTATTTCTGATAAATTTAAGTTTTCTCCTAGTCAGTAAGTAGATATTATTTTCCCTCGATAGTAGGTAGTTATTTCTGCTTGTTCACTCCTTTGGTGTTTTTTGGGGTGGTTCATCACTCTACAAATTACAAAAAAATGTTACATCACGATTAATCAAAGTAAAGCAAACAAATTATTAAAATTATAAGCTTTGGTCACATTTTGAATTCTTTAATACGACAACTTGAAATTCTAAAATTTTTGTAATTATTTGCATAAAAAAATCGATACCTAGGTATATTCTTATTCTATCTATAGTCAGGCATGCATTATCTAAACAGGTGTATTAGGTAAATGTCTCTTACCTTCAAATAAAGCAAATAAATGCTCTAATTTCCATTTTTTTTCAGAAACTCCTTTAAAGAATCCATATATCCTAAAATTTGTCCATAAAAAATGACAAATACAAGTTAATAACGATCACTAATTTGTTATATGATATGCGTTTATGTATAAAAAATGCAATAAAATTCCAAGTGGAAAATTCAAAGCAACAAAACCTGGGCGTAATATGATGTGCGACCTATCAAATGCGACGTGAGACTGATCGGACTGCCGACTTATTGTATATAACCATCCTTCGTCATCGTCTTTGCGTGTCGTTATTATTTTTCATCAAAAGAGTATTTAGCTACTGGAAAAATGGCCATGTTTCTTGAATGAGGTACTTCCTAGCGTATTTTGTTATTATCTTAAAACAAAGTAACTTGCACTTGGTTGAATAAAAATAGATTCAAGAGAAATTTTCGAATTTTTCAAGAGAACAAGTTTTCTTGAGTCAAGAGAGTTTTTCTTCAGGGAACATATTTTCTTTTACGCTAAAATAAATTCTCTTGCCACTAATTTTTTTTTCAAGAACGATGATTTTTCAAGATCTTTTTTATCAGTGTACATTTTTTTTCACAATATTTTGAAGTGTAATCACTTGTCACTCAAGATTTAAATATAATTATGATTATGCGTTCCAATTGTACCAAGTTATTTCTTTGTAAAATGAAATAAACTACTTTGAAATTAAAATGACAGACATCTATCACTGTCAAGGATTTTGTCGTTGGACAGACTATAGTGTTTTACATTAATTGACAGATTATTCCGTCATTTTTGGGTGTCAAAATCTTGACTGACTAGTTTAACAGAATTTGGACCATTTTTCCAATCTTTTGTAGATCAGGGAGTAGAAACTAGCTAAAAAGCTGGCTATTTCAATGAGTTGTAGAATGTAGAATGAGTAAGAGGGGGGGGGGTTAATCACCGCGTCCTTAAATACTTATTGTGTCCCTTTTTCTTGTGTTATAGCTCATCATATAATCTATAACTCATCAATCATGGGGATCTTCCTCTTGTAGGGGGGACAGGGTATTTCCCATCCTCCTCTGATAACAGATGTTCATCGTCCGAGGAGTGGGTATCTACCTCCTACGAGAGTACACACCCCTCCACGGTTGGGGTTTAGCTCTCCGTGCTCTTCACAGTAAAGTTTTTCTCTGGCTGAGGTACCTATGAGATCAACGCTGGAGGTTGGCGGTGGAGGCTGTCTATATTTTCTCGACTTTAACTCAGTCTCTCCTTAGACCTGATACCGGTGTTGTACCGAATCTATAATATACGATATATCTTTCTCTATTGCCTCCTTGGAATTGAGGCCAATTACACCGCAAGGGTTAGTCGGTTCACTTCTAGAGTCCCGCGTGTAGAAATAAGAGAGACGAGAATACAATGGGTTGCCCTCTGGTGCCACTAGAGGGTGCCTAGTATGACGGACATCCCATCCGGCATCGTTATACGTCTTGGTAATTCCTTGGCCAGGATTGTATTGTATTTGTATTTGACTAAGAGTGGGTCCCATAGGGGACCCTCCACTGAGGCCGCGAGGGCCTATTGTGGCTCAGTTTCTACAAGCTCTAATTTACAAGAGCGTCAAAGTTTATCCTCAAGACCCAGCCTCTTAATATAAGCCGTTATGTCTGAGGGCGATATGTCTCCTAGGTCTGATAGGTCTAGCATGGGTTTGCCAAACATCTCAAACCTGGTCCTGCTCCCAGCGGGGCAGGTACACATAACGTGCTTCATTGTTTCATCATCTTCCCGTCATCTTCCATACAGAGTCGGCATTCGGCGTCTTCCACCAGTCCCGTCCTCTGTAGGTGAGATCTCAGCCGGCAGTGGTCCGTGTACACTGCAGTGAGCACACGCGTTCCATTCCTACCGGCCTTTAGGAGTTCTCCTGTTCTATGTTTGGATGGCCCTGCTAGGATTTTCTTGGCATGTTCCATTCCGGGACTGTCACTCCAGTCCCGGAACGTCGCACTCCTAACCCATTCGCAGAGCCTGTCTCTTGCGAGATTTTTAGGAACGCTAAGTGTCGGTTCTGGGCCTACGAATGGCGAGCCTGCACCAATTTTGGCGAGGGAATCAGCACGTTCATTTCCCTCTAGGCCGACATGTCCCGGTATCCATATTAGCGACACTTTGTTCCTATCTCCCAGTATATTGAGTAGTTTCTTACAATGAAGAATCATCATAGACGTGCTTTTCGTTGCCTCAAGTGCTTTCAGCGCAGCTTGACTATCCGACAATATGCATATTGTTTTCCCGGTGTATTGCTGTTCTACCAGCAGTTGCACACAGGTTTCAATAGCATATAGCTCAGCTTGGAAGATCATGGTGTGTTTTCCAAGACTGTGGTAGATCTCAGTCTTTGGACTGCTGCAGTAAATTCCTTTGGCCAGGATACTACAACCAAGGACAAGACAGTGAGATGCTCCTTAGACCCTGCCAATGTACCAGAGTGGATTCCCACTAGCACCTGAGTAGGAGCCTCTCCACCATCGACAAGGTCTTGCATCTTCTTGAGGAAGCTTCCAATGAGTTAGTCGAGTATTACAATTGCAACTTGCATTTGCACTATGCAAAACGTGACTTGTACTTCCGACTGCCCTCAATTTTACCCTTAATGAGAAGTAGCAGGATCTCGGAGTAGCTTCCGTTCTTTAACTCTTGATAGAATTCCTTTACCTTTGCCTATCTGCGTGAACATTTCCCGCCATTCGTTACTATCTCTACCCAGGATATATATGAAGACACAATTTCATCTCAAAAGTGTTTGGTTTGGTTTGGTTTGGTTCAATACAGTTTTTCAATGTCTGTTTATAAATTTTGTGCTAAGTGTTCAGCTCTTTAATCCCTAGAAAAAGACTGGAAATGCATCTGCCAAACCTCCACCTTGCTAGGAACCTCCAAGTAAATCTTAAATAAAACACTATACTTACTACAAAATTACTAAATTTTAAATGAGAGGGAATAAATTTTTAATGAGAGGGTCCCTCAGACAAATGTGTCCGAGCTCCTGTATGGATCAGAATTACGGATCATGGTACATGGTAGATAAGTAAAGAAACAGAAGAATAATAACTGTCGAAATGTATTATCCCGGAAGACCGGATAGGTCTTCTGAGATATTCAGCTAATAAAAGAAACGTAAGAATAACATATGCGGATGAAATAATGATCGATGGAATCGAAAGAAAGAATTTAAATTTGTTTGGCCATCAGAAACCAAAGAAAATATTTTTAGGAATACCACCAAAGAAAAAGTGAAAGATATAGAAAGGATTGACAAGCAGCCATTCAAGAAGTATTGGCTGGTCATAAGCTTCAAGAAAATGATATATCTCAAAAGAATATTTAGAGGCACATAAATCAAAGAGACATTTTCTGTTGCTCATGTTGCGCGCCTTTAAGATCGACAGAAAGTTTATTTTTAAATCATTTGATATTTTAAGTTATCTATGCCACCACCTAAAGACAGTCTAATTACAATATCGTATAATGATTAAAAAACGGCGATAATGTGGTCTTTGAAATGTCAATGATATCTGTGGGGACGACTCATTTGTGAAGAATTTATGTTTAATTTTACAAAAAAAATCAAGATTCATCTATTTTTAAATAATAATTTACACTAAATATATTAAGCAAGTAAAAAACAAGGTGCTCCGAAACGTTTTTTTGCATGCTTTATGCCGGGGATCGGTATGAATGAAATTTTTATAGATATTTATCAAAGACCGTACTGTATTGTTATGTATGTGTCTTATGAAAATATTCTTTTATTTCTTCTACTTCTGTACACTCCACTGTTATTGTGTCACGCTCGGTATCAACAAATTAAACATATCTCAACAAGATACGTAACTGTGTGTGAATTTACTCACTATATACTATAAACCTATATTCATTCTATATCAGAAAGAGCACTGGCCGATAATTGCACAATACATGGTACATCGAAGAAAAATAGTTTGTACATTTTATTTTTCTTTTGTTGGTGACTCTTTGCTGAAGTATTGACATACTGATAATTTTGTAATATCAAGGAACATTTTCAATACTACAGGTCTTGAAATGACTTAGAGAGATACTGGGTGACTACAAAATCGTTGCAGAAACAATTATTGTATTGCTTTCTATCGAATAAATTTGAAACTTGTGTTCAAAAGGTAAAAACTAATTAGTTTTACCCTTAATTTCAATATCACTTAGTTTTTATCTTAATTTCAATATCACTGTTGTTTTATTGGTTTCTCAATTTCAGATTTCTCGTTTCAAGAAGTTAAACCACTCAGTAAAATATAAATCCGATTATTTTGTTGATTTATCATTGAATTGAATTTAATTTTCTATGAAATTGAAAACAACTTCATAGAAAATTCAGTTCAATTCCAATGAAAAATGAAAAACCAACAAAATAATCGTTTTGGATTTATTTTTATTGGGTGCCATGATGCAGTTTGCTTCAACTTCCTTAAATTTGTTCTATTTTTTTCTCTTCTATCTATTACCTTTTCTTAACTGTTGTTGTCTATACACTGTTTTTTCTTCCCTTTGAGCCACAATAGCTCACTTTGCTTCATTTTCTTATGGGGTTTTTTATTTTCCTTTTCTTTTTTTTTCCTTTAATTTCTTTCCATTTTTTATTTCCTTAACTCTTGTTGTCATTCTACCTCCTTATCCTGCCTTTGAGCTACAATAGCTCACTTTCTTTCAACTTGTCATGGGTATTCCTCTTAACAACCCCTTTTCCATTTCCACCTTCATTTCAGCTCTTTGTTTGTTTAGGTTAGGTTTTTTTCTTTTGTATTTATTCCCTTTCTCACAGAACTCTTGGCGTCTTTCCACCTTTTATTTTCCTCTTTGGACCACAATAAGTCACTTTGCTTCAACTTTCTTTCTCTCTCAGTTTCTTATTTTCTTTTGTAATTTCTATCTATTGCCTTTTATCAGCTCTTATGATCTTTTCACTTCCTTTTCATCTCTTTGAACCACAATAGCTTTGTCTTAGACTTTTCCTTTTTTTATTTCCTTTATCAAGTCTTCATGTATCTTCTCCTTCTTTACTTCTCTGTGAACTACAATAGCTCCCTTTCCTTCAACTTGACATGGGTATTCCTTTTATCAACCCCTTTTTTATTTCGACCTTCATTTCTTCTCTTTAAACTTCAATAGCCTGACACTACCTTATAGACTAGACCAAGGCTACTTATTTCCTGCAAGACCAAGACCAAGACTTGGTCTTGGTCTTGCATTTGCTCATCACTAGTTGTGGGTTCGAATCCTACAGCCGGCAGTTCCTAGGTGTTTGGGAACCTACGTGTACTCAGCCTTAAATAAGTACTTAGTAAATGAGTACTTTTAATAATCATCAGAAGCATCTGAATCAATATATAATCATAATAATCATCAGAAGCATCCCCAAGTAGCAAATTTTATTTTATAAAGGCTGTATAAACAGCTATGTGATAATTTTTATAGGATACCTCAATTCATATAACGTGCTATAAGACCGTAATATGATAGCTTTACAACCAAAAAAGGCCCATTTTTATACCACCGTTTAGTAGTATAGAAGTTCTATAAAAAGGGTATACAACTCTTATGCAACTATTTTACACAGCGTTATATAACTATTATAAAACTTGTTTTATTGTGTATTACGTGGTCACATCTAAGAAACAGAACAATAAAAACATTTGATCATTTAGCGAGGTAAAAGAGTATTTTATTTTTTACCGAAGAATATTAGGAGCAAATTATATTTTAAGCCTGTCGTAAAATGAATCTAGAGGATGTGGATTGTTAAAAAGGAGACTTTATTCGACAATGAAAATGGCGGGTAGAGCCAGAAGGTACAACAAATATGTAATATAAAAAATCATTAATAGGGTTTGAAAAGTAGGGACAATTTTTGTTGCGCCGAAAATTTTACTGGTAGATTATAGGTATGTATTTGGCAAAAAATTAAAGCGCTTTAATTTCGATTAAGGTTTACGTATAAATTTAAACAATAAAATAAAATAAAATTTTCAAAAATTTTTGTTTTTAATTTAATTAAACACTTTATTACTGTCTGTGGGAATCTTATCACAAAATAGTTCTCAAAAATAACATTTTACAATTTATTCTGATGTTTTTAATTTTGCTCATATAATGGCGGCCATAGGCCATACAAAAATTCTGCCTTAAACATGGCGAATTATAATGCAACCATTTTATTATAGATGAATCCCTTAAATAAGTCTTTGTTGTAAAATAAAACGGTATAGGATAAATATCTATCATTACGCAGAATTTCCAGGCACTATAGAACTATTTTGGACATATTGAGATTTGTGACAAATAGATGTTGCCAAATCTCATTTGATTAGTATTTAAACTAACAAACATGATCAGATTTTTATGGATTCATGCACGCAATGCATTTCATGCGTGCCCGACGAGTGAACGGCAACCTAAAGGCTTGGAAAAACAACAATAAAACAATACAAACATTACTACAGGAAAATTTTTACATCAACGTGGCAACAATGCTTTGAAGAAACCAGACAACCCGAAAGATTTTGGCTTTTGGGAACCCAGGGAATTCTCGGGATTATTTACCGTAATTTCGAGGAGTTTTTTCTGACATGCCCTTTATAACTACCACTGCGTTTGTTAACTTTTTTCCAACTTTATCCAGAATTCATAATAGCTGTGATTGATTATACTCGTACGTAGATATTACTTTTGCAACAACACTAACAAAATAATATGGTATACCATTTAATTTAAAATGAGGTTATATTATACATTACCAGTTTTATAATGCAGATATTAAAGCGAATTTATTTTGTTAATCACAATTTTATCATATAAGGCTATATAACTGGTGTTGTATACAGCACCGTAGTTTAACGTAATAAAACATTCTATCATACAACGTAATACAACTTTAATAAGACAAGTTTAAGTAACTATTATATGATCTTGTGACTACTAGTTATATGAATATTATAGAACTCTTACATGGTGGGTATAAGAGCCTAATAAAATAATATGTTTGTTATCATATAGCATTGTCTTATTAACTGTTATATCATACTAAAAGAAATTATCGTTTAATGCGTTATAGGATACGTTGTAAAAACCACTAGAAAATAGTTTAATATCACAACTTTAATTAAAAAACAGAATGGTCGAAACCAAACGCTTAATAAAATCAAGCAGTCCTTAAGGCAACGCTATTCGACTGTTATAAAATAATTCAATCCTTTTAGAATTTCTTTTTGGCTACTTGGGTCAAGCATCAGAAATACTTAATAAAAATGCAGCTACATAATATCAAAAACAAAATAGGAAAAGAGTTTTTTAAAATAAATAAAACAAAGAAAGATTCATATATTTAGTAAATAAAAAAATACAAATCTTGAAACAAAAAAAAATAAAATATAGCAAACACGGAAATATAATTTTTAGATATTGACGTTCAGCTTAGTATAAATAAAATATGATCTTAGAAAGACTAAAATGGATATAGTCTAATCACTTCAGATTGGGCTTTTAATGTTTTCGAAATTTTTGGGATTCTGGGATAGTGGTTGTAAATGTACTTGAAAAATATTATTTAATGACAATAATAAAAATAGAAAATGAAATGTATAAAAACAAATACATAACTAAATACATACATAATGCCTCTAGTCCCGATTTATTTATTGAATCGTTTTAAGGGTCATATCTTGAAGCAAGGTCAACTTCCTTGAATTTCTTCTATTTTTTTCTCTTCTATCTTAACTGTTGTCTATATACACTATTTTTTCTTCTCTTTGAGTCACATAGCTCACTTTACTTATTGTCTTTTTTTTTGCTTATTTTCTTTTCTTATTGTCTTCTCACTGCCTTTTTTTCTCTTTGAACCACAATAGCTTTGTCTTGGGCTTTTCCTTTTTTAATTTCCTTTATCAAGTCTTAATGTGTTTTCCCCTTCTTTTCTTCTTTGTGAACTACAATAGCTCACGTTGCTTCAGCTTGTCTTGGCTGTGTTTTAATGAAGCGGAGATTTTTAAACATTAAACTCAATTATAATTCTAAACTCATTAATCCCAACAGATCAAACAAAAAATTGAAAAGTCTTATCGTACTATAATATGATGCTCTTATTTTTCTAACATAACAAACAAAAAATAGTAAGTAATGATAATAGATAGCATTCCTTATTTCTATAGACATATATTATTTGTAAGACAAGAAAAATATACAAAATATGATCGCACAATATTCATGAATTATGATTTACATAATTCATACCAAATAAACAATACACATACACAACTACCTGGATTATTTTGAGAAAATGTAAATGTTTATTCAAAGATATAAATAACATAATTATGAAAGAAAACTCCATGAATGGTATAAACGTAGCTTTCACCCATTCAAAAAACAAGCGTTAAGGACATTAAAAATACAACCTAGACACAGAACACAACATTATTCATTCCTTTTTATTACATTGATGCTGCATATGTAGAAAAGAGATAAAGAGACATTTTTCTTTTAATTTTTTCTCCTTATTAACAGATGGTCGCTGGTAGCTATTTAATGGCCCTCCTCTAAAGAAAACATTTGTTATGTTTCGCATGTCACATTTTCTTTTTATGTAAGAGATTGTAAAAATAATACATTGTCACTGTTTATTTATATACTCGGTTATGAAATCACTTATATCATAAATATCACTTCGCTTGACCTTCTTTATCTTTACACGGCATTACAATTACCATAAATAGATATGCATATAATTAAATATTATAATTTAAATGTTGTTATTGTTAGTTTTGTTATTTCAGTTGGGTCAACAATACTCATAGGTATATATCATGTGCACACCTATAGATCATAATTCATTATTTTAATATTGTAGCGTTTTTTATAAAACATTACCACTGCTAACGACAGCTTTTCGTTGGTAGAGCAGTCGCGGATAAGGTATTTCACTGGAAAGAAACTAACTAACAATAATAAATCGAAAATACAAATATTGGGCGCCAGGCATGAACAGATAAAGAAAACACAGTTGTTTATTACTTAAAACTAGTGACATATTCATTCATGATGTATTCTGATGGTAAAAAGCATTGTACAATTTTAATAATTATTATAGCGGTTATATATCGAGTTAAGCTGCGTTGGAAATAATATTAAATATATTCAATGAAAAGACTATAAAAAAATACCATAGATGTAAAGTTATAGAAAATGTATAAAAGGTAGCATTACTTTAATTAATCTGATATATTTTATATGATGTTACATCGAAGATGTTGCAGCCCGTAGATTCCAGAATCTATGTCTGGTTATTCATCTGTTAACATAGCGCAATAATAATATCTATAGAAAGTAATACTATTACAAGACGTAATGTAATGAAACCTATAAGATCTAAATCATGTTGTATCTACTAAATCGACATAAATGTTCTTAATAATTAATCTTAATAATCTAACCACTAAACATAGTCAGATATATATTTAAAATGTACGTTATTATGTTAAGACTGAAAATCGACTGAAAACCAGAACCTAAATCTACACTTAGCTGTTCTTGAGGCTATCCTGTTTCAAAGAGTAGCGGCGTGAGGTGGGCTCATATCTCTGAACTGTCTGTCGGCGATCCTGTTAGCCAATACAACAAAAGGGGCCAGAATGAGGACACCATGAATCAATACAGCCGTAACTACTGACTAAGCTTAGAAATGGGAACAAAGCAGCATGGGGCTTACGCTACATCCATACTGTGGCAATATGGGGACACTACCCGTACCTTGGATACTGCCCGTAACTTGGACATCCGTCCATAAGATAATGTCCGTAACTTGGACTATAAACTTGGACTCAATACATATATATGGGACACCTGCCCATACCTTGGACAACGTCCGTAACTTGGACATCCGTCCATAAGATAATGTCCGTCCATAAGATAACGGCACAGGGGAACACTACCCGTACCTTGGACCCTAAAAATATGAAACTCTTGTTTAAAATCAAACAAGGTCTAATAAACAAAATGAACCTACCTCGAAATACTTCCGAGGGCTCTTATAATAAACAAAGAAACTGTCCTTTCTCCATGTAACATTCTGGAGGACAAAAGCAAAAGAACACCAATGTGCCAGCAAAATACAAATACGAGTTAAGGTGGGTCAATCCAAAACTCTACCCTAAAAATATTCAATAATAATAACGAATCTAAAAAAGATAATATCTCATCTTTACCTGTAGCTTCGAAATAGCAGCCGATTCAAATTATACAGCAAGATTTAAATAATTGCAATTTCTCTAAGTCAGGACTATTGAGATGGCCGACGGCCAAACTCAAAGTGAAGTTAAGCGCGGAGAGGCGCCTTGAAGCGATGTTGACAGCGCCTCCACAGAGCAGTGAAACGATAACAAGGTTGCTGACTAGAGAACGTAAAAATTACGCCAGGCGCGTCAAATAAATTATCCGGCCTGAACGATAGGGAATCCGGTGATGATACGCCAGACATCATATATCATATACAAAGACATGTAACGAACTAAAAACGTTACAATATGTTGAATTAAATGATATAAATAAATATCCATGGTATATGGAATATAATTTATTTTTTTTTGATGGTCGAAAAATATAATATTATTAAAAATAAAAAATCCGAATTCTGTGGGCTTACGATCAAGAAAAATCAAAGATCTTCCTGGGTTTAAGTAAGAACAATCTTCGGATTGTCACGGGGTTTTTAACAGGACACTGTCTCCTCAATGAACATCTCAGTAGATTGAAACTAAGAAGAAACGGCGAATGCAGATTCTGTGGGGAAAGTGATGAAACAGCAGTACATCTCATCACTGAGTGCGCCGAGACGACAACCATTCGTACCATGAACTTTGGTACGACTGATATTGGAGATGGAGAACTACTCTCTATAAAACCGTCCCAGATACTGGCATTTGTCAAAGCCCTGGGACTGTATGATGAGTTATAACTCAAGAAAGGGGGACACAATAGATCTGTAAGGTCTCAGTGATTAACCCCCCTCCCACTCATTCTAAATTCTAAAATTGTAAAATAAAAATTCTAGGTAATGATAAACCTAATCTGCACTTATTAAAGTTTTTTTAGTATCTATGTATTTTGCTATATATTCTCCTTGTACTATTAACAGTAAGCTTTGAAGTAATCAAACAGTTCTTGACCTGTCCTTAATATTATTTTCACATTAAACTTTCGATTATCATTAAGGTCGTAAACAATAACATATACAATTTTATATACTAATTTATTATAATAAAATTAAATAAAAAGAATATTGCAATTATATTCCTGCAGATTAAGTCAAAAGTTTTGTTTTTTAAATATCTACTATACCTATTGTTAAACGCGTGTTCAAATATTAATCTTGTGGAGTATATACAGGGTGTCCCAGAAATGAGTGCAGATATTTTAAGGGGTGGTAGATCTGGTCAAAATAAACATATTTTCTCTTTACCATTTTAAAAATAAATTGAAAATAACCGAGTTATTTAACTTTGAAAATTTTAAAAAATAATCGCAACATTTTGAGAACCGCCGGCAGATATCGCCAACTACATCCAATTACCCGGATCAAGCCCGGATTTCAGTTAATTCGACGCACTGTGTTGCCATAGGGACAAGAAAGTATATGTTAAAAGTAAGTCATAAAATCACAATACCTGAGGAGTTTGCAGAGATGCATTACATTTTTAAGATTGTGATATTATTACATAAAATAAATTAAAAGTTAAATGTTTAATAATGTGTTAAAAAAGTTAAATTAAAAAACTTACCCAACATTAAAAAAGATACTTATGACAGATCGATATAACTGTAACAGTTCTCTTTTTCGATTTACACTTAACTAAAATACACTTCACTGTGCTGCTTTACTTGTACATGCTTTATAATAACTACTAAAATAACAGTCCCCATTTTTAACACGTTATTTTCATATAAGCCTCATCACAATTTGAACCACTGATTTACAAAACACCTTGAAAAGCACACATTACTTTGAATACCTTTCCGAATGAATAAATGTTGAGAATTATTGTCTCTTACCGCCACTTTCCGAACTACTTTCAATCTAAGAAAATACATGTTTCACTCAACAATTTTAAATACGTATTTTGTTTTTTCGCTATTTTTTCTATGTATTTCAACAATTCCATCGACAGCGCATCCCCGTCGCGTCGGCCGTCGGCCAAGAGAGCGGCGCATCACTGGTAACTGCTCGTTTGTCGCGCCGCCGTGTCGAGCTTGCGTCATGCGAGGTTGCCGTAGTTTCAACAATTTCAAATTCAAGACACACGAAGCAATCAAATTCTTATTAAATTTTAAAAATAAAACAGAAAAACATGAAAGGAAACAAACAAAACACAAATGAATTGGTTATTGATAAGGTCACAAAAAAGAAATTTCTAAAATGTTTATCGTAATTCAGAATTCAATACATCGAAAACAGCCCGACGAATAATCAATTCATTTTTGTTTTGTTTATTTCCTTTCATGTTTCTCTGTTTTATTTTTAAAATTTAATACGAATTTGATTGCTTCGAATGTCTTGAATTTGAAATTGTAACTACGGCAACGTTGCTTAACATCGTCGTTTTACGCAAGCCCGCCACGACGGCGCGGCGACCGGCGACTCAAAGGACCAGTTCACACGCGGCAGTTCTTGGCTGACGGTTAGGCTGTCGATGGAATTGTCGAAATACGAAAAAATAGCGAAAAAACAAAATACGGTGTCAATAATTGTTGAGTGAAACATGTATTTACTTAGATTGAAAGTAGTTCGTAAAGTGGCGATAAGAGACAATAATTCTCAACATTTGTTCATTCAGAAAGGTATTCAAAGTAATGTGCGCTTTTCAAGGTGTTTTGTAAAACAGTGGTTCAAATAAAACAGAGAAATATGAAAGAAAACAAACAACAAAAATGAATCGATTATTTCGGGCTGTTTTCTAAATTTCTTGAATTGAATTCTAAATTACGATAAACATTTTAGGAATTTCTTTTTGTGACCTGATTGTGAATAATATGAATCATTTTATTAAATTTATTCCAAAATAAAGTTATTTTGCAGCATAACAAAGATTTTCGTAAACGTCATAAAGGTAATGTTTTAGTTCATTTTCGGTGGTTTTTGTTAAGTTTTCATTGAAAGGGTAAGTACTAAAAATAATTAATGTGTTTTTTTTTCTATAATTATTAATAATGAGCACTGATAAAAGATTAAATTTAACATTCCTAATTTTTTGAGTAGAAATTTGTCTATGAATTTATAAATGTAGAACTATGTTCCGCCGAACTATGTAGAATGTGGATAACATAGGAGGGGTTGCAACACTACAAGTTTAGATACACTGTAGGGAAATCTCAGGTGAATAAACAAGTGGCACTAAAAAGTTTTTTCAAATTTCCCGGAAAATGTCAAGAAAAATTTTAAATTTTCAACATTTTTTTTTTCGCAAAAAAAACCTCATAGGCGTGTTTGTGGGGTTGAACTATACTACCAGTTAAAATATTTGCACTTATTTCTGGGACACCCTGTATATCAACATAAAACGAGATGTAAGAAATATCATCGTAATAGCAGATATTTCTAAAACATCTAGGTTTACTTATTTCACTGAGATTTATAAAAAAAGTTCTTTGTCTCGGGTATAGAAACCGAAACGTTGTGGAAGTAGTTCCAGACAAAAAAAAATTGAACGAGATAATAGGAGACGACCGAAAGTCGCCAAAAAAATCCCCCCACGCCCTTCTCCGCAATTTCATGGGTAGTTTCGACGCGTTTTTGAGAAATGAAAGTAGGTCAAGACAAACGGATACAACCCGGAACAACCGGAGATAAGCCGAGACGAGACTAAGTTAGGTGAGGAAACACGACCTGCTTCGGACTGTTTTCTGCATAGTGTAGAGGAGATTGTAGAGAGAGGACTGTGTATTAGAGAACTTAACGGGAATCCTCCGAGTTGTAGTCCACAATAGTAGGTTTCGGTGATTAAATAAATCACGTTTCTTTTTTATTCCTTTACTGTTAGAGTTATTTTAGTTGAAAAAAGTAGAATGTCTGAAAAAAACATCTATTTACACACAAAATATGCTTTAACAGTTTTAATGAATGTTTAAAACAAGTAATGATGTTTTAAAGAAGCTAAATAAAACCATAACTAAAAAAATAGCTATTTAAAAAATTAAAAAATAATTACTTTATTTTGTAGATTTTCTTATAATGTAGAAAAAGTGGCGAAATACCAATAGGACTTTTTGAAAAGCGACTTGTTTTTAAATAAACTGGCTTGTTTTTGAAAATGTTTAAAACGTGACAGCTCTTAGTATATGTGGCGTCCAAGCCATTGCCGCCTCCAACGGTATCAGGCCGGTATCAGCTACTCCAGCCATAAAATAATTAACTAGAAAGAAGTGTCAACTCTGTGTTAAATCGTGGAAACACGATACGCCACCGAAAGCCTTCGTTGTCGTCTGGAGAACTAATTTTCCAATTGACAGGTTGACATGATAAGGACATGCTGGCTTAATTTTCATTTCCGTTTCCGGTTATTTAATGGCGGGCCCTCTTTCAGTTCAAATGTATTTTGTATTTTTTCTTTTCATAAATAAAACCAAAAAATAATTTATTCACATATATTTATTTGAAGTATGGAACAACGTGACTAAATAAACATAAAAATATAGAGGATTGTATTGTTTCAATACCAATTAGTTAATTATATGTACTTTTAACGTAAATTAGTTAAGGTATAAGCATGACTTACAGTAATTTGTAAATAAACACACGTATTCGCAGACTTCAAGGACAGAAAACGGACACAGGGACATGAAAACGGGAGCCTTATACAAAAACCTGAAAACAGAAAAACAAATTTTTTTATACTAAAATTAACAATGTAAAAATATCAATAGGTATAAAATATAAATATACTGTTTAAAAAAGCGTCCATTATTCCCAAAGAGACCTGGCTTATAAATCAAAAAGAAGCAAAAAGAGACTTTTAGTCGGATAACATAATCAGATTATCAGTCCGATTTATTGCATTATTGACAATAAATCGCACATATTGGAGATAAATGATGTTGGCTATAGTTAAAAATGATCTTACCTTGCTGTAAATTGTTTCCATTTTCAAAAAAATCGCCGATCAAAGAGATTATAACACCATTTTCTTGCATCTAAAAAATGTAAAAACAGTGTTTATTTACTACCTATTTTTCATATACATGGGACATACCTACTACGGCAGAAACGTCATTTTCTCCAGGATTCTTCATGTAATATATATTTTATATACTTTATTACCTTTATAATTATAAATTTCAGCCGAAATATTAAATTGAACTTCCAAAACGAAACTAAACGGAATGAATTAAAATGGCGTCGAATATTTTCGACACAATTTTCGAATTTGTTCTAGAACAAATCTGAAGTTGTCTCTGAAACTGAAATCTGTCAATTCTAAACTGTGAAGTTAGACAATAGTTAGACAAAAACAATGCTGTCCTTGTCTAGGCGGCCATACTTGTCGTGAGGAGAATGACAGGAATGACACTAATGACTGTTTCCAATTTTCCTATTTCACTGTCACCCCCCTGACTCCAGCCTCGAGAAGTTTTCTCTTGCCGGTCATGAAGGCCAAGTCCACAGAGAAAAGAAGAACCGAGTGACAGTCCGCGCTGTCATCCGTCAACGAAGCCACTGAAGTTAGTCTCAGTCAGTCAGTCAAGATGGCCGCCGGCTAGTCCGATTGTGCTCCTTCGTTTCTGTTAAATTTCAGTCCAATTTATATTAATGTTAAATAAAAGTTGTTAGAACACGCGCCTCATTTCAATACGACCACCGTCACATCCCTAAATATATATTAAACTAGCGTGTACCAGCGACTTCGTTCGCGTTGAATTAATTATTTGTAATGGCGATGATAAAGCAAAGCAAGAATTTCCATTAACATACAAACTGGATAAAATTTTTTCACATTTATGTCAGCATGAGAAAAAACAATATGGCGATATTATTATATAGCTTGGTAATATTTGAGGGGTAGTTTCATCTCGTTCGAATCTGACTTTCGAAAAATCCGTTTGCCAAAAATAAGCTTTTTACGTCAAGCAGTTTGAGCAGAATCGTGGTTAATAAATTACCCATCTTTTTGGAACACCCTGTATGATTTTTTAAAAAATTTCAAAATATGTAAAAAAAACCAAATAGCATAATTTATTTGGCGTTGTCCAAGCGTTTTCCCGAAAGACTAACCGTTTTTTAAATAACAAATATTGTAATATTTGAGGGGCGTTTTCACCCTCTTGGAATTTGAGATTCAAGAAATCCCTCCTTATCGAACCTCTACACCCCACAGTCAATCCGTTTACCAAAAATCAGCTTTAAACGTCAAGCAGTTTAAGCAGAAGCGTGATTTCTCAATGGTCATATTTATATTTTATGAAACACCCTGTATAAATTTATAAAAAATCTTAAAATATGTAAAACAACAAAATAAAATATTCGTGTTTAAGAGATTTTCCGAAAAACTCACCGGTTTTTCAATAAAAAATATTTTAATATTTGAGGCATAGTTTCACCCCCTTAGAATTCGAGTTTCGAAAAATCCCTTCTTATCGAACCTCTACACCCTAAAGTCAATCTGTTTTCCAAAAATCAGCTTTTTACGTCAAGCACTTTAAGCAGGATCGTGATTAATCAATGACCAGATTTTTCGAAACACCCTGTATACATTTTTAAAAAATTTTAAAATATGTAAAAAAACAAAATAAAATATACGTGTTTAAGCGTTTTTTCGGAAACTTGACCGTTTTTTAAATAAAAAATATTGTAATATTTGAGGGGTGGTTTCACCCTCTTGGAACTGGAATTTCGAAAAATCCCTTCTTATCGAACATCTACACCCTAGAATCAACCTGTGTGCCAAAATTGAGCTTCTTACGTTGAGTGGTTTGAGCAGGATCGTGATTAATTAGTATGTCAGTCACTTAAGGATTTTATATATTAGTATTGTAAAATCGTTATTTTTGGGGCTTACTCAACCGGGTCTCACAATGCAAATTCACCTCAAATATCCCTTTAGTTGGTCATTGGCAAGCAGTCTCTCATTGTACATGAAAATAATAAAACAAACATTTACTGATCTGGATAAAATTGATAGTTAAATAGTAAGACTCACCCGGGGGTACTCCGCCCCCTAGCCACTGACGTCACTGACATTCTATTCAATATATCCCATTCCATATCTTCCATCTAATTCAAATATTATTCGGATCTATTGGTTAATAATCTTCAACAACTAGCTAGTGTCACCTGAAATAGTATAGGGGCTTCCCCCGGACGCAATTCTGCCGCTAAACAGGTTCGCATCCCAATCGAATAAGCTATTTGGGTGGCTCACCATCCCAACGCCGCATCGTCAATCGAGAAGACATTATGGAGACCTCAAACTATCAAGACCAACTCGAAGGCAGGACGTCACAGAGGTTTTCTTACCGTGGTCAAACGACCCCGTTGGCTTACAGTCAAACGACTTGCAACTATATTAGTCAAAAGACTCGCAACCTCCATTTGTCAGCTCTGTGACAAAACACAACACTACACAGCCGGCCGGCCTATCAACGACTGACTGACCTGCCGCGCCCGTGCAAGCTAAGCCTCCTCTTACATCACAATTTTACCTGATCACAAATATTTACATCGCTTGCCAATGAATCATACTCTTTTCTCTAATCGACTTTCAAATAGAGTGTTTTAGCATTACTAGATAAATAAATAGAGAGTTTCTGAAGGAAAGCATATTCTTTATTAGAATAGTGAATAAATAAAAGCATTATCATAACAAACTTATTTTCCAAGTTTTACAGTATAGATAATACTATTGTATTAAAAAAGCTTAAAAGCTTAAAAAATTAAATATTTATATTTCATGAGTTGAGTAACACTAGAGCTAACGACCATTAAAACCTTATTACAAATTACAAAAGTTTGTTACCGAAAAGTTATAAAATGTTATTTATTTATTTCAATTTGTATTGAAAACATAATAATCTACTACAATAACACCATTTATCATAAATATTTATTTATATTTAAAGATATCCAAAAAACTATCAATAGCTTAACCGAATCTGAGGTTGATTGAACAAACATTCTCTTTAAGGCCCTCTATTCGGCCCTTAGAAAGGGTTACAACGCCTACTGTTTTTGTTATAACTGACAATCTTATAATGAACTTTTACAGTGATTGATGTGTAAGTGGCTCAATCATTTCTCATCCGTGACATACGAGAATGATTCATTTGTTTTTTAAATTGAAGTAGATGTCCGTGCTTTCGTTACTTTTTTTGGCTTCTATTTCAGGTGGAAGATGTTCTCTAGGTATATCTTTTTACATGTTTTAACTAATATTTTATTATTAATTTTTGAATGAATCTATTTTCACCCAATTAGTTGATTATGATTATTATTAATTGTATAGTTTACAGAGGTATACTGAAATGTACCCCTGTTTCGTAAACTATACGTCAAGGCATTTAATAATTTATAGTGGCAGATACATAACTGCTACTATCAAAGCCACTACAAAGTGGGCGATGACCATCGGCGGCTACGTCGTATATTCGTAGCTGCGACCAAAATGGGGAAAGATTTTGAGTAGTCGGGTAGTGTCTGGGGTAGTTTTTGCCACTAAAAGAGTTACTATGATGTGTTACTATAAAGTAGCCTACTGGTGAATGCGACTTATCCGTTACGAAGCTGCCTAGTCGCGAGTTCGTGGCAGCCAAGTGTTAGCCACCGACATGTGGAACTTTCGTTAAACTGTTGAACTTTATTCGCAGCGACTTCTTCATGTAATTTTACATTTCATAAAAATAAATGTCATGGTGGAAAATAATTATGGAAGCCATTATTATTTTTTCGTTATTTGTTATTTACCATGCGATTTTAACGCCTTTTTTATGTAAATTCCATAACGCAATTAACTTTACTGAATAAAATAGTGGGTTTATATAAAAAAAAATTCGAGCGCCTCTCAAAATATGTCAAATTATTATATTATTTGGAATAGAAACTCATATTTGTAATTAAAAAATAATAATAATTTGCTTGAAACCGGGGTCAAACTTTAAAATATTAGTCCACCGTCAGAAATAACAAAATAACTAAAGAGAAAAGCTTTAATCTAGGTATATTTAGCTTAAAAACGCATAATGTTTGAGCCATTTGGCTGTTCGTCTAAAAATTCATGAAAAAAATATGGCCGTTTAATCCGAAAAATACTTTATAGTTCCATATGCTTCCACAAAGTACCGGGAACAATAACATATTAGGCCAACCCTACCCGTTTGGACCTTTAAAATGTTCGGATTGATAAAGTAACAATTGTAGCTATCCAAAAGCGACTTTATAGAAACAATAACTTTTTTGGAACTATATGGTCAACGATTCTTTAGAGCCATAAAGTGATTTTTCCAAGAAAGTTTCCTGCGCCACCAAATTGCCTCTTAATTGGAGTGCTATGCTACACCGATCGCGGCGGTGGCGACTATACATTCCATTGGTGCCACTATAACGTTCCGCCTTGTCCTTTGAAGTTATATTTGACTTCTTGTGCATTTTCTATTATTAGTGTTTCTATATTATTCAGAGCTACATGAGGTATAGAGTATTTTAACGCCTTGCTCTTGTTTTATATTGCTGTTGGTTCTCAACTTAGTTCTCCTCTGAGATTCAGTTTCAGATGAACTAACACTACACTCATCTACAGAAACAGCTTCAAAATTGTCTCAGTCACTACCTGATTTATGATGTTCATCAGTAGGATTATAGAAAGATGTAGTTTTTGTTTCTGATGTCAATGCATCGGCTCGTAGTGATTCCTTTTGTTTAATTCAAGTACTAGGGGATGTCTGCCGAAAATTATGTTTTTGTCTTGACGGTGTTAATCTCTAGACTCTTTCTTCTGTCAGTTTGTCCATTAGGGTTTGCAGCTGCTCTTCGGATTCTGCTAATACCACGGTGTCGTCTGCGTATCTTATATTGTTTATAATTTTTCCATTTATTTTAGCCCCTTCTGGACAATTTTGAAGAGATTTTCGGATTATATATTCAGCATAAACGTTAAACAATAATGGTGACAATATATTTCCTTTTTCTGTTTTGACACAACCTTTGTGATTCCAGTATGTGTTCCTTATAATGGTAATATCTCCCTCATCCAAGCCTACTTCAGTGAGAACTTCTAGTAATTTTTCGTGCTGTATTCGATCGAAGGTTTTTTTGTAGTCAACGTAACATACTTCCTTTGAACTTCCATATAATCCATATACCTCTCTGCGATTAACGTTAATCTCAGGATGGCTTCTCTTGTTCCTGTCCCCCTTCTAAAACCGTATTGTGATCTAGTAAGAAAATCATCACATTTACTGTATCTTACTTTACTTTACTTAGCTCAATACCCTACTATAAAGTTATTTTCCTAATAAATTTGATATTTTAGTACTGTTATCCTATTTGATTAAAATCGACACAAGCTTAAATCAAAGTGATATATTAATAAATCAGTAAGCATTGCACTTCAAAATATCAAGAGTAAGGCTTGAAATAAAAGGAATGTATTTGAAAAACAAAAAGAAAACACTATTAAAAAAAATATATATTTCTTTAAATCAAATAGGCAGAATTTTTATTCTAAATCTGATATACCACTCACAATGACTATGATCATGTATGTTTTATATGAACGAGTATATGCATAAAATTATATAGATGTCTTATTAATTCAATTATGGTAATTAATGTGACCAAAATATGTTTGATTTTATTTGATTCATTAGCAATATGTTTTATTTTTCAACGTTTTCCTCTCTCTTCTGAGTATATTTTTAGCCCTAATATTTCCTACTAACTTCCATTTTTTTTTGTACCAATATTTCTAGGGCAAGCAAATAATGAATATTCATGGAACGAGCGTCAAGCAAAAATGCAAATGGCTGCTCCTTCAGGCCATTGATTTTCCTTATCTTTACCTAAATCGATAACAGTTTTTTTTCGGGATAAACCTTCAGCTGTTGGTAAATAGGATAAACTCACAAACGATTAGAGCTTTAGGAATTATTATTAAGTTGTTTAGTAAATACTTTCAATAAACTAGAAATCAAAAATATCTATGAATATCTGTCATATACGAGTGCAACATCGCGCCTTGTTTTAATCTCGGTAAACTGTTGTAAATATGTCAGTTGCCTTGTTAAGTTATCCATAAAGTTGTCCTATCAATAAACTAGATAAGTGTAATTTAAAAATTAACATCAATAAATTATTGGATTTTTTGGCGTATTTATTGACGGCTTATGAAACACAGCTTGGAACATTCTATTTTTAGTCAATTTTTGCATCAATTTCAAAAGTGCCCAAAGCCTTGCATTGGGAATGTCAAGTCTGTTATCTATTTGCCTAACACTAGACGAGGAAAACTAGGTGAGGAAATACGAAATATCCCACTTCGCTATTCGACTTTGACCTGTTTCGGGATATTTCGCGAAAAGTGTAGAAACTGTTTAAGGGAACTATGCTTAACATAAGGTTATGTAGGTATAGCATAAAAATATTTGTCAATTACCAAATTTACTCTAATCAGTTAAGCAGACCGAAAACAGTATAGTAAAGACATAACAAAGATTTAATTCTCCTATCTCGTAGTTGTATTTATCTTGCAAGTTGTACTTAAATATATATTTAGACCAATTGTATCCTATCAATACTTGCAAACTAAATTCGAATTGCGCTGGAACAAATAGTCGATATTTACAATTTAATTTCAAATACGAAAAATGGTTTGGCGCCGTCAATACAACAGTTAATTCTCGATAGCCAATTAATTAACTATGAATAGTCGGTTGGAAACAATTTAGATATTATTTTATTTAGCTATTATTTCTAATTTTATTACAAAATTATCTTCATAAAATAGGTCAGGTCAATTATTGTGTGACTCAATTATGCATAATATTTCTACTAGATATGTTTGGTCTATCGCAAGGGCTGGGAAACAAGATTTTTGTGCTTTAATAATTACACTTCAATACAATTTTTTGGATTATACACTACACTGACTATTCACTAGACAAGACGAGAGTAAAATGTTCGAACTCGAACGACAGTTCCCTTTTGTGTTCATGTTCATACGATTTTTTTTTTCAGGTTTATTCAATACCTGAAAAATGCCAAAATCCAACATCATTAGATCAGGTCACTAATAAATTCACTTCATTTTCTATTCTTTCGTTTCAGTTTTAGTGAATGATGCCTGAAGGAATGAATAAGAAATTGATCCGTCTGATATCACCATCATCATTCGTAGGGTATCAAAATATATTAATGGCACAAGCAGAATGTTACTTTCTGTAATATACGCACAGGCATGAAAAACGGGCACCATAAAATTTTCATGTATTTTAAAGTGTTACAAGTTGTGTTCTAGTGGACCGATTTTAAAACACTAAATCATCACAATACACCAAAACACTTTTACTTTTACACTGGACGCGCGTTTTGCTAACCATTTTAGCATCATCAGCAGATGATTATAAACTAAAATACAATCTACAATTGGAGTGTTTATATACTCGCTCAGTGGGCACAGAGTGGGCGTGGCAAGATCTAGCCAACCGAAGTCAGAACCCACCGAGCGTAACAGTTAGATTTCCGCCACTGGAGTAGTAGGAACAAAGAACTTGAAGGAAATGGACCGTTGTCTCTGTTCATACTATCTTTACATTTATTAATTCTGATGCTTTCATATGCCTCTAATTGCCTGTAATTTAAGACTTGTTTAAGTAATTTTAAGTTATTAAGATCTATACAATGTTCTTTATCAACAATATATTCGGCAACGCAAGATTTATCAGTTAATATTGATCTAGTTTGTATTGATCTAGTTAATATTGATCTAGTTTGCCCAACATATTTCTGATTACAATCTTTACAAGAAATTTCATAAATACCCTATTATAAAATTTCTATAATTTATAAATCCTATAATAAATCTATTTTTATTTTATCGCATTTTTTCGCCTGCTTTTTATCCGTCGGACGGGTATACGCTAATTCGTCCGGTTCTGCCTATGTTACTACTACGGCGGTCCGGTCTGTATATGCATTCGTTTTGACACAATATCATTTCCAAGAAAAATATTCAAACTCGTCCATAACATTCCAGTTCCAACTATTTTTGAATTAAGTATATTAGTAACGAAGGAGTCAGGATGCGTAAATGAAATGAAAAACTTATCGTCGTGAAAAACTGGTAGCTTCAAATAAAAGTTAATTTTACAGTCACGGTAATTTATGCTTTTCAGAAGTTTAATTAATGAGACGATCTTGTTATGGCGTTATTAAGGAAGCCTGTCGACTTTAGAAACCGAGAAGAAATGCTTAAGAGCTCGATAATAGGACATAATGGCGTAAATTTACAAAAACGCGATAGATAGTCGTGATAATTTAACCAGCAAAAACGGTTTACATTAGAGTTGATGCGTTTCTATATGCATTAACATAATTAATTTTAAATGAGGCTACGTTGAAATTTTAAAATTTATGTTGTATTTGCGATTATTTAATAGATAATTCGTTTTTCATTCCATTATAAACGCAAATATTGATTACGATATACTCAAAGTGTTTATACTATCATTGGCTGAATAATAGATAATAACACGGAATAGATCTCTGAGAGACATCAAGTAATGGCAACATAGAAATCCTGGAAATGGTTCAGACTGGTCCAAACCAAACCAAAATACACCCACAACAAATATATTCTGCACAACCCGATGCTCAACACTGTGAAACAAGAAATTGCTGCCCGAAACCTAAAGTACAAACAAAAATTAACAAAATATGTTAAAGCTCTGGGTTAGAGGTGGGAATTCTAGTTCCTTGAAAGGAACTAGTTCCTTAGTTCTAGTTCCTCCAGAGGAATAGTTCCTTGAACTAGGTCTTTAGTTCACAATAGTTCCCGACTAACATTGACATCCCCCTTGCTTGCTAATGCGTTTCGTTGTCAGTCAGAACTATTCACAGTATGATCTGTATAATTTTTATAATGTACGGAGATAAAACGAGACGTGTAACTGTGTAAAAAAAAAATTAAATAAAAAATTGAAAATTGTTAAATTGAAACATTCCCATAAAATATTTAAAAAACAAAATAAAAATTATAAACAGTATCCACGACAATTTTCTGTTGTAATTACGCCGCGCCGGCTGTGGCAATAGACAAGGCCGAATCCATCGTCGTCGCCTTGTATTATATCTCGGATCTGCCGACTGAATAGATTCCCGTGAGCTAGTCTTTTAATAGTTCCTCTATGTCCGGATCCGATAACATACGGCTGGCACTCCCCACGCCTGCCTAGCATCAATCGCGTTGGCAGATCCATACGTAAACTAGTCTTTAATTTAGTTCATCTAGTTCCTTTAGGTCCGGATCCGATAACATACGGCATACGGCTGGCATTTCCCACTTCTGCCTAGCATCGATCGCGCTGGCCCGATCTGTTCTTACGTAAACTAGTCTATTTAGTTTAGTTCCTCTAGGTCCGGATCCGATAATGTACGGCTGGCACTCCCCACTCCTGCTTACCATTGGGCTACGCGCGCTAGTCGATTCGTCGCCGTCGTATATTATTCTATATCGGTCACAGTCTCGATCCGGGAATAGGTCCTGAGGAACTAGTTCTTTGAGAAACCAGGAACTAGTTCCTTTCATTCCGGGGTCAGAATAGTACATTGGAACTAGTTCGTTCACGAACTACACACCTCTACTCTGGTTGCCAAATTAAGGGGCTCTGGAAGTACTATTTACGTAAGACGGAAGAGGAACAGTGTTCCAAATCTGACGAAACGATTCTCTAAAGAATAGTGGAGTCGTGGAGTGGTCATTAGACAACTCCCCTTGATTTAAACCACATTAGTCAGAGATGACTCAGATAAAGAAACAGCTAAATATACAAGAAAGATTGCTGAGTTAAACGGGATACAAAAATATAATAAATATAAAATATATGTTGTTGAAAATTCATGTTGTTGAAAATTCCAGGATTGGTGAAACTGAAGGTTGAAAATTCCAGGATTTTATCTGGAATTTATTTGGAATATCTGGACGCTTTATTGCTAAAAAATATATATTAAATGTATTATTATTTATTAATTATTTCTTATTATTATTTATTAAATTTGGTGAAACAAAAAAAAATGACAGAGGAAGGTTATACATTTTTACAATTAATTGCAAAAAATGTTAATGTCTCTATTTCGGATGATCCGAATGTAATCAACTTGGTATCGAAAAAAAGCGCTATATTTCTCTCTTTACACTAATAAAGTCATTACGATATGTACTCACTAAATTTTGTAGAGGAGACAAAGTGACAATGGCAAAGTGAAAATCATTTCAATTAACCCTAAAAGTGTAGGAAATCCAAAAAAACGGAACAATTTGATTTTAATGATTTTATGTTGAATCATTGCAGTGGCCCATCGAAAACGTTCCGCAAGGCATAACGGCCAGGGTTTTTTTTTTCAAAAAATCAAAAAACACGTCAATTTTGTTTGTGAGGGGGACAACTTTTGCACCAAAAATGATTGCAAAATCTTCAACCCTCTAAGCGGGGGTGTCATCCCCCAATTTTTTTCAAATGGGAAGGGTAGTCAAGTGGTACCTCAATGAAAAGGGCTTTCTATTCTCTATACTTTCCTGCTTCGTTTTTGAAAATCGGTTGAGTCATTGAGAAAATATGAAGGATTGAAGTTTGAAAAGTTTATTTAAACATTTTTATCAGAGTAAATGATAAGGATAAATTCTTTCGACCAATTTGCTGTCTTTTCTTATTATTTCTAGATGTTTACGCATTTTTTCACTTGCCACAAGGTTGAACTTGATTAGGTGCGGTAGTTGCTAAATAGCTATTCTTTGACTTGTGCGTTGAAGTGCCTCTCAATATCGTTAAACTTTTTAACAATAATTATGGTGTACTCACTTGCAGAAAAAGTGGAAATAATCAAACTTTATTTTAAAAATAATGAATGTGGCAATCGGTTTGTGCAGATATTCAATGAACGCCATCCTGACAAACACCTTTATGGCAAAATTGTTCGCGAGTTAGTAGCAAAATTTCACGAAACTGGTTCCGTTATGAATAAAAAGAGGCAGAGGGAAAGTCCTGTAGTAAATGAAGCTATGGAGGTATTCCTATTGGGTCAAATTGCCATAGATAGTACGCTGAGTACAAGAAAATTAGCCAATAGGACCGGCGTGAATCGTACAAGCGTCCAAAGGATATTAAAAAAACACAAGTTCCACCCGTACAAAATTCAGTTGGTACAAGAACTCAACGAAGACGTTTTAAAATAAAGTTCGATTATTTCCACTTTTTCTGCAAGTTGAAAAGAACTTCAACGCAAAAGTCAGAGAACAGTTATCTAGCAACTACCGCACCTGATCTTTCAACCTTGTGGCTGGTGAAAAAATGCGTAAACATCTAGAAATAATAAGAAAAAACAGCAAATTGGTCGAAGGAATTTATCCTTATCACTTACTCTGATAAATGTTTCAATGAACTTTTCAAACTTCAATCCTTCATATTTTCTCAATGACTCAACCGATTTTCAAAAACGAAGCGGGAAAGTATAGAGAATAAAAAGCCCTTTTCATTGAGGTACCACTTGACCCCCCTTCCCATTTGAAAAAAAAAATGGGGGATGACACCCCCGCTTAGGGGGTTGAAGATTTTGCAATCATTTTTGGGGCAAAAGTTGTCCCCCTCACAAACAAAATTGACGTGTTTTTGGATTTTTTGAAAAAAAAAATACCCTGGCGGTTATGCCTTGCGGAACGTTTTCGATGGGCCACCCTGTAGATATAAACCTATAAATAATATAAATATTTAAGGTGAGTTTGGTTTGGTTTGGTTGTGCCATGGCTGCAGTGACGTAGCGTGAGTTAGGGACGCCCTTACAGAATCCGTCCGCCGCCTTTATAACAATTTTTTGTCGCCCGCAGGTATAGTCTATAAAATGAATAACTTTGAATTTTGACCGTTATTTTTACCAACATAGCAAATATAAAATCCCTCTGTCAAAAAAGTTACTGATATTCTTTAAATTGAGTGCCTCAACGAATCAGATAGGTAACTCTTTTTACTTTCGTGAAATAGAAAAGGAAAATAATAAAACAAGTGACAGTTCTTCCTCTTCTTGCAAAAATCAACACGAAATGTCATAATTGACAAAAGTAAAATGTCATCAGCTTTTGACATTTCTAAATATTAGACCAATGCCGTCTCTAATAGAACAGCCACGGAGCGAGATTTATGACGTCACGCTAGTTAGATACTACGGATTAATAAATATGTTGTAGAATACATGAAAAACATAATTATTCCTCGTATTTTTGGTTCGTATTTTAAAAATGATGTTTTATATACATAGTACATAGTTTACATGAAATATACATAATATACAGTTAATAAATACAATATAATATATACCTATTTATAGTAATAAATACTTTGGCAAATAAACTATGAACTATACAAATGCAGCAAATGTTTTTAAATATACAAATAATTAATAGGCGGTACATAAGATAATGGGTAAAATGTAAAATATATTTTAAATTTTGGGGTTTGAAAATCGACCTAATTTAACAAAAAACATTCAATATCTATAAATAGTGATTATAGTAGTGAATAGTAAGTTATATAATAGTGATGTATTATTATTTGCATTAACAAAATTTATTTATATATTATAATGTTTACTGCAATTAATAAACTAATATAAACTTGTCAAAAGATGACCACATATTTTTTAAATTATTATTCTTAACACAAAAACTATCTACATTGACTATGGCGTACGATTTCAGCCATATTGTAAAACATTTGCTGCTTTTGTATGGCTCATAGTTTGTCTGGCAAAGTATTTATTACTATAAATAGGTATATATATTGTATTTATTAACTGTATATTATGTATATTTCATGTAAACTATATCATTTTTAAAATACAAACTAAAAATACGACGAATAATTATGTTTTCCAAGTATTCTACAACATATTTATAAATCCGTGGTATCTAACTAGCGTGACGTCATAAATCTCGCTCCGAGGCTGTTCTATTAGCGACGGCATTGCGTCAGCATGGCCGCAAGTTGCTAACCTAATAAAATTAACACTAGAAAAGCCCGCGGGAACTGTCAAATTCAAAGTTATTCGTTTTACAGACTATACTTGGAAGGTCGCCGCCCGGGGCGTAGTCATTGTAGTAATTTCCGATGAAACAGGAATTGACCAAAAACAAGTGAATAAGTCAATCAATCCTAATTTATGTCATATACTAACATACCAAATTAATTAGCTCGTTTTTTTATCTGAAAAAGTAAAAAAGTTATAGAGGTGGGTCACTTTTGAGGCGCACCCGATATGCCAATTACAAGGTGACTTTATTTTATGCTCGGCAGTGTATCCACGTATTAAAACAACCTTAAAACTTCCACTAATTTTAAAATGTTTTCTGTTGGAGTTGCCGATTACACTACTTAACTAAAAGCCTCACAACGACTTGGGTGTTATGGAAAATACGAAGAAAAAATTATTTCGATTTAGACGTAATCGATTTTCTAGATGATTGAGTTCTTTGGTCGCCGGTTAAATTGGATTATCTGCCTTATAAAGGCTAGACGTCACACCTAATTAGTTAATTGAGATATTAATTTGCTGAATCGATTTACTGTTTAAAAAGATTATTTTTATGACACATATTAAGGATCGCCAATTTGCAGCAATTAGTGATGGGCAAAACTGTTATTTTTAGATAACAGTTGAAACTGTTATAGTTATTTATAAAAAACAGCTTAAAATAACAGCTTAAAAATAACATGTTTCTTTATTTTACTGCTAAATATCTGAAAGAGTATGAGACGCTCACCGCCAGGCGTATTAACGCAGTTGCAAGTTGCAACAATGACGGGCTCGGTGGTAGTATTTCCAGGGTGTCAAAACATTTCTAAATATCGATTGTTATCTAAAATACCTCTAAAAAACGGTGGTTGTTTACAAATAAGCGCTGTTTACAAATTGCGATATAAAAAAGCCAAAATTCCGCCACTCGTCTATACCTACACATTGCGATCTACCTACGCCCTGCCCCTCGATCCGCATAGATCCTGAATTGCGTAGCAGTGTACAGGGTGCATCTCACTCGACGGGCGAGAAGCTCTTAGTTATGATTTTACCATTTGCGGTCAAAAAATAGCAATATAAGAAAATGTGTAGTATATTCTTCATAAGTAAACCAACTACACACTAGAGTTCGAATTTATTTTACACTTAAACTAGCGTGTACCCGCGACTTCGTTCGCGTCAAAATTAATAATTTCTAATGGTGATGATAAAGCAAAACAAGAATTTCCATTGACATACAAACTGGATAAAATTTTCTCACATTTGCCAAAAAATAAGCTTTCTAACGTCGAGCAGTTTAAGCAGAATCGTGGTTAATCAATTAGTCAACTTTTGGAACAACCTGTATGATTTTTTAAAAAATTTCAAAATATGTAAAAAAACAAAATAAATTATGTGTGTCAGGCGTTTTCCCCGAAAGACTAACCGTTTTTTAAATAACAAATATTGTAATATTTGAGGGGCGTTTTCACCCTGTTGGAATTTGAGATTCGAGAAACCCTCCTTATCGAACCTCAACCCCACAGTCAGTCCGTTTGCAAAAAATCAGCTTTAAACGTCCAGCAGTTTAAGCAGAATAGTGATTACTCAATGGTCATATTTTATGAAACACCCTGTATATATTTTTAAAAAATCTTAAAATATGTAAAACAACATAATAAAATATACGTGTTTTAAGAGTTTTTCCGAAAAACTCACCGGTTTTTAAATAAAAAATATTCTAATATTTCAGAGTAGTTTCACCCCCTTAGAATTCGAGTTTCGAAAAATCCCTTCTTATCGAACCTCTACACACTAAAGTCAATCCGTTTTCCAAAAAATCAGCTTTTTACGTCAAGGGCTTTAAGCAGGATCGTGATTAATCAATGACCAGATTTTTCAAAACACCCTGTATACATTTTAAAAAATTTAAAAATATTATTCTGAAAATTTTTCAGAATAAATAAATACCTAAATATTGAAACTTAATAAGTAAGTACTGAAACATACAGCGCCATAATATCTCGACCTCCGTCCGTTATGCTCGTAACAGGTTGAAACAGAATGTATCTAAAACAACTGATGGCGTTATTACCCAACCTGTTTCGAACCTCCATCGACAATCGACCGATGCAGCAGCGTTCCTTTCCCACACCGATTATCTCGATCGCCGCCCTGTTATGCTCGTAACAGGTTGAAAAACAACATATCTAAAATGACTGCTTCTCCAACCCGTTGCGAGCCTCCATCGACAATCGACCGATGCAGCAGCGCTCCTTTCCCACTCCTGTTATCTCCACCGCCAGGCGTTATGCCCGCAACTATTTCAAAAAACCTGCTTCTTTTATATCCTATTATTTTTAAGCTGTTGTAAATACGACCATCGACGGTATCGACCGAAGCAGCTACGTTCGCCGCAGCGCTTTCCCCACTCCGTTGTCCGTTGTCTCGCCGCCTGTATCGATGGTTGACGAAATAACATGTTTTCCATCCATACTAGTTGTTTTTTGGAATTGCTTCGAGCAGCATAGAATTTCGTGGTGATGCCGAGCGCCGACTTCGTTTTTCGTTTCACGAGCGGCCGATCTCTACGTGTCGTTATTTTATATCTGTTATTTTTTAGAAGTAGTAACGGTTGCGTTATGTTATTTATAAGTAATTGTTATAAAATAACAGATAGTTAAATAACAACCCATCACTAGCAGCAATAAAGAACATTATATAGAATTATAAATTACAAAATAAGTTAGTAAGTAGCCAGTTGATTTAAAAGGGCACCGTTGAAAGATGTACTGGAAAATTCCAATCCTGCAACTCCCAGTAGATGACATATCAAGAGTGTAAAACGTTGAGAAATACCTCACTGTAGTATTGAGCAATAAAAAGGATTGGGAGACAGAAACGTTTGTTCAGCAGGTAGAAGGTAGAAGACCATGCCATGACTTGGTATACTCATTTCAAAACCAAAGCAGAAACAGGGATAGGAGTATTTGGTTAACTAAATACTCCGAACGAATGGCTACCTAACCCTGTAATTTTCAGGCCGAAACCTACTCTATTGAAAGATGCGTACAACTTATCTTAGATAGGAACTATCGGACATAAGAAATAACTGTATTATCCGATACCAGTATTAAAAGCAATTAACTCTTTAACAATCGACTCGAAGTTGGTTAAAGAATGCCTAGAGAAGCTGAACAAATTAGGCAAAGATAATAAAGACCTCGTACTCTGGGTGCCAACCCATCCGGGATTGAAGGCAACGAAAAAGCTAACGATCTACCTAGAAAATGAGCTAACACTCGACTAACTGCACCAGGATAGTTATGCTTCCCAAGTGGAAACCAACTTAAAACGGAACTCAAGAACCTGGAAGACTCCATCCGTTACCAGGAATGGAAATCCTCCAACGGTCTAAGACACTCGAAGAAATTTCTCAGAAATTACGACCAAGAAAAATCAAATATTTTCATAGATTTTAGTAAGCACAATCTTCGGGTTGTCACGGTTTTTTAACAGGACACTGTCTTGTCAACAAACACCTTAGTAGATTGAAACGAAGATACAATGGCAAATGCAGAATCGAATATCAAAAAAAAAAAATCTTAGGTACACCGCGATGGGCCTCAAATATGGCCGACTTAAATTCCGGTTTATCAGTGTCGTTCTAATTTTATTTAAAAAATGTAAAACTATGATGTAGGGTAGACGTGGGGTAGACTCAATAATTTGTTGTTTTATTTTACGTTGTGAATAAATGTTGGTAGTTATTAAAATTGTTATAAAAACATATAATTCTAATAAAAATAGATAAGTTATAATAAGTATTTATTAACACAAACATCCGATACGCTACTGAAGCAGGTAAGTCAAATTAACGTATCTAAATTCTTTGACATCTAATCTTTGACAAGTAATAAATAAAAGCTAAAATGCAAGAAAAATATATAATTTAGTTAATTTAAGTGAATTTCATAAATGATCGGTTTACTACACGTATGTATATTATATAGTCACTTACTAGCGAAAAGTTGTTCCATTATTTCACTCAATTTTTGCCGAGATCTACAGCACGCTACACAACCAACTATTTTAGAATCTTTTTCCATAAATCGGCGATAGTGTCACTGTTAATTTAAGTTCTGCCACAATTTCCATCTAGATTTACTACCTTTATACAACTATCAGTAGTAGAATAAATAATAAATAACATAAAATAAGCTTCGTAAAGACTGACAAATCCACAAAATTTCAAATTAAATTCAAATGTGTCAAATGAATCGTCAAACAGAACTGTCAAGGATCCCCACCCTAGAGTGCTTTTATGGCGCTTTTTCCGCCCACCATGCATGAATACATGGATAGCATTATGCTCCTTCCTTAGTCTTCTTATTCAAAGTTTTATAAGCTAAATATGAGGATATGTCTATGGATACAATTAACTACCCCAAGCTGTCGCTAGGATATTCTATTAATTTTAATTGTGTTTTTTAGACATTGTACATGATCTTGAACTAAAAATTATAAAGTGTAATTGAAATCACTAATTTATTCAAGTAATTGCGAGGTTCTGAATGAAGCTTAATTTACCACAATACACCGAAACACTTTTACTTTTAAACACTGGGCTCACATGGTTAGCAAATTGCCCGTTCAGTGTTTAAAAGTAAATGTGTTTTGGTTAGGTTGGGATGAATTAGGGTTTCACTTTGCTATTTTAACACCAAAGGTTCCAATCCCAAAATGCAATTGCTAAAGAAATATACAAAAGTATAATCACAATCGATAAAAATACATTCAGTTTCCAACATTCTTTACATATTTCCAGCAGTTCTGATCAAATCACAAAACGATCATTGAAAATGATCTAAATAAAATCATACTAAAAAAATAAAAACTAAATGAAATTATACTAAGAATTATAAAATACTACAAACGTCAAGAGAAGTCAACAAAGGAAAGAAGATATCAACAGAGTTTTTTAAGTGAATTTATTTATGAATAAAGGATGTGATTCGACGTAGCATATTTTATAAATATGACATACCTTTGAACCTTTAGGAAACGGGAGAGATGA
Organism: Sitophilus oryzae; assembly: GCF_002938485.1. Lineage (NCBI taxonomy): Eukaryota > Metazoa > Arthropoda > Insecta > Coleoptera > Curculionidae > Sitophilus > Sitophilus oryzae. The sequence goes on from NW_022146782.1 coordinate 1,189,223, forward strand.
TTTATGGACTGCCAGTTCGACGCGTAGACGCAACTCTATCATCAATTATTAAGGGGTTAGACAAGATTGTAAACAAGTAAAGGAGTGAATAGTATCAAGTTTCGTCATAAAGAGAAGGAAAAGAATGTCGCGAATTAGAAAAAACTATTTAGGGTAACTTTTAGAAAATTTTCAATTGTACAGTGACTAATATTTTTATTCATATAAATTTAATGTGTAAAAATAGATAATAAAATTATAATGCAGTATTTTACATAGATATAAAAAAATACATCATAATTCTCAGCTTATTCAACCATTTTCAGTTAGGGTGTAGCCTCTCTCACATATTTAGATACTCTCTTTGTAGTTGGGCCCCATTGTTTTCTATTGTTGGCTATGTGGTCCCAAGTTATCCCTACTAATTTCCTAATATCATGGTCCATCTCAGGTTTGGTCTTCCTCTAGGTCTCTTAATTCCTCGTAGATACAATGCTGTTATTTTTGTGGTCTATCTGTTGTCCGTCCTTCTTGCCAGGTATCCTGCCCATTGCCACTTGAGTGATTTGATTCTGATTTGATTTGGACTATTGGCAATTATCAGATGGAACCAAATCAAATCTATGTACTACAGACAACATAAAAAAGCAATGTTCGAATCACAAATGTGATTACATGATTTGTGTAACTGTATTTTCTTCGGATTAATAAGATACTCCTTTAGGAAATGTTAAATTACAACTTGTACACCAATATAAAGAATTCCGTAATCGTGTTTTAAATGTAAATGCCGATTGATATATCACCAGCTACAGATAGTCGCAGACAGTGGATAAATTATGTAAAAATGTTACGGAAGAAAACAATTGCATTTTTGTGTAGATATACGTGCTAAATGCACTCTTATAATTCGTAATAATGAATAAATGTATGATAAAGATTCATAAAATATTTTCAAAAACTTAATCTAAAATTACGTCACTCAGTTGGCAGTAAGTGCAGATATTACATCAGCACTTGAATAACAATTTTCCATTATTTGACGGGAATTACTGACATACTTGATAGAAGGACGAAAAAATCGTGATATTACTTAAAACTACTATCTATGATACTTACTATTAGTACATATTTTTAATTGCAAAACATAATTTTGCTATCTTTTTTATAGTTTTAACAACTTCATTATTCACGAAACAACAAATTCTATATGCTATATTTATGACCTTTCTGCATAGGGTGATTTAGGATGATGATAATGATAGGTTAGACATTTATGGACAACTCGTGATAGGAATATTTTTGTAAATTTAGATTTTTACATAAAGGCATCTGCCCATGTATTTAAATCATTTTCAGCGTTTTAGTGTTGCCGCATTACTTGAAATGTAGTAAAAACTTTGATATTTTTGAGATATAATTAAAAGAAATGAAGGTAGTTTTTAAACATATAATGATATTATAGGTTATTCCATTTAAAATACCAATGATACTATAACATTTTAAATGAAGTGGCAACACCGCAATGCTGAAAATAATTTAGATAGATAGAAGCAAGTGACTTTTTGTACAAAAAATCAGTTAGTAGTAGTTCTGTATTATAATTTTTATTTCAGATTTATTCAATACATATCTATAGATATTTAAACTGGAATTCAATTAACGATTTAAATAGATTGTGATAATTTTAATTAAGCGCAATTTATAATTACATGCAATATTAAAAGATGAAGAAAGAGAAACAGATGATAAATAATGATACATATAATCTGAACGTATTAATTAACCGTGAAATTAAATTTATAGATTTATGTTTGTATGAATTGAATATACCAATAAAGAAATATAGATAGATACAAAATATGAAAAATTGTAAAGGCCCATATAAATTTGGAAATATTGTTCTGTTTTGATTTTGTCCAAAGACCCATAAGGTGAAGAACAATAAAAACAATAAAGATAAAGTGATTTTTAACAATCTTTAAATATTTACCTAACTCAGATGGTTATATGAGTTATGATACTCCTCTAATATGTTACCTCAAAAAATTATTGTCTTTTTACGTGATATATATACAGGGTGTTTCAAAACAAATGCGAAAAACTTCAGGGGGTGATTCCTTGTTCAAAATAAAGGGTAGTTTGCTTCATAAACGTTGGGTCAAAAGTCAACCATTAGGGAGATATCGCGGTACAAAGATGGCGGAAAAATAATGTTTTTATTTTTTATCTTGAAAACGAAAAGAGACTAATGAAATTTTACGGAAGCATTACTGTTATGAAAACACACTTTCTGGTAATTTTTTTTCACTTTAAAATGAGTGGAAGGGGTTGAAATAAACTATCCCTATCATTCTTGTTAATGAAATTTAAAGAAAAATCTTATCAAAACACATGCAAAAAAAAATAATTTTGATAGTTTAGTTTATTTAGAAAACTTTTATCTCTTGTATTTTTTGATAAAACTCACCGATTTGAAATTAAAAAATAAAATGTAAAGCATTACATGTCAGGACAAGAAACATTTTTAGATAAACAATCTAGTGGGCAGCTGTAATTTTTTTAGGAAAAATCTAGTCGGCCGCTGTCACTTTTTAGGATGTTTCTAATATTGTTTTATTTGACATTACCCTACTGCAATACGTTATTATCTAGATTATTATTATTATCATTATTATCACTAGATTCTTAATCTAAAAATATTTTTAGTCCTGACATGTAATACTTTACATTTTATTTTTTAATTTCAAATCGGTGAGTTTTATAAAAAAATACAAGATATAAAAAAGTTTCTAAACAAACTAAACTATCCAAATTAATTTTTTTGCATGTGTTTGATAAGATTTTTCTTTAAATTTCGTTAACAAGAATGATAGGGGTAGTTTATTTCAACCCCTTCCACTCATTTTAAAAAGTGAAAAATTACCAGAAAGTGTGTTTTCATAACAGTAATGCTTCCATAAAATTTCATTAGTCTATCTCTTTTCGTTTTCAAGATAAAAAATAAGAACATTATTTTTCCGCCATATTTGTACCGCGATATCTCCCTAATGGTTGACTTTTGACCCAACGTTTATGAAGCAAACTGCAAACTACCCTTTATTTTGAACAAGGAATCACCCCCTGAAGTTTTTCGCATTTGTTTTGAAACACCCTGTATATACTGAAGATATATTACGTGATATATACTTACTGCCGACAATCTTTAAGGCTATCGGTTGACTGTAACGTTCTACAAGCAGAGGTAAAGGAAGCGGCCAGTCGTATATGAGGGAAAATCGCTGATAGACCAATATAGGAGATATGGTGATATTCGCTGCTTTCAACATTTTGCTTTCGACAAAAGCGGCACAACTCAAAATTTATAAACTTTACAGTAGGGGCTAGGGGTCGTCATTTTCTTGACAACTTCTTGATCTTGAAGACAAGATCAAGACAAGAAGTGATTTTTGCTTTTCAAGACAAGACAAGAAATTACTTCTCAAGATCAAGATTTCTTGACAAGAAATCAAGAAAATCTTGAAATTTCTTGAAAATATAAAATAAAAAAGAAATACTCATTTACTTAGGTATCTGTATATATATATATGAATACCCATTAATTAGAAAACATGCGATAATTATTTTAAGTTTATTTCCATTCCCGTCATCTTCTAATAGACAACAGGAAAAAAATTACATTTAAGCTAGAAGTAGAATGTAGAATGAGTAATCTATTGTGTCCTAATGAGTAATCTATTGTGTCCATCATACATTTTTCCATTGTAGTGGAGACCGGGTATATCCCATCCTCCTCTGACAACAGATGTTCTCCATCCGAGGAGTGGACATTTACCTCCTACGAGGGTTAGAATTTTTTTTAGAATTTAGAATGAGTGGGAGAGGGGTTAATCACTTCGACCTTACAGATCCATTGTGTCCCCCTTTCTTGAATCATAACTCATCATACAGTCCCAGGGCTTTGACAAAAGCCAGTATCTGGGACGGTTTTATAGAGGGTAGTTCTCCATCTCCAATATCAGTCGTACCAAAATTCATGGCACGAATGGTTGTCGTCTCGGCGCACTCAGTGATGAGGTGTACTGGTGTTTCCCCATCTTCCCCACAGAATCTGCATTCGCCGTTTCCTCTTAGTTTCAATCTACTGAGGTGTCCATTGAGGAGACAGTGTCCTGTTAAAAACCCCGTGACAATCCGAAGATTGTTCTTACTCAGACCCAGGAAGGTCTGTGATTTTTCTTGATCATAAGCCCTCAGAAACTTCTTCGAGTGTCTTAGACCATTACAAGATTTCCATTCCAGGTTGCGGATGGAATCTTCCAAGTTCTTGAGTTCCGCCTTGAGTTGGTTCCCACTTGGAAAGCAGAACGGTTCTGGTCCAGTTAGTGGAGTGTTCGCTCCTTTCCTAGCTAGATTATTTGCTTTTTCATTGCCTTCTATCCCTTGGTGAGCAGGCACCCAGTGTAGGAGGACTTTGTTTTCTTTCCTAATTTATTCAGCTTTCTATGCATTCTTTGACCAATTTCGAATTGATGGATACTGAGTTGATCGCCTTTAACGCTGCTTGACTATCAGACAAGATGGCTATTTCTTGTTTCCGATAGTTCCTATCTAAGATAAGTTGTACGCATCTCTCGATAGCGTAGATTTCTGCCTGTAGGATACTAGGTAAGTGCCCATTGGTTCGGAGTAATTAGCTCGGCCCAAACACCTGATCCCTGTTCCCGTATTGGTTTTGGAAGCATCAGTATACCAAGTTATGGTATGGTCTTTTAACTGCTGGGCAAGCGTTTCGCTCTTCCAATCCTTCTTATTGCTCAATACTACATTGACATGTTTGTCAAAGTTGTACGTTCTTGGCATATCGTCCACTGGGAGTTACAGGAGTGGTATTTCCTTTTTGAGGGTGTTCCAAGCCCCTGATCTGACAATTCTCCCAGTACTAATTCCGTTAGTGACCATTCTAATCATTGTCGCATTGGCATATCTACCAATGACAATGTGCAGTGGTGTTAGATCTAGAATGACCTCCATTGCTGCTGTTGGACAGGTTCTCATGGCTCCTGTGATGCAAACACATGCTAGTCTCTGGACTTTGCATAGGTTTAGCCTTGCCGTCCGTTGCTCTAGTTTTGTGTACCAGGCAACTGCTCCATAAGTAATCATGGGTCTTACTATCATGGTATACATCCAGCGCAAAATGTTAGGGGAGCAGCCCCATCTATTTCCGGCCAGTCTTCTGCATATCATGAGAGCCTTTATGGCTTTGCTGGTAGTGTTCTTAATATGCCTGTTCCACGGGAGTTTACTGTCCAGGGTTATTCCCAGGTATTTAACTTCCTGTGTTGGAGGTATTTCCTTTTCATCTAGTTGGATTCTTTTCAAGTTTTTCAGACCTCGCCTTCTGGTGAATGGCACTATCGCGGTTTTGTCTGAGTTGATACTCAGCCCGACAGTCCTACACCATCTCTCAGTGATACGGAGTCCTCTTTGGATAATATCACACAAGGTGCCTTCATGTTTCCCCCGAGCGATCATGACTATGTCATCTGCATACCCAATGCAGTGTATTTCCCGCTAGAGTTAATTCATCTAGTAGTTCATCCACCACCAAGCTCCACAGCAAAGGGGAGGTTACTCCACCTTGTGGAGTTCCTTGCGTTGTTTTAACAGCTACAGTTTTGGTGCCCATCTGAGCCTCTGCTGTTCGTGTTGCAGCATTTCCCAAAACCAGCGAATAATAGTTCTGTTCACCCCTCTTGTTTCTAGAGATCGCCTGACCACCTTATGTGGTATATTGTCAAACGCCCCCGCAATATCCAAGAAGGCACAAATTGCTGTTTCTTTGCTATCCAGACTTGTCTGTATTAGCTCCGTTAATTGGTACAGAGCAGTTTCTGTGGATCTGCCCGTTCTATATGCATGCTGACTATCATGCAGTGGTTTAACCTTTAGATGTTATATTCCAAGGCCATATTCTCCAATATGGTTGTCAACTACTTTCTCCAGCGTTTTTAGTATGAACGATGTGAGACTAATAGGCCTAAATGACTTGGGATTTGTCCAGTCAGTTTTGCCTATTTTGGGTATGAAGATTACTTTTGCTCTTCTCCATGGAATATATCCCATCGCTAGACTGCTTCTTGTAATGCTTAGTAGATCCTACGAGGGTATACACCCTTCTATGGTTGTAGTTTGGCCCTCCGTGCCCTTTACAGTCGAGGAGCATGTCTTCGACCGAGGTACCCGTGAGGTGGAGGCTGGACGATCTGTTTCCATTTTCTCTATCTCTTTAACTTGGTCTCTCTTTAGACCTGATACCGGTGTCGCATGTCGTCCCGAATCTGTAATAGAGGATATATCTGTCTTTCTGTACGGCAATAGTGGAAAAAATAGCCTCAAATTCAAGGAGATATAAATTTTTATTGTGACCATGGTTCTTCCTTCTTGTTCTCGATGTCCTTACATTGTAGTTCTGAGCCTGGATAAGGCTCAGCAGCTAGGTAGTGTCTTTCTCTTTGCTCATCGGTAGAAAGACTATGATGATCGAGTCTTTAGGGATGTTTACTTCCTTCACTGCAACCAGTCAATTCCGGCCCCTGCCAATTCTTAAGTTTAGGTGTCGTTTCCACCAACCAATCCGCCGATTCTTGAGATGCACAATCTATGAGGAGCATGTCCACCAGAACATGTATCCCCGCAAATTGCAGCTGACCCTCATTTTATGGATCGTTGTGTTGTTGCAATCCGCTCCGCCCTAGTTGCAATCCGCTCGCTAATACAGCGTCCAGTATCGCCTCTTCTAGACCCGTTTGCTGGTCGGTAGTCAGTGCAGCCTCTGGGTAATCCTTTGGCAGCACCGTCATTTTCAGTTGTCTAGCAATAGCAACAAAGCTGGTGATATGTCCCTGCTTGCCTCTCGGTGTTGGACGGTTTTCCATCCTGGCATTTTTTCTCCTTGCTCTTTGGTGAAGATGCGCCAGATTGTTTCCTGGTTTCTTTACACACCCATTTTTCAAAGAGTGCTTTTGCTTCCTCTGGAGCAAGTTCTTTGTGGTGCAGTCGGAGGTATCTCTGATTCGGTATTGCTCCGCTAAGACCTACTCTCAGTGCCCAAGTATTAAATAATATATAGGGTGATGCATTTAAAATAAGAATGTTGGTCATATTCAAAAATGTTGATGAAAACAATGTTGAATGAAAAATTCCGAAGATGTGTTTTTCGAACAAGTTTCTATTTAATTATTTTCGAGTTCATTCCATTTAGCTGATACTCATTGCATAAATGAAGATCAAATTGCCATAGTTTTTACGACGAAATGCACCACTTAGTGATTTTTCTTATTTTTATTTTACTAAATCACTTAGTCTCTTAAAATGCAAATGTCAAAACTTTAAATCACACCATTATCTGCTAATTATTTTCCAAACAATCTGTCTGGTGCATCTCAGGCTACAGACAACCTGTTTGCATTTCTCATAACCCGTTCATATGGTTGACACATTGTTGTTTGCTTCTTAATTAGTTTAATTGTTTACTCGTTGAGATTACGCTGTGGTTCCAGGCGAGCGTCGCCGATAAGGCTGCATCGTTTATTTTTATTTCTTGGCCGTATATGGGGCACGAAGTTTAATTATATTAGTCGAAATTAAATATTTATAATATTGTTATACGAAATAAGAAAATCTCCGGTCTTTAAACTAACGACAATAATAACTAAATGAAATAAAATTGTATTTAATTATTTAAAACACCATCATAGTATACAGGATGTTTCAAAAAGCATGTGCCATCTCTCGTGGGGAGATTCCTCTCGTACAAATAACATTTATTTTTCATATCAACATAGGTCCGATTCTGCTTTGTTTCCTAGCTACAGGCTATAGGGTGTCAAAGTCTTAATATTTTTTCGATTTATTATACTTTTCTTCCAACTACTTATAGCCGTTTCGAATAAAATTTTGAGGGTAATAGTTAGTATAAATGCGACATATTTTAAGGCTAAAAAAGTGTCGCCATATTCACCAGGGACGTGCATATGGGTTATTACTGGAATATTTACAAAAAAAAACATATACAGGGTATCCCAGGCTGAGCGTGCATTAGAAGTTTCTAGAGAACCACAATATCTAGATCTGAGATTTTTTGCACATCATTGTTTCACAACGAGATCTATCGATTAAAAATATTTTCAATATGGCGGCACTTCCGGAAATACCGGAAGTTGACAGTAACTTTCTTATTTTAAATGGGTGCCCCCATTTTTTATTGGATACTTAAATTCTGTGTAAAAATTTATGAATTTTGATATCAAACACTCTATACCTAACATTAACCGTTTTTGAGAAAAAAAAAATTAAAATTTTTGGACAAAAACAACTGCCTGTCAAAAAAATCTGTATAGCCTAAATGGCAAGTTTAGTGATTACCACACCCACTGTGACTTAAAGAGGAGACATGTGGCTATCTATTTCAAAAATTAAATTGTTCGAATGTCATATAATAATGACCGCAGCTGTCATTGAATTTAGCGATTAAAAATTATCATAAATCATTTTCTTCAAATGGAAACCCACTTTTTTTATTTCACTAGTGAAAAGGCTTTTCAATTCGTTACTTTTTGACTATACATGTTCCTATACCTAAAATAAATCCTTTGTAAGTTATTTAAGATTTAGTTATAAAGGCGTATATTTTTATTGATTTTATAACCAGTAACCTATGACTTTAAACGTCAAGTGATGTAAAACAATAGATCTGGCCATGTCATATTGTGACATTTTGTTCAAAAAGCAGTATGTTATCGATCATCATTTCCAAGCCAAGTTTGCGCTGTTTTTTTTCGATCATACGGTTATTATTAATAATATCAACTATTAGATAACACTAAAGAGCAAAAATACGAGATATATTTTTTTTAAACGGTTTTATTTAGCTCGACCCGTACGGTATTTATTTATTTGGGTCAAAATTAGAAATTGAAATTTAAGTACCTTCCTGTTGTCAGATTGATCTGAAATTTGGTACACACCTTTAGTTCCGATGACAATACAATATAGTAATATCAATAACATTGTAAATCTAAGATGGCCGCCGGTACAAAATGGCGGATTTCATATTTTTCCACAACCCCTCAATATGGGTATCAAATGAAAGGGCTACACTAGTAGAATACTGTGGTTATGACAAAATTTAAAATCCAAGATGGACGTCGTTACAAAATGGCGTATTAGGTAAGGGCATGAGTAGTCGTGTCCAGAACAGTTGTGTCCAAGATTGTGTCACGTTAGAAGGACAGATAAAAAAAAAATAGGTGATTAGATGTACCTACGTAGTTAGCGGTAGCTTTACCACCCAAGTTAAGGTAATAGGTTAAAACGTGCTGAGGACTGTATGGCATTAGGGCGGCTAAAATGTAATGTCGCAAGCGTTTTCCCCTCAAGATTGGGCGCCTCTTGTTGTATATTATAGCCTTGCCCCTCTACTGGACCTCTGGGGGGTCGACCGTTAAAATGTCCATTACTCGTGGGAACAACATGGAAACAATAAATAAAAAACAACAAAAATAAATTATCAGGTAAAAACCATGTAATAATGATGCGCTAAATGAATTAAATAGAATGAGGAATATTCGGTAGGCATTTCCGTTAAATACTAAAAACTAGAAAATAAAAAATCGGTAAAAAACTTTTAAGTTAAACGGTTTTATCTTATGTGCACTGAAAACTAGAAAATAATAATAACAATTAGGTATTTTGAACTTCTAGTTCAGAAATATTTTAGTACTAGGCAGAATAGCTTTTAGGCATATTAGACTAAAATAAAAACGTGGGGCCCCTCTGAAATCCTACCTATGGCAAAGCATATCTTTACACTTTGGTAGATCATGAGCTCGGCGTTCGCTGGTGAAGCCGCCACGGCTGGTTATTGATTGTCAAAATCTCCAGTTACGATTATAGTAAGTCGATGCAATCCACACTTAGTATAGAAGAAAGTATTACAGCAATAGTTAATGGGCCCCACGTTTTTATTTTAGTCTAATATGCCTAAAAGCTATTCTGCCTAGTACTAAAATATTTCTGAACTAGAAGTTCAAAATACCTAATTGTTATTATTATTTTCTAGTTTTCAGTGCACATAAGATAAAACCGTTTAACTTAAAAGTTTTTTTACCGATTTTTTATTATAAATACACTTTTTAAATTCTTAAGGCAGGCAGTATTTATAATATAGGAAATTCAAATAATTCGTTTTCAGACAGATGGAAATAAATTGTCTGAATGTCAAAGGAAGCTAGATAAAATCAATAAAAATATACGTTTTCATACTAAATCTTAAATAACTTTAAAACGATTTATTTTAGGTATAGGAACATGTGTAGTTAAAAAGTAACGAATTGAAAAACCTTCTCACTAGTAAAATAAAAAAAGTGGGTTTCTATTTGAAAAAAAATGATTTATGATAATTTTTTAATCGCTCAATTCCATGACAGCTACCGACATTATTACCGACAATTTAATTTTTGAAATAGATCGCCACATGTCTTCTCTTTATGTCACAGTGGCTGTGGTAGTAACTAAATTTGACTTTTACGCTATACAAATTTTTTTGACAGGTAGTTTTTTTGTCCAAAAATTTTAAATATTTTTTTTCTCAAAAACTGTTAATGTTAGGTACCTATAGAGTGTTTAATATCAAAATTCATAAAATTTTAAAGAGAATTTAAGTATGTAATAAAAAATGGGGGTACCCAATTAAAATAAGAAAGTTGCCGTCAACTTCCGGTATTTCCGGAAGTGCCGCCATATTGAAAATATTTTTAATTAATCTCGTCGTGAAACAATGATGCGCAAAAAATCTCCGATCTAGATATTGTGGTTCTCTAGAAATTTCTAATGCACGCTCAGCCTGGGACACCCTGCATGCTACTGATTTTTTTTTCTTTCGTTAGTGAAATAGTGTAAGCAGTTTAATGCCGACTAAAAGTTGTCTCTTGATATTTTGTCGATTTCGGCCTCCTTGATGCGACAAACGCAATTTTATTAATTTGTTTTGATCCATATAATAGCAATCTAATAGCAACCTTTAAAAAAATTAATATCATTAACTTTCGAATGTTTTAAATAAATTTGATTCCTCATCAAAAAATATGAAAAAAAGTTCCTATAAACATGGGTATGGAAATGCATAGTTTTAGAGTTACAGGATGTTAAAAGTTTTTAAATTTAGGTTTTTTGTAATTATCTCAAGTACCATAATTTTATTATTTGAAATTGCTGTTGGACTAATAGTAGTAATAACTAATAGTAATAATATTTAATAATAAATTAGGTAAAATATATAATTTACTAATTTCATTTTTATTTTAATTTTATTAATTGTGATTAATAAAATTGCGTTTATCTCATCAAGGAGGCCGAATTCGACAAAATAACAAGAGACAACTTTTAATTGGCATTAAACGGCCTACACAATTTTGATATCAAAAGAAAAAAGTCAGTGGTGCACATGTTTTTTTTTTTGAAAAATATTCCAGTGATAACCCATATGCACGTCCCTGATGAATTTAACGACTCTTTTTTAGCATTAAAATATGTCGCACTTATAGTAATTTTTACCCTCAAAAATTTAATTCAAATCACTAAAAGTACTTGGAAGAAAATTATAATAAATCGAAAAATTATTAAGAATGTAACACCCTGCAGCTACGAAACAAATCGGAATCGGACCTATGTTGATATGAAAAATAAATCTTATTTTTACGTAAGAAATCTCCACACGAGAGATGGCACATGTTTTTTGAAACACACTGTGGATATATTAGCAAGAGTTCTGTATGGCACCCTGTAGATATATTAGCAAGAGCTCTATAATTGGCTTTAAAATAACCATTCACGACATTTTCCATATAATTTAATATATAAAATGACAGCGATCTCTGTTTCCAAGCCCTCTCTGGCGCTGTTTTTTTTTCGATCCTGTGGTACTATATCAACTGACTGATGATTTTGATGCCTTTTGTGAAACTGCAAAATGCAATATTCTGATAAATTATGCTATACGTTATGACGGCGACGTTACGAAATCATATTTTTTTATATATATTTTGATAAGAAATTATTGACACATATAAATATAAAGCTTGTAAAGCAATCTTATCTTTAAATGTAATTCCAAGAATACCTTTTCTAACCAAAAATTAATACTCTATATTTGTTGAAAGTTGGTAAATCCCCAGTACAAAAAAGGACCAGAATTAGTAAAGCTTAATTCATGTAATTTATAATACTATTCGTCATCAAAATAAAAACACTAAATCACCACAATACACCAAAACACTTTTACTTTTACACTGGACGCGCGTTTCGCTAACCATGTTAGCATCATCAGCAGATGATTATAAACTAAAGTACAATCTACAAGTTGAGCGTTTATATACTCGCTCAGTGGGCACCGAGTGGGCGTGGCAAAATCTAGCCAACCGAGTCAGAGCCAACTAAGCGTAACAGTTAGATTTCCGCCACTAGAGTAGTAGTAGGAACAAAGAACTTGAAGGAATTGGACCGTTGTCTCTGTTCATACTATCTTTACATTTATTAATTCTGATGCTTTCATATGCATCTAATTGCCTGTAATTTGAGACTTGTTTAATTAATTTTAAATTATTAAGATCTATACAATGTTCTTTATGAACAATATGTTCGGCAACGCAAGATTTATCCGGTTTACCATATCTTATCTGAGCTAAATGTTCTTTAAATCTAGTTAATATTGATTTTCTAGTTTGCCCAACATATTTCTGATTACAATCTTTACAAGAAATTTCATAAATACCCGACCTTTCCAGTGGAGGTGTTTTATCCTTTGGATTACCTAATAATTGTTGTAATTTATTATTAGCACTATACACAAGTTTATAATTGACATTCTTAAAAATTCCTTTCAGACCACGGGATAACTCTCTATCAAACGGTATCGAAAAATATTTAGACGTATCTTTCTCCACTTGAAAAGTCGAATTTTCAGAAATCATTAACCTATACCTACGTTTTCTAATTAAGGCGCAAATCTAACTGTTACGCTCAGTTGGCTCTGACTCGGTTGGCTAGATTTTGCCACGCCCACTCGGTGTCCACTGAGCGAGTATATAAACGCTCAACTTGTAGATTGTACTTTAGTTTATAATCATCTGCTGATGATGCTAACATGGTTAACGAAACGCGCGTCCAGTGTAAAAGTAAAAGTGTTTTGGTGTATTGTGGTGTTTTTATTTTGCTGTGTAACACCAAAGGTTCCAACCCTCAACTGTAATACTATTCGTCATATAAATTCTTATAAATGTTTGTTATTACAGAAAAACTTGTTTATTAGTTATATATTTTGATCTACTTATAATTCCCTAATAGACATGTTAAAATTATTGATATATGTAAATTATAACGAAAGGAAATTTTGAGTTGCTTAATTAAGAAAACCATACATATCATCATTATCATTTTCAGCTTATTCAACCATTTCCAATTATGGTGTAGCGTCCCTCACATATTTAGATACTCTCTTTGTAGTTCGGCCCATTATTTCTATTGTTGGCTATTCGGGCGCAATTTATCACTGCTAATTTTCTAATATCATGGTCCCATCTCAGGTACGGTCTTCTTCTAGGTCCCTTAACTCCTCGTGGATACCATGCTGTAATTTTTGTGGTCCATCTGTTGTCCGTCCTTCTTCCCAGGTGCCATTGCCACTTGAGAGATTTGACTCTGTGGATGACATCTATTCCCAGATAGCACATTTACGTTCTTTTCATATGCGAAGCAAGTGACTTTGGAGAACAACAATGTTCTATTCACATTCCTTTTTTTCATTGGGAACATATATGGCACATGAATAGCAGAGATTACGTTCCACCCTATTCAAGTGATATAGAAGTGCGTTTCACATTCCAAGATATATTCTATGAACGTGAATTATATGTTCGTAAAGAATGTATTTAAAAATAATATTCCAATTATATGATATTCATGTTTTTAATATTCTATATTTATGCTTTTCATATGTTTTTCATATTTTTTTATTATCTACAGAGGCAAAATAAAACACTAATTTACCACAATACACCAAAACACTTTACTTTTGCACAGGACGCGCGTTTCGCTAACCATGCATCATCAGCAGTAGGTCAAAATTTAAGTTTTAATCATCTGCTGATGACGCTAAGATGATTAACAAAACAAGCGTCCAGTTCAAAAGTAAAGTGTTTTGGTATATTGTGGTGAATTAGTGTTTTAATTTGCTGTTGTAACACCAAAGATTCCATCCCTCAACTCTGTATCTACTGGGTGTCCTGTATAAGGATGCTCTGTATCAATATCCTATAAACTATAGATATAGATACAATTGTTTTCATATTTAGCAATTTTTTTATCTCTTAAAATCTATAGGATACCTATACAGTACATTCATATCTGGAACACACTACAAACAATTTGCTGAAATTAAATAATTTGGTGTGTAATAATCAAAAATTACTAATAAATAGAACGGTTAAAAATAATAGGTAAGGATAAAGACGAACTTGAGTAATATATGTTTATTAATTAAAAATATTTTAATATAACGATATACATTGATATTATCTTCTATTTCTATGTTTCTATATTCTCTTGTCTACCCTTCTGAAATAATATCAGCAGAATTATACTGTTCAAATAAATTTGCACAACTTACCTTGGTATTTTTTAATCTTTCTTTTGTTTTTACAAGCCATATTTTAATTATATTGATAATTTCGGTTTCTTTTGACTCTTGAAATTGACCTTTCATGGAGTCTAAAATATATGTTATTACAGTCTTTGCAACACCAAATATCTTTAAGTTCAAATACCTAAAATTGCTTTTGGCCACTAACAATGATTTCAAACTTCTCTTCTGTTTGGCCCCATCCCAAGAATATTTTTGTGCAATTTCATTGCCCAGAACCTTATAAAGCATTTTCCTTGTACTTTGTGCTACTCCTGAACCACCAAGTCTAAATAATTCTCGAACCTAATAATTCTAAAAAATACCTTTCTCTTAAAAAATACACAATAAATGATTATAAAAGAGCCTACATAAATACCTATATAAATACTATATTGTAAGAAATTTCAGCACTGGAACTACACTTATCAGAACAGAAATCTTCAATGATACTACCAAAGATACTACTACTTTGATGATGTACAGAGGATAATAAAAAATCACTTTGGTCTGAATCCAGTTTAATGTACAATATTGAAGTCATATTTGCGTAACATTGACTTAATAAGATTTTGGCTCTTTTTTTTTGGTTGAATTTTAAAATATTTTTTTAGTATAACCTATTTTTTCGAGGTCTCATGGTTTTAAATTCACTCACCTTAAAATAGATACTGAAAACACAAACATAACAAGAACTATTTTACCGATTCTATCCTTAAAATAATTATTTGCATCACTTATCTTTACGTTATCTCAGTGTTTTAATTATTAAAATAGTTTGAATGAAGCACGTTTACGTTTATAGTTCACTTGTTGTGTTTTTATTAGGTTATGTTATGGATGTACGATTCGAATCGATTTCAGTCGAAGATCGATCTTTTTACCCAAAAAATCGATTAAAATCTATCGAGTTTTATCAAACTATCTTTTGGTATAATCGATCTTTTTATTTCATAATGGAAGATCGTTTCTATTTATACAGTTTTACAGGTTTATTTATTTGTTAGAATAAGAAACACTGTATTTTTGCTTGAATATTTGTATACAGGGCATCTATATACACTAATATATAAAATCCCTAATTATTTAATACACAAAAATTTAATAGTAACTGATAGTAAGAAAATATACAAATATAATGTATTGTATTCATTTTTCATTTCGAAATCATTTTTATTCTCCTGTATTTTTATTCAGATATTGATATGTTTAGAACGTGAATAGCAGATACTTAAAATTTATTGTAAACCATAATTTAAGAAGACATTCTAAGGTCATGCTGATAACATACCTTTAAATCACATTCGTAGTAGAATGTACTATTCATATGCCATACTTATTAAAAAAAGAATATACTTATAAGAACTTAGGAGGAATATTCTTAGAATGTAAATGTTCCTTTTGTGCTATCTGGGATTACCTATTCTTTTATCGTATCCACTTTATTCTTTTACTGTTGGTTATTCCCAGTATATTTCGTTCCATTGAGCGTTGTGCGACCTGCAGTTTCCTTATGATATCTGTTTTAAGGGTTCAGGTTTCGCATGCATAGGTCATGATAGGTAGTACACATTGGTCGAATGTTTTCTTCTTTATATAACGTAACCAGTTTCTTCCCTAAGTACTCCATGCCAACTTAATTCTTCTGTTGATTTCTGGTAGTAGAGATCCCGAGCTATGTATTAATTGTCCCAAATACATCTAGTATTCTTCTACTATTTTCAGTGCTTTGCTATTTATTAGAATGTCTTTTCTATCCACTAGTTCGTTGTATATTACTTCAGTTTTTGATAAGTTCAATTTGAAACCCACTTTATTGCTGGCTGTATTTAGTTCGTTAATTTGTGCTTGTAGTTCTTCAGGACTATTGTCAATTAGGACTATGTCATCAGCGAATCTTAGAGGGTTGACATATTCTCCATCTATTTTTAATCCTTTGTTGGTCCGGTCCAGTTGACGGAAGATTTGTTCTAGTGTTGCTGTAAACAGCTTTAGGGATATCGCGTCTCCCTGTAGTACTATTTTGCCAGTTGATGGTTGTAACGTTTTTAGTTCGTTACATGTCTTTTTTATATATAATATATGATGTCTGGCCTATATCATCACCGGATTCCTTCTCGTTCAGGCCGGATAGTTTATTTGACGCGTAATTTTTACGTTCCCTATTCGCCAACCCTGTTATCGTTCGACACAACCCTGTTATCGCTCTGAGGAGGCGCTGTCAACATCGCTTCTGTCAACTCTCTCCGTGCTTAACCTCACTTTGTTTTGACGCTCTGTTGTATCCCAGCTTTTGGAAATGGTGATTATTTAAGTCTTGCTGTATAATTTGAATCAACTGCTATTTCGAGGCTACAGGGTAGAGTTACGGATGTCCCAACTTGTATATGTGTTTTGCTGGCACGTTGGCGTCCCTTTTCTTTTGTCCTCCAGAATGTCACATGGAAGAAAGGACATGTTGTTTATTATTTATTGAGCCCTCGGAAGTATTTCGAGGTAGGTTTATTTTGTTTATTAGACCTTGTTTGGTTTTAAACAAGAGTTTCATATTTCGAGGGTCCAAGGTACGGACTGTGTCCAAGGTACGGACTGTGTCCAAGGTACGGACTCTGTCCAAGGTACGGGTAGTGTCTTATGTAAGGACATTATCTTATGTACGGATGTCCTGTGGACGAGTGTCCCCAGTAAGAACGATTTTTTCTTACATATAAGTGCCACAGCGTGGATGCAGCTTGAGTCCCATGCTGCTTCGTTCCCAGCTGTAAGCTAGCTAGTTACGGCTGTACCAATTTATGGTGTCTCATTCTGGCCCCTTTGGTTGTGTTGGATGGCTGAGTACAGAGATGCGAGACCACCTCACGCTGCTACTGTTTGAAGCAAGATTACATAAAGAACAGCTAAGTGTAGATTTACGTTCTAGTTTTTTATGTTTTAGATTTTCTATATTTTCAGTCTTAAACAGTAACGTACATTTTAAATAATATCGTACAGACTATATTTAGTGGTTAGATTATTAAGAACATTTATGTCGATTCAGTAGTTACAATGTGATTTAGATTTTAGGTTTCATTATATTACGCCTTGTAATAGTATTACTTTCTATAGATATTATTATTGCGCTATATTAACAGATGAATAACGAGACATAGATTCTAGAATCTACAGGTTGCAACACATCAGATTTAACACCGCATAAAATTTAACAATTTAAATAAAGTAATGCTACTTTTCTTATATTTTCTATAACGTTACACGCATTGTATTTTTTCATAGTCTTTTCATAGAACATATTTAATATTATTTACATACATAGTTTTACTCAACAAATAACCACTATAATAATTATTAAAATTGTACAATGCTATTTACCATCAGAATTCATCATGAATAAATATTGTCATTAGTTTTAAGTAATATACAACTGTGTTTTCTTTCTCTGTACATGCCTGGCGCCCAATATCTATTCTTTTGTTTATTGTTCTTAATTAGTTTTCTTTCCAGTGAAATACCTTATCCACGACTGCTCTCCGATGAAAAGCTGCCGTTCGCGGTAACAGTAGAAAGCAGTAACAGTAGAAAAGCAGTAACAGTAGAAAATGGATACTTGTGTTAGCTGTCAATTGTTTTGAACCCAAATAACAAATTATAATCTGAACCTATGCAAGACTTGTTAGATTTTTGTACTATGAAATCTTTCTATTTCGTTTTCTCAGGTAATTGTATTTCTATAAACTTATTGGCCATAGGCAATATTAAAAAAATTTCAGACAGCACAATAAAAAACTTAAAGAGTCGCACATACGATAGATAGCTAGGCTGCCTATTTTGAATATATTTTGGTCTGTTACAATAAAAAAACATTTTGAAATTCCGTCGAGACAGACCTTTTGAGTCTAACACTTTGTTAGATTTAAAACAATTGCCCTAACTTCAGTGTGGACGACACGTAAATAAGAAATATTAGAGGAATGCAAGATCACAATGTAATGAATGTAATATCAATTACATCTATAGGATTGTAGATTATTGGCGATCCTAAAGCATAAGAATACACAAAATATTGCATAGTGGCTTGTGTAAAAATATTTAAATATTGACTCTACTGGCAATATCTCCTAAAGCACTCAATTAAATTCTATAATCAATTTTCTGCTCTATAAAGAATTCATCTGCTGTATAAGAATAAATCGAAACAAACTCTTTTGTATATTTAAGCATTGTTAGTTTACAGTTATGGTCTATTGTTCTGCTCTTGCCCTATAAACTTCAGTTCTTTCAATTCTCTGGCGTTTTTTACGATTCAGCTTGTTTATAGTTCTAATCTGGGTGGCATTTCGTATCGACGGTTTTATATGTCACCGACGTCTTGGCATTTCTAGATCGAGCACGGACATAAAAACATTTTTATACTGTCAATCTCATTTCGTTAAATGACTTTATCGTTTTTTAAGCGATGTAGGGATACCAAGAGATTTTTTCTTTGTTACCAAGAGATCTTTGTCTACTTTTTTATTCATTGCTTCGAGTTTACTTCATTTAATTTGTCTCGATGCCTTTGCTCCTTTGTTATTTTTAAGAAAAGTGCATTGATTATTAATCATTAAAAGGCAACTTTTGAAATTTACGGCAAAATTGCGCTGGCTGGTGGTATAGAATAAAAAAAATGTTGGCTTGGAAGAAAAAATGAGTGCATTTCGTGAAGAAAAATGCACAAAAGATCCAATGGAGTCGTGCTGCTGTTCTTTTGGATGATCCATCGAACAGAACAGAGCTTTGACTGACAATGAAGTTATATCTTGATTAGGTAAACGAATAAGTTAACTAATTATTTCCAAAAATTTAAGACATTTTTTTAAATCCGATAACACTTTAACCTACATAATCAATATTTTCAAGTCAGTAATATTTTTAATGGAACACACTGTATTATTTTTATTTATTTGGATATTTTTTGCACTTCAAAAATATACAGGATTGTTCACCACATACGACACGGAGTATTGTAGCTAAACGATGAGATTTTTACAAATTGTAAGTTTGGGGTTCGTTGAAGGACTATTAGAGCTACAATTTAAAAATATTTTTACAAGATACAGAGTGTCCCAAATAAATAAAAAATATCAAAGCTGTATTTTTTTAAATGGAACACCCTGTATATTATTACATTTTTAGTTTCTACGATTAAAATAAAGGTAAATTTGATTAAGGTTTATTATACTTAAACCTTACCGTTTTTGAAATATTTTCAATTTTGTGAAATTGCAGTAAAAATTTTAAAGCTTCATTTCTCCAAGGGTATCAATGTTTTTTAATACTAAATATTTAATGAAGTTTACTTATTGATCAGTTATTGTGTTGCAATAATAAAAATAATACTACCTTATACAGAGTGTCTAAAAATTTATTTTAAATAATTATTAGCTTCAAACGGCAATAACTTCTTTAATTTAAATGGAATGCCCTGTATATTTTAGGAGAATCAGATGCACAATTAAATTGTCTATCAAATTGTATTATACCATTTTTTACCTATCCCTTCAAGTTTTCGTAGAAAATGCATTTTCTTATAATTTAGACCTCATTTATTATCATTATCATTTTAGATTGTTTTTAAAGCAACAAATGTACAAAATGTACAGACTAGTAATATTATCGTTTTTAGCAAAACGATAATATTACTAGCCCATTTGTATGCAAAAAGAAAACTATTTAAATCTTTATAAAAGAGTATACCATTAATTAAATATAACTCCATTATTTCCGCCCATATACTAATTAATTACATACTTATTGTGTTCGTTAATAAATTATTATAAATAAATGTGGATTTGAGTCAGAAATCAATATAATAATAAGTTATCAAATTAAAGTCTCTGTTGTTATAAATGAGCATTTATTAAAAAATGAAATATCATTTTTAAGGTGTTACTTTTTATCACACTGTCTAATGCCCATACAAAATTCAGTTTTTTTAGTATTTGGAGCAATTATTATTAATCAACGCAAACAGTCAGTTAATGTAGTTTGAATACTGGAATCATATTAGTTGATCCTCTTTAACAAATATTTAAACAGTTTTTTTTTATTTTTTAATGAAATAAACGAATTATATCGACAATATTAGTATCTGTACTCTTTAAAAATTTGGTACATCTTTAAAATAATCTAAAATGTCAATAGTCCATGGGTATATTGATAAATAAGTTCTAAATTACAAGAAAATGCATTTTCTACGGAAACTTAAAGAGATAGGTAAAAATGGTATAATATAATTTGATAGACAATTAAATTGTGCATCTGATTCTCGTAAAATATACAGGGTGTTCCATTTAAATTAAACAAGTTATTGCCGTTTGAAGCTAATAATTATTTAAAATAAATTTTTAGACACTCTGTATAAGGTAGTATTATTTTTATTATTGCAACACAATAACTGATCAGTAAATAAACTTCAGTAAATATTTAGTATTAAAAACTTTGATACCCTTGGAGAAATGACGCCTTAAAATTTTTACTGCAATTTCACAAAATTGAAAATATTTCAAAAACGGTAAGGTTTAAGTATAATAAACCTTAATCAAATTTACCTTTATTTTAATCGTAGAAACTAAAAATATAATAATATACAGGGTGTTCCATTTAAAAAAATACAACTTTGATATTTTTTACTTATTTGGGACACTGTATCTTGTAAAATTATTTTTAAATTGTACCTCTAATAGTCCTTCATCGAACCCAAAACTTGAAATTTGTAAAAATATAATCGCTTAGCTACAATAGTCCGTGTCGTATGTGGTGAACTACCCTGTATAATAGTATGTCGGTTTATGTAGTTTTATGTAGTATATTTGGTTTATTTTCAAAACTAAGCCACTTAGCTGCAGAAATTTATCCTCAGCTAAATACTATTTTCAGTTTCACGCGCATCTCAAAAACAAAGGAGGCTATGAAAATTTTGTTCATTGCATCATTAGTTTCATAAAAAGTAACATAGCGTCATGAAAACCGCAACCCTCTCTTTTTAGAAATGGTGGAACTGTGTCGAAAAATGGATACCCTGTACCAGCAGAACATGACTGGATGTTCAGTCAGCTTACTTATAGATGAAACTTCTTTAAAAATTACCCAATTTAAACAGGTGATTTCGCATGTTTACCTAAAACTAGTGTTAATATGGTTACATGTCTGATAGCTAAAGATGATACATTTATTATATTTCTGGTCTACTTGTATTAGTTGTAAAGTTAACTTTATAACTAATTTTTAAAAAGAATTTAATTTGAAAAAATTATCATAGAGTATTTTTACTAAGAAAGTCATGAGACACCTGTGGCGTCTATTATTTTTCCTGTTATAGTTTCTGTTTAATTATGATAAGGTATTTTATTAACTAACTGTAAATTTGATGTTGATAAATATTTGTAGTTTGATACACTATATTTGTCTTATTTAACTGAAGTCTACCTTCCTTACCGTCTCTGTTGACTTATATTATGTAGATAACAACAATTATTAAAGTAGATAATAATTAAGAAATTGTTTCAGTTGTTTGAATGATGTATTTACATAAGTTCCTCTTAGTGACCTCCCCCCTACTGTGGAGCTTGGTAGTGGATGAACTACTGGAAGAATTAGCTCTAGCGGGAATACACTGCATAGGGTATACAGATGACATAGTCATGATTGCAAGGGGGAAACATGAAGGCACCCTGTGTGATATTATCCAAAGAGGACTTCGCATCACTGAAAGATGGTGCAGGACTGTCGGGCTGAGTATCAACTCAGATAAAACCACGGTAGTGCCATTCACCAGAAAGCGAAGTTTTAACGAACACCTCAGTAGGCTGAAGCTGAGAAACAACGGCGAATGCAGATTCTGTGGGAATAAGGGGAAACACCAGAACACCTCATCACTGAGTGCGCCGAGACGACGACCATTCGTGCCATGAACTTTGGTACGGCTGATGTCAAGGATGGAGAGCTGGCCTCTGTGGAGCCGTCTCAGATACTGGCTTTTGTTAAAGCCTTGAGACTGTATGATGAGTTATAACTCGTTATAACTCAAGAAAGGGGAAGACACAATAGATCTTTAAGGTCGCGGTGACTAACTCCCCTCCTAAACATTCTACATTCTATATTCTAAGTTCATCTTCATTAGAGATATAATAATTTAGAATAAAAAGTTTAGTACTTACTTACTTTTACCATTTGAAGTAGAGATGGCCCAGTACGCGATTTCGAATGAGTTAATTTTAGACGTAGATCCAGCCCAAAGGACCAACGTCCAGATTCCAGTTGTGTCGAATCTGTAATTTTATTCCAATCTGAAACTGTGAGAGAGCGCAAAACCATTTGACTTTGTAATCATGACTTGTCCAAGTCCAGATGCCGAGGCAATCGCATGTTTTCAGTCTTCCATCTGCCGACGACGGACGTCGAGTGCAATTCCGAGGAAGGAATAAGGTACGAATCTATATCTCAGCATTGTTTATCTTGTTTGAAAGGATAGATGTCGGTATTCAGTAGGATCTACATCCATCAGCACTAATACCGGAGAGGAGTCCATGGTCTCGTATCCATCCGAACTTTCCAAGATAATTCCACTCCTCAAATTGCCACCGGATGGCATACCAAGCATGTACAACTTTGAGAGAAACACCTCACTGTAGTATTAAGCAATAAAAAGAATTGTAAGATAGAAACGAATGCTCAGCAGTTAAAAGACCATACCTTAACATGGTATACTGATGCTACCAAAACCTAAAAAGGAACAGGGATATAGGGCGAAAAATAAATATCATGAACCCAGTGGGAATCTACCCCAGCATTCTTCAGACAGAAATTTACGCTATCAAAATTTACGTTACGGAAAAAATAAATATAGGGAATAGTCATCTTATAGTATAGCCAAGCAGCGTTAAGAAGTTGGTCTCAAGGATGCCTAGAGAAGCTGAACAAATTCGGCAAAGGAAATAAAGTCCTCCTACTCTGGGTGCTAGTCCACCAAGGGATAGAAGGTAACGAAAAAGCAAACGATCTAGCTAGAAAAGGAGCGAACACTCCCCTAACTGGTCCAGAACCGTTCTGATCCTCAAGTGGACCAAACCAAACCAACTCAAGAACCTGGAAGACTCCATCCGTAACCTGGAAAATGGAATCCTCCAACAGTCTACATTCGGAGAAGTTTCTCAAATCATACGACCGAGTACACGTAAAAAAAGGTAAACTGGCTTAAAGAATATTAATCTTGAACCAACGATATGCTAGTTTCCCTATTCCGTAAATCTACTATAAAATAAAGCCTCTCTTACTTTTAGGTTAGTTACTAGACGCGCCGACTAGGTAGTTTATAAAATTATAAAGTTTTTTGGTTATCGTTTGTGCCTGTGGTATGTGAAAATGGAGGACCTTCTTCAGGCATAGGAGATGACGATTTGATCCCAAAATTTCAAGGTAAGTTTAGCAAAAATCCTACATTATTTGATGACATTGGTTGGAGGTTAGGGGAAATTTAAATTAAAATGAATATTGAAATATCACCAGAATAACCCCGAATATGGCTAATACTTTTTAAATTAGATTAGTGAAACATCACCTACCAAATTATATGCTTTTCGTAATAAGAAAATACAATAAAACTGTATAATTTCCCAATATAGGTAGATATTGAACAGCGGCATCGCTAATTGAAAACGAGAAACGATAATAAACATTGTTAAAACATAATTGAATCATTCCAAACGCGTACATACCTAGTTTACCACCAATGAATAAGAAATAATGCATATTAAAATGGAGTCCCCCTAACCTCAAACCAATGTCATCAAATAATGTAGGATTATTGCTAAAATTACCTTGAAATTTTGGGATCAAATCCGTCATCTCCCATGCCTGAAGAAGGTCCTCTATTTTAACATATCACAAGCACAAACGATAACAAAAAAACTTTATATAAAGTACCCGGCCGGTATCACGATCCTGCTCAAACTACTCAACGTAAGAAGCTCAATTTTGGCATACAGGTTGAATCTAGGGTGTAGAGGTTCGATAAGAAGGGATTTTACGAAATTCCAGTTCCAAGAGGGTGAACTTAAAACGGAAAAACGCTTAAACACGTATATTTTATTTTGTATTATATTATTCGAAAAATCTGGTCATTGATTAATCACGATCCTGCTTAAAGCGCTTGACGTAAAAAGCTGATTTTTGGAAAACAGATTGACTTTAGGGTCTAGAGGTTCGATAAGAAGGGATTTTTCGAAACTCGAATTCTAAGGGGGTGAAACATTCCCTCAAATATTAAAATATTTTTTATTTAATGGTGTTTAAGGTGAGTTTTTCGGAAAAACTCTTAAACACGTATATTTTATTTTGTTGCTTTACATATTTTAAGATTTTTTATAAATTTATACAGGGTGTTTTATAAAATATGACTATTGAGTAATCACGATTCTGCTTAAACTGCTTGACGTTTAAAGCTGATTTTCGGCAAACGGATTGACTGTGGGGTGTAGAGGTTCGATAAGAAGGGGGTTCTCGAATCTCAAATTCCAAGAGAGTGAAAACGCCCCTCAAATATTACAATATTTGTTATTTAAAAAATAGTTAGTCTTTCGGGAAAACGCTTGGACAAGCATAATTTATTTGTTTTTTTACATATTTTGAATTTTTTTCAAAAATCGTACAGGGTGTTCCAAAAAGTTTGGTTAATTTCTTAACCACGATTCTGCTTAAACTGCTTGACGTAAAAAGCTTATTTTTGGCAAACGGATTTTTCGAAAGTCAAATTCCAACGAGATGAAACTACCCCTCAAATATTACCAAGTTATATAATAATATCGCCATATGTAAGAGTCAGTTATTTTTCAAATAATATTTTAAACAAGAATTAAATAGTAATTCATTAAAAACCTAAGAACAGACTAAATTCATTCATTTATGCTGCCTGGTGACCGTTAAGGGTCGTTTACGGCGGGAAATTCCCAGAGCTTTATAGTACCTCGATGACTCTAACTCCTAAAGGAACTGTCCTCTCTCATTTCCAAAGCAACCGTTGCCTGTGCTAGTCGAAGGTGTTCTTGTGTTGAAATAAGAAGTCCAATTAATAGGGTGAGTGTTTGATCGACATCTAGGTCTCGACATCTAGGTCTTCCACACTTAATTTAGTTTATTTGTTTTTCTATTATTTGTAAGTACTTTACTTTTATATATGTATATTTTGTTCTTTTAGTTTAATGTTTTTATCTTCTAATTTTCACGCCCTCAAACCAAAATTTGATCTACAAATTTAATATCGCCATCTTTTTTTCATTTTTCTCATGCTGACATAAATGTGAGAAAAATTTATCCAGTTTGTATGTTAATGGAAATTCTTGCTTTGCTTTATCATTACCAATTACCATTACAAATGATTAATTCGACGCGAACGAAGTCGATGGTACACGCTAGTAAATTATAAATCAAGAAAGGGGGGGAAAGACAATTATTGTATAAACAATTGAGTTATAAGGTGGCAATAAAGAAATCCTTCTCTCCTCCCTTACAATCTACAATACCGAAGAAGAGTCCATGGACCTTCTCGACTTTTACTCCCTATTAAACTATATTTTATGAAGTCATGCTTACTTTGGATGCTCGTACAAATATCAAGTTATTCAAATTTAAGTCAGTATTTTTTTCTACGCAACTGATCCCACTACATCCGCCTTGGGGGCGCCCATGCAACCAGCTCTATAATAATGCAAGCGCAAGTAATATTTTGTATTACAGTAAATCACCGTCAGCCATTAGCCTGCAACCTTAACCGTCGCCATCGGAAACTAATCCAAAACATAGTCTAGAACAGTTCTACGTACGTGTGTAAACACCTTTAAAATATCGTGTTTCTTCGGTTTTTTTCTTTGTACCGTAACCTGACCCAATAAGAAGCTTTATCTACCCACGGTTCACAGTCGATCCTTACCGAAACCAGTGGGGTGTATAAAAAGAAGACGGCCAAAAATGCATAAACTATCTTTGATATACGTTAGTTTCTCGATAAGGTGAACATCCCATAATATGAACGTTTTAGATGTGTATCTATCTACGTGTAATTAGAGTTTCTTTAACTCTATTAGAGTCTAATAGAGTTTTTACAACATGGTCGAGTCGATGTTAGGATAGATTCCGAAAATAAATTTTTAGAAAAAAATATGGGGATGGAATAACCAAATTAAGAAGAAATAATCACTTCAACTGTTGCATTGGCATTTTCTGTCTGGAAGAGATTCAGTTAATATACAGAAATTGTGTAAAGTAAACAAGAAAGAAATAGTGAGGGAATTGTATAAAAAAGAAGAAAAAGATTAAACGGCTTAGCCCTCAACAACTCGTAACCGTATACACCAGTGCAGACACGCACACTCACACACTCACACAACCACACTTATACTAGTGTACACTGATGTAACTGCCTTCAGGCTTCATCAGTACGATAAGGAATCAGGAAGCGATGAAACCGATCCCAAAACACAAAAAACCAGGAAGCAAACGATTCAACGAGGCACCGTGTGCAACCCAGGAGATGGAAAAAGAAATATTGATGAAGAAACGAAAATAAATGATGGAAAATAAAAGGAGCAAACGGGAGCCTAAAGCCCCATTTTGCAGCCAAGAACCAGAGTCGCCCAGGATTGCGGGCTTCGTCCAGAACAGCCGCGGAGGTAGCCAACAGCAACCCGCCGCAATACCCTTAGCGGTGGTACAAATATGAACAAGAAAGAAATAGTGAGGGAATTGTATAAAAAAGAAGAAACAGATTAAACGGCTTAGCCCTCAACAACTCCTAACCGTATACACCAGTGCAGAGACGCACACTCACACACTCACACAACCACACTTATACTAGTGTACACTGATGTACACTGTCTCAATTCAAGGATTTATACGGTGAGATGAAATACTAAGTAATTCTTTCTTCTTTGTTTTAGTTGGGTTAGGTTGTATCTAAGGGTCTGATTATTCCTTGTTAATATTGTTTATACTCTGTTTATGTTTTTAATTTAGATAATATTTATACGAACAAGTCTTTGACTTTATAACGTATACTATTTATTTATTTATATGTATTTATATGTATTTATGAATAAATTATTATTATTAAAAAAAAGGAGCAAACGGGAGCCTAAAGCTCCAATTTGCAGCCAAGAACCAGACTCAGTGAATTCAGAAATTGTGTAAATGTACAGCTATTGTTTTAATAGTTTGTAAGTTTTATTGCTAGTAATGTAATATATCTATATACCCGATATCTTAACCATCTAAGATTCGCTGATGACATAGTCCTAATTGCCAATAGTCCTGCAGAACTAGAAGCTCAAATTAATGAACTAACTACAGCCAGCAATAAAATGGGATTCAAAATGAATTTAGCAAGAACTAAAGTAATGTACAACAAACTAGTAGACAGAAATAACATTATAATAAATGACACAACACTGGAAATAGTAAAAGAATATATTTTGGGACAACTAATACACATCTCTACTACCAGATATCAACAGAAGAATTAAGTTAGCATGGAGTACTTATGGAAGAAACTCAATCATATTCAAATCTAGAATCTATCTAGAGAAGAAAACATTGGACCAATGTGTACTACCTATCGAAACGTGAACACTTAAAACGGACATTATACGGTCGCACAACGCTCAATAGAACGAAATATACTGGGAATAACCAAGAGAACCGTAAAAGAATAGGATGGATACGATAAAAGTCCCAGGTAAAAGAGATGTCATCCACAGAGTCAAATCCCTGAAATGGCAATGGGCAGAATATCTGGCAACAAGAACAGACAACAGATGGACCACAAAAATTACAGCATGGTACCCACGAGGAACTAAGAGACCAAGAGGAAGACCGAACCTGAGATGGGACCATGATATTAGGAAATTAACAGGGATAACTTGGGCCCGCATATCCAAGAATAACAAAAATGGGCCCAACTACAAAGAGAGTATGTAAGGGAGGCTACACCATAATGAGGAAAATGCATGTTTTTATACAATGGTTTTAAAAAATAGTTCATATAATTACCAATTGAACAAAAAAAAATTGTTGATATCGGTTAAGAAATGCCTCTAATATAAAACAATTAAATATTGTTAATTTAAATGGCCGGGCAAACGCTCTCTACCGCGCCTTGCCGCTGTGACGTCACCCGCCGTTCTTCTGGTTGAGTGGAGCCAGACGCATGTTTATTTTACACAGTTTGCTTTTAAACGCTGTTGAATCCGAGTCAAAATTTTAGTTATTTGTGTTAATTAATACATAATTAGTAATTAGTGATATTTATAAATAGTAATGGATGAGCGAAAACAGAAAAAAACGGTCCAAGGCCATGAGAAGAGATGAAAAGAAAAACGTCAAATTATCCTCTATTTTTACGATTTATTGTTGTGAAGATCATTTTGATGTAAATTCATATATTTATGTATATTGTCTTACATAGGTATATGAAATTTGAATGTACAGGGTTATTCATTATATTTTGACACCCACAGACAGCCTTAACTGCAAGTTTTAGAAGAAAACATTAAATAAAAAAGTTGCATGGTTTTTCATATACTCTCTTTAAAAATTAATTCTAGTTATACAGGGTGTCTCAAAAAAGGTGGTCCAGAAAATTGTAGGTATTTTTCGCTTTTCAAGTGTCAATATTTCGTAAACATTTGAAGATAGGTATAGGATGTTATACATGAAATATATCTAGAAATTTCCGAAGAATCCAAAAATATATAGGGTGTTTCACTTAAAAAAGTAACTTAATTTTGGCGTTTGCTTATGGGACACCTTGTATAATATTTTCATTACTGATAAACAATTTATTTCCTATAATTTCGTAAAAAACAATCTTTAAAAATAACACGGGTATGGGCGTGTTAATATATAAAAAAAACTTTCTTTTTCACGCTATGCTCTGGAGTTATTTTTCCACGTACTATACAAATATTTTTGTCTCTTTTCACTTCTACATAACCTACAGCATTATCTCCATACGTCTCCCTACCTGATCTGAAAAATAAGTTTATAACATTAATATTTATAACTATATAAAAGTTCGTAACAGTAGGTACCTACTTATACTTAAATATGCCTCAGTACTACAAAGAATAAATGTTACATACCTCTCTGTTTTTTTCCTCGTAATTCAGCACCAATAAATTGGGAATTTGTATTTATAAAAGCAGCCAACATAAAAGCATCGACTTTTGGCAAGTTATCTGATTGTGCTTTTACAAACCCGGAATCTGCCATTACTTAAAAAATTCTCAGAACACACAACACATACAAATAATAACTGCACAAAAAAGCATAAAAAGCTCCTTCAATCAACGCTAAAAGCAACAAAAATGTCTTAGTACGCCACCTAAATACGTACATAAACGGAACACGTCTGGCTGCTGCTGGCCATCGCGCGTCGACGAGAACGGCGGGTGACGTCAGACCAATAGAATATCGTTTCAATTCGCGAGGCGTCGTTTGCGTTATCCATAGTATTTTAATGGCCCGTTTTATAAAATTGTGGTACTGCTTTCAAGAAAAAAGTTTTTTTTTTGCATTTACACATATTTATTCTAATAAATTGAACAGTTTCTCGCGAAAAATAAAATATATGCATCTTCCTCATTGGAAACGGCTGAATAAGCTAAAAATGATGATGATGAATGTAATATAATTCGGACAAATGTGACGAACCACTTAAGTAAGGGATTTGAAGCTTAGAAACTGAAATCTCAACCAAAACTATCACGATAAAAAACCATTTAGTCCCTTTATATTTTAATTAATTTTAATGTTGTTACACAAATGAACGAGTAAATTTATTTTTATAAAGTGTGGACTTGTTGTCATTAATATAAAAACTTACATATTTGAGATTACCTATATCGCCGAACAACGTGATTCGTTTAATAAATTTTAATATGACATAATGAAATTGAAATGCAAATAACATTATTTTTTTCTTTAGGTATCTAAGTTGAAATTAGATATTGAGAAAAAATAAAGAAAAATTAAAACATACTTTCTTATTTTTTATTGAACGTGCAACAATAGAATAATGCGTTGTACTAAACTATTAAAAAACAATGAAAACAAAAGTCAATAAATTCAAAATCAAATTTATCGGCTTTATCCTCTACTATTTTCATATTTTTAATTAAAAATTCAAATAACTACTCGGATAAACATATGCTTAAGGCCAATATTGACATCTCTCAAATGCATCGCTTGCACTGTTTTTCTGTAATTAGAAAAATTGTATAATTAGTTAATAGTCTACTTAATACAAGGTTAATTAGTTATTAAATAACTGATTCTATAAATTAATTTAGTAGTGCATTTTTTAATGTAACGCATTAATGTGCTCTCGTTATGAAAATTGACCTTTATGGCATTAAAAAAATTCAAAATATTATATGTATTTTCC
This sequence comes from Sitophilus oryzae, assembly GCF_002938485.1. Taxonomy (NCBI): domain Eukaryota; kingdom Metazoa; phylum Arthropoda; class Insecta; order Coleoptera; family Curculionidae; genus Sitophilus; species Sitophilus oryzae. The sequence continues at coordinate 1,220,413 of NW_022146782.1, forward strand.
TATACTTTACTGATAGAAAACTAACTTACGTTTGACCATAATATCTTGTAAAGGGGTTTACACTGCATTAAATAACAGTTGGTAATTCCAAAACCAACTATTTTTTTCTACTTTAAATCCAAGTTGTAATGAAACATAATTAAGACAAGACTACCTAATTTTTGACCGATTTTATTAAAAATTCGCCCACAGCTCATATTGTCGCGTAACCTGAAATTGAAATTACTCTGTATAATATTTCGAACGCGGGGTATTTTTTTATCCTTCTCTAAGTCGCGACGGCCGGCTCTGGCGGCCCAGACAGAAAAACTCAAAAGGAATCTTGGCCTTGAGGCAGGCCTTGGCGAAAGTGGCAAACGCGAGGTCTGAATTTTAGAGAACCTTTCATCGTAAATAATATATTACTTTGTTATTAAAAGAGTTATGTAGAAACTCAACTCTTTTTTATAAAACAGAAAAAAATGCAGCACGGTATTTAGCTGATTTGTAAAAGTTATCTTCATCAATTCTGTAGTTTGCTGTGTTTAGATGGTTAGGCATCCTAGAGGGTTTAATTGAATTTTTATATTATCTCCTAAATATAGTTTCAAAAACGTTACAATATCTATTAAAAATACATACTTACGGGATGTGATTGAGAATATTCATAAATCATTTTTTGGGGAAGATTTCATAGGAGAATCAGTTTGCTTCATTATATTTTGTATTTATTAAAATTATTATAATGTTACTTATACAAATAAACCAAAAATAAAGAGTTTCAAGTTAGTGTTCCTTTTTAAATTAAAAACGAAAGTTCTCAGTTGTCACGAAGGAAAACAAAATGTTGATATATTGGGTAAATTTTGAAATACCCTGTGGAATATGTTAACAAATCAAGCAATTTAAAAATCATTTTATCATGTAGGTATTACGTTTTATTATCTAAGTGCTAGGTTTAATCTTGAAATTTGTTGGTTAACCGGTGATTCCCCATCGAAATCGTTATTGCGTTGCTTGCTAACACGGAATCTGTTGGTTTCCAGACTTTTATTTGTTTTTTTAACATGACATCGCACCTCTCACGAATGTACGAGTACGCTCTAGCCCTTTCAGTTGAGCAAGTGTAAAACTTGGAAAATAAGTTCGTCATAATAATGCTTTTATTTATTCACTATTCTAATAAACAATATGCATTCCTTCGGAAACTCTCTATTTATTTATCTAGTAATGCTAAAACACTCTATTTGAAAGTCGATTAGAGAAAACAGTATGATTCATTGACAAGCGATGTAAATAGTTGTGGTCAGGTGAAATTGTGATGTAAGAGGAGGCTTAGCTCGGCAGGCGGCAGGTCAGTCAGTTGTTGCTAGGCCGGCCGGCTATGTAGTGTTGTGTTTTGTCACAGAGCTGACATTTGGAAGTAGCGAGTCTTTTGACTATGGAAGTAGAAAACCTCTTGTGACGTCGTTCCTTCGAGGATGGTCTTGAGAGTTTGAGGTCTCTCTTGCTTCTCGATTGACACCGCTGGGGCGTTGTGTGAGGACCCCAATTAACCCCATCGATTGGGATGCGAATCTGTTTAACGACAGATTTGCGTCCGCGGGAAGCCCCTATACTATTTCAGGTGACACTAGCTAGTTGTTGAAGATTATTAACCAATAGATCCGAATAATATTTGAATTAGATGGAAGATATGGAATGGGATATATTGAATAGAATGTCAGTGATGTCAGTGGCTAGGGAGCGGAGTACCTCCGGGTGAGTCTTACTATTTAACTATCAATTTTATCCAGATCAGTAAATGTTTGTTTTGTTATTTTCATGTACAATGAGAGAGTGCTTGCCAATGACCAACTAAATGGATATTTGAGGTGAATTTGCATTGTGAGACCCGGTTGAGTAAGCCCCAAAAATAACGATTTTACACAAGGTTATTATTAGAAAGCGATAGTCTATATCATTTTTGTGATATTTTGTTGTAATATCAGGTTGTGAATAATGGTCGTAAAAAGTATATTATAATAATATTATCTCTTTTTTTTAATATTTTACCAGGATGATGGGGTTCTTTGGTAGAAATCTAGTATTTTGGCTCCGACTCCGGTTCAAAATATTTACAAAGCAAATAGAAATAAGCATAAGAAACGTAAGCGTAAGGATTTTAATAAATATAAGATGACAAGTGAGACGTGAGGCTAGAGATTAATGACCATAGCGTGAATGCGGCCAGTGCAAGTGTGAATGACAAAATTAAAAGCATAGTTAGTTGCGATACTTAGCGACAGCAAAAGGAAAAAGCACCGGCATTCACCAATCCAGGATAGTAGTGGCACTACTAGAAAGAAATTCGGCGATTTTTTTCGAAATTTTGGTGGACACCAGTACCAAAAACAAAAATGATTAATTACCTAAATGTATCCCATGTTTTCAAAAGCATCAAAAGTGTTTACCTAAAAATGAATAACTCAGGATACTGAAATACTATAACAAAACTATTGGATATAGGTACTGTGTCTTATCTTAGGTCCCCGACAAGTGAACACATTTTCTTCTTCTTCATGGGGAAAACTTCTACAATCAGGGGCAGTACAAAAATTTAAAGCTTGTTATTTTGATAGGTCCGAGAATAATCTAACCCAAGTAGCATTTTCACGACTTGCGACCACATCTTTACTAAACACAACGTTGGATTAGTTACAAAAAATAGTTAGCAGTGTACCTTGGGTATTAAAATAAATGTAAACGTTGTTGTAACGTTGTGCCGACGTTGAACTAGCACTACAACAAAGTAAAAGCTTCTGCGACGTCGAATAAACGTTGTCTTGTAACCTTTTTTTGCTTAAGTGATCTTTAGGTGATTCGGACAACGTAGTTACAATGTTGGGCAATAAAGAGATTTCAGGACCTATTCCAACGTTATGCAAACGTCGTCTGTTTTACTAATTCCAACGTTGTTTAAATTTCCTTATTCTTACGTTGGTAGGACGTCGAGCCACTACCTTTTTGCAACTGTATTGAACCATAACCTTAAATCTTAAATTTTCACTTCACTGTTCTGTTCAGTCAGACAGTTCAGTGCTGTTTTTGTTTTTATAAAAAAAATTTAATGGACTTAATTAAAATGGGACGTAAGAAAGGCACATATAAAACTAAATTTAAATATACATCGACATATTACCGATACTTTATCCATTCCCTCGTTTATTTAGAATACCTATAGGGGGCGGCACAAGCTAGACTGTAGGACCTCTAGAATGACTAAATTAGGCAATCTTATGACTAGTATACTACCTTTTTAGTATGAACTGCGACTTTATTAGTCCAATATGCGACTACTCGAACTACTCCACCTTAATCTCCAAAACAACAAAGTGAAAGCCGCCATGTTGTTGAATAAGAAAATGTTTCGTTCCTAAAATAGCAATTCCTGCTTTTTGAATACATTAACTTGAAATATTTGACCATAAACAACACGCGGAAACAATTTTTTTTCGACTGTGAATAAATTATTCTCATTTTACTAAAAAAAAATTTCAAGAAACTTTTTAAAACTTCTTTAATTTTAAGGCCCATTAGTATTTTTCAAAGTGGAAACAATACATTTATCAATAAAGTTGTTTGCGTTTAACTTTTTTGTCTTGAGTAACGAGTTACAGAGTTGGTTAAAGTGTTTCAATAATTATAATCTTCAAACATCCTCCACACTTAAATACTTTTGTTTTGTTTTTCTTTACAGCCATCTGGCATATGTCTCTAACTAAATCATAAAAATAATATTTTTACTATAATTATCCCAATTGAGGATAAAACGCAACTTAGACGCCATATTATTATAGTTTTGTATTTCTGTGAATTAGGATTTTAAACAACGTTGCAGTTTGTACTAAATTAGGCTGCTAGCCAACGTAGGTATCCAACGTCGTTTCGACCCAAAAATTATTCTCCAAACTAGTGCAGACTAGGGTTGGCACGAGGTTGTGCCGACGTTGCGCCCCGACGTTTGGTCGCGTGTCACAACGTTGTCCCGACGTCCAAATGCTGCTTGGGAAAATCCTATACCAGGAACAGCACCGTGTCTTGAAAAAGAAGATAATAACGAATTCGGCAATAGAATTCTATTTAAGATAAGTCAAAAATGATAATTCTAGCAAAGCCTGTTTAAAATATTTTAATATATTTTAAATAGGTTTTGCTGTTTTACTTTAAATTACATGTATGAGTATTATGTGACAAAACTTTTCGCAAATAAATGATGCATTTAAGCGTCTTCATTGTTACGTCAAGGCATTTCCAGATTTGTTGATTTCTTGACAAGAAATCTTAGTATTGACTTAAATTTTTTTTTTCTTGTCTTGAAATTTAAAATTATTTCTTGTCTTGAAATTAACGTCGGTTGGGAGGACGTCAGTTGTAGCTCGGGAACCATATGATTCAGCTTCGCAAATACAATATTTGTGATAACACAAGTTCAAATGCAACTCAAAAACCATATTTCTCCTTACTTTTCTATTTTGAAGTGTGTTGTTTTTTCAACCAGTTATGCTTTTTTGACCATTTATATTGTTTTTGCTGCAGCCCATTTTTCTTTCTATTCTAATTAATAAAGTAGTGAGAGGATTATACATTTTTACATTCAAATGACGATATCTCTGTTTTGGGGACCACTTGTTAATCAGTTTGATGTATGTTTGTAACATTGTAAGTGCTCACTGTGCTCAGTGGATGCCGTTGTTTCGATATGCTCCAAATAATTCCGATTTTCTTCAAAAAATCAAATGGTATGTTAAAAATTTTATATCAAAAATTATGATTTATAAATAGAATTATTTTTACTATTTCACTATGACGCCCCAGTGTCGGAATCACTGCAAAGTTCTACATTTCGACCTGAAGTTATTTAGCATGGAATATATTTATATTTTTCCATATTTTTAATTTTATTAATTTGCTGAACTGATTTCAAATAAATTATACAATTGACACCCCTTATTCAGAACTTCATATAGAAAACGTACAGCTAGAATTGCATAAAATAAAGCAAATCTAACAAGAACAGTTCTTAAAGCAATTATTTTTCTGTATCTCCTAGTAACTAACCAAAAAAAAATAATGTTTACAACTGATTGTATTAGTAAAAAATTTGGGAATCCCATCTAGATAAGTGAAATATTTTGAATACTTATAACAGAAAATTACAAAATTAAGTGTCTAAGCCATGAAATTGAGTTAATTTAGATAAATTAGAACATAGTTGGTATACCAAACTATTAACAACATAACATATTACGTATATTTCACAAGAAATTATATATTTCTTAATTCCATCACATTTACTTTTGCAAATTATGAAATATAAAGCAAGTGTTTCAATCTCTAGATCTTAAATTTCTGGGATGCCGTATATGCAACCATAATATACACCGAGTGATTGGTATGCCTTATTGGTAATACTCTCATTTAGATTGGGTTATCTTAATTTAAAATGAAACAGCCGGCGGAGAATCAGACATGCATACTGTGCAAGTATTGCATTATCAGGTTTTAATTTAAACTTATAGGGAGTGTTATAAAAATGTTCGAGTATAAGAAGTTAGATTACGACGTTATAAAATGGCGAATTCTGGATTTTGCAATTTTAATTAGATTTGATTTATTTTACAGAGCTACCTAGTGTAGGGTTGCCAACCGTCCTCTATTCCAGAGGTCAATCTTCTTTTTGATCTCACTGTCCTCTTTTCTCTCTTTCGTCTTTCTCTTTCCTCTCGTATTGAAAAAGTCCTCTTTTTTACATACTCAAAATCTCAAAAAATATTTATGTATCGCCACAATGCTGCAATGCTTTAAAAAATTGTTAATCTCTGTCTTTCGCTACTCTCACTCGTTAGTACAGAAAAGAAGTTGAAGAAATATTTTGAAAGCACTGTTATTAAAATGTTGTATCCTATGTTATAGCCCTTGTTTCTCTCTACAATTTCCTGTCTCACAATGTACCGTTTATGTCCAGGAAGGGTTCATATTTTCATAGATGTCGATTTTCGAAAGAAATCGGTACATTTATTTTATTTCGTATATTTTTCATTTTATTGATTTTATGGAAAGCACTGTTCATTAAAATGTTGTATCCTATGTTATAGGGCTTATTTCTCTCTACAATTTCCTGTCTCACAATGTACTGTTTGTGTTCAGGAAGGGTTCATATTTTCATAATGCATTTTTGTGTTCCAAAAACTTTGTTTTTGTTTTAACTAATTAACGATAATTTTAATAAAATGTTCTTTGAAAGTAACATTGGTAACATTATTACTGAAATCCCGGGATCCCGAGATTCGGTGTAAAGAATCGCGGGATCCCGACAACATAAAATTGTCGGGGATTGAATCCCCTAATATAGATATACAATTATGAAAATGTTAGCATTTGTAGGAAATTTTATATATTCAGGATTCAGGATATATACATCTTTAATGACTCAAGTTTTATGAGATAACTAATTTTTTGAACCCCGTGTTTTAACCCTATAATATCTCACGTTATCTCGTAAACACCCTATATAAAAATAAGTAATTAAAAAAAAATACTGATGAAAATTTTAAGAAATTAAATTTTAAATAAATTTTAGTACTTCTTTATAGTGCTCAAATCATAGTCCCATCAAAAGGGATATAGACTAGACATTATTTGAATTACCGTGGCTACCTTAATTCAAATATTTATTTTCCCTAATCCTCTGTGGTACTGAACCTTACCGATTGCTTGCTTTATCTAAAAATGTACAAAAAATATGCTATATATCGGGAGAATATAGACATTTTTAAACCTTTTTCTAACAAATCTGGATTATACCGCGGTCTGGATAGGTATTAGGGCAGGTCAAACCGCTACTGGATTAGGGGTTAATCCCCTAAACAAAGATATTTCCAGACAATCGATAGTTTAGGGCAAATCGAACGTTCAGAATTTGAAACTCTCGCAAATACCATATGATTAAAAGTTTATTAATTAGAGTATGCTCGGAAATGGAATTTAAATTTTAAGGATTACTCAGCAGCTTCGATATATTTAGTTTAAGAATGTGAAATATGGTGAGTAGTCAGTCTTGAAGCTGAAAAGTGAGAAGAAAAACTGAGGTAACCAGTTAGTGCTGAATAAACTGCGATAATACTTAGTTTAGTTTTAATCATCTTGTGATGATATTATACATGATCAAGATTTCCAAATAGTGGTATAAAAATAATATTACTTTGCTAATATAACGCTAAAAAATTCCACGTTTAAGTGTTTTCTCTATTTAATTTATTCAGTATGGCATTATAAAAACCACTCCAAATAAAAATTCCATCAGTATTTATTTAATTTCAAGCATTCTTTACTTTTGGAAATATCTAGTACCTACTAGGTTAATTGGAAGTTTAGTTTTTTTATAACTCTCCACCTAGTTTTTGCATAAATTGTAGTATTTTACAAAAAAAAATCCTAAAGGCTATGTTTTATGCATTTGGCATGACACTGAAAAATTTAGAAATAATCAAATCGGCCAGATTTATAAAAATGGAATATTTTAGTTCAAAATCCGTGAATTTATTCAAATAAAAAACCAATACATACTTTTAATAAAAATGAAAGTAATTGGAAATAAGTTTTTTTCTCAAAATCAAACCAAACCAACTAAAAAATAATAAGTAATTTACAATTATTTTAAACTACGCATCTTTAAATATATGTATGAAATAAAAATAAAAGGGTTTAAAATGAACGTAAACAAAAAGTCTAGACAATGCTGACTTAGTGCAAAGCGTATTATAAAGTGCTTAAATGCTTTAAAACATAATTAGAGAGGCATCAGTGGGTCTCTGAAATTACAAAATAACGTTGAGGTAGATTAAGGTGGATTAAGAGTATTCATTAGCTATTTGCAGACTGGATTATAAATTTGCAATGTACTCATAACAGATAAAACATGTGAAATTTGTTACAAAATTAACGAAAAAAAGTGACATATAGAGTTATTAACAGTCGTATAGTTGTACATAACTTAATAACTGTTTTGTGTTACATATATTATTTAGATCAATTTTAACACACACTAAACGAATGAACACTGGACAACAAACGAAAAATGTAATAACAGGGTGGCCCATCGAAAACGTTCCGCAAGGCATAACGGCCAGGATATTTTTTTTTCAAAAAATCCAAAAACACGTCAATTTTGTTTTTGAGGGGGACAACTTTTGCCCCAAAAATGATTGCAAAATCTTCAACCCTCTAAGCGGGGGTGTCATCCCCCAACTTTTTTCAAATGGGAAGGGGGGTCAAGTAGTACCGCAATGAAAAGGGCTTTTTATTCTCTATACTTTTCCGCTTCGTTTTTGAAAATCGGTCGAGTCATTGAGAAAATATGAAGGATTGAAATTTGAAAAGTGTATTTAAACATTTATCAGAGTAAATGATAAGGATAAATTCCTTCGAAGCTAGTGTCACCTGAAATAGTATAGGAGCTTCCCCCGGACGCAAATCTGCCGCTAAACAGATTCGCATCCCAATCGAATAGGCTAATAGGTAGTGAGGTACCCCCACCTCACTACCCCAACGCCGCATCGTGTCTATCGAGAAGACAAGGGACACCGCAAACTCTCAAGACCAACCTCGAAGGCAAAACGTCACAAGAGGTTTTCTTCTCAATAGTCAAACGACCCGTTGCCTTACAGTACATGCAACATTTATAGTCCAAAGACTCGCAACCCCCAAATGCCAGCTCTGTGACAAAACACAACACTACACAGCCGGCCGGTCTATCTACTACTGACCCGCCGCCGGCAAGCTAAGCCTCCTCTTACATCACAATTTTACCTGATCACAAATATTTACATCGCTTGCCAATGAATCAAACTAGTTTCTCTAATCGACTTTCAAATAGAGTGTTTTAGCATTACTAAATAAATAAATAGAGAGTTTCCGAAGGAATGCATATTTATTCTTTATTAGAATAGTGAATAAATAAAAGCATTATTATATCATTTATAGTCAATATATATATTGACATATTATAGTCATTTACGTATTATAACGAACGAACTTATTTTCCAAGTTTTACAATTTTTATTTCCATTTTTTTTTTCAAATATTTTCTGAAGTAACGTCAATATTTGGATGAAAATTGGTGTCTGGGAGTTTTTTGACATGAGAAATTGAATTTCGATGTCAATATGACTCCTACTTTTCCACTGGTTTGAAGAAAAGGTCTGTATAAACTACTGATAAAAGAAATATACATTTACGACATTTTTTACGCAAAAAAAGGTCTCTTGGTAAAAATCGCTACGAATAATGGGATAATAGATATTGGAATCGAAATTATCAATACCTGTCATCATTGACATAAACTAAACATGTTCACTAAACAGTACAACAATTTGAAATTATTTTGTGTCAAAGTTCAACAGAAACTGTTTTATCATCAATTTTTCGAAGAAAAATTTATGGTTAATTTAAAAAAATAAAAAGTTCCCGAATTTATCATTTCAGGTCAAATAACTATCTACAGTACGTCTGTCCGTTCTGTAGCTACGGGGTATCCGTGAGAGGGGAAACGATATTCTCTCCATGTTTTCGCAAAAAATTAGACGACGCGTCCCATCAATAAAAATTCGACACATTTGCAAGTAGCCAATAAAATGAGTGGGCGGAGCGATTTGCGGTGACGTACTCGTCAAGTCGACGTATAAAATATATTGTTGTTTATTTAAATGTTTTTTGTCCGCATTCCTTTCATAGACACAGATCCAGCAGACGTACTGTACTCAACATGTTTATTTTTTTCTAAATAATGACATGTATTGACTACTTCCATTCTAAATATCTTGAGAATGGTTGCTAGTAGCGATTTTTACCAAGAGACATTTTTTGGGTAAAAAATCATGGAAATGTATATTTCTTCACCCAATAGTTTTATATAGACACGGACAAAAACTTATTACTCTTCAAAACAGTTAAAACACATGTAACTGGCGCCCCCTACAAATAGGAGTCATATTGACATCAAAACCAAATTTCTCATGTCAAAAAACTCCCAGACACAAAATTTCATCCAAATATTGACGTTACTACAGAAATTATTTGGAAAAAATCAAAATAAAAATGAAAATTTCACACCTCTACTTTTCAACCAATAACATGCTTTAATGTTGACTAGTTACCATGGCAACTGAAAAAATTTCCGGAAATTTTTTCGAGGCGCCACGAAACTTCAGTGGAAATTTTTTGACAGTTGAAAAGGTAAACATAAGATCTACAATCATAATGTGAATGAACTACAATGTCTATATATTGAAATATTACCCATTTGAGTTTTAGCATTTGATGTAACTAAGGTTGGTAATATTTTTTATTTAAGGCAATATGTTAGATATACCTACATATGAATTTCTTCGAAATTGCCATGTTCTAAAAAATATAGTTCTGCCGCCTTTATTTAACTAAAGCTGGTATTTTTCTATTTAACAAAATATGATGGATATATCTATATGATTTTTTTAGAATTTATTTCATGTTGAATTATCTTCAATGGCAAATCTTTAATGATATCGACTAATATAGCAAAATAATAACGAGACACATTTAGTAATTATAGGTTTTATTAATATTAAAAACACAATTATTGTAAATGTTTGTAGGCTGCCTTGAATTGGTGGTTTGAATCTGGGTATTTTCTGTTTTATTTTACATTGTGCTCTGATCATGATTGAACTGGCTAGTACTTGATGAAATGCTCCTCATGGATTCAATCATCTGTTGATGATGTTCAGCGTCCAACTGTAAGTAAGGTTTGATCGACTGACTATTACTATGTCCAGTAATTTTAATGAGCTGTTGTTCACCAACTCCTTTCTTGGCCAAATTCAGAAACAGCTGTTGCTCTTGCAGAATGATTGGTTATTTTAACTTTTTAGTGTCAATTCCTATATCTGAAGCTGCTGATTTAAACCATGAAGATACAATGTTCTTACCAACTGGGCTATTCTTGTACCATCCTTTCGAATTGGGTTGATTCCAGTATGGGTTTGGTGTTAAGAATAGTCTGTCGGTTTGAATAAGATTTCCCCTTTTTTCATCAACTTTCTAAACAAGCGAACCGGACACATTTGTGGATTTTCGAAATTTCTAATCAACCATTTACTATCCGACAGTTTTTTAGAACCACCTTGTGTGGTTTTAGAGAAAATTGGATTATATTCTATCCGACCTTTTGGGTTTCCGAAATTATCAGTTTCTTCTTTGAAGTATTGGATACAAGCAGAATGTCCTTCCCCTCCTCTCCATGCCAGCTCATGTGAAACTATGTGAAAAAATTTACGCTGCAACCCATCTGGAGTATTTTCATCCCATATTTCAATAATTTTTTGTATTCGTCACTGGTTAAGGCTGAAGCACTCACTTTTCTTTTTGCTGAATCTCTCTGTAGTATTTTGCGCTTAGCATCGCGTGCAGCTCTGGCGGTCTAAATTCCACATCAGAAAACGGATTAAATTTTATTTTATATTTTTCGTAATAAATTTCTTGCAACTGCTTAGCAGTAGAGTTCCACATCACTTTGACCACACTTTCCTTATAATCTTCAAAATTTTTCTTTTTCATATTAAATGCGTAGTCCTCCAGTATAGTAGCCAGCTGTACTACACTCATACACTCATGCATATTATACGACTTTTCATCACAAAATTCAACAAACTGTTTCCATACACTTGATTTTGATTTTCGGGTGTTATCTGGTTTTATATTTTCAATTTCTTCTTTAATGACTTGTTGGTTTACTTTTCCAAATCGCGACATTTCGCTATACACTTCTTACTCTACGTACAGACGTTTTAAAACTAGTAATAGCTTAATGACAGAATCGCAAACAAAAATGACAAAACACATAATATGTCAAAAACATCAATACCTTGGCCAACTTAACAAATTGAAATTATTTTAAAATGTCATGTTGGATTAATATTTTTTTTTTCAAATTTAGGTGTGAAATTTTCTTACCGAATACCACGCAAGCTTAAATTATTCCTGGAAATTTTCTTTCGGGCACGAATATTTTAGGAAATTTAATTTATTAATTTTCAAAATATTCGTGCCCTCAAAAAAATTTCCGAAAATAATTTAAGCTCTTGTGATATTATAAGTGAAAATTCTACACCCTGTATCTCCGAAATTAAGCAATTTAAGACATACATTTATACGAACTTTTTTGTTTATTCTTATCTGCAGAAGTTTCCGGAATACAGTTCGGACCACCCTGTATAGTAACATCTATACATTACCATAATTTTAAGAATTAAGATAAAAAATTTTTCGTGTTTATTACAGGTGTCTTTCAGAAAAAAAATTATACAGTCAATGTTTTCAGTTATTGTTTCAAGTTTGTCACATTGTATTGAACGTGATGGCGAATTTAATTTGTTAATTAGGTTTTAAAGAAAGTTTGAGTTTAAAAAGAAACCTTCACATTAAAGGAAGTAGAAAATGAAATGTTGTTCCTTGATTATCTTTACAGACTTATTTTTGGAGTTATTTACTTCAAGGATAACTTTTGAAATGTGTCGGATAACATAAATGTTGAACTCTGCGTTGAAAGCAAAATCATTTACCTTACTAATACAAAAGACGGATATTTTTGTTTACACACTTCACCTTGAAACTTCACAAAAAGATGTTCTTTTAACGAGGCAAATTTTTGTTAAAATAAAGAATCACAAATAATAAAAGTCTAAGAATTAAAACAATAAACACAAAAAACTTAAAAAATACAAACTGAAGGCAGAATACCGTCTGTAACACGATAACTCAAAAACCGCTAAACCGATTTTAACCAAATTTGGCACAAAAATACTGTGCCACCCGAGAATCTAGCCATTAGTTTTTGGTGGGGGTGGGGGGTTGGTAAGGGGGTATGGGAGGGGGTTAAAAATTAAAAAAAATCGTAACTCCAAAATTACAGTAGCTAGCGAAACGCGGTTTTCAATTTAAGATTAGGAATAATATTTGCAACAAAAGTTGTAATAACATCAAAATCAGTCAAAGTCGCAGTTTTTGAGATAATTGATTATTAACATATTTTAGTATGGGCGGCTATGCGTGCCTTTCGGCGCCAATTTTTTAATATGACGAGATGGTTTTGGTGACTATTGTCGTAACGTCATAAACTAAAAAAAAACGTTAAAGATTAACGATACAGTCCGGGTTTTAATAAACATTAATAACGATAACAGAACTAACGATAATAAAGAAAACATCTAATACTCAAGTATACAAACAGAAAAAAATGTGAAAAACACCCTAATACCTTGTATTGCCGCCATGGGCTTCTACAATTGCCTGTATACGTCCGTTCATACTGTCATTGAGGCTGCATATATCATATTGAGTTATGTTTTTCCAATCTGCTTTAAGGACCAAGCGAAGTTCATTTAATGAAGCTGGTACTGCTTCGCGACCTCTAACCATAAAATAATAAATACAAGAAGAAGTGTCAAGTCAATGTTAAATTATGGAAACAGCGTGGCTGCCTGGGTAACTAATTTTCAAATATGGCGGCTGGGACATTTGACATGACATAGACATGACAATTTCAATTTTATGAAATTTATTTCCGTTTCCGGTTTTTTAATGGCGGGCTGTTCAGGAGGTTTAAATGAGGGTTAATATACTTTTTACTCTTTCTAGTAGTAAATAATACAACAAAATTACTCAAAAATATTTATTTGGAATTTAGAACAATGTAAATATGCAAATCAACACAATTAAAGAGCTATAAACCAATAAACTACTGTATCAATATCAAATATTTAAATAATATCAGAGATGCTGTGTTAAAGTGAATTAGTAAAGTAGTAGAATTAGTAAAATTGACTTACAGAAACTTGAAGATAAATAAATGTTTTCGCAGCTTCACGGGCATAAAACTAAATAACTGGAAGCAGGAAAAAGGCAACCGGAACCCACACAAAACCTGGAATCAAAAAAAATATGTAAAAAACATAAATATAAGTACATAAGACTTTTGTGAATTAAATCAAACAGGACTTGAATGAAAATAAAATGAATAAAAAATATAATACATATACATCTAATACCTCATTTGTATTTTAAAAATAATCTACATACATAGATTTATAGCATTATTGCTATGAAAATACATAATAGGTACCTATGTGTTATGTAATTACGCATTTCTGTTCATCTTGTAGAAAATTAATGTAGGCTAATAATAGTTCAATAATCATAATTTACCTTGTATAACTTGCTTTCAATTGCTCAAAATTACCGATCAGTCTTTAAAGTAGAGATACGGAAAAATCCTTGGCAAAGAATATCCCAAGATCCTTGGGTTTAAAGCTAAAAAATATAAAAAACAGTTAATATATTACCTATTTTTACATATAATATGGCCCATACCTACTACACGCAGAAACGTCGATTTCATAATTTTCTTCATGTAATTAATATCATATATACTTTATTAAAGTGTTAACAAGGAACTTTATATCAAAAACATCTTTGTACTTATAAATTTCAGCCGAAATATCAGAAACAAACTTCCAATCAAATCTAAACGGCAAAAATTAAAATGGCGCCCGACCTTGCCAGAGGCCTCGGAAGCTGACGCTGACACACAGACAAAAGACAAAACAGGACGCCGACGTGCATAAAAATGTTCCGTAGCAGAAATTGACAGAAATCATATAGAAATATTCAGATTTTTGTCTAGGACAGTCTAGAAGGCCATGCTTTCTGCCTGGGTAAACCGCGCCACAACTGTTTCCAATTTTCCGGTTTACTGTCACCCCCCTGCCTCTAACCCCCTTACCGAGCATTTGCCAAACGTCGAACATGATGGGCAATTCATAGTAGTACAGTGCCTTCTATTAAACGATCAGCCTCCGGGCGAGATTTATGACGTCACGCTAGTTAGATATAACGGATTAATAAATATGTTGTAGAATACATGGAAAACATAATCATTCCTCAGACTTTTGGTTTGTATTTTAAAAATGATATAGTTTACATGAAATATACATAATATACAGTTAATAACTACAACATATATACCTATTTATAGTAATAAATACTTTGGCAAATAAACTATAAACCATACAAATACAGCAAATGTTTTACAATATACAAATAATGTATAGGTACATAAGATATTGGGTAAAATGAAATATATTTTAAATTTTAGGGTTTGAAAATCGATCTAATTTAACAAAAAAACATTCAATATCTACTAATAGTGATGTATTATTATTTGCATTCACAAAATTTATATGTATATTTTGCAAGTATCAATGTTCGAAAAAAATTATATTTACAAATAATACAATATTATCTAAAAAGGCGTCAGCGATGGCTATGAAATGAAGATCGCTGGCATTTTATATATAAAATTATTCTAAAATTTTTGATTTTCTTGGGATTTTTAGGTGCGAGAAAAACACTGATTTAAGTTTTCATTTGGGTTTTCATTATTTTTATTTGGTTTAAAATAACGTTTCGGCTAATTATAGCCTTCATCAGTGTTGTGTCATATGAGAAAAATAGTGTCGAATATAATCCAAAAAATTACATATACAATATAATTCACACCTCATAATGTTTACTGCAATTAATAAACTAATATAAACTTATCAAAAGATGACCACATATTTTTAAAATTATTATTCTTAACACTAAAATTATCTACATTGACTATGGAGTACGCAGTAAACATTATGTGCGTGGTGTGAATATTTTATATGTAATTTTTTGGATTATATTCGACACTATTTTTTTCATATGACACAACACTGATGAAAGCTATAATGTTAACCGAAACGTTTTTTTTAAACCAAATAAAAATAATGAAAAACCAAATGAAAATTTAATCAGCGTTTTTCCCGAACCTAAATCCCAAGAGAATCAAAAAATTTAGAATATTTAGAAACAAGGTTCAAGAATATCAAATTTTCCAAGATTGTAAAATTCTAGTTAATTATTTTATGTGTACAGTTATTTAGGGAATGTCATCGATGTTCATTTCCAAGCCAACTAGACGCCGATTTTTTCGATGATACGGTATAATTCTTACGTAAAATGTAAATAACATTAGACCAATTAAAACAAAGAAATATGAATTTCTTAGTATTTTTAGTAACACCTTTATTCTTAAAACTTAATTTTTGTATTATGCAAATATACCAATTTTATTGTTATTTTATTCATATTGTATTCAGCCATCACTTAAATATTTGATATTAATTTGGTATTATAAATAATCAACACTATTCATTAAAAATTACGGAACCAATATATGTTATGCTTGACATACATTATATATTATCGAACAAAAACACATTCTTCTTTTAAACTGTATCAGTCTTGTCTTTACAAAAATCTTTTTTAAAATTTGAACTCAAAATAATAATCTTTAATACACATATTCTTTATTTTTCCCTAGATCATAATACCTACTTATGTGTTTGAATCTATCGAAGCTGAACCAACATACCAACAACACTTGGAGTGGAGATTCCACCAATATGAATAAAATAAACATAATTGTCCAGTTTTCATTAATACCATCATGGAGAATATTATTTTTAAATTTATTAAAGATATTTTCAATAGAATTCTCTTGATTTATAACCCGTACCCACTTTTCTTGTTCTTCCGGATACTTTAGGCTGCCTAGTATAACTATCCTTTCCACCAGACCAGGAACACAACAAAGATGAGGCATAGCACCAAAACACACTCCACTTAAGCTTTATTGATGAATTGTTAGAGTCTTAAAAACACAAAAATCACGATAAGTAAAAATGTATGGGCACTTTTAGGTTAAATCACTTACACAACGTGTAATTTTTCAATTTTTCTATTTTTTATGCGAAACCGAGTGACCATAAATCTGGTAGTAGTTTCTGTCACTTAAACACCAAAATAATTAGTTTTTTGCACTACAATAATAAATAATACCAAAAATCAAAGAGTTAAAACCAAAAATCAACCGACAAAATATGAAACGGAATCTAACCCAATATCTAAGTATGTACAGCTGATGAAGTAAACAAAAGTCCGCCCCCAGGCTGATCTTTTAATAGAAGGCACTGAGTAGTATATAGTCAACAATAATCACCAAAGCCGCCTTGTCAGATTGAAAAATAACTTCAAAAAATAAATGATAATTGGAAAAATTGCAAATTGTTGGTGGCAAGTTTCGCTCTTAAAAATTGACCAAGGCATGTATTGACATGATCCAAAAAACAAAATGCTTAGAAGACATGATTCTGACCGTAAAATTATATTTTAGGAAAATTTACACACGAAATTATTGCACAAAGGGTATCAACAAAATAAAACACTAAATCACCACAATACACCAAAACACTTTTACTTTTACACTGGACGCGCGTTTCGTTAACCATGTTAGCATCATCAGCAGATGATTATAAACTGATTTGAATCAGTCATCTGAGTTTTGGTGTATTGCGGTGATTTAGTGTTTTATTTTGCTGTGTAACACCAAAGGTTCCAACCCTCAACTGTAATGCACAGGGTATTTTAAAGTTAAGGTAAAAAAACAACCCCTCGATTAACGATGTATAATATGCCAAATACTAAAGTTTATGAAAAACTGAGTTTACGAATAAAAGGTGATATAATTATTTAGAGCTTGCTAAAAAAATCACGAAAATAGGCCTAAAAATCACAAAAATATAACCACTTTAAATTTGACCAAAAATTTCCCCTTTGCGTTTTTTTTTTTACATTCGAGGTGTTGTTTAAAGAAAATTACTGTTGTATCTATTTGCCGTGGCACTTGCCTAACTTGCCTTGATTTATGCTTTAAATCTTAATCAGCCCTTTAAAGGGAATATAAACACACCCACTCTATGAGAGCATATAAGTGCTTGTCCTCTGTTGATCTTCTCTCTGCAAATCTCTTAAACAAACATTCATTTCCAACGTACTTGAGCTTCATCTAGCTGCAGCTGCACATTTAAACAGATTATTTAACGAAGTGTAGCTATAATTCTAGTTATTTTAAACAAGTTTATCCACTACATTCAGTGGCGTAGGAAGGCGGGGGCGGAGGGGGCGGGTCGCCCCGGGCGGCGGCCCTCCAGGTATCTACGAGGCGAGAAAAAATTGTTATAAAGGGATGCGGACAGATTCTATAGGGGCGGCAAACCTTTCTCCTAGAGGCTTTCCGCCCCGGGCGCCCCTAACCCATGCTACGCCACTGCCTATAACATAGGAAACAACATTTTAATGAACAGTGCTTTCCATATAATCAATAAAATGAAAATTATACGAAATAATATACATGTACTGATTTCTTTCGAAAATCAACATCTATGAAACTATGAACCTTTCCTGGACACAAACGGTACATTGTGAGACAGGAAATTGTAGAGAGAAACAAGCCTTATAACATAGGATACAACATTTTAATGAACAGTGCTTTCCATATAATCAATAAAATGAAAATTATACGAAATAATATACATGTACTGATTTCTTTCGAAAATCAACATCTATGAAACTATGAACCTTTCCTGGACACAAACGGTACATTGTGAGACAGGAAATTGTAGAGAGAAACAAGCCTTATAACATAGCATACAACATTTTAATGAACAGGGCTTTCCATAAAATCAATAAAATGAAAAATATACGAAATAATATACATGTACTGATTTCTTTCGAAAATCAACATCTATGAAACTATGAACCTTTCCTGGACACAAACGGTACATTGTGAGACAGGAAATTGTAGAGAGAAACAAGCCTTATAACATAGCATACAACATTTTAATGAACAGGGCTTTCCATAAAATCAATAAAATGAAAAATATACGAAATAATATACATGTACTGATTTCTTTCGAAAATTGACATCTACGAAACTATGAACCCTTCCTGGACACAAACGGCACATTGTGAGACACGAAACTGTAGAGAGAAACAAGCCCTATAACATAGGATACAACATTTTAATGAACAGTGCTTTCCATAAAATCAATAAAATGAAAAATATACGAAATAATATACATGTACTGATTTCTTTCGAAAATCGACATCTACGAAACTATGAACCCTTCTTGGACACAAACGGTACATTGTGAGAGAGGAAATTGTAGAGAGAAACAAGCCCTATAACATAGGATACAACATTTTAATGAACAGTGCTTTCCATAAAATCAATAAAATGAAAAATATACGAAATAATATACATGTACTGATTTCTTTCGTAAATCGACATCTATGACACTATGAACCCTTCCTGGACAAAAACGGTACATTGTGAGAAAGGAAATTGTAGAGAGAAACAAGCCCTATAACCAGTGGTGTAGCAAGGCGGGGGCTGAGGGGGCGGGCCGCCCCGGGCAGCGACCTTCCAAGTATCTACGAGGCTAGTAAAAATTGTTATAAAGGGCGGCGGACAGATTCTATAGGAGCGGCAAACCTCTCTCCTAGAGGCTTTTCGCCCCGGGCACCCCTAACCCACGCTACGCCACTGACTACATTATAGTTCAGGAGCAAATGATTCTACAAGAATACATTGCAATATGTGGTTTCAGAAAAAAATCATATAATATCATAGAGTAAACAAAGGTCATTAAGTCAAATCAGCCATCTTGAAACCCCTTCACAGTGTCGCTAAGTTTATGGCTCTTTCTTTAGATATTTTATTCGATGGCTCAAACAGGGTTGCCACCCGTCCCGATTTTGTCGGGACCATAGACTTAAAATAAAATATAGACTACACTATTTACATCTCAACGCGGACAAACAACCTTTTTTGTACACATGTTTACTTCTGGGTACAGTCGACCGAGCCTTCCTCATCCAGCCTATGTTGTCACGTCTTTAATATTATCAATATTTTTTTTCTTGTTATACACATATATTGAGATATTAATACTACAGTTTAATAAAGTAGGTTTTAATATTCCAGAGATGTATTAAATAGTCCTTATACTACTAAATTATAAGTCGGATACTGTTTAAAAAGGATAAGTTCTTTACAATATGACAACACCGATTAGAGGCGAGGGAGCCTATTCATTCATTTATTACCTTGTAGTACGTGTCGCACGTGTGCGGTAAAGCTTTGTTGCCGCTATCTCCCCGGCTGTATTAACGCATTTTCTTAGCTTGTAGTGCTTAAGTGTTTATTTTATTGACTTTTTCTGTTCAAGAACTATAAAATATGGTTCGCCAGTGCCAAATTTGCAAGAAATTTGACTTAAATAATCCATTTAAGTCTTGAAACGACTTTTGACCGGTAGGCAACTCTCAATTTACCCATTGGGAGTCAGTGGCGTTGTTGTAGAAAGGCGCTTATTTAGATAATATTTTAGTAAAATGTAAAATCTGAATTTTTTCTCTTACATTACATTATTTACTTACTTACATTGTAACAAAATCATAATTATAACCCTGTTAATAATTAATAATGTTTTTATTAAAAATATATTCCGGTTTATTCTAAAATTATCTTCAGAATCTAAAATAACATACAAGAATTTTAAAATGATATTACATTATGAAACAATATTTTTTAATATACCGGGTCGTCTCAAAAGTGGCTACCCTATAACTTTTTATTTTTCAGATAAAAAAAAACATATTTGTATGTTAGTAGGTATATGACATAAATTAGGATTTATTGACGTATTCAAATGTTTTGGTCTCTTCCTGTTTCACCGAAATGATTACATCTTTTGATTTTTAAAGACACCCTCGGTATATTGCTATTTTATTCGATAAAAATGACACTCTGAATAGAATGACATATCATATGTCAACTTTTGACATTGTCGCTTAAAAACATATCCTATTTTAAATTTCAATCCAGGGTGCCATGGTGTTGTTAAAAACACTAAGTTTTAATCAAGGAGCCTTGGAAAAATAGTTTTGATCGTCTAATAGGTTTCGTGTCTTGTCTAGGCCGGTTAAAAGATGTACAAATCGTATTTTTAATCATACATATGTCAATTTTTTCAAATGAAACAAGGGTGACTCATTAGTATATTTGGAAAAAGCATTTGTTTATGAATATATTGATACCACACACTTGGTATTTCGAGTCAAATCTTCGTTATGAACCGCGTGTTACAATTACAATTAAACCATATGCGAAAATGTCAAAAGTTAACATATTATATGTCATTCTATTCAGAGTGTCATTTTCTATCGAATAAAGTAGAAATATACCGAGGGTGCCGTTTAAAAATTAAAAGTTATAGTCATTTCCGGTGAAACAGGAAGTGACCAAAAACAATTGAATGCGTCAATCAATCCTAATTTATGTCATATACTAACATGCTAAATCTTGTTTTTTTTATTTGAAAATATAAAAAAATTATGGGGATGAGCCACTTTTGGGACGCACCCGGTATAATAAAGACAGTACCGAGTTAAATAAATGTAGTTTTCATTTTATCCACTTCCTATCATCTTCCTTGCTTTAATGGAACAGATTTATGTTTTCTCTAATTTACATAAGACATCACTTAACCAGAAAAAAATTACAACAATCATTATTTTTCTCTCCCTGTCGCCGATTCTATTATATCTCTGGAATAAATCCTGTTTTGATTAATATTAGGGGTTGTAAATGTTTGGCTAAAATTAATAATTTATTATTAATTTCAAAAATTACCTAATTTCGATTATAAAATTTCTTCTATAACGTGTATTTTATTATTTTTATCCTTTTTGGACTCTAAGACGTTTTTTCTAAACTTTTATTTAAGAAACCTGTCCTAAATCTTAATAAAATATAAAAAAGTTTAAATACGATATATTTTTAATTTAATTATAGCTTCATTAAAATAAAAAAATTACCCGGCTATGAGACGGAGAGTTCAGGTGTACTTGAGAAACGAAAGACAGTGTTGTGTTTCTCGGCAGAGTCGTCAGGGAACGACCGTTACGACAGAGACAACCTATCTATCGCTCGTGTCGCACTCGTTATAACCTAAAACAATAACACAACAATAACAAGATATTGTCTGACCGCATGTTCCAGCTATTTATGAATGAGATGCTCAGTCTATATTTTATTTTAAGTCTATGGTCGGGACAGTCCCGATTTTGATCCAAAAGTCCCGCGTCCCCACGCAAAGTCCTAATGTCCCAACTTTTATTTATTTAATAGTCACATTTTTATTAAAAATACATGTTTATTAATTTCTTGAATTTAAAAATAGTTCTTTTCCAAGAATTAATTAAAATCTTAGTAATTTTAGAATTAAAAGAAGTAGATATTGATACTTTTTTTAAAGAATATTCGATAATAAAAACTTGCGTAAAGGAAATTTGCCAAACAGGAAATAAAAATTATATGTAAAAAAATAAAGTATTTTCAAAACTAGAGTAAATTATATGCCTTCATTGTTTAAGGTTGTTATTTATATATTTTATGTAGAAATAGATGTTGTAAAAAGGCATAAAATATTGTTTCAAAATCCAATGGGCACATAAGATTTTACATTTAAGAAAAAAGGTTGCACTAGTGCTCTCCCAATTTTTTAAATACAAAAGGTGGCAACCCTGGGTTCAAACATCATCTTTATTTTGCTGACTAGGCACTATTTTAAAAATCGAAATAGAAGTTGTAAATTACATTTCTGTAAAAAATAAATTACC
Source organism: Sitophilus oryzae (assembly GCF_002938485.1). NCBI lineage: Eukaryota > Metazoa > Arthropoda > Insecta > Coleoptera > Curculionidae > Sitophilus > Sitophilus oryzae. The sequence continues at coordinate 1,243,078 of NW_022146782.1, forward strand.
ATTTGAATTTGTTAACACGAAACATGAGATTTTCTGTCAATTTATCGTATTATATTTACATAAAGCACGATTAAATTCCAATACATGTAGGTAATTCTTCAAAATATATTTAAACAACTGTTTAAATCAATCGGTTGGAAATTTGACAAGCGACCCAGTCCCAAACTAAATTACGATCTATAATTGTATCACGTAATTCTAAAGCTTGTACTGTGAATGCTTTTTGAATAATACAGGAGGCTGTCCTCATTCATCAAGCAATGCTTGTAATGCTTGTATACCCAGCCATTAACAAAAGTTTTTTTATCGGTAATTTCAAGTTAAATGTTAGTTTATATATCTACAGTTCATGTCAAATAATTTTTAGACACGTGATTGTTGAGACACGTGTGTGTTGATTATTTTCAAGTTTGTAGAACGACCGCTAGGGGGCGCAACTGCAACAAAAAATATGAAAATAGAGTTTTTACACAATTTTGCTTAGATAAGGTGTACTATAAGTAATAGCTTCACAATCTTCAGTAAATTTTGAATATTTTTTGTTAGAGTCATTTTCCTCTATCTACCAAAATAAAGTGGTGGGGGAGGGTTAGGTCTGATTTTATTTAAATATTAATAACTCTGGACTGGATGATCCGAATCCAACAAGCGAGGGCTCGTTTAAAAGAGCGTTACTTACTCTATATTGTAGCATATAAACAATAATAATAAGCTTTTGAACGTAGACGCTAGGGGGCGTTGTCTTACAATTTAACAAACATTGCGCGTTTTTTCAAAAAAATTAAATGCAATAGTATATGTAATTTTAGCTGATAGTAAAGAGTAGTAAAAGCTTAAAAAGTCAGCGAAAACCGCATTTTGATATCTTCTTTCAAACCGAAGATATTAGCAAAATTATAATAAATACCAAAAAATAAGCCCTTAATTACCTAATTTTTATAACACGGTATCAACTCTTAATTATGCCCATTCTAACAAAAAAATAAGATAGAAACAGTTAGTTTATTTTAAAATCGACGAAATACCAGAATACCATAATACCAGAGGTATTAATATCTAATAATTAAGATATTAATAACAGTGAACAAGAAACGATGATTCAGTGAAGTCATGGTAGGCTTTGGAAAAAAGTTGCATTTGACGTAATAGTATAAACGTCAAATTGTTATTAGATCAACATTTTGATAGTCTAATCAGCGTTTTTTATCTTTTAATTGCTTTTTCAAAATGCCTTTATTATTTGAAATAGTTGAAGTTGTTGGCATTTTGAATATCAGGAGTTATTTTCAAGAATATCAGAAGTTATTTTCAAGAGAAATCCTTCAAAAAAAGTGCAAACAGCGCCAATATCCCAACCAGATGGAATCTGTTTGCAACTCGTAAATATATGCACGTATACGCACGTATCAACCTGCGGCTCCTGCGAGACCTTGCTTTGAAAATACCTAGTTTGGATTGGTCGCGCAAAGAGGCAAGTTCGTTTCGCATGTTGACGCTTCCACTGTGCGGCCAGTCTTACAGTTATACAGGGTGTCCCAGAAATGAGTGCAGATATTTTAAGAGGTGGTAGATCTGGTCAAAATAAACATATTTTCTCTTTACCACTTTTAAAATAAATTGAAAATAACTGAGTTATTTAACTTTGAAAATTTAAAAAAATAATCGCAACATTTTGAGAACCGCCGGCAGATATTGCCAACTACATCCAATTACCCGGATCAAGCCCGGATTTCAGTTAATTAGACGCACTGTGTTGCCATATGGACAAGAAAGTATATGTTTACAAGTAAGTCATAAAATCACAACACCTGAGGAGTTTGCAGAGATGCATTACATTTTTAAGATTGTGATATTATTACATAAAATAAATTAAAAGTTAAATGTTTAAAAGTTAAATTGAAAAAACTTACCCAACATTAAAAAAGATACTTATGACAGATCGATGTAACTGCGACAGTTCTCTTTTTCGATACACACTTAACTAAAATACACTTCATTGTGCTGCTTTACTTGTACGTGCTATTATAAAAACTGCTAAAATAACAGTCCCCATTTTTAACTTAACACATTATTTTCGTATAGGCTTCATCACAATTTGAACCACTGATTTACAAAACACCTTGAAAAGCACACATTACACATTACTTTGAATATCTTTCTGAATGAATAAATGTTGAGAATTAAGGTTGTCGCCCACTAGACCGCGGCGCGACGCGGCGCGGCGCCATGTGGAAATTTCTTTTGTCTGCTTGCCATGTATTTAAATGGACCAACGCACATTAGAGCGCGCAGCGCAGAAGCGCGCCGCGGGATTTCCGTCAAGAAGTCGGAAGACTTCTCTAGCAACTTTTTCCGTCTCCCGCGTTCGGCGCGTTGCAGTGTGCGTACTCACAAGGGAAATAATTTTGCATTCGAGTCTTTTCAGTTGGCTTTTTGACTAGGAACTAGTGATATGTATCAATGGCAGAATTGTATTTTTAAAGGTAAATTAGGCAAATCGATTTTCATAAAGGAATATGATATTTTTTTTAGTCTTCCCTCACTAGAGACAGATGGACGAAATGCCTTTCTATCAAAGATTTAATATAATTGAGGGGTGTAGAGGCAAAACTGGCAATCTCCACTTTTTAACAAAAGTGACAATCTCCAATTTTTAAATTCTAATTACCTAAATATATAAAAAAGATCAGGGTTTTTTTGACCACATAACTAATATACACATCAGAATAAATAAGAATTATCAAAAATATTAGTAATTTGTCTCTTCTGAAAAAATATGATGAGTAGATATACCCGGTGTTTTTTCTTCTAAAACCCTCAATTGAGGAGTGCGTAAAATGTTTCCTTTATATTTTGTAATACTGAAAAAAATGATTTTGTCTTTTATTAAATCTGGAAAAAGATGGTAAAATTCTCCAAACTTCTTTCTTTTTTTGTTAATCGTATGAGTCCAAACTTTTCCTCACCCCCTCTTCCTCTTCCTCTGTTAGAAGAGCACAAAAAATACGCTTTCGTCCGTACTTGAACTCATTGCTTTAAAAACTAAACTACAGTAAGTAAAAAACACTTCGACTATAACTAAATAGCGTTGCCGCGTTTCAAAAGCGCGCTATAGTGGGCGCAGTCCCTTCGCAGCCGGAAAAAATCTCTTCCCAGCGCCGCGCCGCCTCGCGTTCTAGTGGGCGACAACCTTTATTTCTCTTACCGCCACTTTACGAACTACTGTCAATCTAAGAAAATACATGTTTCACTCAACAATTTTAAATACGTATTTTGCTTTTTCGCTATTTTTTCGATGTATTTCGACAATTCCGTCAACAGTCCAACCGTCGGCCAAGACAGCCACGCATCACTGGTTGGTAATTGCTCACTACTTCTTTGTCGCGCCGGCGTGTCGAGCTTGCGTCATGCGAGGTTGCCGTAGTTTCAACAATTTCAAATTCAAGATACTCGAAGCAATCAAATTCTTATTAAATTTTAAAAATAAAACAGAAAAACATGAAAGGAAACAAACAAAACACAAATGAATTGATTATTGATAAGGTCACAAAAAAGAAATTTCTAAAATGTTTATCGTAATTCAGAATTCAATATATCGAAAACAACCCGACGAATAATCAATTCATTTTCGTTTTGTTTGTTTCCTTTCATGTTTCTCTGTTTTATTTTTAAAATTTAATACAAATTTGATTGCTTCGAATCTCTTGAATTTGAAATTGTTGTAACTACGGCAACGTTGCTTAACATCGTCGTCTGACGCAAGCCTGCCACGACGACGCGGCTCAAAGGACCAGTTCAGGGCCAGTCAACTGAGATATACGACCTTGAACGATTTGTTTTTGGGGTAGTAATTTCCTGGGGCGCTAGATGGCGTATTTTTATTTTAATTTTTCTAGTTGCCTAACAATTTGCCGTACAAAATTGTTTTTATAGTTGCCTAAATAGGCCTATTAATTATGTTCTGTCATTGTTCTGTATGTCAAATCAGTTTTCCGTTTCCGGCTTCCTCCTTCCTCTTCAGTTGTGTTTTGCAATTGAACGGAGATGTGCGTTTCGCTGTTTTCTGGTTGTTTGGCTGTGTTTTTTGCAATCTTCATTTTAAAATCGTGATTTTGTATTTTTGAATTTTTTTGAACTTTGTTTTGTGTTTGATTTTTAAGATCTCTATTAAAGGTAAGGTTTAAGTTAAAGGTTTTTGATTTATCTAACAATTTTATTTAATAATCCGAGAAAGCGAGGTGAGGTAACCTAACCAAGTCCAAATGTTCGTGAATTTTATTTTTTAACAATGTAATATTTACAACGCCATATATTTTTACAAAAAAAATTGATCAACTCCATATTTTTGTACATAAACTTCACAATATGATATTACACAATTGTTCAAGTCCATATGTAAAAAATACACATAAATAAAACATTGTTTCTAATGGACGTCACTTTCTCTTGTATTCCAACGATATTTGTTGTGTTCTTAAATCTGGTACTATAATAAATATTATACTTTTTAATCTGTTGTTTTATTTGTTTGTAAAATGTTTTATGGTATAATTTTCTGTAAATTAAAATAAATTATTTATTGTAGGTTTTTATGCACATATATTAATGATATAAGCAAACCATTTAACACTTTACAATAGTTTAACCTGGTTTAACCTTTATATATAAATCCTTGTTTTTTACCATTTGACTTGTTTGCCAACTTGGGACCAATCAGATGACTACACATTATTTTGTAGAAACCTGATTGGCTCTAACTGGCGAACAAGTCAATACGTCTTGCTTAAAAATAAATTGCATCTATTTAAATTTGCCGCCACATTTGTTACTTTCCTGGGTGGCTAGATGGCGCCACTTCAATATACAGATTACAGATTTCTTTACAAATTTGAAACCGTTTTGAAACTAAAAAATGCATGGGAGTTAGCGTTCTTCTTTAGTGTGTTCTGTGGACCAGTTCACACGTGGCACTCTTGGCAGATGTGCGACGGTCGGGCTGTCAAAATACATCGAAAAAATAGCGAAAAAACAAAATACGTATTTAAAATTGTTGAGTGAAACATGTCTTAAATTGAAAGTAGTTCGTAAAGTGGCGATAAGAGACTAGAGATAAGGTATTGAAAGTAATGTGCGCTTTTCAAGGTGTTTTGTAAATCAGTGGTTCAAATAAAACAGAGAAACATGAAAGAAAACAAATATTTAATTCTAAATTACGATAAACATTTTAGGAATTTCTTTTTTGTGACCTGGTTGTGAATAATATGATGAATCATTTTCGTAAACGTCATAAACGTAATGTTTTAGTTAATTTTCGGTGGTTTTTGTTAAGTTTTCATTGAAAGGGTAAGTACTAAAAATAATTAATGTGTTTTTTTTCTATAATAATTATTAATAATGAGCACTGATGAAAATTTAACATTCTTAATTTTTGAGTAGAAATTTTTCTATGAATTTATAAATGTGGAACTATATTCCGCCGAACTATGTAGAATGTGGATAACATAGGAGGTTACAACACTGCATGGTTTAGATACACCGTAGAGAAATCTCAGGTGAATAAACAAGTGGCACTAAAATTTTTTTTCAAATTTCCCGGAAAATGTCAAGAAAAATTTTAAATTTTCAACATTTTTTTTTCGCAAAAAAAACCTCATAGGCGTGTTTCTGGGGTTGAACTATACTACCAGTTAAAATATCTGCACTTATTTCTGGGACACCCTGTATATACATACGGCAGCACACTTTATTTGTACTTAGCTTGGCGTTATTTGCAAAAACTTTTCCAATTTACCGAGAAAAGTTAGAAAGAAAGTTTTTGAAATGGCTGTCGTGGGTATGGAAAAGAGAAATATTCCTTTGAAGTCGTTTTATTAAATCATCATTGTTTCATAATATCTTATTAAGAAAAGTTTCTATTTGGCTTAAAGAATGGCAGCTGACATATTCTGTATTGAACTATATGAGCCTGATATTGTAACAGTGAAATTTCCTCGCTACGACCTCTGTGTGCTAGCTCAGAATTATCGCAAATAACTAGTATTTTTACATCATGTTTACTATAATTTTATTGTTAAACATTATTTTATTTAGTATTTTACGACTATGCAACCGAATATACACCGCGATATACAGCTACACAACATTGTCACTGGATGCCGCTACCAGCAGTAAGATTTTTGTCTACCTCTCTTTATCTTTGATCATCACCTGTCCGTCACTTGTCACTGTCAGATCACAGATGTCACAGATTAGGTATACTATATGTGTACAGATACTAATCTTATCCCTAATTCGTGGTACGAAAATTGTTTTGTATGACGATGTGCAAACGAGTAAAATTTCCTGTGCGCAATGATAAATTCCCGTAAAATAACAATAAACAGCGTAATAGAGAGATATCGCTAAACCGAATAGCGTGCATGGACGTTAATAAGGCCAGGTGTTATTTCCTTTACGTGAGGTGGTATTAACGCTCTTCATTTGTAGTTATCGGATCGGAAAGAATTCTGGTCGCGTCGCGTCCGCTATTTAAACTTAACCTAACTTTGAATTCAAAACTTTGAAATTGTTTTTTTTACTAGGTATTTTAAAACTAAAGGGCTAACGTGCTTATTTCCAGTGCTTTATTGTTCAACGTCTGCCAGTGGGTTTAGGGCAACAAGCAACAAATTCTCTTAGAAGGGCTAAGTCGTCATCTGCTGTAAACCTAAGCCTCTTTATAGGTTCTTTAATATTGGAAGAGGTGGAATCCATATTTTGGACCATATTTATTAAATTAAAACTAATCCCAGCTACTTAAATATCAAATTACCTAATAAATCTAAAGTAATAATTCAAAACAATTCAAACATAACCTAAAATAAAAGATCTCGCCGGCCGGCCCCGGTTGTCAAATACCCGCACATGCCCATTTAAGCAATTTTTAAACGTTATTTAGAAATAGCGCTTGGTGTAATTGATCCGCAACTTGATCGTAACCATGATAAGGTACGCGTAAATACTGCATGACGCTATTCGGTTTTCCGATATCTCTCTAATAACTGTGTCGGTCAGGAAGTGCGCACAATTTTAGAGGCCATAAGTGGGCGTGCTATGTGCGCAAACTAGTAACCTAACTAGTGCCCGATTCCGAAAATTGGAACCACGAAAAACAATAAAGAAAAAACAAAGTTTATAATCTGTGGTCAGATCAAATCAGATGTTTTTGGATTTATTTATCCTTTGTTTTGGTTATTGAAATTTTATAATTACCAGATAAAATTTCGTAGTTAAATTGTTTATTTTTGATGTGGATCGCAGTGTGCAATTCGTTCATTTAATTGTGGGAATTTCTGAGTTAAGTTCGTTCATTGACCGGATATGGAATATGGCATTGGAAAATATTCTAGAACATCGTTTTTTATTTATGTCTTTTTGTGAGTTGGACTAGTCGAGATATATAGTTCTCTATCTATATCCTGGAGGGAGATTTCCGGTTGAAATCTGAAATTCCCTCTTACTCACAGCATATCTGATCTCATTACTCACAAACCGCCGTGAATGAGCAGTGTGTGTTAATAAATTTTACCTTTTTGCCATGGTATAACAAACAACAGCCCGACAGACCTTCCAGACGGCCACCTGTCCATTCACTCGGATCATCTAACGTCGCTTAACTTCGGTGATCTATCAGAAACGGGTATCTTGACAAAGATGGGTCGTTACCCTTGAGTTTTATTAAGCTCTATGAACTGTGTACCATAAACTTCTTTCTACATCTAAAACAGGAAAAAATATATTTTTACAATGATTTTAATCATCATTTCTTATTTTTTGGGTTTTTTTTCGCACTTGGAAAAAATCTACAAAAGAATAGATATTTTTTATAATCAGTGGATTCAGCTTGTCAGTGGTTTTTACTAGTCAAATAAATTTTACTAGCTTTCAAGAAACTTTAAGCATCTTATGTTGGTTATGCAAATTTGTTTTATACTCTATTTTTTTTTCTCAGGTAAGATTTCGACAGACGATGACAGAAGAAAAGCAGATAACGTCCCATACCAATCGAATTATTTTACTAAAAAAAGTTTCTAATATTTTTTAAGTTAACTATGGATAGGTTTAAATATAAATCCGTCATGCGTCGCGTCGTCTCTTGTTGATTTTAACCAGTTTTATTGGTTTATTTCAAAAGTGACAGACCATGTTTCAATCTTATTGGTTTGACCTTTGAATAAGAAGACTAAGGAAGGAGCATATCAAAAATCTTAGGTACACCGCGATGGGCCTCAAATATGGCCGACTTAAATTCCGGTTTATCAGTGTCGTTCTAATTTTATTTAAAAAATGTAAAACTATGATGTAGGGTAGACGTGGGGTAGACTCAATAATTTGTTGTTTTATTTTACGTTGTGAATAAATGTTGGTAGTTATTAAAATTGTTATAAAACATATAATTCTAATAAAAATAGATAAGTTATAATAAGTATTTATTATCACAAACATCCGATACGCTACTGAAGCAGGTAAGTCAAATTAACGTATCTAAATTCTTTGACATCTAATCTTTGACAAGTAATAAATAAAAGCTAAAATGCAAGAAAAATATATAATTTAGTTAATTTAAGTGAATTTCATAAATGATCGGTTTACTACACGTATGTATATTATATAGTCACTTACTAGCGAAAAGTTGTTCCATTATTTCACTCGATTTTTGCCGAGATCTACCGCACGCTACACAACCAACTATTTTAGAGTCTTTTTCGATAAATCGCGATAGTGTCACTGTTAATTTAAGTTCTGCCACAATTTCCATCTAGATTTACTACCTTTATACAATTATCAGCAGTAGAATAAATAATAAATAACATAAAATAAGCTCCGTAAAGACTGACAAATCCATAAAATTTCAAATCAAATTCAAATGTGTCAAATGAATCGTCAAACAGAACTGTCAAGGATCCCCACCCTAGAGAGCTTTTATGGTGCTTTTTCCGCCCACCATGCATGAATACATGGATAGCATTATGCTCCTTCCTAGTCTTCTTATTCAAAGGGTTTGACAGACCGATGAACGGCAAACGGGCGCTGATGCGTATGAACTCGCCTTTAGATTTTTGGGACTTGTCAAAGTCTAGCCAAATTATAGGTTATAATTTTGTGCCAATTTATGTCAAAAATCTGCGTTTTGGAAGATGATACATTTTGATTCGTATTATTACGTGTGTTTTGTGTCTTTTGAAGTTAAGTGGAAGAAAAATCGAGGGAAAATTAACTGTAGAACCAGATCACACTTTATAGTTAATACTCGCTGCCCAGGCCGAAAGTCTTATACACCAATAAAGTTATTATCAATAAAGTTTTTATACCATCTCGCCGTAGATAAGTGCATAGTGCATCTCGTATATGATACAAGGATCGTACTAAACAAATACTACTGGAAGTAACTGTAAAATATAGACATCACACGATAGGTAAATAATGGATTTTGGTACTGCAGAAAAATAATGTCAAAAAGTACTAGTTTAAAAAAATTAAGATTAAAGTTAATTAATCAACCTTTAACGTATAAAATTTGGTAAGTGTAATTATTAATAAAAAGTTTGTTTTATTTATGTGTTGTTTTATTTATTCCTGTGGAATATTACAAATTTGTATTTGTACATAAGTTGTATTGATAAATATAATAATAAATGCGGGAAGTTTCTTGAAGCTTGAAAGTATGAAATAGTTCTTTTCTATATTTTTTTGGTATGTGGTGTTTTGTTCTTGTTTGTTTTGTATTAACACATACTCGTTTTTTTAACAAAATAACTCGATTACATTTTTTCAGTTTTATACAATTTTTTTTCATAATATTTAGAAATAATCACTTATCAGTCAAATTTGAAATTTTCCTGCTATGCATTCAAGTTGTACCAACTTATTTCTTTGTAACATAAAATAAACTACTTTAAAATAGAAATAACAGACACATCTATCACTGTCAAGGATCTTATCGTTGGACAGACTATAATAGTCTTTGAATAAGAAGACTAAGGAAGGAGCATAATGCTATCCATGTATTCATGCATGGTGGGCGGAAAAAGCACCATAAAAGCACTCTAGGGTGGGGATCCTTGACAGTTCTGTTTGACGATTCATTTGACACATTTGAATTTGATTTGAAATTTTGTGGATTTGTCAGTCTTTACGGAGCTTATTTTATGTTATTTATTATTGATTCTACTACTGATAGTTGTATAAAGGTAGTAAATCTAGATGAAAATTGTGGCAGAACTTAAATTAACAGTGACACTATCGCAATTTATCGAAAAAGACTTTAAAATAGTTGGTTGTGTAGCGTGCGGTAGATCTCGGCAAAAATCGAGTGAAATAATGGAACAATTTTTCGCTAGTAAGTGACTATATAATATACATACGTGTAGTAAACCGATCATTTATGAAATTCACTTAAATTAACTAAATTGTATATTTTTCTTGCATTTTAGCTTTTATTTATTACTTGTCAAAGATTAGATGTCAAAGAATTTAGATACGTTGATACGTTTGACTTACCTGCTTCAGTAGCGTATCGGATGTTTGTGTTAATAAATACTTATTAAAACTTATCTATTTTTATTAGAATTATATATTTTTATGACAATTTTAATAACTACCAACATTTATTCACAACGTAAAATAAAACAACAAATTATTGAGTCTACCCCACGTCTACTCTACATCATAGTTTTACATTTTTTAAATAAAATTAGAACGACACTGATAAACCGGAATTTAAGTCGGCCATATTTGAGGCCCATCGCGGTGTACCTAAGATTTTTTATATGCTCCTTCCTTAGTTTTCTTATTCAAAGATAATAGTAAAAAGCGACTGACAAGCTGGTTTCCCTTTGTATTCATCGCGGTGTTTACAAAAAATAGTCTGAGCAAAAAAAAACAGACTTTTTACAAGTAATTATTTATAACTTTAACTTTTAAAGGTTACTTGAACTGAAAGGTCGCCAGTTATTAAGCTGCAACCTTTTAACGAAAACAGTTATTAAGGAAGTTATTGCATGCGGATGCAATCTATTCTATTGGTATTCGACTATCGTCTGAAACCATTTAGTAAACAATGGAAGTTGGTGGAGTTGTCGAGGCACACACAGAGACACACAGGCCAAACTGCTACAACGAACTTCAAACCAGTCTCCGACTCAGACAAATAAACAGAAGAGTTGTGGGGTGTAAAGTTTCATCTACACTAACGTTTTTCCTGTTCAGTCAAACTTCTTACCGATTCTGAATTTAGCCGGTTTCTGTGTTTCCTTATTACCAACTTAACGCACAATGTTACGTACCTACGAAATAATAATCCTAAACCCATAAATCGAATTTATTCTTATTCAGCTTTTATTTGGTAGGTAATGGCTCGTTGACGTAGTTCGTTTGCGGTCCGTTAAGATTTTTTTTGCTAAAATTAGCATCGTTGTTGTTCATTTTTCCGTATTACATTTTGTATACGATGCTTTCTATGAAATAAAAGGTAGAAATATTATTACCTTTTTGTTAGAATGTAAAATTTTTCAAGACAAGAAATTTCAAGAGTCTTGCAAGACAAGACAAGACTTTGCCATTCAAGAAATCTGCAAGACAGGACTTTGAAAATTTCTTGTCTTGAATTTCTGAACAAGACAAGAAATTGATTTTCAAGACAAGAATTCTTGTCTTGTGCAACACTATTTGTAACGTATGCAGTACAAATCTTAGGACCGTTCACAAAGGTAAAAAAACTATACTTAGTAACACTTTTTGCCATTAATTTCACCTTTAAAGTAAACTCTGTCCGTTTTTTCCAACAAACGAAAATTTCTGTGTCTTTTCCTCTACGTAAACCCAGTCGTTTCTACCAAACATCTCTTCCTAAAGACTTTTTAAGTTTAAATTCCTCTGGCATTCGTTGTTAGATCGCCTTATCCAGGACAATTTACCTGAATAGGTTAAATAATATCCGCCAGCTGCTATCTCTTCAATATTTCTAGATAATGTCGTCTTTTCTAAAAGTGGAGACGGTCCGGAGACTAAAAAAGAAAAAGAAACCGTCAAAGAACAAAATCGCTTTTCGGAATTCTTCCTCTATAAAACTATTCTAAAGAAAACTTTAATGTGGTTTGTTGAGTTCAAAATGTACAAAAAATATAGAAATAGATAATAGTGATGGGTTGTTATTTAACTATCTGTTATTTTATAACAATTATTTAGAAATAACATAACGCAACCGTTACTGCTTTTAAAAAATAACAGATATAAAATAACGACACGCAGAGATCGAGTGTTCGTGAAACGAAGTCGGCGCTCTGCACCGTCACGAAATTCGATGCTGCTCGAAGCAATTCAAAAAACAACTAGTATGGATGGAAAACCTATTATTTCGACAACCATCGATACAGGCGGCGAGATACAACGGACAACGGAGTGGGGTATGCGCTACGGCGCGGCGCGTCGTGTTGGGCTGACAACAGCTTAAAAATAATAGGATATAAAAGAAGCAGCTTTTTTGAAACAGTTGCGGGCATAACGCCTGGCTGTCGAGATAACAGGAGTGGGAAAGGAGCGCTGCTGCATCGGTCGATTGTCGATGGAGGCTCGCAACGGGTTGGAGAATAACGCATCAGTTGTTTTAGCTATGTTGTTTTTTTACCTGTTACGAGCATAACAGAACGGCGTTCGAGATAATCGGAGGTTTGAAACAGGTTGGAGAATAACGCATCAGTTGTTTTAGATACATATTGTTTTTCAACCTGTTACGAGCATAACGGGCGGAGGTCGAGATATTATGGCGCTGTATGTTTCAATACTTTGTTATTAAGTTTCAATATTTAAGTATTTATTTATTCTGAAAAATTTTCAGAATAATATTTTAAGATTTTTTAAAAATGTATACAGGGTGTTTTGAAAAATCTGGTCATTGATTAATCACGATCCTGCTTAAAGCCCTTGACGTAAAAAGCTGATTTTTGGAAAACGGATTGACTTTAGGGTGTAGAGGTGCGATAAGAAGGGATTTTTCGAAACTCAAATTCTAAGGGGGTGAAACCACCCTCAAATATTAGAATATTTTTTATTTAAAAACTGGTGAGTTTTTCGAAAAAACTCTTAAACACGTATATTTTATTTTGTTGTTTTACATATTTTGAGATTTTTACAAAATATATACAGGGTGTTTCATAAAATATGACCACTGAGTAATCACTATTCTGCTTAAACTGCTTGACGTTTAAAGCTGATTTTTGGTAAACGGATTGACTGTGGGGTGTAGAGGTGCGATAAGGAGGGGTTTCTCGAATCTCAAATTCCAAGAGGGTGAAAACGCCCCTCAAATATTACAATATTTATTATTTAAAAAACGGTTAGTCTTTCGGGAAAACGATTGGACACGCATAATTTATTTTGTTTTTTTACATATTTTGAAATTTTTTAAAAAATAATACAGGGTGTTCCAAAAAGTTGAGTAATTGATTAACCACGATTCTGCTTAAACTGCTCGACGTTTAAAGCATATTTTTGGCAAATGTGAGAAAATTTTATCCAGTTTGTATGTTAATGGAAATTCTTGCTTTGCTTTATCATCACCATTACAAATTAATAATTCGATGCGAACGAAGTCGCGGGTACAACTTAACAAGTATAGCTAGAGACGTGAGAAATATAAAATAAGAGACGCCCCCCGATGCGCAGTGGACATCCCACAAATTTGCTTCAATCAGATTTTTCGTAGCGTAACTGCATCTCTCTTCCGCCGAATGCGTTCTCTCTCTATCGTGTGCGCGACCCGTGCTATCCCCAAGTCTCTTCCTATATTTGTCAAACTGTACATGCTAGTTTAAGTGTAAAATTAATTCGAACTCTAGTGTGTAGTTGGTTTACTTATGAAGAATATATTACACATTTTCTTATATTGCTATTTTTTGACCGCAAATGACCGAGTGGCGGCATTTTGGCTTTTTTATATCGCAATTTGTAAACAGCGCTTATTTGTAAACAACCCCCGTTTTTAGAGAGGTATTTTAGATAACAATCGACATTTAGAAATGTTATGACACCCTGGAAATACTACCACCGAGCACGTCATTGTTGCAACTGCGTTAATACGCCTGGCGGTGACCGCCTCATATTCTTTCAGATATTTAGCAATAAAATAAAGAAGCCTGTTATTTTTAAGCTGTTATTTTAAGCTGTTTTTTATAAATAACTATAACAGTTTCAACTGTTATCTAAAAATAACAGTTTTACCCATCACTAATAGATAATAATTTGTTTTTAGGTATTTTTAGAGATTATATTTTTACAAAAATTAGAGAAAATCCGAGTATTTCGAAAAATTTTAATACCAAATTCATCTATATACAGGGTGAGTCTTAAATAAGTTTAAATATTCTCAGGGCTGGTAGATCTCGAGAAAAGAAACATATTTTCTCGTCCAAAATAACCGAGTTATTCAAGTTTGAAAATTAAAAAAAAATATATTTATTTTTAAAAAATTTTGAGAGCCACTCGATTTTTTCGGTATTTTCATCCCTTTTAGTACCGTAACAATGGTAATATCAGAGATTAGGAAATTATACCGCCGGAAAATTGGCGATGAACAAGCAGTTCTAAAATATACAGAAAAATTTAAAAGAAAATACACCATCTTTTTTTGCGAAAAAAACCTTATAGACGTGTTCCTGGGGTCGAAATATACCATCACAATATATACATACCATCATAATATCTGTTATGGTGTCAAACAGCGCCCTCTAGCTACCTCGAAAAAATTTATAGAAACAAAATTTATACTGGAGATGATTAAGGAAGAAAAGCTCTTTTAAACAAGCCCTAGTTTGTTTAAATCGGCTAACCTAAACCAGAGTTACCCTTATTTTAATAAAATTAAGTTTAACCTTCCCCCACCACTTTACTTTATGAGATAGAGCAAAATACTCTATATCAAAAAAATTACAAATTTCTCGACGATTAGAATAGTAATATTTAAAATACCTGTTCACCTGCATATTTTTGAGAAAAACTCTGTTTTCTGATTGGCTCTCAGAGAAACGCCCCCTAGCGGACATTTTTCGAACTTGCCAATAATTTCCAGCGATTTCTCTTGGTCGATTTACTTATTAGAATTTTTTTCCCAAAGTTATACGATAAGTGGTTTCTGAGATACAGCCGGCGTCCATTCTTAGTCGGCCACCCGGTACAGAGAATTATATGTTTTATATAAATTATAAATTATATAAAAATAACTTGTTGAATAATTTTACTAAACTAAATAAACTACTTGTAAGTAAATTCAGGGATGAGTCTACAGGAATAAAGAGCATAATTTGTACTCTAAAGTGCCTCAAAAAGTTTCGAGTAGTTTTCGTCGCTCTAAAATTTATTTGAATCTATACGGAGGGTCTAAAATTCTCTGTTCAACTAGAGCGAACAGTTTTTAAGGGTGCGGTTTTAGGTGTATTTTATTTTTGAAAAGTTGAACGTAATTACAAGATTGTTTTTATTTACAGAAAAAAAATGTCATTCTGGATTTTTACCAGTGTTAAGGAGTGACACAAGGCCTTGAATGACGGCTGTGACGCACGAACTAGCGAATGGAAAAGTGCCCAAGTAGCATCTATCTGACTTCGAACTAAATCTGACCTGATGCGACGTCAGACTTTGTGCAAATTTAGGTCGGGTGCTGGTGATACGACCTGTGACGTCGCTTTCCTACTAAAAGCGACGTCGTTGGATCTGAGTCGGTAAATCCAACGATCTGTCGACGTACAAAATAACAACGTACCATTTTTATTAATTTCCCAACGTCGTTCCCACGTTGGATTGCACGACGTACATATACTTGAACTAGCCCGACGTCTACCCGTTGTCCGAATAGGATACGTCTCAGTGATAATCCCTAAAGTAACGTCCAATTATATTTTGTTGTATTTTATGTTCATATTTATAACCTAATTTACGTATCTCTATTTACGTCCGTAAATACAACCCATTAAGTAGCATTTGCGACCTAATGAACATCGTAAACATAACCCAATAAAAAGTTTTTGTAAACAAACTTAACAGTCTAAAAAACACTAAAAAGGCATTTAGACATTCATCTACATTTTACAGAAAGAGGTCGAGGCTTTTGCAAAATAATAATAGTAGTAGTGATGTCTTGCCTCCACCCATAAATGATTTTTATCCGGAAGAGATGCTGCATTACACTGGTGCATCTTAATTTCATTTTTTAGCTTAGGAAACCAGCAGACCCCATCCTCCTCCCACATGTGAGGTTAGGCTTAAAAAAGTGGCTGCCCAATTTTTAAGGAGAAAACAAAAACTAAAAATATAGTTGCACAAATCCACAAATCACTGATACGCAAAGTGAGGTTACGTGGCGTACGTTGGAATTATATACGTCATAATACGATTGCCGGTCGTCCGGTTTGATGACTTCGGTCGTGTGAGACGACTAATGTTGGAGATCCGGTCGGAATTGGTATATTGGTAGTTCATATTAAGTCGGACACAGAAATCCGCCATTCTTAACACGTATCCGATTGTCAGCCATTTTAAAATCGTTTTTTGTTTTTAAAATTTATATTCACATTTCGATTTCTAGTAGAATAATATTGATAAGGTTGAGTTTGGGGGGAACCACAGTACAGTTTTATGATTAAACCAGCTAGAAAATTAAAAAAATATTTGGCGAGTAACTTTTTTATAGATATTTTTATTTCATAAATCTACCTAATTTTGAAGGCGCTCGTTGTTTTCCGGAGTATTTTAATCAGATATATCAAAAAAGTGACTTCCGTTGACAAAACTGATGTCTGGATTAATGAATGATTCAGAATTATTATAATATGAAATTAGATAGGCACTTATAGTTATATTCGAGGAGTGATTATGAATCCATTTGTAATTAGGTAGTTTGGTTAGATTTTTAGGTATTCTTGGTAGCGAATATGAAACCAAACGTAACGTAAGTGCTTAGCGACGAATTATAAGTAACTAAAATCCAACGTAATATGACGTTGGTAATTGGTAGAATTACATTCCCTATTAGGTCAGATACCGACGTCGAGGCGACCCGAATCTGTATTCCCCATTTAGGTGCAAATAAGGGTCGTCAGGCGGTCGAACCGACGTTGGTACCCGACGTCTGGTTTATTGAACGCGACGTATACCCGACGTTAGATAACATCCAAATGCTACTTGTGTGGTATAGGCAGTATTGCCAAAGCCACCCCATTCGGGGTAGATCTAGCCTTTATAAAACAATTTAATCCCGCTATGTCGTGATAATCTACCCCTATGAAGAATAAGCTTGTGGCAACTCTGGGTAACGATCTGTGCCATACGCGACTAAGACAATCTATAATAAACTTGATGCTGTACCAAACTTGATTTCACGCATATTTTCATCGCTAGGTTTGTAGCTTCTGAATATCGGTCTAGTCAGTCTTCTGAGGTCTGCTCAGAATTAGAATTTAGAGTTAGTAACTCGTATTTTCACTGGAGGACGCTGTCATATTTATTTCAAACCAATAATCAACGAGAATATTCGTATAAGTTAAGAAAATTACTGTAAATCACTATAAATAATGAAATATTTGTAACTGAGCTGTAATTTCTGTATTATTAATCCGGAAAATGATGGAGATAAACAATTGTGATTGATTAAAATTTTATTTTAAGACGAAACTTTTGTTAACAATATTCTAAGAATTCGAATAATGAATTGAATAATGACAAGACAAGTGACATCTGTCTAAAAAAGACAGCGATTTAGAGTGATAATTTGGTTCTGTAAAATTTAGAGTGACAATTTTGATTATGCAAAAGAAATACGTATTCTATGAGTTTACTGGTTGCCTAAAGACTAACATTAATTTAAAAATAAATCCCCAACATGAATAATAAATAAAACATTTAAACAAAAACAGACCATAAACCACACAAAACAAATTGTTGGTATGCAAAAGAAATATATATTCTGTGAGTTTGCTGGTTGCATAATGATTAACTAATGATATGAATGATTAATTAATTTTAAAGTGAATCAAAATTTAATCAAAAACAGACCACAGACCACATAAAACAAATTGTTGGTTAGTAGCCGTTAGTAGTAGTCGCGGATATAGATGGAGGGAATTATCGTTTGTTAATAAAAAATTAAAAAACATTATAAAAACATAAATCTATACTAGTATACGGTTTTATATTAACTCTTCTTTTGAAGTCTATTAAAAGCATTTAAAAAAAATATATACCGGGTGCGTCTCAAAAGTGGCTCACCCCTATAACTTTTTTATTTTTTTCAGATAAAAAAACGAGATTTGGTACGTTAGTATATGACATAAATTGGGATTGATTGACATATTTAATTGATTTCTGTCACTTCCGGTTTCACCGGAAATGACTACGACTTTTGATTTTTAAATGGCACCCTTGGTATTTTTTTACTTTATTCGATTGAAAATGACACTCTGAATCGAATGACATATCATATGTCAACTTTTGACATATTCGCTCAAAAACAAGTTGTATTTTAAATTTCAATCTAGAGTGCCATGACTGTGTTAAAAACACTAATTTTTAATGAAGGAGCCTTGGAAAAATAGAATTAATCGTCTAATGTTTTTAGTGTCTTCTCCTGGTCGGTTAAAAGATGCCCAAATCGTATTTTTACAGTACGTTTGCCCGTTCTGTAGCTACGGGGTATCCGTGAGATGGGAAACGATATTCTCTCGATGTTTTTCGTAAAAAAATAGACGACGCGTCCCATCAATAAAAATTCGACAAATTTGCAAGTAGCCAATAAAATGAATGGGCGGAGCGATTTGCGGTGACGTACCCGTCAAGTCGACGTATAAAATATATTGCTGTTTATTTAAATGTTTTATGTCCGCATTCCTTTCGTAGACACAGATCCAGCAGACGTACTGTAATCATACCTCAATTTTTTTCAAATGGAACGAGTGTGGCTCATTAGCATATTTTGAAAAAGCATTTTTTTTTATGAATAAATTGATACCACACACTTATTTCGAGTCAAATTGTCGTTATGAATCGCATGTTACAATTTCAAATAAACCATATGCGAAAATGTAAAAAGTTGACATATGATGTGTCATTCGATTCAGAGTGTCATTTTCTATCAAATAAAGTAAAAAAATACCGAGGGTGTCATTTAAAAATCAAAAGTAGTAGTCATTTCCGGTAAAACCGGAAAGTGACAGAAATCAATTGAATACGTCAATCAATCCCAATTTATGTCATATTCTAACATACCAAATCTCGTTGTTTTATCTAAAAAAATAAAAAAGTTATAGGGGTGAGCCACTTTTGAGACGCACCTGGTATATACATCCTTCAAATCCTTCAATTTGGTAGCTGTTAGAAGGCTGTTAGTAAGAAGTTTCACTTCACAATTTTTTTATTTTAAAGCGTTTTTTTTCAAAAATTTAACTAATGATAGAAAGCTACTATCTATCAGCTACATTTTTACATTAAATCAGTCTTCCACATTATATTTAGTCAGCAATATATTTGAAAATTACGAAGTTGTCTAGTGACTGGATAACGGATGAACAAAGGCAAAAGAGCAAAAAAAAAGCGCTCTGAGGAATTGAGTTTGATTTTGATTTAAAAGGGTCTGGGACCATTTAAGGGTCTGTAATATGTACCACGACCGGAAAATACAGAGTTTTATTCGATTGTACCTCATTAGGGATTATTTACTTATCGTTAACTACGTGACTCTATAGAAAGAGGCTTATATAGTTTTATACTTTTCTCCTAAAAGTTCGTAAGTTAGTAACTGAAGTTATTACATTTATATTGTTTTTCTTCGAGAGAAACCCTTTACCCTTTTCAAAGTTTCTTATATATTTAATATTATAACATGTTATAAAGTGAATATAAACTTTTTTTATTTGTCTGCTGCAAATTAAATAACTTTAGACAAAAAGCCGAATATACAGGGCGAGTCTTAAATAAGTGCAAATATTTTTAGGGGTTGTATGTTGTATTTATACTAGTAGTGGGAACTATCGAATGAATACTATCGAAACATTCGATAGTTGCAATTCATTCGAATAATTCGATAGTTAGTAAGAAAACATTCGTTGAAAACTATTCGAATAAAAATTATCGAATAGATCCGTCATCTGCCTTGAAATATTGTATTCTAGTAATTCTGCAGCAAAAACCATTCATTTATAAAATTCATTCATTTATGAAATTCATTCATTCGTCAGGATCCATTATAATAAAATATTAACTGAATTTTAGTTGTCGCCCGGCGACGTAGGTTTCTTTCGAGAGACCCGACAGCGGTCGGTGGCAATGCTATGAAAGAAGCCGGCATCTTTGATTTTTGCGGAGTCAGATATAGATAAGGACACATTATTTTTTTTTATTGAGGTGCTAGTATTTACACAGAAAATACCTTATGAAAGGCGCTGTTGCCATATTTTGGTATTAGTTGATATTAGCAAAGAATATTATTGTTTGGTTTTAGTTAATTAGGGAATATATAGACATACTATATATTCTGCATTTTTTTATTAATATTCTGTTGTTACACTGCAATAATACTTGTTATTTTGGATGTAGGAAAATTATTTTTAATGTTGTTAATGTTTGCAAAGACTGGTTTAATAAATAATAATAACAGTAGTAATTTGTTATACCTATTAACAACACAATTTAAAGTCATTTAATATAAATATTTTCTTTTAAGTAGTAGCAAAATATAAACAACAAATTAGATGTCAAAATTATTTATATTAGATCCTATTTAAAAATAATATAGTCTCTAAATTTTTTGGCAACGTTGGTTTATTAAATAATAATAATTACAGAACTAATTTGTTATATTAACAACAAATTTTAAAATCATGAAATATAAACATTTATTAATTTTCTAAGCATGCAGTGTAATGGAAGGAAAATATAAATAAAAATAAGAAATCAAAATTATTTATATTAGGTGCTATATATTACTATTTAAAAAATTACATTTACTTTTTACTGGCATTTACTTTAAAAAATAAATGAAATATTTTTCTTCGCAAAAACTACATGTAAGAGAATTAACATAAACAAAATATAAACATCGTTAACTTTTTTTTTTTAAATTGGCACGTGTAAAACTTTCATTTTAATTTTCTCACCCCATAGTTTGAGTTCGATAACCATTTACTTAAATACGATTATACAACCACATTACTTAAATATGATTATTAAGTTCAACTAATTCATATTATTAAAACATCTAAAATACAAATATGTATTTTTAAAATTAATTGTAAGTTCATCTCATCTCTTAAAAATTGCTACTTCTCAAAATTTCCCATTAAAAAATAGACCATATACCATATAAAATTAAATAATTGAAAGATCGGACTACGGAAAACCACACAAATTTTCGGAAAAATTTTGACCACCTGCACATGCACACAATCGTCAATAAATAAAATTAAAGAATAACTACTATTTTAGTATTTTAACTATTTTAATAAACGCAAAAATAGCACAGTATTTATACGGCGAAGTTATAAAAATTTGGAAGAACTAATAATGCACCGACGCATACAAAAATCCAACGAATACTAAATTTCATTTATCAAAAGCATTCGATAGTCGTGGCTCAACGATAATCATTTAGTCGCACGGCGAGGTTGTCACATATGCTTTAGTATACAAATGAATGAATGATTTTATTCGAATAAAACCATTCGATAGTTGAAATCATTCATTCATTAACCATTCGATAGTCTAATTCATTCGATAGTTCCCATCGCTAATTTATACAATCATAATATGAAAGTCATAATAATTTTAAAAATCATAATATCAAAATGAAAGTATTTATACACTCTATAGCTCATAAAACTTTAAAAGCACCCTTTTCACATTTAAAATCGACAAAATAATTAACTCAAAATTTCTCAGCTGATATTTTTATAAGTTTACCATAGGCAACCAATAATACACACTATCATGATAAGGACTACAATGACGTCACAACTGTCAGTTGAAGAGGCGAACGTACGATGAGGATGAGCAATCCTACTAGTTTACCGTTTTTGAGCTAGAATAGTATAGGTTTTATATTAACTCTAATTTTTTTAAAGTTTATAAAAAGCATTCATAAAAAATAACAGGGCGAGTCTTAAATAAGTGCAAATATTTTTAGGACTGGTAGATCTCGATAAAAGAAACATATTTTCTCTTTACCGTTTTTTAAATAAGTCCAAAATAACCGAGTTATTTAAGTTTGAAAATTTAAAAAAAAAATGATTTTTTTGGAAGAATTTTGAGAGCCACCACCGGATTTTTTCTGTATTTGCATCCCTTTTAGTGCCGTAACCATAGAGTAAAGCTGTAACTACGATTAAGAAATTATACCGTGTGGGAAAATTTGCGGTGAACAGGCAGTTCTAAAAAGTTTTCGAAAATATACAGGGGAATTTAAAAGAAAATGCACGATTTTTAACATTCTTTTTTTGCGAAAAAAACCTCATAGAATATATCAGCCCTGAAAATATTTGCACTTATTTAAGACTCACCCTGTATATCCTTCAAATTTTTCAGTTTAATAGCCGTTAGTAAGAAGTTTCTATTCAAATATGCGCACATAGTGCACACACATTTTTTTAAAAATTTTTACTGTATATTTAACAAAACTTTGGTTGCACATCATAATACGATCAACAGCAAACTAAGACGATGCATGGTGTCATTGATGACGTGCAACCAAAGTTTTGTTAAATATACCAAATTATACAACCTTCATTTATATTTCCACCTCAAATTTGGACATTTTTGGATATTTTGATAGTTACAATAATGATCGATTCTTCCATTCCATCATCAAACGTCCATTTCCTTTTGATGCTAATCCCATTAGAGCAGCGAGTTTCCAATACATCTCCATAATTTCCTTTGTAAGTACTAGAGCCCTAACTTTTAAGGCTAATAATTTAACTTTGTTCTCGGCCGCGAGCATTCGAAAGTAGGATTTACCTGGGATAGAATTACTGTAAACAAAGGGGCCGCGTTTACTAGTCAAAGCCTAGCACCCGCTTAATTAAGCTTCTATGTATTAAGATGATTTCTAAATGGTCTCCAGAAATCCTGCCGCTTCCTTATGAAAGATATAAGGTTTGTTCCAACACAGCAGAGAACCGTTCTTGGTACGGTTACGCTTATGCGCAGTAGAGAAGATGCGTTCCAACAACGAGAGAATTGTTTAGCGAACTACTACTTAGCCAACGATAACTTTTGCATTCCAACTACAGTTCATACCAAATAAACTTTTAGTCACGTGACTAAGCTTGACCAGCACGGCGTTGTCTACTTTTATACAGGGTTGTTCACCACATACGATACGGAGTATTGTAGCTAAACGATTAGATTTTTACAGTGTAAGTTTTGGGTTCGTTGAAGGACTATTAGAGCTACAATTTAAAAATAATTTTACAAGATACAGAGTGTCCCAAATAAGTAAAAAATATTATAGTTGTATGTTTTTTAAATGGAACAACCTGTATATTATTCTAGTTTTAGATTCTGCGATTGAAATAAAGGTAAATTTGATAGGTTTATCACACTTAAACCTTACTGTTTTTGAAATATTTTCAATTTTGTGAAATTGCAGTAAAAAAATTAAGGCTTCATTTCTCCAAGGGCATCAAAGTTTTTAATACTAAATATTTACTGAAGATTATTTATTGATAAGATATTGTGTTGCAATAATAAAAATTATACTTCTTTATACAGAGTGTCCAAAAATTTATATTTATATTAATAATTACTAGCTTTAAAAGACAATAACTTGTTTAATTTAAATAGAACACCCTGTATATTTTACGCGATTCAGATACACAATTTAATTGTCTATCAAATTGTATTGCACCATTTCTCACCTATCAAGTTTTGTAGAAAATGCATTTTCTTATAATTTAGACCTCATTTATCAATATACCATGAAATTATTGACATTTTAGATTTTTAAAGCAACATATGTACAAAATGTACAGGTCGTAAAAATAATAATATTGCAAGCCCATTCGTTTACAAAAAGAAAACTATTTAAATCTTTGTAAAAGATCGAGTATACCAATTCAATATACCACCATTATTTCCGCCCAAAAATTAGTTAATTACATACTGTTTTAATTAATAAATTATTAAATAAATGTGGATTTGACACAGAAATCAGAATTGAGCGGTGTAATAATAAGTTATGAAAATAAACGTCTCTGTTATTATAAATAAGTATTAGTCAAACAATGAAATAAAATTTATAAGGTGTTACTTTTTACCACACTGTCTATTACACATACAAAATTCAGTTTTTTGGTATTTGGAGCAATTTTATTAATCAACGTAAACAGTCATTTAATGTAGTTTGAATACTAGGATCATATTAATTGGTCCTCTTTAACAAAATATTTATACAGTTTTTATTTTTATTTTTTTAATGAAATAAACAACAACTATTTCGACAATATTAGTATCTGTACTCTTTGAAAATTTGTTACATCTTTAAAAATAATCTAAAATCAATATTCCATGGGTATAGTGATAAATGAAGTCTAAATTATAAGAAAATGCATTTTTCACGAAAATTTGAAGGGACAGGCAAAAAGTGGTATAATACAATTTGATAGACACTTAAATTGCGCATCTTAATCACCTAAAATATAAAGGGTGTTCCATTTAAATTAAACAGGTTATTGCCCTTTAAAGCTAGTAATTATTTAATATAAATTTGTGGACACTCTGTATAACGAAGTATAATTTTTATTGTTGGAACACAATATCTGATCAATAGATAATCTTCAGTAAATATTTAGTATTAAAAACTTTGATACCCTTGGAGAAATGAAGGTTTAAGTTTTTTACTACAATTTCACAAAATTGAAAATATTTCAAAAACGGTAAGGTTTAAGTATGATAAACCTTAATGAAATTTACCTTTACTTCAATCGTAGAATCTAAAAATAGAATATTATACAGGGTGCTCCATTTAAAAAAAAATACAACTATATGTTTTACATATTTGGGACACTATGTATCTTGTAAAATTATTTTTAACTTGTAGCTCTAATAGTCCTTCAACGAACGCAAAACTTACAATTTGTAAAAATCTAATAATTTAGCTACAATACAACGTGTCGTATGTGGTGAAGAACCCTGGATATTTTCTTTTAATCAAAATACTATAGGAAATAAAAATAAATTAATTATAAATATATAAACAGTCATTATTTGCCGTCTTTGACGCTGTTTTTTCTCGAGCACATACTATAACTTTACCCTCTGACAGAAAAGAAAAACTATTATTCAATGTAGATTTACACATAATAATAGAAAATTAGAACACTACAATGGAACTCTACAATGTAAACGATTTCTGTACAAGAGATTCTGATTAGCTCGCGAGAGTGAAACCATAGTTATTTGAAACATTATGCTTTAACATTGTGTTATTTCGCGTTAAAATTTGTATTAACTATCAGGCGTGTAGGATATTACATTACTGGTATTGTTTTATGTCTGGCCGTAGTGATTTTCGTTTAGATTAATGTTTAGTTTTAGGCTTACGAATATCGTGTTTTTGTTCTTATCTAGTTCAACAGAGAACCTTTTTCTACGATCGTGCAAAAAGTAGCTATTTTTACACTATCTACTCTATTAAAAGTCAATTTTTTTTGTACTACTAGCGCAAAAAACACTGTATTAACACAGATTAGGTATACTATATGTATACAGATAAAAATCTTATCCCTAATTAGTGGTACGAAAATTGTTTTTTATGACGATGTGCAAACGAGTAAAATTTCCTGTGCGCAAAAATAAACTCGCGTAAAATGACAATAAACAGCGTAATAGAGAGATATCGCTAAACCGAATAGCGTGCATGGACGTTAATAAAGCCAGGTGTTGTTTCCTTTACGTGAGGTGGTATTAACTCTCTTCATTTATAGTTATCGGATCGGAAAGAATTCTGTTCGCGTCGCGTCCGCTATTTAAACTTAACCTAACTTTGAATTTAAAACTTTAAAATTGTTTTGTTTACTAGGTATTTCAAAACCAAAGGGTTAAAGTGGTTATTTCCAGTGCTTTATTGTTTAAGGTCTGCCAATGGGTTTAGGGCAACAGAGGCAACAAATTTTTTTAGAAGGGCTAAGTCGTCATCTGCTGTAAACCTAAGCCTCTTTATAGGTTCTTTAATATTGGAAGAGGTGGAATCCATATTTTGGGCCATATTTATATAATTAAAACTAATCCTAGCTACTTAAATATCAAAATGCACCAAGTCAAAGGTGAAACATAATTTTGTTAGTAACCTTTTTTAAAATAATAATAATTTAACCAATTTTTAAAAATTTCTTTTAAATATATTGTATTTGACAGCTCCCAGATGTTAGCTGTCAACTTTGACTTGGTGCATTTTAAGTTGTTTTCAAAGCAAAACTGATTGCCACAAAAAGATTTTTTAATACTCTAATATAAAAAAAAACATCCATATGGATCCAACTTTATGGGGGACACTGTATATAATGTTTATTATATTTAATTTAAATTTAATTATATTTTCACTGGAATGCAAAATAATGTGTTTATCGAAAACTGGTTGTATCTCTTTTTACTTAATGTGTTTTAGCCCAAACTAAAACGAAAATATTATAGATATAGTCTGTGAAACGAATAACTTTGAATTTGACAGTTCCCGCGGGCTTTTCTAGTGTTAATTTTATTAGGTTAGCAACTTGCGGCCATGCTGACGCAATGCCGTTTCTAATAGAACAGTCTCGGAGCGAGATTTATGACGTCACGCTAGTTAGATACTACCCTTATACTATTAATAATACTATACTTTTATTATATTTTATTTATAATACTAATATTCACACCACACACCACATAATGTTTACTGAAATTAATAAACTAATATAAACTTGCCAAAAGATGATCATATATTTTTTAAAATTATTATTCTTAACACTACAACTATCTACATTTACTATGGAGTACGACTTCAGCCATGAATATTTTATATGTAATTTTTTGGATTATATTCGACATTATTTTTTTCATATGACACAACACTGATGAAGGCTATAATGTTAGCCGAAACGTTATTTTTTTAAACCAAATAAAAATAATGAAAAACCAAATAAAAACTTAATCAGCGTTTTTCCCGAAAATAAATCCCAAGAAAATCAAAAATTTTAGAATAATTTTACATATAAAATGACAGCGATCTTTATTTCATAGCCATCACTGACGCATTTTTTTCTATGATATTGTATTATTTGCAAATATAATTTTTCGATCATTGATACTTGCAAGTAGATATTGAATATTTTTTGTTAAATTAGATCGATTTTAAAACACCAAAATTTAAAATATATTTTACATTTTACCCATTATGATAATTATGTTTTCCATGTATTCTACAACATATTTATTAATCCGTAGTATCTAACTAGCGTGATGTCATAAATCTTGAGGCTGTTCTGTTAGAGACGGTATTGGTCTGATATTTAGAAATATCAAAAGCTGATGACATTTTACTTTTGACAATTATGACATTTCGTGTTGATTTTTGCAAGAAGAGGAAGAACTGTCACTTGTTTTATTATTTTCCTTTTCTATTTCACGAAAGTAAAAAGAGTTACCTATCTGATTCGTTCAGGCACTCAATTTAAAGAATATCAGTAACTTTTTTGGTAGAAGGATTTTATATTTGCCATGTTGTTAAAAAATAACGGTCAAAATTCAAAGTTATTCATTTTATAGACTATATTAGTAATTAGTAATTAGTAATAACAAAAAAAAATGTTGACAAAATGGTGAATGCGGCAAAATTTTTTTCGCAATTTAAAAAATTAACTCTTCACCTAATTTTATACCCACGAGCCGCCACTGGCTGCAAAACTCATGCATCGTGCAACAAATATGTCCTTTTTGCACTAGTTGCAGAAATTAATTATTTCTCTCTACACACAATCTACATAGACATATAACTTTTTTGCTAATAGTAGAGTAGAATTATTCCTCTAGGAGCTTTTAAACCACTTCACCCAAGGACAATTTGTATTTTAATTATTTTTTTTTGTTAAATGAAACAAATACCTTTACCCGTTTGTTTTTGAGATTATGCTAAAATCCGTTATTTTTTAAAATCCCTTCATTCCAAAGCCCTTTGACGTGAAGGCTGTTCGCAGCATCAGGGTTTTTTTCCCTGACATGCCACTGGAAAATCATAACATCTACCGGGATCCACGTGAAAAAACCTGCAAAAAATCCAAAAAGAACATTAAATCAGACGTGCCGATTTAATTTAGAATAAAAATAAATGAGATGGTGCGTGAACTAGAGAAATAAGTAAACATAGAGAAGGTTTACGGTATTTGACGATAGATACAACCGTGACACAAATACATTTCACAGTTATACCGTATGATCGAAAAAAAAACGGCGTCAGCGATGGCGTATGTCGATAGATTGGACCATATTATATATGTTACACTATATCGCTAGTCAGGAATAGAATTTGAAGCCAAACTTTTGAGATGGAGCTATACAAAATCCACATAAGTCGGTCCTTTTCGTTCAACAGCTTTGAACTACGCAAGCGTGAGAAGTGCTTCTCGATTACATGATTTATTTTATACTAACCAATAGAAGTAGTTTTCTAAGTTTCTATCTACCACGTAAATCAATTTAGCGTCTGACTATTCGCGCTTTTACTTATAAATTTAAATTTAATCTTTGACATATTTAAACAAAAACAAGAAACGGATGGATATGATGAATATCTAAAATAACAGGTTGAAATAATGTCATTACTAAATAAAAAAATAATATATTATACGTTATTAATATTTAGAGTTTAAAATAGTGCGCGGGCAGGTGACAGCGTTCAGCTATGAAATAAACGAATCAGGTCGTTTTATTTGGTGCGTGCGCACAAAAATCCTGTTGAACGAAAAGGATAGACTTATGCAAGATTGATATTCCTATTTCTTTTATTTGGCTTTACTTTCCACTCATTGTGTAAATGCGGTACTAGCAATATATTCTTATAATATATTTGGATTGGACCAAAGCCAACTTTACCGTGTACGACAGGTGTCACTGTGACAGTTAGTTTTGACGTAAGAAACGTCAAAAGTTGATGTCGTCCGTTCGCGACCAAATTTGATGAGTAGGCTATGTGTGCGACGGTGCAAACCTTGGTATAAAGAAAACAAGGTATGATCGATAGTGCCTCCAATTTCGTTAAGTTTGCGCATGCCACTGTGACGTCATATGCCAAACAAAAAAATATCCATATTGTTCAATTGCCACTAATAAAAAAAGACCTAAAATAGGAAAGAATTAGGACATAACCACAAAAGTTATGTCAAATCATGGAGCTTGACATTTGAAAAATTATTTTCACGTTTATTATGTCATCTGTTTGACAATTTGAAATTGGCGCGCGGAGCTTGCTGACCAATGGTGCCGTTTATCACCTGTGACGTAATGGCCAACCTGCGCAATATCATACCTTGTATTGTTTGTATCATGTAATGTTGGATACGACGTTTCGTTTACATCTTCATGAGGTCGAGACTAAGGATTTGATATTGAAGAAAAATGTTGGTCGATTTCGGCATAATTGTGGACGGGCTACAGGGTGACGCCTTCGACGTTTCGAACCGATGCCGCTAAATGGACGAAATCATCAGGTTTTTTCTCCCTTGAGAGCCCATTTCACTAGTCCGAAAAAGTAGCAAAATAAGCGTTTGGCATTTAACAATTTATGTTAATTAAATGATACTTTAACAGCGAGGATAGGTTAAAAACTTTATTTCTTCTCGCACGTTTTATAATTGTTTCAATTTTTGAAGATTTTTGTATTCCTTTTCATGAGTTATTCGGGATTTAAATGGAAGTAGTTTGGCTATGGCGTTTGTCGCCTCGGTCTGAATATCTGTTGGTAATTTACTTATTTCGTTTTGAGCCATTTCTGGCTCCAATTCAAACAGCAATCGACACGAAAGAGAATTAAAAAATATTGACTCAAAACTCACAACTAAAGAGACAGCTTTATTTATTCGTCAAATTACATAGAAACCAACGCCATCCCAGTACAATATTTTTTCTACTCGTAATAAATTCCTTGAAATAATAATTTCTGAATATTTTTTTAAAACGTAACTCGCTATGGAAAAAATATTGTTTTATACACGACGATAAAATTGCATTATCGTCTCCCGAATTTAATTCATCTTTGCGGTCGACGATAGAATACGATTTTATTGTCTTGTATAAAAAATAACTATTATGTCGCAGTTTCAAAAACTCTCTAGTTTATCTCTATATTCTCCTATTTCTTTGGAGCGCGCAGTATTTGGAGAATTTTTCGTTTTTATTTTTAGGCATTCCGAGCGATATTAACCATTTTAATGGCGCCCTCGTCATCCTCATCATCTGTACAGACAAAATTTTACGACGTGACGATAATATCCGGTCAATAAAACGCCAATCTAATTAAACTACGTTGCCGCCCGATTCTCGCAACTCCTCCTCAATTTCAATCTTGGTTTGACGAGGTTCGAAAAAAGATGAATTTAAAAATAAATGCAACGAAAAACAATCCGCAAAATAGGGATAGTATATTACATCATGGGCGCCGGAAGAATGAAATTTAGGGGGGGGGGCAAGATAAAAATGAATAAAAAATTTAAACATTTTTTTAAATTATTTTAAAGGTAAACACCTAAAAATGTCATAATAATGATTATTTTTTTACAGATGGATGTAAGAAGATAGGTTTTATTTTTACTGGTTCAGTGATCCGGGGGGTAAATGCCCCTCTTGCCTTTTATATCAGCATGAGAAAAAACAATATGGCGATATTATTATATAACTTGGTAATATTTGAGGGGTAGTTTCATCTCGTTGGAGTTTGATTTTCGAAAAATCCGTTTGCCAAAAACACGCTTTTTGCGTCAAGCAGTTTAAGCAGAATCGTGGTTATGAAATTACCCAACTTTTTGGAACATCCTGTATGATTTTTTAAAAAATGTCAAAATATATAAAAAAACCAAATAAATGATTATGCTTGTCCAAGCGTTTTCCCGAAAGACTAACCGTTTTTTAAATAACAAATATTGTAATATTTGAGGGGCGTTTTCACCATCCTGGAATTTGAGATTCCAGAAACCCCTCTTTATCGAACCTCTACACCCCACAGTCAATCCGTTTGCCAAAAATCAGCTTTAAACGTCAAGCAGTTTAAGCAGAATCGTGATTACTCAATGGTCATATTTTATTAAACACCCTGTATAAATTTATAAAAAATCTTAAAATATGTAAAACAACAAAATAAAATATACGTGCTTATGAGTTTTTCCGAAAAACTCACCGGTTTTTAAACAAAAAGTATTTTAATATTTGAGGGATAGTTTTACCCCCTTAGAATTTGAGTTTCGAAAAATTCCTTCTTATCGAACCTCTACACCCTAAAGTCAATCTGTTTTCCAAAAATCAGCTTTTTACGTCAAGCGCTTTAAGCAGGATCGTGATTAATCGATGAGCAGATTTTTCGAAACACCCTGTATACATTTTTAAAAAATCTTAAAATATGTAAGAAAACAAAATAAAATATACGTGTTTAAGCGTTTTTTCGGAAACTTGACCGTTTTTTAAATAAAATGTAATATTTGAGGGGTGGTTTCTCCCTCTTGGAACTGGAATTTCGAAAAATCCCTTTTTATCGAACCTCTACACCATAAATATAATCAACCTGTATGCCAAAGCTGAGCTTTTTACGTTAAGTGGTTTGAGCAGGATCGTGATTAATCAGTATGTCAGTTACTTAAGGATTTTATATATTAGTATAGATTAATTTTTTTTTTTCCTAAAATATTTTGATTAAAAGAAAATATATAAAATTGTACAAAAAATAGCTTTCTAAGTCAAATATACAGAGAAATGCCTTTGGTGTAACTCTATCTGGAAAAGGGAAAATTGAGGGAAAAATATTGTCACGGCCAAAATGAAATTTAGGGGGGGGAGAGGGCAAGATAAAAATGAATAAAAAATTGAAACATTCTTTTTAATTATTTTAAAGGTAACACCTAAAAATGTCATAATAATGATTATTTTTGTACAGATGGATGTAAGAAGATAGGCTTTATTTTTACTGGTTCAGTGATCCAGGGGGGGGGGGGCAAATGCCCCCTCTTGCCTTTTATATCAGCATGAGAAAAAACAATATGGCGATATTATTATATAACTTGGTAATATTTGAGGGGTAGTTTCATCTCGTTGGAGTTTGATTTTCGAAAAATCCGTTTGCCAAAAACACGCTTTTTGCGTCAAGCAGTTTAAGCAGAATCGTGGTTATGAAATTACCCAACTTTTTGGAACATCCTGTATGATTTTTTAAAAAATTTCAAAATATATAAAAAAAACAAATAAATTATTATGCTTGTCCAAGCGTTTTCCCGAAAGACTAACCGTTTTTTAAATAACAAGTATTGTAATATTTCAGGGGCGTTTTCAACCTCATGGAATTTGAGATTCGGGAAACCCCTCTTTATCGAACCTCTACACCCCACAGTCAAACCGTTTGCCAAAAATCAGCTTTAAACGTCAAGCAGTTTAAGCGGAATCGTGATTACTCAATGGTCATATTTTATTAAACACCCTGTATAAATTTATAAAAAATCTTAAAATATGTAAAACAACAAAATAAAATATACGTGCTTATGAGTTGTTCCGAAAAACTCACCGGTTTTTAAATAAAAAATATTTTAATATTTGAGGGATAGTTTCACCCCCTTAGAATTTGAGTTTCGAAAAATTCCTTCTTATCGAACCTCTACACCCTAAAGTCGATCTGTTTTCCAAAAATCAGCTTTTTACGTCAAGAGCTTTAAGCAGGATCGTGATTAATCAATGACCAGATTTTTCGAAACACCATGTATACATTTTTAAAAAATCTTAAAATATGTAAAAAAACAAAATAAAATATACGTGTTTAAGCGTTTTTTCGGAAACTTGACCGTTTTTTAAATAAAAAATATTGTAATATTTGAGGGTGGTTTCTCCTCTTGGAACTGGAATTTCGAAAAATCCCTTTTATCGAACCTCTACACCATAAATATAATCAACCTGTATGCCAAAGCTGAGCTTTTTTACGTTAAGTGGTTTGAGCAGGATCGTGATTAATCAGTATGTCAGTTACTTAAGGATTTATATATTAGTATAGATTAATTTTTTTTTTTCCTAAAATATTTTGATTAAAAGAAAATATATAAAATTGTACAAAAAATAGCTTTCTAAGTCAAATATACAGAGAAATGCCTTTGGTGTAACTCTATCTGAAAAGGGAAAATTGAGGGAAAATATTGTCACGGCCAAAATGAAATTTAGGGGGGAGAGGGCAAGATAAAATGAATAAAAATTGAAACATTCTTTTTAATTATTTTAAAGGTAACACCTAAAAAATGTCATAATAATGATTATTTTGTACAGATGGATGTAAGAAGATAGGCTTTATTTTTACTGGTTCAGTGATCCAGGGGGGGGCAAATGCCCCCTCTTGCCTTTTATATCAGCATGAGAAAAACAATATGGCGATATTATTATATAACTTGGTAATATTTGAGGGTAGTTTCATCTCGTTGGAGTTTGATTTTCGAAAACTGTTTGCCAAAAATACGCTTGCGTCAAGCAGTTTAAGCAGAATCGTGGTTATGAAATTACCCAACTCCTTTGGAACATCCTGTATGATTTTTTAAAAATTTCAAAATATATAAAAAAACCAAATAAATTATTATGCTTGTCCAAGCGTTTTCCCGAAAGACTAACCGTTTTTTAAATAACAAATATTGTAATATTTGAGGGGCGTTTTTGACCCTTATGGAATTTGAGATTCGGGAAACCCCTCTTTATCGAACCTCTACACCCCACAGTCAAACCGTTTGCCAAAAATCAGCTTTAAACGTCAAGCAGTTTAAGCAGAATCGTGATTACTCAATGGTCATATTTTATTAAACACCCTGTATAAATTTATAAAAAATCTTAAAATATGTAAAACAACAAAATAAAATATACGTGCTTATGAGTTTTTCCGAAAAACTCACCGGTTTTTAAATAAAAAATATTTTAATATTTGAGGGATAGTTTCACCCCCTTAGAATTTGAGTTTCGAAAAATTCCTTCTTATCGAACCTCTACACCCTAAAGTCAATCTGTTTTCCAAAAATCAGCTTTTTACGTCAAGCGCTTTAAGCAGGATCGTGATTAATCAATGACCAGGTTTTTCGAAACACCCTGTATACATAAAACAAAATAAAATATACGTGTTTAAGAGTTTTTTTGGAAACTTGACCGTTTTTTAAATAAAAAATATTGTAATATTTGAGGGGTGGTTTCACCCTCTTGGAACTGGAATTTCGAAAAATCCCTTCTTTTCGAACCTCTACACCATTGAATCAACCTGTATGCGAAAATTGAGCTTCTTAGGTTGAGTGGTTTGAGCAGGATCGTGATTAATCAGTATGTCAGTCACTTAAGGATATTATATATGTATTAGTATAGATTAATTTTTTTTCCTAAAATATTTTGATTAAAAGAAAATATATAAAAGTGTACAAAAAATAGCTTTATAAGTCAAACATACAGAGACATTTCTCTGGTGTAACTCTATCCCGAAGAGGAAAAATCGAGGGAAAGATATTGTCACGGCCAAGATGAAACAAAGCAGCTACTTAAGGTCCATTTCGTACTTCCAGGGCTTTTAATGACAGGCGGGAAGGGTGAACTCTGTCCTTTAAGGGCGATAATTCCTATAAACGTCTTTCCCGAAGGATATTCGAGTCGGGATTTAGAAGGAAGAGCTGTTGAGGTCGTTGTGCGTATCTCGTTACGGGTACTTGTTGCGAAATGTCAAACTTTCACAGCCAAAAATCGGAAAATAACTTGAATTTTCCTCAACGGTACATTGTTTATTTTGTTCCGATTTAATTTTTAATCTTCCATTACTCGCCTCTACATCAGTACTCGAGCAATTTTTTGATGAGAAACCTGAGAAAAAAAATTAGATGTCCTATGATTAATTATTTTAACTTAAGTTGGCTAGGAAACCAACTTAAAGCAGAACTCATAAACCTGGAAGGCTCCTTCCGTAACCTGGAATGGAACCTCCCAACGGGCTAAGACACTCCAAGAATTTTTTCAGCATTTAGGATCAACAAAAATCAAAGATTTTCCTTGATTTAATTAAGAACAATCCTCGTATTATCAAAGGATTTCTAACAAGACAATGTCTCCTTAATGAACCCCTCAGTAGATTGTAGTTAAGAAACAAAGGCAAATGCAGATTCTGTGGGGAAAGCGGGTACATACCAGAACACCTTATCAATAAGTGCGCCTGAACGACATTACCCTTCTAGATTTACCTCTGAACAAAACCAATTGGAGAATAAATAATAATCTGAAAAAAAACAAATTCGCAAAATTTCAAGTCAATTTCAAACGTGTCAATAATTAAATTGTCTAACAGAACTGTCAAGGATCAGGGCCCATGATGTTCAATAATAGTTATTTTTTATACAAGACGATAAAATGGTATTTTATCATCGACCGAAGAGACTAAAGGCGGGCGGCCACTGCGAGCGAAACTAAACTAAGCCAAGCGAAGATAAGATTTGTAAAAATCAGCTCCCATACTTTTACCACTTGAGCGAAACTAAACGAAAATATGTGAACGAAGATCAAATCGTAGTTTAGTTTCGCTCGCTTTAGTTCGTGACAGGTTCCAGCGAATTTTTCGCAGCGATTAGTTCTACTAAGGATGTTAGTATTGGGATTGGGATTACGATTTCTCGGATTTTGTGAGCATGAATTGTGGCTGGCTGGATGCGGACCTCCGCAATTTGAACAAATTGCAGGTGCATCAGCCTCTTTATCACAGGATTTGGTGCGATGGTATTTGGCGCACCTCACGCAACGCGGTGACGCAAAGCAGTTCGAGGCGGCATGGCCGAATTGCTGGCAATTGTGGCACTGGCGTACCCCATTACCGCGCCTCGGCGTCACCACTCGAACCCTCAGCGAGCCCACATGCGTGATGTCGAAGATGTGGGTTTGGTGTTTGGGTACTCTGACCTTGACGACGGCCATAGGAATACCGTCTCGTGAGAGACGATGCATTTCTCTGACCTCGAAGCCTTGGGAAGTAAGGTCTTCAATTATTGCCGAGTTGTCGACAAAAACTTCTACACCTTTGATTAGGACATTTAGATCCCTGTCTTCAGGGGAAAAATAAGTATGGAAGGGTATTTTCTTGTTTTTGAAATAGTCGACGATGGCCCTATGGTCATCAGAGGAAGAGGGAGTGATTCTAATGCCGAGAGGCACAGTTTTTGCTTCTGAAAAGCAGATTTTCTGCTCTTTGAAAGCTCTTGTGATGCTCATCCAGAGACGAGTATCACGAAGTACGACTTGGGGAGGCTTTTTGGACCCTTTAGTTTTAGATTGTGGTTCCTGCTGCGTTTGAGGAACAGCAGGGGGAGTTTTAGGTCGTGGCACCTACTGCGTTTGAAGAACAGCAGGGGGGCCTGTTGTGTTTGAGGAGCAACAGCGGGAGGGTTTTCGATTTTTGGGATCTGACGTTCCGGGCAATCGGGCTTATTTTTATCGGGATTTGCACCTAATGATGATGTGATGGGTGGGGATGGTGGTCGAGTTGGGGAAGCCTCCCTTGAGGCTAACTTTATCTCTGGGGTCGCAAGAGACTCGTCAGAACTGGCCTGACGCGTCTTCTTAATGATGACGTTTCTACTGAAGTATATTTCGTTAGAAGAGATTTTATGACGATCAAGAATTGAACGAACTAGATTTTTCTTTTCTCTAAAGAAATGATAGGAGTACATTAGATCTTGAATTTCTTCAAGGGAGTAATCCCTTGACAGATCAAGCCTGATTAATGGATCAGGATGGGTTGCGATCTTGCGATCGACAGGAAATTGTATGGGTTTAGAGTCTGAACATAAGGAATCTCGAGTTTTTTCTAATCTCGGGAGATTAGCCTTATTTTTCTTGGGAGCCATGATAGGCGGTTGGGTAAAAGGAGAAACGACCCTTGGAGAGGGCCGTATTGAGCGGAGCTTGCTCTGAAGAGTCGAGCAAGCTTGTGATGTAAGGAAGCACTTACCGAGTGCGAGGCACTACCGAGCGCAAAACACTAAGAGGGCTGCGATGTTGACTGAACGATGCGCGGTACTCGAATTAGTTTCGCTCAAGTGGCCGCTGATTTAAAGGCAGGTGGCCACTACGAGCGTAACTAAACTAAGCGTGACTAAACTAAGAATATGAAAACAAACGCTAACTAAACGAAAATAAGTTTCATCGGTCACTGGGACCAATTTTCGTTCAGTAGTCAGCTAAGTTAGCTGCATTTTCGTATTGTATCTCTGCTATCACAGAACTAATCACTTCGAAAACTTCGCGGGAACCTGTCACGAACTAAAACAAGCGAAACTAATCTACGATTCGAATCTTTGTCCATATATTTTCGTTTAGTTCCGCTGAATTGGCCGCTGATGCTTTTAAAAGCATGGGAGCTGATTTTCACAAATCTTATCTTCGCTTGGCTTAGTTTAGTTTCGCTCGCAGTGGCCGCCTGCCTTTAAAAGTATGGGAGCTGATTTTTACAAATCTTATCTTCGCTTAGCTTAGTTTAGTTTCGCTTGCAGTGGCCGCCTGCCTTAATGGCCGCCAGAATTAATTTCTGGAGCCGATAATGCGATAATATCGTCGTCAAAAAAACAATATTTTTTTCCATAGCGAGTTACGTTTTAAAAAATATTCAGACATTATTTTTTCAAGGCATTTATTACGAGTAGAAAAATATTGTGCTGGGTTGGCGTTGGTTTCTATGTAATTTGACAAATAAAGCTGTCTCTTTAGTTGTCAGTTTTGAATCAATATTTTTTATACTCTGTTTTTTTTCTCAGGTAAGATTTCGACAGACGATGACAGAAGAAAAGCAGATGACGTCCCATACCAATCTATTTATTTTACTAAAAAAAGTTTCTAATAATTTTTAAGTTATCTATGGATGGGTTTAAATATAAATCCGTCATACGTCGTGTCTTGTTGTTTTTAACCAGTTTTATTGGTTTATTTAAAAAATGACAGATTGTATTTCATTTTTATTGGTTTGACGGAACGATGAACGACAAACGGACACCGATGCGTATGAACTCGCCTTTAGATTTTTGTCATTTTTGACGCTTGTCAAAGTCTTGCCAAATTATAGGTTATAATTTTCTGTCAACTTTTGTTAAATAATTCTGCGTTTTGGAAGATGATGCATTTTGATTCGTATTATTACGTGTGTTTTGTGTCTTTTGAAGTCAAGTGGAGGAAAAATCGAGTGAAAATTAACTGTAGATTCAGAGCACAGTTTATGGTTAATACTCGCTGTCCAGGCAGAAAGTCTTATACACCAATGAAGTTGCCATCGATAAAGTTTGTAATAGTTTGTATTCCATTTCGTCGTAGATAAGTGCATCTCGTATATGGTAGAAGGATCAAACTAAACATATACTAAAAACTGGAGTAGCTGTAAAATATCGACATCACACGAGAGGTAAATAATGGATTTTAGTACTGCAGAAAAAAATAATGTCAAAAGGTCCTGGTTTAAAAAAAATTAAGATTAAAGTTAATTAATCAACCTTTAAGGTATAAAATTTGGTAGGTGTTATTATTATTAAAATAGTTTGTTTTATTTACCTATGTTGTTTTATTTATTCCTGTGGAATATTACAAATTTGTATTTGTACATAAGTTATATTGATAAATATAATCATAAATGCGGGTAGTTTCATAAAGCTTGAAAGTAAATAATAGATCTTTTTTATTTTTTTGGTATGTAGTGTCTTGTTCTTGTTTGTTTTGTATTAACACATACCGTTTTTATTAAATAAAATAACCCGATTACATTTTTTCAGTTTTATACAGTTTTTTTCACAATATTTTGAAGTAATCACTTGTCATCTTGTCAATCAAATATTAAATATATCCTACTATGCGTTCCAGTTAAGTACCAACTTATTTCTTTGCAAAATAAAATAAACTACTTTGAAATTAAAATGACAGACACATCTATCACTGTCAAGGATCTTCTCGTTGGACAGACTATAATTCTCTTTCGTGTCGATTGCTGATTGAATTTGAGCCAGAAATGGCTCAAAACGAAATAAGTAAATTACCAACAGATATTCAGGCTGAGGCGATAAACGCCATATCCAAACTACTTCCATTTAAATCTCGAATAACTTATGAAAAGGAATACAAACATTTTCAAAAATGGAAGCAATTGTAAAACGTGCGACAAGAAATAAAGTTTTTAACCTATCCTCGCTGTTAAAGTATCATTTAATCTACCCTGGTGGTTAATGTACTATTTTATCTAATATTTTTGATAGATATAAGGTCATTTTAACCTATGTAGTACACCCTAAATGCCTAGGCGTTAAAATGACTTTGTTATATTCAATCACGTCGCAAAAATTAATACTTTTGTGACGTTTGAAAAAAAAACAATAACGTCTGAATATAAGTATCCTAAAACTATAAATATTTTTAAACTTTAGTTTTAATGTTTTGAAAATGTCTTAAATTTACTTAGAGATAATTAACTTTACTGCAACTACATTAAAGTTGTTAAAATGAGCATTACTAAAGTATTATATTACGAAGCTAGGAAATACATTGAGAGATAAAACTTTAAACGAACTTGAAAACTAAACAATGCTGTACTGTTTTCTCCAAATAAATATCGTCGTTATTTCTACAACCTTTTGGGAATGTTGTTACAGAAACTACACGTAACAATAAATAAAAAAACGTTTTATATATCAAGATCCTTAGATCAAAATGAGGACGACAAATTTTGCAGTAACTATTGACTTGAAAATAAAATTTTGTAACCAACAACAACACATACCGGGTGTTGCATCGTCGGACGGAACATAGGAAATCCCATGTAAATTTTAATGGGGTTAATTATTGGCTTCCCTAATTATCTTAGAGAATAATTCTATTTAGGTTTATTGAAGAGCACTAAAACCCACATTCAAAAGAATAACTTTAAATATTTTTGATTATCGCCGATTTCTTTTTAAATATTTCTCCTTTCTTATGGCCCTGTATTTACTTATGAGCACCGGTCAAGGTAAAAGATAACTGTCAAATGAAGTTGTCATTTCAGAAATTTACCTATTTAGTGCTTTATTATTATTGAAAACTCATTCCTACATCGGAAATCTTAAAGATTTATTTATAAATACAAATTATTATGAATTAAAGTAAAATAAAGTAATCAATTACAAGGTTAAATATAGTATTATTACAATATTCAATAACTTATTAATTTAGGTACTATTAAATTGTTAGAACTTTAGGATTTAAGAAGATGTTCAAATATTCCTCCATCGACTGCTAGACAATAACCCAGGCGATCATAAAATTCTCTTCCTACATTCGCTAGTTGGTAAACTGAAATTCTATTGCATTCGGCAGAAATAGCATTTTTTAACTCGTCTAGATTTGGGTATTTTTTATCCTTGTATATCCTGTTTTTTAAATGGCCCCAGAGAAAGAAATCATTTATGAAATATCAGGAGACCTTGCTGGCCAATTTACTGTATGATTTAGGCCAATAACGTTTCCGTTAAAACTATTGTCTAACTATTCCCGAACAGCCAGGGTACTATGTGCCGGGCAGCCATCCATTTGGTACCAAATTTCCTGATTTTCCCTAGCGGCATCATGTGAAGCAGGTAAAATATGATTTTCGAGTAGTTCCAAATAATATTCTGCATTTAAATTTTGCGTAAGAAATAATGGCCCGATAATATTGTGTCCGAATATCCCTGCCCAAACATTTACTTTCTGTGTATTTTTGTTTCTGTATATTGAATCCTTGTTTCGACAAACCTGTGTTGGTTTTCTTTGTTCCAATATCGATAATTTTGAACATTAGGTTCATTATTTAAGGTAAACGTGCATTCGTCAGTGAAACATATGTTTTTAAAAAATTCCCTATCCGTGTTTGCTCTTTCCATCATATCAAAACAAAACGCCTGCCGCCGTATTTCGTCGCCATCTCGTAGCTCTTGGTGCTTTTCATATTTGAAGGAGTAGTATTTATGTCGTTTCAAAATTCGAAACGCTGTAGTGTGATCTATTCCTATTTCATCCTCAAGTTTCCTTGCGCTGATCTTTCCATCGTTCTCTTCCACGCACAATAAAACTTCCAAGTCGGTATCATTTCTTGCATCTTCTCTTTGTTCCTGCCTTGCCTCACATCTCTGGATATTCCTTGCGATTCTAGATTTTCCAGGTATCGGTCTATTCGGATACAGAGCAGCAAACATGTCCGACACCTTTTGATAACTATTTCCTTGATAATACCATTTAATCATCAATATTTTTTCTTCGGTAGTGTAATTCATGGCTAATATTTTCGATGTAGGTATGAGTTTTTAATAATAATAATAAAGCACTAAATAGATAAATTTCTGAAATGACAACTTCGATAACACGTAAACGGGCTAATCAAAAATATCTAAAGTTATTCTTTTGAATGTGGGTTTTAGTGCTCTTCAATAAACCTAAATAAGAATTATTCTCTAAAATAATTAGGGAAGCCAATAATTGACCCCATTAAAATTTACATGGGATTTCCTATGTCCCGCTCGACGATGCAACACCCGGTATAATTTAAAATGTAGATATTTCTTTTTTTATAAGCAAATAAGAAACTGATTGAGTTACTAGAACTGCCTATTTATATTTTATGTCAGATTTGGCTAGACAAAATAATATTGTAACTCAAAACTTCTCTGTTTGTATAAAGTGAAACAAAATAAATAAGCCTAAACTAAATGAAGCCGAAGACAAGAAAACTTGCCGACAGCAGCTTGTTTTCCAGATATTGTTTAACTCAGTTTTAACTTTCCGCAGATTTAGTTAGCTTTCTTCACTGCTAACTTTCCGTTTCTGCACGAACTGAATTAAGTGAAAACCGCTGCCGTCCCAGGCATTAGTTTACGCCATTGTTTTGATTCGTCTCTGCTTTATACTCTTTGGATGTGATATAAATATCATGTAGATGTAGATGTAGATTGTATAGAAAGGAGATTTAATCACCGCGACCTTATAGATCTATTGTGTCCCCTTTCTTGAGTTATAACTCATCATACAGTCTCAAAGATTTGACAAAAGCCAGTAGCTGAGACGGTTTTGCAAAAGTTAGTTCTCCATCTTCGATATTACTTGTAACAAAGTTTATGGCATGAATGGTTGTCGTATAGGCGTACTCAGTGATGATCAATAAATAATACACCGAGACGATCAATAAATAATACACCTACATGTACTGATTTCTTTCGAAAATCGACAACTATGAAACTATGAACCCTTCCCGGACACAAACGGTACATTGTGGGACAGGAAATTGTAGAGAGAAACAAGCCCGATAACATAGGATACAACATTTTAATGAACAGTGCTTTCCATAAAATCAATAAAATGAAAAATATATGAAATAATATGCACGTACTGATTTCTTTCGAAAATCGACAACTATGAAACTATGATCCCTTCCCGGGCACAAACGGTACATTGTGGGACAGGAAATTGTAGAGAGAAACAAGCCCTATAACATAGGATACAAGATTTTAATGAACAGTGCTTTCCATAAAATCAATAAAATGAAAAATATACGATCTAATATACATGTACTGATTTCTTTCGAAAATCGACAACTATGAAAAAGAACCCTTCCTGGACACAAACGGTACATTGTGAGACAGGAAATTGTAGAGAGAAACAAGCCCTATAACATAGGATACAACATTTTAATGAACAGTGCTTTCGATAAAATCAATAAAATGAAAAATATACGAAATAATATACAGTACTGGTTTCTTTCGAAAATCGACAACTATGAAACTATGATCCCTTCCCCGACATAAACGGTACATTGTGAGACAGGAAATTGTAGAGAGAAACAAGCTCTATAAAATAGGATACAACATTTTAATGAACAGTGCTTTCCATAAAATGAATAAAATGAAAAATAAACCAAATAATATACATGTACTGATTTCTTTCGAAAATCGACAACTATGAAACTATGAACCCTTTCTGGATACAAACGGTACATTCTGAGACAGGAAATTGTAGAGAGAAACAAGCCCTATAATATAGGATACAACATTTTAATGAACAGTGCTTTCCATAAAATCAATAAAATGAAAAATATACGAAATAATATACATGTAGGTACTGATTTCTTTCAAAAATCGACAACTATGAAACTATGAACCCTTCCTGGATACAAACGGTACATTGTGAGACAGGAAATTGTAGAGAGAAACAAGCCCTATAACATAGGATACAACATTTTAATGAACAGTTATTTCCATAAAATCAATAAAATGAAACATATACGAAATAATATACATGTACTGATTTCTTTCGAAAATCGACAACTATGAAACTATGAACCCTTCCCGGACACAAACGGTACATTGTGAGACAGGAAACTGTAGAGAGAAACCAACCCTATAACATAGGATACCACATTTTAATGAACAGTGCTTTCCATAAAATCAATAAAATTTCGTCGTTGTTTCTTCATCTAATTTTTTTTTTAAAAAGTTAGACCTTCTGAAGATATCAAAATATTTACATTTTTATTTTTTTGTTTAGAATTTCCACAAATTATACACTTTTATAATAATTATATACTATTTTTTTTCATTTACTCGCCATTTAAACCCGTGTATATGTATGTATTCGTTATTAACGATATTCTTACGATATAAATTATAACATTTATTATAAAAGTCAATAAAAACTTACAAAACAGAAGTTATGTTGATGTATGTAAGATACTCTATTACCATCTGTTCACTGAGACTCCCACCTGTACAAAAAACTGCTACGCACTGAATACGTGACCTCATTTTTAATAAATATATTATGGTGTAAATTCACACAAGTTTTGTGAATATGTTCTGAGACATGCAATTTTACTACAAGATTGTATTTCTGATTTAATTTTAATTTTAAAACTCACAAAACTCGTTGTTGAAAATAATGTCGTTTAGTAATAATCATTTAATACTAAGAAACGGCAAATAAATTTTGCAAAATTACATGTTTTTGTGAAACTATGCAAAAATATCTTATTTTTACAAGTTTCTTAATAAAAATACTCTAATTTATCAATATTTTCTTTGTAAAATTACTTATTTTTTTCAGGGTGGAACCAAGACGATATAAGCACAGATTTGACAGATTATAAACTTTGTTTTTTCTTTATTGTTTTTTGTGGTTCCAATTTTCGGAATCGGGCACTAGTTAGGTTACTACTTTGCGCACATAGCACGCCCACTTATGGCCCCTAAAATTGTGCACAGCGCCTGACCGGCACAGTTATTAGAGAGATATCGAAAAACCGAATAGCGTCATCCAGTATTTACGCGTACCTTATCATGGTTACGATATGCGCGAGTC
The DNA here is from genome assembly GCF_002938485.1 of Sitophilus oryzae. Taxonomy (NCBI): domain Eukaryota; kingdom Metazoa; phylum Arthropoda; class Insecta; order Coleoptera; family Curculionidae; genus Sitophilus; species Sitophilus oryzae. Next base: position 1,287,703 of record NW_022146782.1, read on the forward strand.
AATTTTTAACGCAACACCCGCTAATAACGTTACCGCCTGACGTGATTTGCGGATCAATTACACCAAGCGCTATTTCTAAATAACGTTTAAAAATTGCTTAAATTGGCATGTGCGGGTATTTGACAACCGGGGCCGGCCGGCGAGATCTATTATTTTAGGTTATGTTTGAATTGTTTTGAATTATTACTTTAGTTTTATTAGGTAATTTGATATTTAAGTAGCTGGGATTAGTTTTAATTAAATAAATATGGCCCAAAATATGGATTCCACCTCTTCCAATATTAAAGAACCTATAAAGAGGCTTAGGTTTACAGCAGATGACGACTTAGCCCTTCTAAGAGAATTTGTTGTTTGTTGCCCTAAACCCACTGGCAGACGTTGAAAAATAAAGCACTGGAAATAAGCACTTTAGCCCCTTTAGTTTTAAAATACCTAGTAAACAAAACAATTTTAAAGTTTTAAATTCAAAGTTAGGTTAAGTTTAAATAGCGGACGCGACGCGAACAGAATTCTTTCCGATCCGATAACTATAAATGAAGAGAGTTAATACCACTTCACGTAAAGGAAATAACACCTGGCCTTATTAACGTCCATGCACGCTATTCGGTTTAGCGACATCTCTCTATTACGCTGTTTATTGTTATTTTACGCGAGTTTATTTTTGTGCACAGGAAATTGTACTCGTTTGCACATCGTCATAAAAAACAATTTTCGTACCACGAATTAGGGATAAGATTTTTATCTGTATACATATAGTATACCTTATCTGTGATATAAGCTTATATTAATTCAGTAATAAATAAATATACTTTTAAATCCTTAAATATTAAAAGTTTTTATTTTTAAGAAACTTTTTGGAGGCAGTGTCTATTTACAGAGTTTGATTAATTTAAAAAAAGAACACCAACTTTACGTTCCTACTTCATTAACTTTACAAACATTGATAAAATTATACACAGTTTGAGAATAAAAACTCCAACTTTACATTTAAAACGTATTTATTTACCTCGAATTTACTATCAGAAGACTGACATATCGAAAGTTACTCAATGTATGTTAATCCACATATATCTACATAAATTTACGTTAATTCAGAATCTTTCTCAGCCAACGTATATTAAATTTGACAGGCGGAATCAATGAAACGGAGAATTTTAGTTTGATAGCTTGATAAAAAACAGAGAAATGTTGAATAAACTGACGAAGGCAATAAGCTGGCTGAACGATTTTAGACGATTTCCGTTTTAAAACCTTCAAAAATAATGTAATTGTATGTTACCAGTGACGGCATATACAGGGTGTGATACGAAAACGGAAAGATGTAGAAACAAAATATTTTATGGGTATATGTGGACAATTTAAAATTATTCTGAAATGTACAGGTTGTTTCAAAACTAAGATCCATACCAAAGTTATATTTTTTCTTATGAAACACACACCCAGTATTTTATTGCATTTTTGGATTCTTGGGCCCAAAAAAAGGTATTTATTATAAGGGTTAAATATGTTTAAAATCTTTGGTTTTTGAGATATTTAAAGATATTTAAATTTGCATGCCACAATAGAATAGATTATTAACACCCTGTACATTACTTTTCAGAATTAATTCTTGTGCTGAGTTTAAAGGTAGAGAAATAAACTTTACCGAAAAATGTTATTCCTCCCTTAAATGTATACAGGGCTATCAAAAATTGCTGGTCCATTTTAAGTATTTATTTTACATAAAAACTTCGTTATTTCAAATGCAACACATGTATTTTTTTAAATAAGTCGAAACAGATTTAAATACTCTTTCATACTATATTAGGGTTTCCTATACCTATCTGGCTCAGATTTTGAATAAAAAACGATTTTTCAATAAAATTGTAATCAAGATGGCTAGTGCTGTCATGACAAGTTTCTAGTAACAGTTAGTATATAGCTATTTTCAAAATTGAAATTAGTTGATGAACTTATTTAAATTTATACCAGTTTACTTTTTATTTAATTTACCTACAATAGTTTAATAAATAATATTTATTAAATATGTATTTATTATTCTATCAAGAAAAACGAATAAGTAGTTCTTTGAACTTTGAATTATTTTACGATTACTCGTAAATATATGGATTTTCTATAAAAGAACCAATTACGGCAAATTCATTTTCTTCACTTCCAACGACAAGTTTCTGCCTAATAGCACAGCTAATAGGTTTTTTATAAACCCACTACCAGCTCTGCGAAATAGACCAAATAAGACACGCTTATCTGGAAGATTCCTATTTGGATATCTTTGAGCATAAGCCCTTGAGGCCAAGAAGTAATTGCTCACACAAAATATCACTAGTAACATATCTATTCGTTCTGCCAGCAGTTACTGCTTTATTTTTCTTGATAAAGTAATGAACACTTACTTATTAAACTATTGTATGTAAATTTAAGGGAACTGTTATAAATTATAAATAATAATGTCCATAAACTAATGTCGACTTTGAAGATAGTTACTAACTCTCACTAGAAAATTGCCATGGCGACACCAGCCATCTTGATTGCAATTTTATTTAAAATTGCTTTTATTCAAAATCTGAGCTAGATTGGTATAAGAAACCCTAATATAGTTTGAAAGAGCATTTGAATCTGCTTCGATTTATTCAAAAAAATTTAGGGTGTTGCATTTGAAATAACGAAGTTTTTATATAAAATATATCCTTAAAATAGATCAGCAACTTTTGAAAGCCCTGTATATATTTAAGGAACCAATACCCCTTTTTAAGTAAAGTTTAATTCCCTGCCTTTAAACTCAGCATAAGAATTAATTCTGAAAAGTAATGTACAGGGTGTTAATAGTCTATTCTATTGTAGCATGCAAATTTAAATATCTTTGAATATCTCAAAACTTAAATATCTTGAAAAACCTTTATAATAAATGCCTTTTTGGGTCCAAGAATTCAAAATGAATTAAAATACCAGGTGTTCCATAAGAAAAATATAACTTTGGTTTGGATCTTAGTTCTGAAACACCTTGTATATTTCAAAATAATTTAAAATTGTGCCACATTGTCTCCCCACATATACCCATAAAATATTTTGTTTCTACATCTTTCCGTTTTCGTATAATCAACCGAGGCGAATGAGGTGTGCCACCCTGTATACAGGGTGGGCCGAACTGTATTCCGGAAACTTCGGCAGCATATTCTACAGATAAAAATGAGTAAAAAAGTTCGTATAAATGTATGTCCTAAAATGCTTAGTTTCGGAGATACAGGGTGTAGAATTTCATTTTTATTTCGATTTTTTCCAATACCTACGTATGGACGAGAAAAGTTATTACTCTTCAAGACAGTCAAAACACATGTAGGTGGCGCCCCTACAAATAGGAGTCATATTGACAGCAAAATCTTCAAAACTAACATATCAAATTTCGTTTTTCTATCTGAAAAAATAGAAAAGTTATAGGAGTGAATCTACTATAACTTTTCACCACATTTTAGAAACCACCCGATATATTTCTCTGCGCTTTACCCTGTATAATAATTCGATTATTACTATATTGCCACCGCAGATTATAATAAATAAATGCCGCACAGAATATTGTTAACAACAATAAAGTATTATTAAACTATTAAAATAGTTTCTGTTTGTATACAATCGGCCATTTTGTCCGCAAATGTTCCTATATAAATAAATTACATCAAACTTAATCATATTTCCTGCATACTGTATGCTTCCTGCCGGTCCAAATGCTAAAATTAAATGTAAAATCAATTTCAATTTCATTTCGGACTGTCACAGATTGCAGTCACAAGATTTAATTCTATTTTTGCAGCGCGAATGCATGTGCAGCAGATGCTAAAACCATTTAGATAATGTAATAGAAAATAACTGGAAATATTTTCAAAAAATATGCCACTTCTTATTGTGTTAATAATAAAAAAGGACTTAAGAGTCCATTGTATTGTAGCACATTTTTAAACAACTTCTTTTATTTTTAAGATTTTGATGGTCAAACATCAACAAAATATTCCTTATTTTTGGACTAAATTTTCTCGAAAATAAAGACAATTTAAAATTCCGTTACAATACGGAAATAGATGGGTCAACTTTCGTTTGGCTGAAATCACTTAGAAAAAAAATAAATTTTTGTCTTTAAAAAGCTACTGTGAACCACGGAAAACACAAATTTTCCTGCGGAAATGCGTAATTTCCAAATTTCTCACTTTAGAATAACTGAAAGCTATAAAAAATACATTTTGCGTTTCATTTTTAATATTTTTCTGAACATATAAATATCACTCAGGAAAATAAAAAATTTCCTGCGGAAATGCTTGATTTTCATTTTCCATTTGTTCCTTATTATATTAGCGGGTCTTGCAAAGTATAAGTACCCACAAATTTAGCAAATTTTTTTTTTGGCAGTAAGTCCTATGCTTATAGAACAGTTTAAAAGAAAAAAATCCTTGGATGAAGCACTTTTGAACCAAAAAAATAATTTAAAAGTGTCTAAAATGCTAACCAATCTAATAATAAATCTAATAATATTTTTACAAAATCACAGTTAATTATTAAACTATAAAAACCACAGCTTAACAACCTCCACAAAGAAAAGCTAACCAAAGCAATCCAAATGCTAACCAATCTAATATTTTTGCAAAACCACAGTTAATTATTAAAATATAAAGGAAAACTGCATGATCCAATGATTTTTTGTTTTGAATCAGCCCTATTTACGTAAAGCTTTAATAAAAAAACAAGAATAAGTGCAACAAAGTCATAGATAAATGAAACAAGTTTATATTGGAAAGTGCCCATAAGGACAATGTATACTTGCAACGGTCGCGACCCAAAACTTTTGAAAATTTCGGAGCGGTTCGGCTTTTCCGGAATTATATCGCCAAATATTGTTTATTCAAATTTATTATTATTTTCCTTTAATTTTATAAATAAAATACAGTGTGTTGCATACAAGAAACTTTATTTTATATAAGGACGCATGTATTAAATACCTATGAAACATTGGAAACCGACGTTATGCCACGATCCACGATGGTTTTTGCAGTTCACTGTTCACAGCAGAGCTTTTTAAGTTTTTAATGCCACTTTTTCACAATTATCACCGGTTGGAGTAAATAAAACTTGAATTAAACTCACAAGATTGCAAAAATTACTTTGAAAATGAACGCTATATAAACTCTTTTCGGAATTTCTTTAATGAGAGCGGTTTAGATTTTGAAAGATTATTATGATTTTTGAAGATTCTGACTTTGACAAGAGAAAATTATTTCTGTTTTTGTTTGCCGTTGTTCTTGGCGACCGCTATAGCAGCGCCAAATCGCGTATAACGCTCGCGACCCAAAATAATTTCGCAATCTAAAATTTTTACGTGCCTTCCAATCTAAACTTGTTTCATTTATCTATGAACAAAGTGCATAAAATGACATTGACACATTTCCGCAGGAATTTTTTTGTATTTCTTTGCTCGTAAAGGCTCGTATAAAACAAATATAAGTTATTTTTTCATGTAACTGATTTCAGTTATTCTAAAGTCAAGGCATTTTTTTATGTAAAATAAAAATAAAAAATTTCCGCAGACACTTTGTGTGTTTTTATGTTTAGAAAAATGTCTATAACACACCCTGAAGACTAGTTTTGATGTAACAGGTTTCGGCTATACTAAAGTCCGAAAAACGAAAATGGCTCATTTCCGCAGGAAATTTTTTGTATATTTGTACTCCTAACGCCTTCTAGAACGCATATATAAAGCCATTTTTTATATTTCAGCTAAACGAAAGTTGAGCCCCCTATAACTTTTATATTTAACTTTTTTTAGAACATTTTTCTAGAAATGTAATTTATTAAAATATTAATTTCAATTATGCCTCTAAAATCACAACCAAAACTTTTATATCTGTAACTTAATTGATATCTGTGTACTTATCTTATTCAAATGTATCCTCTGAAGTTTTTTTGTCCTTTGTTTGCATTTTGCGCATCGTAACGGCACTGTCTTTTTCCATTTTGAAGTGGAAGGTGTATGTGTTATTTTTTCAAAGTATTTTGTATGTTAATAGCCAATTTCCAAATTTTCCCGGAAGGTCCTATCATTCTTTTTAATCACTAACAATGCTAGACTTGTTGCTTTATCTTCTTTTCAAGCACTTATGGATTCACACACAGCATAGCATACTGACACTTCTAGTAGCTCTATCCCAGTTTTGATGTCCGAATGTAGTACATATTATCCAAATAAACCACTGGAACTCCTTTATTCTGTCGTAGTACTCAGGATTACATAAGAACCACCCGACATTTTCAATAGCCTGTTTTTAACTGACTATATCAAGCGTTTGTTTCTCTCAACCTATCATTGTCGTTACATAATAATTATTATTATCTAGGGTCGTTCTCTGAATAAAAAACTAAATCTCACATATATACGTGTTGACTAAACTGTTGAGAAAAGTTTTGAACAGTCACTAAGGATTATAATCCTGCATTTTAATGCGAATAAGGACGTAATTTGTTACATAACGTAGCTTAATGGAAATTTACATATTTGCCGGGTAAAATAGTCGTTATCCGAATATGTGAACTATGAATAAATAAAGATTAAGTTCAGTTCACAGGAAAATGCCTAAAATTTGCCTCAGACGTGAGTATGTACTCGAGTTTTCTTCCATAGACATTAAAATTAGTAGATGAAAATAAATATGTCTAGAGTACACCAAAAAACATATTTTTTTCGTTTTAAATAATTAATTGATTTATTAACAGATTATACAGATTATAAACTTTGTTTTTTCTTTATTGTTTTTTATGGTTCCAATTTTCGGAATCGGGCACTAGTTAAGGTGCGTATTCATTATCCGCACGAACGAACGAACGAACGAACGAACGAACGAACGAACGAACGAACGAACGAACGAACGAACGAACGAACACGAACGAACGAATGTTCGCTAGTGGTATGGACGGGGACCGCACGAGAAGACCGCACGCATTTCTTGTCGAATTAAATACTGTTGTATTCTATAGTTTATTTTTGTAGTATAAGAAAAAGAACTATTTATTCTGTTATTTTTAATCTCCGTTTTTAATATAAATTGATTGTAGTACAATACCTCATTTAATATAAAATAATATTCTACTTTTTGAAATGTATCGGGCCCTAATTGTACCTAAAAGTAATATATTTTTAGTGATATACCATATTGTAAACTATTTAATATTTTAGTCACTTAAAAAGTTAATTTGCATTGAATAATTGCCTACCATTAAAGGAAATTTGAGCTATATAATCCTTGATGGGCATATTCTGGGTATGCAAATACTTCCTTTAAATTTTGGGTGTCGTTCAACCGATTTATTCTCAAAACCAGAAACTTCTACATATAAAAAGAAGCAGAGGTCACTAATTATAATAAACTTCACCCTTGGTATTACTTCCACTAATTATAATAAACTTCACCCTTAGAATTACTTCTATCACAATTACAATACGTTCATCTGCATTGGCATTTTCTACTTTTCGATGGGAAACAATAAACTTCCCAATATTTTTTAAATGATGTAACAATTCCTCTTGTGGTTACTTTTCCATAGATATCCTCAACTCTGTCCTCATGTGAATTCAGAGGCAATGAAAATGAAAATTATTTACCATAAACATCGCAAACTAAAAACCTAATAAACAATTTTATACCGAATATAGAAATAAATTCAGTATTCTTACCTATCGTCCAAATCCATGTTAATAGATAATTATTATTTTTAAATATATTTTTGGAACTGCTGGTTTAGTAATTATTAAATTAAACGAACTAAAAAGTCTTAAAAATAAAAAATTCTTAACCATAACCTCAAAAATGCAGATCTCCTGTCAACTTTCTTTATTTTTTATTTATTCCTTATTTTCCTAGTGACGTCACAGGTGGTATGCGCGAACTGAACGAAATTGGAGCCGCTATCGATCATACCTTGTATTATTTGTACCATGACGTCTAAACGCCTTTGATGTACCGACTCGAAGCGGATGGTCGAGCGCACGAACGAACGGCCGCATGCGTTCGGTCCCCGTCTAAATATACCGCACTTTCATTCGTTCGTTCGTTCGGATAATGAATACGCACCTTAAATCTGAAAGCGCACGCAGGCGAACGCCTTTGATGTACCGACTAGAAGCGGATGGTCGAGCGCAAGACCGAACGAACGGCCGCATGCGTTCGGTCCCCGTCTAAATATACCGCACTTTCATTCGTTCGTTCGTTCGTTCGGATAATGAATACGCAACTTTAAGGTGCGTATTCATTATCCGCACGAACGAACGAACGAACGAACGAATGTTCGCTAGTGGTATGGACGGGGACCGCACGATAGGACCGCACGAGAAGACCGGAGGCATTTGTTGGCGAACGCCTTTGATGTACCGACTCGAAACGGATGGTCGAGCGAACGAACGAACGAACGGCCGCATGCGTTCGGTCCCCGTCTAAATATACCGCACTTTCATTCGTTCGTTCGTTCGTTCGGATAATGAATACGCACCTTTAGGTTACTAGTTTGCGCACATAGCACGCCCACTTATGGCCTCTAAAATTGTGCACAGCGCCTGACCGGCACAGTTATTAGAGAGATATCGGAAAACCGAATAGCGTCATGCAGTATTTACGCGTACCTTATCATGGTTACGATATGAGCGAGTCAATTTTTAACGCAACACCCGCTAATAACGTTACCGCCTGACGTAATTTGCGGATCAATTACACCAAGCGCTATTTCTAAATAAAGTTTAAAAATTGCTTAAAATGGGCATATGCGGGTATTTGACAACCGTGGCCGGCCGGCGAGATCTTTTATTTTAGATTATGTTTGAATTGTTTTGAATTATTACTTTAATTTTATTAGGTAATTTGATATTTAAGTAGCTGGGATTAGTTTTAATTAAATAAAAATGGCCCCAAAATATGGATTGCACCTCTTCCAATATTAAAAAACCTATAAAGAGGCTTAGGTTTACGGCAGATGACGACTTAGCCCTTCTAAGAGAATTTGTTGCTTGTTGCCCTAAACCCACTGGCAGACGTTGAACAATAAAGCACTGGAAATAAGCGATTTAGCCCTTTAGTTTTAAAATACCTAGTAAACAAAACAATTTCAAAGTTTTAAATTCAAAGTTAGGTTAAGTTTAAATAGCGGACGCGACGCGAACAGAATTCTTTTCGATCCGATAACTATAAATGAAGAGAGAGTTAATACCACCTCACGTAAAGGAAATAACACCTGGCATTATTAACGTCCATGCACGCTATTCGGTTTAGTGATATCTCTCTATTACGCTGTTTATTGTTATTTTACGCGAGTTTATTTTTGCGCACAGGAAATTTTACTCGTTTGCACATCGTCATAAAAAACAATTTTCGTACCACGAATTAGGGATAAGATTTTTATCTGTATACATATAGTATAGTTAATCTGTGCTAACACTAGCAGTAGAAATATTTAAATTTAACGCAGCTACTTCTCGTTCAAAATGGTTTATCAGGAAAGCTACAAGCTCTTTGCTTCGACTGTTTAAATGCTTCGACATATTTTTAACACACAATTTCAAGAAATGCAATACAAAAACTCGAAAATTTAGTTCTTAAAAGAACTGTTTTTGCTTAAAAGTACATTTTTTTTTAAAACACTATGTAAATCGGCAAAAAACGGGAACTACTCCCAAAGATTCAACAGCAACACGATATTATACAAAATATTGACTGACATTATGATAATTGTCAAATAATAAACGACAACGTTGCTGATCGCGACACAATGTGACCAACATGGCGATAATAAAAATCGTTTTAACCTAATTTTTGCAGCTTTAATCTAAATAAAATATCTTGTATTTAATCATTTTCTCTATAAAGTAAAATGAAGGGCTGTTCGGTATCTTAAATTATACAACAAATTTAAACATTTTTGCCAACATTTCATTTAGTGAGGTTTATAGGCTTTAGTGTCAATTTCGATATGATTCATGACGTGCATCGGAAAATGTTCTGCGATGACAGTATATTTTTTTTAAATTTTAAGATATAGCCAGTTAGAGGTTAAATACTTTCATAAAAATTTATAGGTTGTGCATATAAATATATATATTAATAGGGTAATAAAAAAATGTGCGATCTATTTCCTGTAATATCTGTGGTTTCTAGGTGCTGTCGACACACTTTATGAATATTTGTATCGGAAAATGGGTCTCTCTGTTATTAGATTCGGGAGAATTTTCCTCAGATAGGAAAAGCGGGATAAATGCTTTAACACGGATAATTTACCATAACACGAAATCTCTATTCTGGTTTCCTTTGTTTTGAATTTCAAATACTTTTTTGACACTAATTGATAAGTGATCTATACCAAAATTTATACAGAAGTACGTAGAGTACAATTTAGAACGATTAGAAAGAAAGAATTGAAAGTAGAATCTATTTAAAAAATAAACTTATTTTTTTATTCTGCTTTATTAAATTAAAAACATTCAGTTTTAAGACACTCTGTATACATAAATAATTATTGATTTTTAAAATATTCGCAAACTAGGGAGAGGGGAGTCAGACAACGAACAAAAATGATAGGTGTTAGGTAATAGTTTTGAGACCACCGTTCGAGACGCCTATTTGTTATTTTGGTTTGTAAATTTTGGTTATCGTGACAAAGAATGATATTAAAGGTAAAGTAAAATGTTCCTCATTATTTAATTAATGTTAACTAAAGTATATTTCAGTTTTCTGTTGAAATATTCCGTGCTTTCTGTTGAAAAATTCCTTATTTATTTGATCTGACAAAAGTACCATATAACATGTAGTATAATCATTTATATTTTTAGTGTTCCGTACCCAAACAGTAAAAACTGGAACCCTATTACTAAGACTTCGCTGTCCGTCCGTCCGTCTGTCTGAACAAACAGAGAGGACAGTAAACACGTTGCCAAACGTATGAAATAAACCGAGAAACTGTGTACATCGCTAAGAGACGTGGAAGGGGATATAGCAGATTTGTCGCAGTTGACTGGTCGACCCAATCAATACCTCTGACAGTACTTAAAGTTCTAGGAGAGGTGTACGTCATGCGTTCAGCTTCACGATTTAATTACGTATCGTGATACTTAATTTGTTTATTTATTAACGAGTCGTTGTAATTTTCCCTATAGCTTGAATTTTTTTAAGTGCAAGCTAGAAACACTTGCATTTTTGGTAAAAATAAGTGGAATTGAGTGGGTGTTTGATAGTGGTCGCGCTACTAGAACTCTGAATTCAAAAATCGATATCTCTAAATCTATTAGAAATAATAGATTGTAGATTTTTCAAGAACTTTGTTAATATTTCTGCTGTATTTTCTTTGTAGACAGTATGTGAAAATCTTTGTCAATAAAAAAATTACAAGATTGCTGAAAATTGCTATGCTCTAAAAGTAAATGGATGGATTGTTTACAATTTTTGAATGGAAAAAACAACCTTATCGAATTTTTTTTATGTAAACATATTGTAAAATATCCGATCTTGAAAATAAAAAAAAAGTTTCAATATCTAAAGTGGTTTTTGAGTTATGGCCTGTTAGCCTGTTATCTCTTGAAAAAAAGTCTTTTAAAAATAAGCCGTTTGCAATCGTGATTTTACTATGCTTGCATTTCTCTCACTTCGACTTAATAAGATCCCTATGCGATTTACTTCCACACATGTAAATGCCGACCCAAAAGTAACAGTTGCCAGCACGGTAGATAATGAATGGTACGAAACCCTTCGTGCGCGAGTCCGACTTTTACTTGACCAATTTTTTTTTAGTAAATTTACTTATTTTTTTAGAGTAGGGCAAAATGGCACTTGATACTTTTCAATTGAACAGGTTAGGCATAAGGTAACGTAGTGTGTAGACGAAGCTTAACATGAAGGTAAAAAAATAACGATACAATTTGGTTTATTTAATTTGGATATTTCGTTTTTGTGGGGCCTGAAAATAAATTGAATAAAACTCTTTTTACTGCGGTAACTCTATCATCTCTTCAAAAGGTCATGTTGGATACGGGAAATTGAAATTTTTCTCAATTTAAAAAGGTTATTTAGAGTTTTATTGTAACTTTTTACAGAGCTCTTTTTTGTTTCACAACGTTACATTAAAAAAAACTTATATATGCATATTACTGAAAATATATTCTTGCAACTACGCTTCTGATTTTCTAGAATGTATCTTTTATTATTGTTACTGACTTGACACTTAAATATATTATTCTTTTTTGTTATAATATAAAAATCGTATGTCAAGTATCAAGACATTCTAATAAATAACACAACAGTGATGGAAATAGTAGAAGAATATACAGGGTGGCGCCTCTCATACGCCGCGGAGGCTCCAAGGAGAACGACAGTTTGTATTGAAATGAAATTTTGTGAGCATATGTAGGTTAATTCAGAGAACTTTTTAAAAATATAAAGAGTTCTACATGGTGTCCCCAAAAAAAGTTACATATCAAAGTTGTGTTTTTTGTAATGGAACACCCTATATATTAATTGATTTTCGGATTCTAGGAAAAAATAAAGGTGAGTTTTATAAGAGAAGTATATGACTAAAATGTAAGGTTTTTGACATATTTAACATTTTCTAGAAATAAAGAACAATTTTTAAATTACAATAAAACCTACTTAAATTGGAATTTACCCGGTATAACCTGATATGTAGTTAAATTAACTATTGTACTTTAAATCAAATTAAAACTTGATCCAAAAAGTTATACAGGGTGAGACAAAATTAATATTGAACATTGGTCACCTTCAAAGGTATGTTAGTCTTTTATTTTAAATGTAACACCCAGTATATTGTTCCAATATTCAATGGAATATTTATGTCTCTTCAGAATACTATTAAAGTTGCCTACCCCTCAAACAAAGATTTTCATAGATATTTTCATTTTCATGATTTTATCCCAGTGGAAATTTATTGGATATAGATAAAATCTAGAGTGGCTGTGATATGTTTGACGTTACTTCAACAAAGCTGTCTAATTAGTCCAACTTTAACAGCTAGTTCATTTTGTGTCAGTTAAAACAAAAAAAATATCAGAAATTTGCCGAAAATGCAAACTTATCCTACATCAGAGAGAATTGATATGATTCTATTAGTTGGTGAATGCAGTGTGCATTAATAGATAACTTAAATGCTCCTGATCTTATCGAATCTGGATTTTTTTATGGGGATATGTTAAAGACAGTGTTTACAAAACTCGACCAACTATTGTCGACAATATGAGAGAAATTATTGTAGCTGCTTTTTGAGGTAGAACTCCACATAATACCTTTTAAATTGAAAAGATCCTTTTGAAAAAATAATCATTTTATATAGTTAACAGGAAAGAAAGCATTCTGAGCATTTGATTTCATCTAGCTAATTTTTGTCACATAATTATAGGTTTATGTCTAGTTTTAATACTGTAATAATTAAACTTTGTTTTAAACATGTATCTTTTTATTACCGTTGAATATTTTACTCTACAATCTTTAATTTTTGTTAAATTAACAAAAGGTATATCACAACCACCCTAGATTTTTTCAAATAATAAAGATCTACTGACGCAAAATCATAAAAATTAAAATATCTAGGAAAATCTTTGTCTGAGGGGTAGGCAACCTTAATAATATTTTGAAGATATATAAATTCCCCATTGAACACCCGAATAATATACTGGGTATTCCATTTAAAATAAAGGAGTAACTTGTTTTTAAAAGTGACTGATGTTCCATATTAATTTTGTCGCACCCTGTATAACTTTTTGGGTCAAATTGTACCGGACATCCTTCAATTTTTCACATTTATTTATTGAAAATTTCTGTTTGCTAAATCATTTTATAATATTCTGCACGAATATTCAAGATGGTGGTTTGGACAAATATTCCGTCGCAAAAAGGGCTACTAGAAAAAGAAATACAAGATTCTTTTAAAATTTTATATAAACGAAGTATTAAGATTGAATTTAAAAAGGAGCGTACATACAGCATATAAAATTTAATATTCAATTTCAATCCATATACGCCGTTTTCAATACAGAACTTTTCTACAAATCAATACAAATAAAATTACTTTCTGATAACCAATCTTTGAAAATAAAATGATTTTTCGTCATACTATATTGTTATATTATTATAACATAAGCAAAATCAGAATGGAAAAGATGCATATAACGTCCGCCGGACGTTATCATAACGGCCGGCGGCCGTTAAGTTTCTAAGGTAATCGTAACGTGTGTCACCTGCAACAATGACTATTTATTGTCAGTTGGACTTTTCAAAAATTGGGAAAATAGACCATAGCGAGATGTCGCGAGAAATTCCGTTGGAAATACAGGAGGAAGCGGCTGCGGCTACTCAAAATTATACTTCCGACTATAACCAGAGAGAGATATCAGCAGGAATATGACAATTTTTTGAAGTGGCGGCAGGATAGAAGTATAAACAGCGTAAATGAAGCGGTATTGCTGGCTTATGCTAAAAGAATGTCTGAAATGTATTCTCCTACATCACTGTGGACAAAGATTCCATGCTGAAGCTTGCGTTGAGAGTATATGAAAACATCGACATATCAAGGTAAAAAGCCATTATATTCTTCGATATTTAATCATACTCATCTAAATTATATTTGTTCATAGATTTGGTAAACTGTTCATGTTTCTGAGGCGCAAAAACGAAGGTTATTCACCAAAAAGCCAAAGTTCTGTCGGAGAATGACATAAATAATTTTCTACTGGATGCCGATGATTACACCTGGTTACTCGAAAAATTGTATTGGTGCTTGGTATTCTTGGAGCTTGTAGGCGCATCGAGCTTTGGTCACTCACAGTTGATGATTTCGAAGATTCGGAGAAAAATATTCTTGTCTCATTAAGAAATACTAAAAAATAAGAAAGATAGGAAATTTCTTATTCCAAAAACGGGCCTTCCGTTTGATGCCTATGGTTTATACAAAAAATACATCAACCTGCGTCCTCGTAACTTTGACAATCCAAAATTTTTCATTGGTTACAAGAAAGGCAAGTGTGTTAAGCAAATCGTCGGTATACATACCATCGGGAGCGTACCGCAGAAAATTGCAAAATTTTTGAACTTGGAGAATCCAGAACGTTATACAGGGCATTCATTTCGTAGATCATCAGCAACCATGCTCGCCGAAAATGGTGGTGATTTACTATCGCTAAAGGAGCTAGGAGGATGGGAGTCTTCAACAGTGGCAGAAACTTACATAGAAAAATCAGTTTCCAAAAGAATGAAAATAACAAATCAACTTTTTCATGATAGCTCCAAAAATAATGTGTCTTTAGTGGATACAAATATTTGCCATTCTTCAGTAGCATCATCTTCTTTCTATAAAATCTGTAAATCCCTGGGAAGGATTACAGATTTCTAAGAACAACAAGTGCACTTTTTAATTTCCATGTTCATTATCATGAAAAATGAATTTTAGTATAAGACATTATGTATTTTTATCCTTACTTGTGTTATTGTTCAATAAAATTTGTTATTAAATAGTAGTGTTTATTGCTCTAAAAAATCTGCAGTATGACGAAAAATCTAGAACGCAACACGGCCGATAACAAATAACGGCCTTGGCTGCTTATGATCCTCGGCTATCGCCTCGGACCACAAACTTCAGCCCGGCCGTTATTTGTTGTTTATCGGCCTTATTACGTTAATAACTATAAAATTCTATGTTATTTAAAATGATGTGCATAAGCAGAGCCTATCTGTTACTCAACAAAATTAAATATACATTTTTAATTTAAAGGAGACGTTTTTAATACTGCTAGAAAATTGCTCCTCTGTAAAATATATTTAATATAATTGCTTAGCCTGTAAGGAATCCTATCTGGAAATTCTTTTTGAGTACGAAATACCTCGAAATTAAAAATTAAATTTCTTACTATGTTGTAGAAAGAATTATTGAGTTTAATTTAATTAAAATTATGTAATACCCGAAGAGCTGGCGACATATTTAGAGAACATATTTTAGGCAAGTTAGAATAACAAAAAAAAATAAATTTAATAACTTGTGAACCCAGAATCCTAAGTCTGGCTGGGGGGTTGGGGATATTTCGCTACTGCGCAACCCATAACATTTGCAAAAAAATAAATCCAAAAAACATTCTTTAGGCAACTTGAAATTTGTTTATTCTTAAATTTTAGCATCTATTTAACCTAGAAATAAGTGTGCCAGACTTTTTTTTCGGGTTTAAAGTGTAACTAGACCATTCCAAATATGTTTAATTATTATACCTGGAAAACATACTTTAGGCATTCTAAAATTTTTACACCGTGTTTATTAGATGATATTAAAAAAATATGTGTTAATTGCCAGACGAATTCAATGAGCGCGAGAAAGATAGTTTATTGAGATCCGTCGGCAGCCGATGCGGCTGACGTAACAGTATTTTGGAGTACTTCAAATTTTCATAAAAACAATATTTTTTCGGTTTCATTTCAATTATTTGCAGGCTTTTAATTCAGAGATTATTTTGTTGGAATTAAGTTACCATATAGATACAAATAATGTATTTATAAATTAAATATTGACGTGCATAGTGTAAATAGTTTAGAATAATTACTGCAAATAAATATTTTAGTAACTACTAATTTCGCTACTAACTACTAAATCACAATGGATAAAAAACATTTAAGTTATGTAGTTTGTAAAAAAGTTACTAGTGACAAAGTTATTGTTTTTGATGAAGGCAGACTACAAAAATGCAAAGAATTTTTAAAAGTGCGCCAACAACATGGTTTAAAATTTAAAGAAGTGGTTTTACCAGAAAACGTAGTCCCGACAAAAGGGTACCATGTACAGTGCTAAAAAAATAAGTAATCTGGAATTTTATTAAAGTACCATTCTTAATCTTTCTAACTAGATTCAAAAGTAAGTAAAAGTGCTTTACTTTTATGCTTAGGCGTTAAAATGACTTTTTTATATTGTCAGGTCGCAAAAATTAATAATAATATAATATGTCACAAAAGTATCATAATAATTATAGTTTTGTGACGTTTGAAAAACATATATTTTATATTATGCTAATTTTTAAATAATTATTCGTCTTTTTATTCTTTCAGATACAAAATACTTGAATTAAAATGTCTTCTTATTGAAAGGATTTCAATCATACATAAAAAATGTTTCTTTTTATTTATTCAATATTATTTTGTGTCTCTATACTCATCAAAAAGAAACCCCCCCAAAAAAGCCCCAAAAATGGGACATCCTGTACAGTAAATTTTGTCTATATTATTTTTTCTGAGGTGTTAAGTAATATAATTACGTGTTTATATTTTTATTTTCAGATTAACCATGACCAGCGATCCAGGACTCTCAAATGTCATATTTTTTCCGTCAAATACATCAGTTCAACAAGAACTCCTGTCAAACTTGTCAGTATTTAACTCTACAAATATAAACAGCACGATTTACCAGCCTGTCAAAGAGCAACAAGACTACATCTTCGACAAGATCTACATCAGAGCAATCTTCATCACCCTGTATACTATAGTGTTTGCTCTATGCTTTTTCGGTAAGTCTTTATAAAATTGATTGTTAGTAATAATAGTATAGTTTATGCAGTGGAAAATAACGATAATTAAATGGTTTTTATACAAATGGGTGGTCCAAACTGTATTCCGGAAAATTCCGGGCAGCATGAATTCAAAAATCGATATCTCCAAATCTATTAGAAATAATAGATTGTAGTTTTTTTCAAGAACTTTGTTAATATTTCTGCTATATTTTCTTTGTGGGCAGTATGTAAAAATCTTTATCAATAAAAAATTACACGATTGCTGAAAATTGCTATGCTCAGTAGTTTTATACGGGTACCGACAAAAAGTTATTACGCTTCAAAACAGTTAAAACACATGCAGGTAGGAGCAATGCAAATAGGAGTCATATTGACATCAAAATCAAATTTCTCATGTCAAATAACTCCTAGACACCAATTTTCACCTAAATATTGACGTTACTTCAGACATTATTTGGAAAAAAACGAAATAAAAATGAAATTTCTACTCCCTGTATCTCTGAAACTAAGCATTTTAGGACATACATTTATACGAACTTTTTTACTTATTTTTAGTAGTGGGAACTATCGAATGAATACTATCGAAACATTCGATAGTTGCAATTCATTCGAATAATTCGATAGCTAGTAAGAAAACATTCGTCGAAAACTATTCGAATAAAAATATCGAATAGATGCGTCATCTGCCTTGAAATACATTAATTCGGCACCAAAAACCATTCATTTATAAAATTCATTCATTTGTAAAATTCATTTATTCGTCAGGATCGATTATATATATAAACTGGATTTTAGTTGTCGCCCGGCGACGTAGGTTTCTTTCCTAGAAACCCGACAGCGGTCGGTGGCAATGGTATGAAAAAAGCCGGCATCTTTGATTTTGAGTCAGATAAAGATAAGGACACATTATTTTTTTTATTGAGGTGCTAGTATTTACACAGAAAATACATTATGAACGGCGCTGTTGTCGTATATTCGTATTAGTTGGTATTAGCAAAGAATATTATTCTTTGGTATTATAGTTAGTTAGTGATAGTTTGACTATATATTTTGCATTTTTTTATTAATATTCTGTTGTTACACTGCAATAATACTTTTTATTTTGGATGTAGGAAAATGATTTTTAATGTTTTTAAGAAAAACTGGTTTAATAAAAATAATAATAACAGTAATAATTTGTTATACCTATTAACAACAAAATTTAAAATCATTTAATATAAACATTTTTTTAAGTAGTAGCAAAATATAAACAACAAATTAGAAGTCCAAATTATTTATATTAGATCCTATTTAAAATTAATATAGTCTCTAAATTTTTTGTGTGGCAACGTTGGTTTATTAATTAATAATAATTACAGAACTAATTAGTTATATTAACAACAAATTTTAAAATCATGAAATGTAAACATTTATTAATTTTCTAAGCATGCAGTGTAATAGAAGAAAAATATAAATAAAAAGAAATCAAAATAATTATATATGTGTATTACTTTTTATTACTTTGTATTAGTATTTAAAAATAATATTTGCTTTTACTGGCATTTACTTTAAAAAATAAATAAAATATTTCTTCGCAAAAATCTACATGTAAGAGAATTAGCATAAACAAAATACAAATATCGTTAACTTTTTTTTAAATTGGCACGTGTAAAACTTTAATCAATCAATTTAATTTTCCCATCCCAAAATTTGAGTTCAATAACCATTTACTTAACCACATTACCACATTACTTAAATATGATTATTAAGTACTACTAATTCATATTACTAAAACATCTAAAATACAAATACATATGTATTTTTAAAATTAATTGTAAGTTCACCTCATCTCTCTTAAAAATTGTTACTTCTCAAAATTTCCCATTAAAAAAATAG
Organism: Sitophilus oryzae; assembly: GCF_002938485.1. NCBI lineage: Eukaryota > Metazoa > Arthropoda > Insecta > Coleoptera > Curculionidae > Sitophilus > Sitophilus oryzae. The sequence goes on from NW_022146782.1 coordinate 1,307,138, forward strand.
ACCATATACCGTATAAAATTAAATAATTGAAAGATCGGAAAATCACACAAATTTTCGGAAAAATTTTGACCAGCTGCACACGTACACAATCATCAATTTAAAAAAAAAACACTACTACTTTAGTATTTTAAATATTTTAAAACAAAAAAAAACGCAAAAATAGCACAGTATTTAGAAGGCAAGTTATAAAAATTTGGAAGGACTAATAATGCACTGACGCAGACAAAAATCAAACGAATACTAAATTTCATTTATAAACAGCATTCGATAGTCGTGGCTTAACGATAATCATTTAGTCGCACGGCGAGGTTGTCACATATGCTTTAGTATACAAATGAATGAATGATTTTATTCGAATGAAACCATTCGATAGTTGAAATCATTCATTCAGTAACCATTCGATAGTCTAATTCATTCGATAGTTCCCATCGCTACTTATTTTTATCTATAGATCATGCTGCCGAAGTTTCCGGAATACAGTCATATTAGAAACAGCTTTATGTGTACTTATTTTTCTATGATTTCTTATATTTTGTGGCAAGAAAGGACAACAAAGGTTAATTTTTTGCCGGCTGCCTTATTTTGCCTTGTTGAAATCGAATAGAAAGTGTTTAAATTTTCGGGTTAATCTCTTGAATATTTCAGTACCTGAATTGCTCGTTAACCATTAAGTTAAAGCCTCTCTATGTTTACTGATTTTTCTGGGATTTTTTTAATTAATACGTAATCCATCTTCATAAAACAATAGACCGAATCCCCATTGAATGCAGCCATCAAGCATCCGAATCACGCAATCAGCCTTTATCAATAAGCGCTTTCAAAGAAAATTAAATACGTGTCGATTAGTGGATTCATTTTCATGGAAATGAGGTCTTTAGAAATGATTTTTGCTTTCCGAACTGGGAGATGAACACACGGAACAAAATAGTATAGGGGAATATATTTAGTTTATACAGGGTGGCGCCTCTCATACTCCAAGGAGAAGGACAGTTTGTATTGAAATTAGTGATTGGCAAAACTGTTATTTTTAGATTAGAGTTGAAACTGTTATAGTTATTTATAAAAAACAGCTTAAAATAACAGATTAAAAATAGCAGGTTTCTTTATTTTATTGCTAAATATCTGAAAGAGTATGAGGCGGTTTTTCCGAAAAACTCACCGGTTTTTAAATAAAAAATATTCTAATATTTGAGGGTGGTTTCACCCCATTAGAATTCGAGTTTCGAAAAATCCCTTCTTATCGAACCTCTACACCCTAAAGTCAATCCGTTTTCCAAAAATCAGCTTTTTACGTCAAGAGCTTTAAGCAGGATCGTGATTAATCAATGACTAGATTTTTCAAAACACCCTGTGTACATTTTTAAAAAATCTTACAATATTATTCTGAAAATTTTTCAGAATAAATAAATACCTAAATATTGAAACTTAATAAGTAAGTACTGAAACATACAGCGCCATAATATCTCGGCCTCAAACAATGTATCTAAAACAACTGATGCGTTATTCTCCAACCTGTTTCGAACCTCCATCGACAATCAACCGATGCAGCAGCGTTACTTTCCCACACCCATTATCTCGACCGCCGCTCTGTTATGCTCGTAACAGGTTAAAAAGCAACGTATCTAAAATGACTGCTTCTCCAACCCGTTGCGAGCCTCCATCGACAATCGACCGATGCAGCAGCGTTCCTTTCCCACTCCTGTTATCTCGACCGCCAGGCGTTATGCCCGCAACAGTTTCAAAAAAGCTGCTTCTTTTATATCCTATTATTTTTAAGCTGTTGCAAGCCCTACACGACCATCGACCGATCCAGCTAGCATTCGCCACTCCGCTGTCCGGTGTATCTCGCCGCCTGTATCGATGGTTGTCGAAATAACATGTTTTCCATCCATAATCCATACTAGTTGTTTTTTGGAATTGCTTCGAGCTGCATCGAATTTCGTGGCGGTGCAGAGCGCCGACTTCGTTTTACGAACGGTCGATCTCTGCGTATCGTATTTTATATCTGTTATTTTTTAAAAGTAGTAACGGCTGCGTTATGTTATTTCTAAATAATTGTTATAAAATAACAGATAGTTAAATAACAACCCATCACTAATTGAAATGAACAATTTTTATAAATTACAATTTAAAAGCTACCTAAATTGGAATTTACCCGGTAGAGCCTAATACGTACTTAAATTAACTATTGTACTTTAAACCAAATTAAAACTTGATCCAAAAAGTTATACAGGGTGAGACAAAATTAATATTGAACATTGGTCACCTTTAAAAGCATGTTACTCTTTTATATTAATAGAATACTTAAATGCTCCCGATTTTATCTAGTCTGTTTTTTTATGGGGATATGTTAAAGACAGTGTGTACAAAACACGACCAACTATTGTCGACAACATGAGAGAAATTATTGTAGCTGCTTTTCGAGGTAGAACTCCACATATCTCTTTTAAAATGAGAGGATCCTTTTGAAAAGACAATCATTTTATGAAGTTAACAGGAAATCGTTTTGAGCATTTGATTTCATTTAGCTAATTTTCTCACATAATTATAGGTTTATATCTAGTTTTAATTCTGTAATAATTAAAATATGTTTTAAACGTGTATCTTTTTATTACCGTTGAGTATTTTACTCTACAATCTTTAATTTTTGTTAAATTAACAAAAGGTATATCACACAGCCACCCCTGGATTTTTTTAAATAATAAAGATCTACTGACGCAAAATCATAAAAATTAAAATATCTAGGAATATCTTTGTCTGTGGGGTAGGCAATCTTAATAATATTTTGAAGATATATATGTATATTCCCCATTGAACACCGTAGAATGTATTGGGCGTTCCATTTAAAATAAAGGAGTAACTTGCTTTTAAAAGTGACTAAAGTTTCAAATTAATTTTGTCTCACCCTGTATAAGATTTAGGTAGCTGTTATCATTAGACGTTTCTAGAGAACTACAATAATATCTACATCGGAGATTTTTTTGTACATCATTGTTCCACAATGAGATCTATCAACTAAAGATATTTTGAATATGGCGGCGCTTCCTGATATACCGGAAGTTGACAGTAACTTTCTTATTTTAAATAGGTACCCCCACGGGGGTGTCACTTGTATGGGAAAACAGGCAACAGTCAAATTTAAACGTGCCAGGACCAACGACAAAGAAAGCAACATCTGCCAGGCATTGGCTTTCTTTGTCACTCACATTGCTTAAATCATGATACCGCGGCCATTTTGTCAACAAAGAAGCTGGCCGGGCTGTCCTGGCAAGTGATTTAAAACAATTTTGCTTTTTTACAATATTAAATTACCATTTGGATGTATTTAATGCGATTATTCAGTTAACTGGTAAGTCAGAAATTACACACAAATACTTTATTCGTAAATACAACTAAGATGTAAACGTATTTTTTGTATTTTTAGATTTCAACTCTTGCAAAGACCCGCCGATAGAACTTGCCTGGCAGCGTACCTGTTTAACTAAACGTATTATTTCCTGATAATAATATCAAAACACGTAAGTGCCTCTATAATTTATGATGAAAAATGATTTTGATTATGTTTTATATTATTTAAATACTTTCTAACCTCAAATAATAGTAAGATTCTTGTTTATATCGCACAGCCCGTTCAAAACTGTATTGTCTTCAAAAAATGTTTACAAAACAAACAATTATTAAAAAAAACAATGTCATTTTAATCTGATTTATACCTGAGAAGGATGCCAGTAAAATTTTATTAAATCAACATTATATTATTTGGCCGTTAATATGCAAAAAAGGAGCATATTGCCTTAACTTAAATTTTCTTTTACTTCTCCTGACAATGTTCTCTATATTCTCGTTAGTAAACTTTTGAACGGGATGTGCGATATATAAAATACATAATATATCCAAGGGTATGATCTGATAAAAGTATTTTTTGATGCATTTTTTGGTTGTTTATGCAAATTAGCATATATTTTTTGTCATATTAGTGTGTTATCATGATACAGGTAGTTGTATCATAGTGCCTTATGCATGTTATTTACCTATTATATACTTATGTAATGTATTATCAGTAAATAGATGATAACATACTACTAAAATGTAAAGTATGTTTATCTTTCCAATTCACTAGTTATTTGCAAAATGTATTTTGAACTAATTTAAGTCATTAATTGATCATCTTTCTTTTTCAGGTTCCGGGATATTCTTTTTCATTGTTAAAAAAATATATATAGTTTAATATTATTCTAATATAAATCGCAGCTCTATAAAATAAATGATATTGTTTACTAATGCGTAATTTATTTACTGTGAATTTTCTCTGAAAATAATAAGTCTTTAATAATATCATTGATTTGCTGTGTAAAGTTAATAGACATATTTTTTAATACATTAAATTATATTAAAGTAATTAAAAATATGTTTATTAACTTTAAACAGTAAGTCAGTGATACTTATAAAATATTTTTTTTTAAACTTCCCCTCTTTCAAGCCCCGCCCCTCCAATTCCCCTCAATTTGGCTAGTACTGCCAGGCGACACCAGGTGGCGTCTGTTTCCATTTTTTAACATGAAGTTAGCATTTCTTTAATGTACCTATTCTCTGGGTACCCCATTTAATGGGGTACATGGGGTTTAATTACATACATAGTAAATTATCTGTAGAATCTTTTAATTTTGATATCAAACACTATATTGGAGAAAAAAAACTGCCTGTCAAAAAAATTATTAGCCTAATAGCCTAAACTCCCCCTAGGTCTCGAGATTTTTTTGCACACCAGTATACACCATGTATATTTGATATCAATTAAACTTTTAGTTACATAATCGAGGGCGCTATTTTTAAATTTGTTGCCAACCACATGGATATATTCGGCACAGGGCTGACTAACTGGAATTTAAATTTTGCGCTGGGGATTCAGTTGGTAGCTCTGCTGTAAAAAATGGCAAGTTACCGCATTTCTTAGACAAGGAAAAGAGGGGACAGGTAACACGGCAGGTGAAAGTGAGGCCACTTGTCACCACGCGAAATTCTCCAATGGCGTAGCATCAGAAATTAGCTTGTACCTAGACGATACAAAATATTTATTAAAAAGTAAACGTAAACTAATATATCGTTCATTTTTGAGTAATGTATATCCAATTTTGTATTTTATAGTCTCACCTTTATAATATTAGAATATCTAAGTCGATAATGCAAAATTTATTTAACAGTCACAGTGGACTGATTATCAAGACAATTATTTATTTATTAACGTGTGTATAATGTATAATTAAATAAAAAATAATGTAAATACATATGTTTTATATGTCTATATACATATATACCGTATGATCGAAAAAAAACGGCGTCTTGTTTGTTTGGAAATTAAAAATTACATTATTCATTGAATCCGTAAGCAAGTGTAAAGGGGATTGGCTAGATTCATTATTATACCGTATGATCGAAAAAAAAGGCGTCCAGTTGGCTTGTAAATTACGATCGATGACATTCCCTATATAATTCTACATACAAAATTACATAAAAACTATACAAAACGACATCGAAAAGACGGCGTCAGCGATGACTGTGAAATGAAGATCGCTGACATTTTATATGTAAAATTATCTGAGGAATGTCGATCGTCATTTACAAGCCAACTGGACGTCGTTTTTTTTTCGAACATACGGTATAATAATGAATCTATCCAATCCCCTTCACACTTGCGTACGGATTCAATGAATAATGTAATTTTTAATATTTGTTACCTTCAATCATAAGAATATTCTAATTTTCCACAAAAAAAATAAACGATTCTAGAAGCTTTGTGTTATTTTATTTATTTTTAAATTTGTATTAATTAGTCACTGAAACTATTATTATACACCTAAATTAGCAAATTTTTTGAAAGAATATTTAAAAAAATATATGTAGTAACAAGTAGCCCACCACAAGTTTGTCCATCCCCAGCAAGTCTTGGCAGGTAAATTCAAGTTTTATATAGCAACTATACATATAGATTTTTTATCACATCATCATTTGATAACAATACTTTATACATTGTTTTACATTTAAATATATAAAAAAATGTTTATTGCAGAAATTGTATTTCTCTTATTATAATTCCCTACGCCACTGGAGAAATCTATGCTGAGTAGCATTATTTATAGTTTCAAACATTAATTATAATACAGGATATTGAAAATACTACTTGGAATTATTAAAAATAGTTTGATTTGGATGTGGTACAAAACATATTAAAAGCATTTTACATATTTTTAATGCTATAATGAAAAATGACTTTATGACTACATGAGACTTTAAGATTATGACTACATGAGACTTTAAATTTTTTTAAGACTTTATGACTACATAACAAAAGTTGTGTATCGACTTTTACCTGTAAAATGTAATTCCAGTCATTTTTTCTCGCTTCAGCATTTGCAGCCATACGCTGAACATCTCACCATACTAAACAACACAGTTTATAAATTTAAAACAAACCGGTATTCACAAAAAACCTAAAAATTCGCTTGGTGTCACCTCTAAATCTTGTCACCAAAGTATGGCCGCCGATCAAATTTTGGCCTCAAAAATGTTTCACTGGAGAATATGCGTGTTAGCTGTCTCCTCTCTTTCCTTGTCTAAGCCGCATTTATTTATTTCGTGACATTGTCATTCGTTTTGACACTTACTAGTTTTTGGATTAAACAAATAGTGTTTTGATACTTGAAGTTTAAAAAATGTTTATTAGCAGACATTGCAGTCGAACATTGTTCTTTTTAGAATCCCTTTTAGTACGAAGTGGGTACAAGATAGCTTAGATAGCCGTAAAAAAATCATCGCAACTTTATTAGAATATTTTGAAATTGGAAAGCGGTAGTAATGGCTCTTTATGTCCCTCAAGTGCTGTTAAAAAGGTGAGTTTTATTAATGTAAATAATAACTGTTTATACACTTGCGTGCATAGAGCAAACTTTCAAAGTTAACTATATATTTTTTAGTATCTATTTGTCAGATTAAGAAAAAATACATGCTGTTTGAAAGACAATTTCATAATCTTTGAAAAGAGTTTAGAGATATTAATTTGTATTTTGTGGTTTCTTTGAATTAAAATTATTAAATTAATGCATGAAACAAATTATCGTTTTTTATTACTATAGTCTATAAAATGAATAACTTTGAATTTTGACCGTTATTTTTTACCAACATGGCAAATATAAAAGCCCTCTATCCAAAAAGTTACTGATATTTTTTAAAATGAGTGTCTGATCGAATCAGATAGGTAACTCTTTTTACTTTCGTGAAATAGAAAAGGAAAATAATAAAACAGGTGACAGTTCTTCCTCTTCTTGCAAAAATCAACGCAAAATGTCATAATTGACAAAAGTAAAATGTCATCAGCCTTTGACATTTCTAACTATCAGACCAATGCCGTCTCTAATAGAACAGCCTGGAGCGAGATTTATGACGTCACACTAGTTAGATACCACGGATTAATAAATATGTTGTAGAATACACGGAAAACATAATTATTCCTCGTATTTTTGGTTTGTATTTAAAAAATGATATAGTTTACATGAAATATACATAATATACAGTTAATAAATCCAATATATATACCTATTTATAATAATAAATACTTTGGCAAATAAACTATGAACCATACAAATGCATCAAATGTTTTACAATATACAAATAATGAATAGGTACATAAGATAATGGGTAAAATGTAAAATATATTTTAAATTTTGGGGTTTGAAAATCGATCTAATTTAACAAAAAAACATTCAATATCTACTAATAGTGATGTATTATTATCTGCATTCACAAAATTTATAATGTATATTTTGCAAGCATCAATGTTCGAAAAATTATATTTGAAAATAATACAATATCATAGAAAAATGGCGTCAGCGATGGCTATGAAATGAAGATTTTTGATTTTCTTGGGATTTAGGTTCGGGAAAAACGCTGATCAAGTTTTCATTTGGTTTTTCATTATTTTTTTTGGTTTAAAAAACGTTATAGCTAACGTTTATAGCCTTCATCAGTGTTGTGTCATATGAAAAAAATAGTGTCGAATATAATCCAAAAAATTACATATACGAGGAATAATTATGTTTTCCATGCATTCTACAACATAATTAATCCGTAGTATCTAACTAGCGTGACGTCATAAATCTCGCTCCGGGGCTGTTCTATTAGAGACGGCATTGTATCAGCATGGCCGCAAGTTGCTAACCTAATAAAATTAACACTAGAAAAGCCCGCAGGAACTGTCAAATTCAAAGTTATTCATTTTACAGACTATATAAGAGGTGTATATGTTATTATTTATTTATTTATTTATGGACAATTAACTAAACTAAATTTTCAATAATGGGTATGACCCCTTCTTGCTCTAACAACATCTCTCATACGATTTGGCATAGATTCGATCAAATTTGATATTGTTTCTTGCGGGATGTTAAGCCACTCTTCCTCTACTTCATCAATGAGCTCTGAGATAGAAGTTGGGGCTCTTCGTCTAGTACGAATTCTTCGTTTTAGCTCATCCCATAAATGTTCTATCGTTTAAGTCTGGACTGCATGCTGGCCATTCCATAACCCGAAATCCGACTTCTGAAATGTAATCGTGTACGATTCTTGATGTGTGTACCTTCGCATTGTCAAGCATAAAAGTGAATTCGTTTCCAATGTAGTCGACGTAAGGTACCACATGAACTGCTAAAATCTCCTCAATATACATAGCACCAGTTAAACCTCCTCTCCCGTGCCGACGGTCGCCCCAACGGATGAAAACTGGGTCGGTTCACGCAGTAGAAATTGCATCCCAGATCATGCAGGAACCACCTCCATAAGCAATTCGCTCCTCAATGCAGCATTCTGCGAATCGCTCACCTGACCTCCGGTACACTTTTCTTCTTAGGTCGCTATACCATAGAGGCATAGCCTGGTCTCATCTGAGAATAAAACAGATTCCCATTGTTCTAGTGTCCAATTCAGATGTTCCAGTGCAAAACGTAGGCGTGCTTGACGATGAGCTGGTGTAAGTTTTGGACCAGTTTGGTGTTTTGGGGGTCATGTTACTTTCCTTCAATCTTCGTCTTACTGTCCACTGACAAATAGTCACTCCTCGTGTTTCACGGAGCTGTTGTTGCACCCGAATAGCATTAAGACGCCGATTTCTTAACATTGTTGACACAATAAAGCGGTCATCACGATCCGTTGTATATCTCTTTCTACCAGTTCCAGGTCGACTACGAAAGGATCGAATCTCCTCATATCGTTCACACACTCTTCGAACCGCTCCGCGTGTCATATGTAGTTGCCGAGCTACAGCTCTCTGTTTAAGTCCATTTTCGATTAAAGCGATTACTTGGGCGGCTTTTTCCGGTGATGTATGCATTAAATTGAAACACTAATCAAACAATGAAACACAACTAATCAAAAAATAAAAGAACAATGTGTAAATTTCGATTACAAAGGTAGTAATTGCAATAATTGACAAGTTTGTTATTCTTATTGTCACCACAACATAAATACTTTTTATTTGTTTACCCGTTGGTACGCAAATAAACGATAAGTATCCTGAATAAATTTATGCTCATATTAAAGTATGTTAAATTGTCTTTGAAACAGAGCTCAAATTTTTTACTTGCTATGATAAATAGATTCTAAAAGACACGGTTAAAACCAAAAGTTCACAGTGGGCTGATTTCTAGGCACGTAAGTTTATATTTATAATTAATTTATTTTTGTTTTCTAAAATATTTTGATTAAAAGAAAAAAGTGGGCAACGCTGTGCCGGTCAAGCTTAATCACGTGACTAAAAGTTGATTTGGTATGAACTGTAGATAGTTCGATTTAAAAAAAAGTAAGTTCAAAGTTCATGGATTATTAAAGGAGTTATTAAAGGTACAAGCAGGAACGACAAACAAAAACAACAAAGTAAAACAAGGAAGTGCATAAAATCTGCAGCAAACAGTTTAAAATTTCTTTTTCTTTTGTTAATTTAAATGGAGGCAATTCCTTTCAGGAAGGCACTGAGCTGTTTTCCTAATTTCTTTGTTCCGAATCTTCGGCGTCTGTTAATTTATCTTATTCCTTCTATTCCTAGAGGAGATGTGGCCAAAACTTTCCGGGCAAAGTCCGTTCAAAGTTTAACTGTGTGCAAAATTAAATATGGAAAAGAACTGAAAATGGTCATAAATTTTTTAGCAGCAATTGTTTGAGGAGATGTTTTCTGAAGTTCTATTTATACAAGAAAATGGGTACAAATAAAATTCAGCGTTTTTCACACAATACAATAATTAAACAATGTCAACACTCTGTTGACAATCAAAAATGATTGTCAACACTCTGTACATTGCTTTTCAGAACTAATTCTTGTGCTGACTTTTAAGCCAAAGAAATAAACTATACTGAAAAAATTTGATTGCTTTGTTTAATGAATACAAGGCTCACAATGTACCATTTGTGTCCGGAAGGGTTCATAGCTTCATAGATGTCGATTTTCGAAAGAAATCAGTACATGTATCTTATTTCGTATATTTCTCATTTTATTGATTTCATGGAAAGCACTCTTCATTAAAATGATGTGTCCTATGTTATATAGGGCTTCTTTCTCTCTACAATTTCCTGTCTCACAATGTACCGTTTGTGTCCAGGAAGGGTTCATAGTTTCATAGATGTCGATTTTCGAAAGAAATCAGTACATGTATCTTATTTCGTATATTTCTCATTTTATTGATTTCATGGAAAGCACTCTTCATTAAAATGATGTATCCTATGTTATATAGGGCTTCTTTCTCTCTACAATTTCCTGTCTCACAATGTACCGTTTGTGTCCAGGAAGGGTTCATAGTTTCATAGATGTCGATTATCGAAAGAAATCAGAACATGTATATTATTTCGTATATTTTTCATTTTATTGATTTTATGGAAAGCACTGTTCATTAAAATGTTGTATCCTATGTTATAGGGCTTGTTTCTCTCTACAATTTCCTGTTTCACAATGTACCGTTTGTGTCCAGGAAGTGTTCATATTTTCATAGTGTATTTTTGTGTTCCAAAGACTTTGTTTTTGTTTTAACTAATTAACGTTAATTTTAATAAAATGTTCTTTGAAAGTAACATCGGTAACATTATTACTGAAATCCCGGGATTGAATCCAACATTAACGTGTTAATGTCGACATTAACCGGTCATCGGACTTTAACCGTAACTTATCCATAGAGAAATCATAATATTTAGCGTATAAAACTTTGAATAAGAAGACTAAGGAAGGAGCATAATGCTATCCATGTATTCATGCATGGTGGGCGGAAAAAGCTCTCTAGGGTGGGGATCCTTGACAGTTCTGTTTGACGATTCATTTGACACATTTGAATTTGATTTGAAATTTTGTGGATTTGTCAGTCTTTACGGAGCTTATTTTATGTTATTTATTATTTATTCTACTACTGATAGTTGTATAAAGGTAGTAAATCTAGATGGAAATTGTGGCAGAACTTAAATTAACAGTGACATTATCGCGATTTATCGAAAAAGACTCTAAAATAGTTGGTTGTGTAGCCCGCAGTAGATCTCGGCAAAAACTGAGTGAAATAATGGAACAACTTTTTGCTAGTAAGTGACTATATAATATACATACGTGTAGTAAACCGATCATTTATGAAATTCACTTAAATTAACTAAATTATATATTTTCTTGCATTTTAGCTTTTATTTACTACTTGTCAAAGATCAGATGTCAAAGAATTTTGATACGTTAATTTGACTTACCTGCTTCAGTAGCGTATCGGATGTTTGTGCTAATAAATACTTATTATAACTTATCTATTATTAGAATTATATATTTTTGTAACAATTTTAATAACTACCAACATTTATTCACAACGTAAAATAAAATAACAAATTATTGAGTCTATCCCACGTCTACCCTACATCATAGTTTTACATTTTTTTAAATAAAATTAGAACGGCATTTATAAACCGGAATTTAAGTCGGCCATATTTGAGGCCCATCGCGGTGTATCTAAGATTTTTGTTATGCTCCTTCCTTAGTCTTCTTATTCAAAGGTATAAAACAATAAACTTGATTTCTAACCAAAATTTTTCTTGTCGGTTGATAATCAAAGGCCAAAATGAGATTCCTCGTAAATGTTGAAGTATAATTAGTGGAAAAGTCAAAAGTTTTCTAACTTTTTCTAATAATTGAAAATTACTACCACTAATTATGACGGAAGGCTTACATTAAAATTAGGTGAACAAACTTCTACAGCTAATTGAAACTACTAATTTATCCCACTGATTTCCAGGTTTTGAATGAAGCTTTAGAAAATCTGATTTGGAGTTTTAAAGGTTCCCCTGTATATCAACAACTAATTGACATAGTCTTTGACCGAAAATCGAGAGACCACAAAGCGATTAGAGATGCGGAAATGCAATTTTCCAACTAATAATTCTCGCGTAAAGTGATTAAAACGGATGCGATACTCAGTCAATGTGACGGCTAAACGCGTGATTATTGTTCGGCAGTCTTGCTGGTGGTAAAATCGATAAATGGCTAAACTGTCGGTTAAATCCAGTTTAGGGACTTATTCTGGAAACGTCGCATTTGTCTATAGACGTGAGTTAATGAGAGTGGAGTCAATTATGCAGTCAAATGCGACAGAATCATCTCTGTGTACAGGGTGTCCCGAATTCGAAAATTCCGGCTCCAGTACTCGTGCGTCTGGGGTATTTTTATACCCCACGTTGTATTATATCTGGGGTATTTTAATACCCCACATAACAGTGTGGGGTATTAAAATACCCCATGTTTTTAATACCTATGACGATATCGGAGATGGAGAAGTAACCTGTGTAAAACCGTCTCAGATACTGGCTTTTATCAAAGCCCTGGGGCTGTATGATTAGTTAAATAAATAATAAATAAATAAATAACAATTTCCTGGAGGTCTCACAATGTACCGTTTGTGTCGGGGAAGGGACCAGAGTTTCATAGTTGTCGATTTTCGAAAGAAATCAGTACATGTATATTATTTCGTATATTTTTCATTTTATTGATTTTATGGAAAGCACTGTTCATTAAAATGTTGTATCCTATGTTATAGGGCTTGTTTCTCTCTACAATTTCCTGTCTCACAATGTACCGTTTGTGTCGGGGAAGGGATTATAGTTTCATAGTTGTCGATTTTCGAAGGAAATCAGTACATGTATATTATTTCGTATATTTTTCATTTTATTGATTTTATGGAAAGCACTGTTCATTAAAATGTTGTCTCCTATGTTATAAGGTTTGTTTCTCTCTACAATTTCCTGTCTCACAATGTACCCTTTGTGTCGGGGAAGGGTTCATAGTTTCATAGTTGTCGATTTTCGAAAGAAATCAGTACATATATATTACTTCGTTTATTTTTCATTTTATTGATTTTATGGAAAGCACTGTTCATTAAAATGTTGTATCCTATGTTATAGGGCTTGTTTCTCTCTACAGTTTCCTGTCTGACAATGTACCGTTTGTGTCGGGGAAGGGATTATAGTTTCATAGTTGTCGATTTTCGAAAGAAATAAGTACATGTATATTATTTCGTATATTTCTCATTTTATTGATTTCATGGAAAGCACTGTTCATTAAAATGTTGTATCCTATGTTATAGTGCTTGTTTCTCTCTACAATTTCCTGTCTCACAATGTACCGTTTGTGTCCGGGAAGGAATCACAGTTTCATAGTTCTCCCATACATTATACAATCTACAAATTAATCAAAATCAAACTTTAAAAAATTGATGGCCATTCCAAATTAATCACAGAAAAAAAAAACAATTTTGTTTAGTGTTGGTCTTTAACTATATAAACACAGTTTTTTTTACTGTAAACGAGTTTTAAATTTCGCCAAATAAACTGGGAATACACAATAAAGTTTTCCAGTAAACTAAAGAAAATATTTTTACTTTTATTTATATTACTAATTCAAAGATATGAGAACGACACTGTTTTTCGTGTCAAATGTAAAAACAACTGGAAAGGCGACAAAAATAAAAGGGATTGCTTTATACTGAATGGATCACTTTTTCCCTTTAACAGCCCATTTTTTGTTCGTCTGCGCTTGTACAAAACCTGTCCTAAATTGAGATGGGCCGTAAAAAATTTCACCTAAAACGGATAATTTTTTCTCCATTAAAAAATGAACGCTTGATAAAAACTTGCCTACTCAAAAATCCTTTGTTGATTTATACCCTGGAATAATATCGTTAATTAAGTATAATTAAGTAGGTCTTGAAATTGGATTTTGGTTTTAATTATTGTTGCTAAATATAGGCTTTGTTAGGTTAGGTTAGGTTGCAGATAGTTGCAGAAGCTAATATTGTGCTATATGAAAAACCTATTAGGCAGTAACCTGTCGTTGGAAGTGAAGAAGATGAATTTGCCTTAATTGGTTCTTTTATAGAAAATCTAATATATTTACAAATCATCGTAATATAAATCAACGAACTACTTCTTTATTTTTCTTCATAAAATAATAAATAACTACTTACGTATTAAACTATTGTAGGTAAATTAAATAAAAGTCAACGGTTATAAATTTAAATAAAGTCCATAAACTAATGTCGATTTTGAAAATAGCTACTAACAGTCACTAGCAAATTGCCATGGCGACACCCTCCATCTTGATTACCATTTTATTGAAAAATTGTTTTTTATTCAAAATCTGAGCCATATAGGTATAGGAAACAAAATATTGTTTGAAAGAGCATTTAAATCTACTTCGACTTATTTTAAAAAATACATAATGTTGACCAGCAATTTTTTGATACCCCTGTATACATTTAAGAAAGCAGTAACATTTTACAAAAAGTTTATTTCTCTGGCTTCAAAGTCAGCACAAGAATTAACTCTGAAAAGTAATGTACAGGGTGTTGACAAACTTTTTATTATAGCATGCATATTTTAATATTTTTAAATATCTCAAAAACCAAAACTTTTAAACATATTAAACCCTTATAATAAATGCCTTATTTTATATCCAAGAATCCAAAAATTACATAAAATACCGGGTGTTCCGTAATAAAAAATATAACTTTGGTATGGATCTTAGTTCTGACACACCCTGTACATATGAAAATAACTTTAAATAATGCACATTGCTTCTCTACATATACCCATAAAATATTTTGTTTCTACATCTTTCCGTTTTCGTATAATCAACCGAGGCGAATGAGGTGGTATAAAATTCGTCTCAACCACACGTATTAAATTTAATAAAGGGTCATATTTTAAACCCCCTATAAATTTTGCCCTTAAAACGTCCAGAATAAATATGTTGAATAAAAACATGGCGCAGGTTGTTCGAGAACTCGTTTAAATCACATCGCAATTTTGGTTATCCTAGAAAATATATAGTGTCTCTTCCAGTTTTATTATAGCTGTTTGCACTCGGGCACTCGATATTTTTCTCGAGTTTTCCGATTTATGGAGGTGGATTTAGATAGACAAGTTGAGTCCGAAGACTATAAGTCATCGAGAACGTCGAGCAAAACAAAGATTGGGGAAAGTGAGCTGCATACAAGCGCGGGATAAAAGAGTTTTGAATAAATCACGGGTTTTGTGCGGTGGGTTCGATATTTTTTTGCTATTTTATTTAGTGGCAAAAATAACTTTATACTAAAGGCTGGCAAAGGTTAGTTTTCAGCAGAGCTGCAAGCTCACGCAAGGGGAGACGAAAAATGCAACAATTTCAATTTCGCCCTGTATTTCAGGAACCAAGAAGGTTAAGAACTAAGAAGGCTATGTGTGTACCATATTTAGTTTCATAAAAAAGTAGCATAGTAATATAGTAATGTGAAAACCTCATCTTTGTACTTCTGCTCATAACAGAAAAAAAACTGTAATACACGAGAAAAAATGCAACAATTTCAATTTCGCCCTGTATTTCAGGAACCAAGAAGGTTAAGAACTAAGAAGGCTATGTGTGTACCATTTTTAGTTTCATAAAAAAGTAGCATAGTAATATAGTAACGTGAAAACCTCATCTTTGTACTTCTGCTCATAACAGAAAAAAACCTGTAATACACGAGAAAATGGGTAATCCTGTGCAAACTGTGCAAAGTACCACAAAATTTAATTTAATATAAGTTGTGTTTTATGTTCTTTATGCTTTTATGGGGCCGCTCTCGATGGATAGACCATATCACGACTAGCTGTAGCAAGCCAATGCACGATGTCATCGAGATGACAAAAGACAGAGACGCATGAAGAAAAATCATCCATGATGTTACGCTGACCACTACACTCCCTAATGGAGGTCAGGACTGAAGAGAGAGATGCTTTTATGTTTATTTTTTTGTATTGTTGATTATATTAGTCATTTTGAAAATAAATCGTTTTGTTTTAAATGGTTTTATTCTCATCTGTATCTACAATTAAATAATGATGATACTTAGTAAGAGAATCACCTAATTCGTAACACAAAAATGTTTATGTCATGTACCAACATATCAAATCTCGTTTTTTTATTAAAAGAAGCACTTTTGAGACGTACCCGGTATATTCGTAATAATTGATGTTCACTGCAAATCACTAATCAGTGATATTCTAGACATTTCAGAATAGAATTTCAAGGAAAAACTGTATGAAAATCGTACATTCAAATCTAGAAAGATACTAAAATATGTAGGAAACATTTGAATAGGAATGTAAACAAAATCATTTAAAATACCACAAGATTGACAAAGAAAATTGAATTAGCTTAAGTTTTGACAAAAATATACACCTATCGACGTTTAACAGAAATATCGATATTTTCATGTGTCGATATTTTTGTCTGTCGCTAGTTAGCGATCTATAAAGAAAACAAGCGTCGTGTATGCCGGCGTTTATTACGTATATCATTTTCCATTCGTTTACTTTAGCAAATAACTTTGGCATTGTCGATATTATGCTACAGTTATTTCCTATCCCAATTCTCTTAAAACATCCAATACATTATCTCAAGTTTTATGTTTTTTTAAGGTATAAGCAATAAACCGGTATTCTCCCGTATATCGTCGTAGTTCAACATAAAAAGGCATGATATCTCAGAAAAATAGGTAAACATAGATGAGTCTTAACGTATAGAAGATAATATTGGTGTGTAATCAAATGCAACATGATTATTGCTAAATAAAATATATTGTAATTGTATCGTGGTTAAGAAATTACCCCACTTTTTGGAACACCCTGTATGATTTTTTAAAAAATTTCAAAATATGTAAAAATACAAATAAATTAAGCTTGTCCAAGCGTTTTCCCGAAAGACTAGCCGTTTTTTAAATAACAAATATTGTAATATTATTTTATGGGCGTTTTCACCCTCTTGGAATTTGAGATTAGAGAAACCCCTCCTTATCGAACTTCTACACCCCACAGTCAATCCGTTTGCCAAAAATCCGCTTTAAACGTCAAGCAGTTTAAGCAGAATCGTCATTATTCAATGGTCATATTTTATGAAACACCCTGTATAAATTTATAAAAATCTTAAAATATGTAAAACAACAAAATAAAATATACGTGTTTAAGAGTTTTTCCGAAAAACTCACCGGTTTTTAAATAAAAAATATTTTAATATTTAAGGGATAGTTTCACCCCCTTAGAATTCGAGTTTCGAAAAATTCTTCCTTATCGAACCTCTACACCCTAAAGTCAATCTGTTTTCCAAAAATCAGCTTTTTACGTCAAGCGCTTTAAGCAGGATCGTGATTAATCAATGACCAGATTTTTCGAAACACCCTGTATACGTTTTTAAAAAATCTTAAAATATGTAAAAAAACAAAATAAAATATACGTGTTTAAGCGTTTTTTCGGAAACTTGGCCGTTTATTTAAATGAAAAATATTGTAATATTTGAGGGGTGGTTTCACCCTCTTGGAACTCGAATTTCGAAAAATCCCTTCTTATCGAACCTCTACACCCTAGAATCAACCTGTATGCCAAAATTGAGCTTTTTACGTTGAGTGGTTTGAGCAGGATCGTGATTAATCAGTATGTCAGTTACTTAAGGATTTTATATATTAGTATAGATATTTCAGAGATTCCAAACACACGTGCTTTGATTAAGGCTTGATTAAGGTTTGCAGAGCTTCAGCATTTTCCATAAAATAGAGAGCAATTTGTTACAAAACCATATAAATTATATATCACTGTAATCACAAAACTTCAATCTATTTCCGTATAGTAAGTGAATTTTAAATTATGTCTTTATTTTCGAGAAAATTTAGTCCAAACATAAGGAATATTTTGTTGATGTTTGACTAACAAAATCTTAAAAATAAGGAAATTGTCTAAAAATGTGCTACAATATTGATATAGTATAATCCTTTATCTTTAATTTACTTGTTAATTTGTGTAAAAATACCTAGACAGTTTTAAAATAGAGTAAAAATAAAAAAATAAAAACACAAACTTGACTGTTACATCACCAAGAATTTTAGAGCCTTTCTAGGTATACTTATTTCTTTAAGGTTGAGATATTTTTCTGCACGATGTTGTTGCTTTTTACCTACTCGATTTTTCAGATCGCTGATCCAGAAAACCCTGAATTCTTAACATGTGTTGCGCTAGAATGTTCGTAATATTCTATTTTTTACGTTTTCTGCATCTTCGAGCTATTCATTATTCAAAATTTGTCGGAAGATTGTTTGGAATTATTCAGATGAGATTTTACTGTTAAAAATATCAAACCTTTAAATTTTTTTATTTGTATCGCCTATTCTAATAAATTGTCAGAGAACTGGCAAAAATGTCAAAAGTTCATATGTCATTCTATTCAAAGTGTCATTTAAAAATTAAAAGTTGTAGTCATTTCCGGGGAAACAGGAAGTGACTAAAAACAATATTGAATACGTCAATCAATTCTAATTTATATTATACCGGGTGTGTCTCAAAAGTGGCTCACCCCCTATAACTTTTTTATTTTTTCAGATAAAAAAACGAAATTTGGTATATTAGTATATGACATAAATTAGGATTGATTGACGTATTCAATTGTTTTCGGTCACTTCCTGTTTCACCGGAAATGACTACAACTTTTGATTTTTAAATGGCACCCTCGGTATTTTTTTACTTTATTCGATAGAAAATGACACTCTGAATCGAATGACATAATATAATATGTCAACTTTTGACATATTCGCTCAAAAATAAATTGTATTTTACCAAACCGCATGTTACAATTTGATATAAACCATATGCGAAAATGTCGAAAGTTGACATATAGTATTATGTCATTCTATTCAGAGTGTCATTTTCTATCGAATATAGTAAAAAAATACCGAAGGTGTCATTTGTTGTCAAAGTTGTAGTCATTTCCGGTAAAACAGGAAGTGATCGAAAACAATTGAATATTGTCTCAATCAATCCTAATTTATACAATAACATACCAAATCTCGTTGTTTTATCTCAAAAAATAAAAAAGTTATAGGGGTGAGCCACTTTTGAGAGGCACCCGGTATACTTACATACCAAATCTCGTTTTTTTATCCGAAAAAAATAAAAGTTGTAGGGGTGAACCACTTTTGAGAAATGCCCGGCATATCAAGAGTGTTACTAATTCGACTATATTTTATTTATTTACTTTATAGTGTTCATAATACTATGTACTACGTAATACTAAATATTCATAAATTTAACTCTGGGAATATATTTTCTTCTGGATGAGGGGATATTTTATTTATATCCTCACACATTCTCCTGGCAACTCCATGAAAACTTTTATAAATCTCCTCAAAACCGTTAAAAAAATATATGGCATAAAATCAAGATTTTCCTGATTGGATGAGGTGATTTAAAGCTGCGCGAAAACATTTTCAAATCTTTTTTATCTACACTTTTTCTGCTTTTTGATTTTAAGGATTATATCGTAAATCTACAAACCTGTCCTAAAATTAATATCCGCCCGGCAATAAATATTTATCTTATAAATTATTATTTTACGTTTTGGTCGTGATTCCTGCATATAAATTTGATATATTCGATTTGTTGTGTTAATATCCAGCGCGCCCACTATAAACATTATGTCCGCATAATATTTTTAATAGGTTTTTCTATGATTTTTTAAATCTTCTTTAGGGTAGAGTAAATAAATTATCGGGAAAGTTCTTACCACAGATTATTTTCGTCTTGATTTTATTATAGGTTCCTTTTTGATGTTGGGCGTTTTTGTTTATATACAGGATGTCCTAAATTATCAAACGTGTTTGGGTTTGAATGGTATGTGACAAAATTACGTTAGTTACGCACTGATTGTATATTATACAGTCATGTATACAGGATGGTCCGAACTGTATTCCGGAAGGGAAAATAAGTAAGAAAGTTCGTATACATGTATGTCTTAAAATGCTTAGATTCGGAGATACAGGGTGTAGAATTTTCATTTTTACTTCGATTTTTTCCAAATAACTTCTGAAGTAACGTCAATATTTGGTTAAAAATTGGTGTTCTTTGACATGAAAAATTTGATTTTAATGTCAATATGACTCCTATTTATAGGGGGAGCCACCTACATGTGTTTTAACTGTTCTGAAGAGTAATAACTTTTCATCCCTACCTGTATAAAATTATTGAGTAAAAAAATATACATTTTCCTTACTTTTTACGAAAAAAATGTGTCTTGGTAAAAATCGCTACGAGCAACCGTTCTCAAGATATTTAGAATGGAAATAGTCAATACATGTTAGTATTACAAAAAATAAACACGTTAGAGAGTTATTTGACTGAAATAATAAATTCGGAAGTCATTAAAATACGAAATCAAAGTTAATTTGAATAAGCTTACAAAAGCTTATAAAAAGGTATCTAAATAAAAAAAAGTTTCATTGTAAATATCTGTCGTATAACTGGTATAACATTAGGCACAGTCGCAGATGTTTTTAATAATAATAAAAAAACGTATAAAAATAGATGTACTATAGATATAATATTCTCTTATGAAGAACATCAATTTTATGAAAGATGGATGGTTGTATTGTCCCCAAAGACCTATCAGTTATTTTAATTTAATGAGTTTTCATTATGCGTGTCAAATTTCTGGGTTAATTTTCTTAAATTGAAAGATAGATTGGCAAAATACAAATTCCTGTTTTGGTAAGATACTTTTTTGTTTACTGTTCTTTATTTATCATTATGATGTATACTAGTGATGTCATTTAATATTGTATATTATAAATATGTATAAGACAAGTAGGTCACTGTGTTTTGTTTTATCCTATCTAATATACAGGGTGAGTGGAAAGAAACATATTTTCTCTTTACCGTTTGTCAAATAAGTCCAAAATAACCGAGATATTTTACTTCGAAAGATTTTTCGTTTGTTTTTTGAGAACCACTGAATCTTTTCTCGGTTTTCTTTCTTGTAAATTTAATCTATTACCTGTGTTGCCATATTCTGAAGATATTATGTTTTTTAAGTAAAAATTAAAAAAAAAGTCTTTGTATCTCTGTATAATTTGTAAAAAAAACATTTTTGTCTACAGTGCTCAAGAAAAATATGTTTAAGTTGCTGCGAGTGTAAAAATATCTGTGCAAATATTACTTTTTTATATTTACCACGTATTTTTTTTAATAATGTTTGATTGTCGATTCACAATCGTTTCTACACACACCGGAAATGTCTAGGGATATTACAATTTTATCCAGCCATCGTCAATAATTTTATTATTTGCATTTCTGATATAATAAAATTAAAATAAACAAATAGTTTACAGGACGTATTGGAAATAAAAATGCGAAATTTAACGAATTTTTCAAATTTACCTTGATTTTTATTGAACTCAAAAAATACACACATTTTTTTTTTATTCTAAACTGTGAATTAAAAAAAAAGATTTTTACTTAATAAAGGGTATGGCCTCCTCTACTGTTCATTACAGCCCTACATCGTCTCTCCATGCTCCTGATCAGGTGGTCGATATCTTCTTGAGGTACAGCCCGCCACGCTGCATTCACGGCCCGAACCAGATCCCTACGAGTTTCACGAGGCATACCCATTCTCAAAATTCTTCTTTGGACCGCGTCCCATACGTGCTCGATGGGGTTGAGGTCAGGAGATTGTGCCGGCCAGGGTAAGGTGTTTAATTGATGAGCATTGATAAACTCACTTACCACTCTGGCTGTATGAGGCCGTGCATTGTCATGCATGAGAATGAAGTTTCTCCCAAAATCATTGGCATATGGTAACACGACAGGCTCAAGAATTAAATCACGGTATGTGATTCCTGTTAGAAACCTTTCAAGAAAAACGAGATCGGTTTTTCGGCCTAACTGGCGGACTCCTCCCCAGACCATAACTGTTCCACTTTGATAAGGGTGCACTTCCTGAACATGATCCAACCGAATAAGATTTCTCGGTTCTCTCCATACCCTAAGCCTTCTCGAATCCCGATGAATTCTAAAGCGTGACTCATCCGTGAAGAGAACATTGGCCCATTGTTCATTCGACCACTGAACATGATCTTGAGCCCACAAATATCGTACCTCTGGATTTCCTCTCGTTAAGGATTGAGCTCTCCAGGGGCGTCTGCTTCTTAAGTTGACCTCTCTTAATCTATTGCGATCAGTGTCAGGAATAACGGTTACATTATGTGTTTCCTGGCGAATTAAACTAAGCCCTGGTGCTGTAAGAGTCGGTCGACGTCGAGCATTTAATTGTAAAAAATGATCTTGCTGAGGGGTAGTAATGCGATGTCGCCCTGTGTGCCTTTCAGCCACATCACCACTTTCACGGTAGCGTGCACTTAATGGCGATATTACACTTTGCGTTATATTTAATGCTCTAGCTACGTCGATTTGGCGCATTCCAGCTTCGAACATACCCATGGCCCTTAGCATTTCGTCTCTGTTAAGATGTCTACGCTCCATACTGTCGTTTTATTTTTAACTTTGATAAAATGATATCCCTAGATTTTTCCGGTGTGTGTATTTTGTGTATATGTCACTGTAAATGTCCGAAATGCGGTAAAACCTAGGATAAGCGCGCTAAACGTAGGATTTACCAAAAGCAAGTGGTAAAAGCTCGAAAACTTCTTTATTTTGCTTCCATTTCAGACTTTTACCGGACCCAAACAGTAAATCTTAGAATTTATCATACCGCATTGGTTGTGATTTGGTTGGTTTTTAGTACGAATAAGCAAGTGGTAGTAAAAGCCAACAAACCCCACCAAATAACCACCTAACCAATGCATTAACACCCTCCAAATATCCAATCAATATCGACAAATTAAGGATGTAAGAGACATATTTTCTCTTATACAAAGACATCTCTGTTTTTGTTTACTTAGGCATTGAAATTTTAACGATTGTCGTTTCACGATATCGATTTTTGTAACGTATCAGTCTTATATTTGTTACTGTAAATATCGGAAAGGCGGTAAAACCTAGGATTAGCGCGCTAAACCTAGGATTTACCAAAAACATTAACTAATTAGATTAGCCTGGTTATTTGGAGGGTATTAATGGATTGGTTAGCCTGATTATTTGGAGGGTGTTAATGGATTGGTTAGCCTGGTTATTTGGGGGATGTTAATGCATTGGTTAGGTGGTTATTTGGAGTGTGTTAATGCATTGGTTAGCCTGGATATTTGGAGGGTGTTAATGCATTGGTTAGCCTGGTTATTTCGGAGGTGTTAATGCATTGGTTAGGTGGTTATTTGGTGGGGTTGGTTGGTTTTTACTACCACTTGCTTATTCGTACTTTTACCAATGCGGTGCGGTAAATCCTAATATTTACTGTTTGTTGTTTGGGTCCGGTAAAAGTCAGAAATGGAAGCAAAATAAATAGTTTTCGGGATTTTACCACATGCTTTTGGTAAATCCTAGGTTTAACGCGCTTATCCTAGGTTTTACCGCCTTTCCGATATTTACAGTAACATATATATTTTTAACTAACTCATGAAAACTCATAAAAGTATAGAGAGATACAAAAACATTTTATTTTCTATTTAATAATGCTATTTAATAGAGGTGTCCACCAGACCACTCTGTAGGGATTAAAGGATAATTATTCAGTGTAGCGGTTAAGGGTTAAAATAGTTTAAAAAAGTTTTAAATAGTTTTTCCTGATTTTTAGAAAAAAAATATTATAGGTTACATAACTTATTCATGCTATTAAATTTAGTTTGGCAAACCCTTTTAAAAATCTTTTCTATGTTACATCAAGATTTTTTAGGCCATTAGCGTTTCTTTTAGCCCTTTTAAGTGCTTTTACCCGCTTGCCGAAATTTATTTTACATGGATTTTATAGGTGGGAAACCACAGTTCTGATAGTTAATACCACCATATATATTTAAACGCCATTGGTTTTAAGTGGTTGCTAAATTTATTTATATAGAAAGTAGATAGCCTGGATTTTTATGTAAAAGTATTCAGAGTTTTTAATTTATATTTCATATATGCAGGAAATGTTCTCACTGTATATTTATTGTAATTTATAAGAACAACTCAAGTTTCTGTTTCGCATGGCTTAAAAAAAGTTCGTGTCGCACGTCAAGTGTCATTACTGTCATTACGGTGTTACTACGGTACACTTTCAGTAACCTAAACTTTCGTTTGATTTTGTATGCATATCTGATAAGTTTTATTGCATTTTTTTCTATTTGTGTCTATAATTTAGTACTAGGATTTATTTCCTAAGTCTTGCATGTACCTAAATAGTAGAAAAATACAAAATTAGTTCACCACACTGAGGTAATATCATACGATCGAAAAAAAAACGGCATCAAAGACGGTTGGGAAATGAGGGTGGGATCGTACACTGATATTTCCAAATTCACAATAAAAAAAGTTAAAAATAATATCTTTAAATTGCTTGCTAATCAGATTAAATAAATCAAAAAACCACAGTCGGACTTAAAATTAATTTAAATAACAATTAAATAGTTTTGTGATTGTTAAGGTACCCAAAACAAAAAAAAAGTATCAAGTGTGGCATATCATTGTACTCAGGAGACCAAGATCTTTTAAAAACTGAAATAAAAAATGCAGGTCCGTATTTAAAAAAATTAAGTTGGTCTATGTATCCCACAAATTATCAGCTAATTTGAAGATCAGATAGCCCATCAGATAGCCCAATTAGTTTTTTAATTTTCTAAAAAGTGACGACAAGAAAAGATAAAATTAATTTTCAAAAAAATCCGTTTATCTCAAAAAACCTCAGCAAATCCTTGCAATTTTTGAAACTTTTTTGATAGTATGTTGGCGAAAATCCCATGGCGCAATCTTACCCCAATTTAACCATCTTCGTATTAGCCGGAGAGCTGGCGACATATTTAGAGAACATAATTTAGGCAAGTTAGATTAACAAAAAAAATAAAGTTTAATAACTTGTGAACCCAGAATCCTAAGTCTGGCTGGGGGGTTGGGGGTATTTCGTTACTGCGCAACCCATAACATTTGCAAAAAAATAAATCCAAAAAACATTCTTTAGGCAACTTGAAATTTGTTTATTCTTAAATTTTAGCATCTATTTAACCTAGAAATAAGTATGCCAGATTTTTTTTTCGGGTTTAAAGTGTAACCCGACCATTCCAAATATGTTTAATTATTATACCTGGAAAACATACTTTAGGCATTCTAAAATTTTTACAGCGTGTTTATTAGATGATATAAAAAAATATGTGTTAATTGCCAGACGAATTCAACGGGTTTTAATACTTGCCTGACGCGAATAAGGATTTTAAATGAGCACGAAGAAAAAAGTATTACGATAAATAGTTTAATGAGACCAATCGGCAGCCGATGCGGCTGACGTAACAGTATTTTGGAGTACTTCAAATTTTCATAAAAACAATTTCTTTTCGGTTTCATTTCAATTATTTGCAGGCTTTTAATTCAGAGATTATTTTGTTGGAATTAAGTTACCATGTACAAATATGTATTTATAAATTAAATATTGATGTGCATAGTGTAAATAGTTTAGAATAATTACTGCAAATAAATATTTTAGTAACTACTAGTTTCGCTACTAACTATACTAAATCACAATGGATAAAAAACATTTATGTTGTGTAGTTTGTAAAAAAGTTACTAGTGACAAAGTTATTGTTTTAGATGAAGGCAGACTACAAAAATGCAAAGAATTTTTAAAAGTGCGCCAACAACATGGTTTAAAATTTAAAGAAGTGGTTTTACCAGAAAACGTAGTCCCGACAAAAGGGTACCATGTACAGTGCTAAAAAAATAAGTATTCTGGAATTTTATTAAAGTACCATTGTGAATGTTCCTAAATAGATTCAAAAGTAAATAAAAGTGCTTTACTTTTATGCTTAGGCGTTAAAATGACTTTTTTATATTGTCAATCAGGTCGCGAAAATTAATAATAATATAATGTCACAAAAGTATAATAATAATTATACTTTTGTGACGTTTGAAAAAAATATATCTTATATTATGCTAATTTTAAAATAATTATTCGTCTCAGATACAAAATACTTAAATTAAAAAGTCTTCTTATTGAAAGGATTTCAATCATACATTTTTATTAAAAAATGTTTCTTTTTATTTATTCAATATTAGTTAGTTTTTTAAATTTTTACGACTCCAAAATGCTGTTACGTCAGTCGCATCTGCTTTCACGGGTCTCAATAAACTATCTTTCTCGCGCTTATAGATACTCATAAGACTTTCTTATCGCGCTCATTTAAAATTTTTATTCGCGTCAGGCAAGTATTAAATCCCATTGAATTCGTCTGGCATATAACACATATTTTTTAATATCATCTAATAAACACGCTGTAAAAATTTTAGAATGCCTAAAATATGTTTTCCAGGTATAATAATTAAACATATTTGGAATGGTCGGGTTACACTTTAAACCCGAAAAAAAAGTCTGGCATACTTATTTCTAGGTTAAATAGATGCTAAAATTTAAGAATAAACAAATTTCAAGTGGCCTAAAGAATGTTTTTTACTATAGCTTGCCTAAGATATGTTCTCTAAATATGTCGTCAGCTCCTAGGCTATATCTATTACGGTTTCCGAGATACTAATGCTCGTACCTCGAATTTGCAGCACCCTGTATACCTATCTAACGAAACGTTTAGTTATTTTATGGTGTCAAAAGCGTGGAGCACCAAGTATTACTTAAAGTCTTTTTTTTCGTTTTTTAAAGAAAAACAATAAGTCCTTGTTCTAAGTAGATGGTGTTGTGTGAGATTTCCACACTCTTAAATTTATGAGAATATAACACTTTCATCGATGTGTGCGATCTGCTGTACGCCAGCGTGTAATTCGATAAATCGTGGCGTATCTAGAACGTTTAAGAATGCTTCATGCTTTCAATAGTTAGTTTTAAGCATGGAGGCCTCTTAAGCGTAGTTTATCAGGTCGAGGATAGAGTTTTGAAAGATGAAGCCGAAAGGGCTGATGTTTGCAAGTATTCGAGATCTAAAAATACATGTGACAAGACGAGGTGCTTACCAGGGGCGCACATACAGGATGGATAACGGGTATAATTACCCCTCCAAGGAAGAAATTTATAAATACGTTGTGGACGTTGTGGTATAAAATAAAATTGTCACAAAATAAATTAATAATAATTAAAATAGAAAATCCAGACCAATCCAAGATTTTTTTCAGTCACACTACCTTTCAGCGAAAAATTAATTAATATACAGGATGGTCCGAACTGTTGAAAAATAAGTAAAAAGTTCGTATAAATGTATGATTAGTTTCGGAGATACTGGGTGTAAAAGTTTCATTTTTATTTCGATTTTTTCGAAATAATTTTTGAAGTAACGTCAATATTTGGGTGGAGATTAGTGTCTCGGAGTTTTTTGACATGAGAAATTTGATTTTGATGTCAATATGAGTCCCAATTATAGGGGGCTCCACCTACATGTGTTTTAACTGTTTTGAAGAGTAATAACTTTTCGTCCGTACCTGTATAACATTACTGAGTGAAAAAATATACATTTCCGTGATTTTTTTGGTAAAAAATGTCTCTTAGTAAAGATCTCTACGAGCAACCGCTCTCGAGATATTTAGAATGGTTAGGGAACTTTTTATATATTTAAATTAATTATAAATTCTTCTTCGAAAAAATGATAAAAAAAACAGCTTCTGTTGAGCTTTTGGTACAAAAACATTTTAAATTTTTGATTTCAGTCTAACAACTATTTAGTCAACATGTTTAATTTATGTCAATGATGACAGGTATTGATAACTTCGATTCCAAATATCTCGAAAATCATTACTCGTAGCAATTTTTACCAAGAGACCTTTTTTACGTAGAAAACGTCGTGAATAAACATTTTTTTACTCAGTAATTTTATACAGGTACGGACAAAAAGTTATTACCCTTCAAACATCAAAGTCCAATTTATCATGTCAAAAAACTCCTGAACTTATTTGGAAAGAATCAAAATAAAAATAAAACTTCTACACCCTGTATCTCCGAAACTAAGAATTTTAGGACATACATTTATACGAACTTTTTTGCCTATTTTTATTTGCAGAATATGCTGCCGAAGTTTCCAGAATACAATTCCACCCTCTATAAATCTTATTATACTCTCATCTTATTAAGAATTATTGCCACAATTATTATCTAAATATTTGACTGAATCAATAGATATCTAAAAATAACTCATTCGCTACCATTCCCGTCATATTATTATGAATTCATCGAACATAGCTATAAATCCCCAAACCTGAAATGTCTAAAATATCTTCACACCGCTTGTAATTGTTTTAATGAAATTCCTCGAATATTGACATTTGATTATGGAAATTCGTCTATATTTAGGACACGTTTTTGGTTTGTTTGCCCGTCATGTCTACGCGCTGTTATTACAGTTTATATTATTTGTTATTTCTATAGGTATTTTATACACCGGAACCGATGTTTTTACCTGATTTGGAAATCCTGAATTGTTTGGTTAAAAAACAATAATTTTTCAAGCAATAATTCTCCTTTATTAATTAGTTCTTCATAGTATTTTTACTTTTTATACTAAAATAAAAACTTTTTAAAAATAAATATAATGGGAAAACTTTTTTTGCAGGAAATCTGCTTGTGATCCTCGTAGTCACGATGAGCAGGAGACTAAGATCCATCACCAACTTTTTCCTGGCGAATTTAGCAGTAGCTGACTTCTGCGTGGCCATTTTCTGCGTCTACCAAAACTTGCTTATCTACATTGTTGAAAAGTAAGTATTTAAGGTCGATTTTATTTAAATAAAGTGAAAATAAATTTAAAAATAAAATATATATTTTCTCTCTAAAAGATATGAACGAAAAATACTGCTTTTTCTTAAGTTTTTCCAGCAAATCTTTAAGATACTAATTCACGAAACTTCTAGAAAGGGACACGAAAATAATTAAACCTTCTGAAAATTTGTTTAAAAGTTTTTTATTTTCCTTGTAATATAAAAATGGAAAAATTTGAATTTATGACATACAAATTGCAGCCATCTATCATTGTCACTGTTCTTTAAATGAATGGTAAAAATAAATTTTACTTATGTCACTTATGTACAGGGCCGTCCTGAGGGGTGGAGCAGAGGAACAGTTGCTCCAGGCGGCCAAATTCGAGGGCGGCCGTTTCGGTACAATTGTACTGAATTCGATACTTTTTGACCAAATTCTGTACGCCAGTACTACATTTTGGAAAAATTGTCATTTTCTGTACGAAATTTCCAACAGTATAAATGCAACTAGTAAACTGCTTCAGAATAAAAAACTCGACATCATTGAGTCCACAAAAGCTCTAAAAGCTATCGACGACTATTTTGTCAAAATAAGGACTAACGACCATTTTAGAGAAATATTAGTGGATGCTGCAGAGCTGGCAGAAGAGCTGGAAATTGAAGCAGTTTTTACTAATGACATTAGAGCAGAAAAAAATCTAGACAGTTTTTGTATGAATCAGTGGATGAGCCAATTTTAGATCCACAGAAAAAGTTTAAAATCGAATTTTTCTTTGTTGTCCTGGATACAATCCATAAGGCTCTCCAGGAAAGGTTTGAGCTGTTAAAAGTTCACTCGGATTATTTTTGGTTTTTATACGACTTCGCAGTTCTCAGGAAATCAACCGGAAGGAAATAAAAAAGCATACCGAGAGGAAATAAAAAGATCTTCATCTCTATTTAACGGACGGAGACAAACATGATATTAATGGCCTAGAGCTTCGGGACGAGATTTTAGCTCTAATATCACCAGATAATGCCGAAAACTTCAGTTGTCCAAAACAAACACTAAAACATTTAAAAATTCACGATCTGATTGGAAACTTTCCAAATATTTCCATTTCCATAAGAATCTTATTAACGCTGCCGGTTTCAGTGGCAACCGGAGAGAGAAGTTTTTCCAAACTCAAAATAATTGAGAATTACCTGAGATCAAGTATGACACAAGAACGACTATGCGAATTATCTTTAATATCTATTGAGCACGAAATAGCGAACAGTCTAAATATCGACGATTTTATTTCAGAGTTTGCAAGGAAAAAGTTTTAGTTTTGTCCATATTAGGAATTTTGTTTCTCAGGATTATGTCTATGTATTTATTACGAATTTTGTTTTGTTAATAATTTATATTACCTAGTTTTAGGTGTTGTTTGGCTAATGTACCTTATAATGTTTTTTTATTCTTGTCAGGTACCATGTGACGCTCCTTTTAAATACAAAATTTAAATGCTAATTCTGAAAATCTTGCAATATTTATTTCCTTTTTTACGGAAAGTGTTTGATAATATTTCTTACCGTCTGTGGCACAACTTTCATATTTTTTTTCACACCTGATTCTTCGCATCAAACTTCGCACCACGGGGTTGTCACTTGTATGGGAAAACAGGCAACAGTCAAATTTAAACGTGCCAGGACCAACGACAAAGAAAGCAACATCTGCCAGGCATTGGCTTTCTTTATCACTCACATTGCTTAAATCATGATACCGCGGCCATTTTGCCAACAAAGAAGCTGGCCGGGCTGTCCTGGCAAGTGATTTTAAACAATTTTGCTTTTTTACAATATTAAATTACCATTTGGATGTATTTAATGCCATTATTCAGTTAACTGGTAAGTCAGAAATTACACACAAATACTTTATTCGTAAATACAACTAAGATGTAAACGTATTTTTGTATTTTTAGATTTCAACTTTGCAAAGACCCGCCGATAGAACTTGCCTGGCAGCGTACCTGTTTAATTAAACGTATTATTTCCTGATAATAATATCAAAACACGTAAGTACCTCTATAATTTATGATGAAAAATGATTTTGATTATGTTTTATATTATTTAAATACTTTATAACCTCAAATAATAGTAAGATCCTTGTTTATATCGCACAGCCCGTTCAAAACTGTATTGTCTTCAAAAAATGTTTACAGAACAAACAATTATTACAAAAACAATGTCCTTTTAATCTGATTTATACCTCAGAAGGATGCCAGTTAAATTTTTATTAAATCAACATTACATTATTTGGCCATTAATATGCAAAAAGGAGCATATTGCGTTAACTTAAATTTTCTTTTACTTCTCCTGACAATGTTCTCTATATTCTCTATTTTGAGTTAGTAAACTTTTGAACGGGATGTGCGATATATAAAATACATAATATATCCAAGGGCATGATCTGATAAAAGTATTTTTTGATGCATTTTTTGGTTGTTTATGCACATTGGCTTGGTTTATGTTTTATTCAGCTTATATTTATTTGGTATAACAGTTTTTTTTGCCTTTGGAATGGCATGCATTGAGGCTAGATAGTGTTTCATTAGACCATTAAAGAAATTTAAATTAGCATATATTTTTTGTGATGTTAGTGTGTTATCATGATACAGGTAGTTGTATCATAGTGCCTTATGCATGTTATTTACCTATTATATACTTATGTATTATCAGTAAATAGATGATAATATACTACTAAAATGTCTTTTTAATAGTATGTTTATCTTTCCAATTCACTAGTTATTTGCAAAATGTATTTTGAACTAATTTAAGTCATTAATTGATCATCTTTCTTTTTCAGGTTCCTGGATATTCTTTTTCATTGTTAAAAAAATATATATATTTCAATATTATTGTAATGTAAATCGCAGCTCTAAAAAATAAATGATATTGTTTATTATAATAATGTGTAATTTATTTACTATGAATTTTCTCTGAAAATAATAAGTCTTTAATAATATCATTGATTTGCTGTGTAAAGTTAATAGACATATTTTTTAATACATTAAATTATATTAAAGTAATAAAAAATATGTTTATTAACTTTAAACACTAAGTCAGTGATACCTATAAAAATATTTTTTTAAAAATTTTCCCTCTTTTAAGCCCCGCCCCTCCAATTCCCCTCAATTTAGCTAGTACTGCCAGGCGACACCAGGTGACGTCTGTTTCCATTTTTTAACATGAAGTTAGCATTTCTTTAATGTACCTATTCTCTGCTTCGCACTAATAAAAAAAGGATGGTCTGTAGGGGGGGGGGAGCGCATTTTTTCGGGCTTGCTCCAGGCGGCCAATAGCCTAAGGACGGCCCTGGTTATGTATGTACATATTGTATAATTATTGCAAACTAAAGTAACTCAAAATACAACTGTGGTCATTTTAAAGTATGTTTGTTTATACTTTTTTAGACTAGAACCATTTTATCCCTGAAAATATTAGAATTTTTAGATATAAATTGGTTCACCGGTACATTCTTCTTCATCATCAGGGGCGCAACTAGACATATACTTTTAGGGGGGCTCAAGTCTTTTGGGGGGCTTAGGTCACTATAAGATATGATTCATGTGAGGTTAAAATCAATTTTACACGACACACACTGGTCATCTGGGGGGGCTAAGCCCCCCCTGACCCCCCCTAGTTGCGTCTCTGTTCATCATTAAGGGATTTGTTGATTTTTATAAAAATTATGGTATATACAAAGCAAGAATTTCCATTAACATTATAACTGGATAAAAATTTCTCACATTTATGTCAGCATGAGAAAAAACAATATGGCGATGTTATTATATAACTTGGTAATATTTGAGGGGTAGTTTCATCTCGTTGGAATTTGACTTTCGAAAAATCCGTTTGCCAAAAATAAGCTTTTTACGTCAAGCAGTTTATGCAGAATCGTGGTTAAGAAATTACCCAACTTTTTGGAACACCCTGTATGATTTTTTAAAAAATTTCAAAATATGTAAAAAACCAAATAAATTATACTTGTCCAAGCGTTTTCCCGAAAGACTAACCGTTTTTTAAATAACAAATATTGTAATATTTGAAGGGCGTTTTCACCCTCTTGGAATTTGAGATTCGAGAAACCCCTCCTTATCAAACCTTTACACCCCATAGTCAATCCGTTTACCAAAAATCAGCTTTAAACGTCAAGCAGTTTAAGCAGAATCATGATTACTCAATGGTCATATTTTATGAAACACCCTGTATAAATTTATAAAAAATCTTAAAATATGTAAAACAACAAAATAAAATATACGTGTTTAAGAGTTTTTCCTAAAAACTCACCGGTTTTTACATAAAAAATATTTTAATATTTGAGGAATAGTTTCACCCCTTAGAATTCGAGTTTCGAAAAATCCCTTCTTATCGAACCTCTACACCCTAAAGTCAATCTGTTTTCCAAAAATCAGCTTTTTACGTCAAGCGCTTTAAGCAGGATCGTGATTAATCAATGACCAGATTTTTCCAAACACCCTGTATACATTTTTAAAAAATCTTAAAATATGTAAAAAACAAAATAAAATATACGTGTTTAAGCGTTTTTTCGGAAACTTGACCGTATTTTAAATAAAAATATTGTAATATTTGAGGGGTGGTTTCACCCTCTTGGAACGGGAATTTCGAAAAATCCCTTCTTATCGAACCTCTACACCCTAGAATCAACCTGTATGCCAAAATTGAGCTTCTTACGTTGAGTGGTTTGAGCAGGATCGTGATTAATCAGTATGTCAGTCACTTAAGGATTTTATATATTAGTATAGACACAGACTAACCTAATTATAGTAAACACCTAATTTAATTATAGTAAACCTAATAATATTAGTTTGTGGTATAGATAAAGACGATCACCTTAAAATAGAAGGAAATTGGTCTTGATCCATTTTAATTCTGACCACTCCATTTAAAAATTGCAGTTTAAAATTTTTGTTATTTAAACATAATGATAACATCAAAAATATGATTGAAGAAGACCTGAATAGACTTTACTGCTTTCAAACTAAAAACACATCAAAATTATGTCCCTTTTTATTAGTAATAATAAATTAGTCATATAAAATCTTTATACTGATTTTATGAAACAGCTATCTAATAATGAATCCAAACTGGCGCATACAATCATAACAATATGGCCACGTACTAAATCTTTCCTAATGAATTTAGCTGTACAGTTAAAACGAAACGATTATGGGCTATATTAAGCGTAATAGCTTGTTCCAGACGATGTCTAGTGGGTGGCAAATTGTTACGTAACGTTTTGGGAAAGTTTAGTGCTAAAAGCTCAGCGTTTACGAGAAAATAATTTCAGTAAAGTTGTGTTGTTTTATTACAACAACATTTTTCGTACAAAAAGTGATCGTATTGAATTTTAATACATTTGAAATTAGTAATAAGGTGTTCTAAATATTTTTATATTATACAGGGTTGTTCACCACATACGACACGGAGCATTGTAGCTAAACGATTAGATTTTTACAAATTGTAAGTTTTGGGTTCGTTGAAGGACTATTAGAGCTACAATTTAAAAATATTTTTACAATATACAGAGTGTCCCAAATAAATAAAAAATATCAAAGTTTTATTTTTTTAAATGGAACACCCTGTATATTATTACATTTTTAGTTTCTACGATTGAAATAAAGGTAAATTTGATAAAGGTTTATTACGCTTAAACCTTACCGTTCTTGAAATATTTTCAATTTTGTGAAATTGCAGTCAAAATTTTAAGGCTTCATTTCTCCAAGGGTATCAAAGTTTTTAATACTAAATATTTACTGAAATTTATTTATTGATCAGTTATTGCGTTGCAATAATAAAAATTATACTACCTTATACAGAGTGTCTAAAATTTTATTTTAAATAATTACTAGCTTTAAACGGCTATAACTTGTTTAATTTAAATGGTATACCCTGTATATTTTATGAGAATCAGATGCACAATTTAATTGTCTCTTAAATTGTATTATACCATTTTTTACCTATAGCTTCAAGTTTCCGTAGAAAATGCATTTTCTTGTAATTTTAAATTCATTTATCAATATACCCATGGAATACTGACATTTTAGATTATTTTCAAAGATGTACCAAATTTTTAAAGAGTACAGATACTAATATTGTCGATACAGTTTGTTTATTTCATTAAAAAATAAAAAAAAAACTGTTTAAATATTTGTTAAAGAGGACCAATTAATATGATTCCAGTATTCAAACTATATGAATTGACTGTTTGCGTTGATTAATAATAATTGCTCCAAAAACTAAAAAACTGAATTTTTTTATGTGTATTAGACAGTGTGGTAAAAAGTAACACCTTAAAAATGATATTTCATTTTTTGACAAATGTTTAGTTGTAACAACAGAGACATTCATTTTTATTACTTATTATTATATTGATTTCTGATTCAAATCCATATTTATTTGGAATAATTTATTCACGAACATAATTAAGTATGTAATTAATTAGTATTTGGGCGGAAATAATGGTGGTATATTTAATTAATGGTATACTCTTTTATGAAGATTTAAATAGTTTTATTTTTGCATACAAATGGGCTAGTAATATTATCATTTTGTTAAAAACGATAATATTACTAGCCTGTACATTTTGTACATTTGTTGCTTTAAAAAGAATCTAAAATGTCAATATTCCATAGGTATATTGATAAATGAGGTCTAAATTATAAGAAAATGCATTTTCTACGAAAACTTGAAAGGATAGGTAAAAAGTGGTATAATACAGTTTGATAGACAATTAAATTATGCATCTGATTTTCCAAAAATATACAGGGCGTTCCATTTAAATTAAACAAGTTATTGCCGTTTAAAACTAGTAATTATTTAAAATAAAATTTTAGACACTCTGTATAAGGTAGTATCATTTTTATTATTGCATCACAATAACTGATCAATAAATAAACTTCAGTAAATATTTAGTATTAAAAACTTTGATACCCTTGGAGAAATGAAGCCTTAAAATTTATACTGCAATTTCACAAAATTGAAAATATTTCAAAAACGGTAAGGTTTAAGTGTGATAAACCTTAATAAAATTTACCTTTATTTCAATCGTAGAATCTAAAAATAGAATAATATACAGGGTGTTCCATTTAAAAAATTCCAACTATAGCATTTTTTACTTATTTGAGACACTCTGTATCTTCTAAAATTATTTCTAAATTGTAGCTCTAATAGTCCTTCAACGAACCCAAAACTTAAAATTTGTAAAAATCTAATCGTTTAGCTACAATACTCCGTGTCGTATGTGGTGAACAACCCTGTATACTTAAACCCCAAAAAAATTGGAAGGTTTCTTCGTCAAATTTAAAGTATTATATATTTTTTAGTTTTTAGCACACCGTATATAAATCTATCTACTTTATAAACTCAGTTTTCTATAGGCTTGATGCATTTCAGTTGATTTCAACAAATTCCGACCGCAGCGCTTCAACGGCAGAAATCAGAAAGTAATCAGAGTATTATCTGAGACTCTGAAACATAGTTTTTTTATAGCCCCTGTCAATTCTGATAGATGATATTATATTTTAATTGTCTAGAAACCCTTTTTTTCCCTCTCGTTTGACAAGGGTAGCATTTTGATAAGATGTTCTTTCAGAAAAAAAGAGGCCAAAGGCTCTGCCACTGTAAAACTATGAAAGGCATTCGTTTAGAACATTATCTGTCACGAACGAAGCCCGAATTGCAATGTGGGTCACAAATAAAAATCTCCCAAGAAATCTTATTTGACATGAAAAGGCTTCCTATGTTCCATCACTTCTGTGTCCTAGTATCTTTTCTCTATTTCTTTTTATTTTCTAGTATTTTTTTCACGCAATTCATAAAATAAACTTAAAAGATTGAATTAGCCATTAACAAAATAATAGTATATTGTTTTATTAAGCTTATTAAGAGCAAATATAACACTTTTTTAAACACAAAGTAATTTTTATTCCAAATAGAACATGGTTTTTTCAAAAACCACAAATAATTTTTTAAACAATTTGAAACGTTCCAAATAATATAATAGTTATTTTTTCTATAGTTTTCCAAACTGTTAAAATTGCCTTATATCTATCAAAAATAGTAGATAAAATAGTATTTTAACCGCAAGGGTAGATTAAATGATACTTTAACAGCGAGGATAGGTTAAAAACTTTATTTCTTCTCACACGTTTTTTAATTGCTTCCATTTTTGAAAATTTCTGTAATCCTTTTCATAAGTTATTCGGAATTTAAATGGAAGTAGCTTGGATATGGCGTTTGTCGCCCCAGCCTGAATATCTGTTGGTAATTTACTTATTTCGTTTTAAGCCATTTCTGACTCCAATTCAATCAGCAATCGACACGAAAGAGAATTCAAAATTATTGACTCAAAACTGACAACTAAAGAGACAGTTTTATTTATTTGTCAAATTACATAGAAACCAACACCAACCCAGCACAATATTTTTTCTACTCGTAATAAATTCCTTGAAATAATAATTTCTGAATATTTTTTAAAACGTAACTAGCTATGGAAAAAATATTGTTTTGTACACGACGATAAAATTGCATTATCGTGTATATCGTTGTATAAAAAATAACTAAAATTTATATTGTCAATCACGTCGCAAAAACTAATACTTTTGTAACGTTTGAAAAAAAAATAATATTTAAGCAATGGTTACTTAACGCAAAAATGACTTAATATTAATAAAACAGCCTGTTTTAATATTTTTCAGTTATTTTTTTCAGTGTAATTATTCATTAATTAAGAAAAATTTTTAGGGTCTTTAAGATCATTAAAAATTAATGAGTTTTGCGTTGTTTTGCCTTTTAATTTCGATGCTTTTTTTATTATTGAATATTTATGTAAATGTTTAGTTTAAATAAACGAAGTAGGGTTCGAAAAATATTTTTTGAAGAGAAACTGCTTAACGCGCAATGCAAGTAAAACTTGAAGACTATGACACACGAGACGCGAGACGCGAGAGGAAAAGTGGTAACGTTGGATTTTCGATTCCAAACCTAACCTAACTAAATGAATCGGAATGTGAATGCGGTTTGTCTAGCCCTATTTTTTCATGATATTTTGACGATGTTTCGTGCTCTATGAAACCACATCATCAATGAATCAAATAAAAAAATCGTCCGATTTAAATGAAATTTGCTATGTCGATAAATTGGACCGAGGCCAACTTGACCGTGTACGACACTTGTCACACTTTTGATGATGATAATGTTATTTAATAATGAAATTATACCCCCAACCGAAGAATCGTACTTCTTCAGCTAATGGTAAATTGCCGATGGACACATTTCATCCAGTTCGAAAGGACCCACTCTAGGAAAGTTTTCTCGTTATAATTCGGTTTTAATATATTCCTTTGATGATAAAAATGTTATTTAAAAATGAATTTATACTATCCAACCGAAGAATCATTCTTCTTCAGCTTATGGTAAACTGCCGATTGACACATTCCATCCAGTTCGAAAGAACCCACTTCAGGAAAGTTTTCTCGTTATAATTCGGTTTTAATATATTCCTTTGATGATAAAAATATTATTTAAAAAATAATTTATACCATCTTATACCATCCAACCGAAGAATCATACTTCTTCAGCTTATGGTAAACTGCCGATGGACACATTTCAACCAATTTGAAAGGACCCACTCCAGGAAAGTTTTCTCGTTATAATTCGGTTTTAATATATTCCTTTGATGATAAAAATATTATTTACAAATGAATTTATACCATCCAACCGAAGAATCATACTTCTTCAGCTTATGGTAAACTGCCGATGGACACATTCCATCCAGTTCGAAAGGACCCAGTCCAGGAAAGTTTTCTCGTTATAATTCGGTTTTAATATATTCCTTTGATGATAAAAATATTATTTAAAAATGAATTTATACCATCCAACCGAAGAATCATACTTCTTCAGCTTATGGTAAACTGCCGATGGACACATTCCATCCAGTTCGAAAGGACCCACTCCAGGAAAGTTTTCTCGTTATAATTCGGTTTTAATATATTCCTTTGATGATAAAAATATTATTTACAAATGAATTTATACCATCCAACCGAAGAATCATACTTCTTCAGCTTATGGTAAACTGCCGATGGACACATTTCAACCAATTTGAAAGGACCCACTCCAGGAAAGTTTTCTCGTTATAATTCGGTTTTAATATATTCCTTTGATGATAAAAATATTATTTACAAATGAATTTATACCATCCAACCGAAGAGTCATACTTCTTCAGCTTATGGTAAACTGCCGATGGACACATTCCATCCAGTTCGAAAGGACCCACTCCAGGAAAGTTTTCTCGTTTAAATTCGATGTTAATATATTCCTTTGATGATAAAAATGTTATTTAAAAATGAATTTATACCATCCAACCGAAGAATCATACTTCTTCAGCTTATGGTAAACTGCCGATGGACACATTCCATCCAGTTCGAAAGAACCCACTTCAGGAAAGTTTTCTCGTTATAATTCGGTTTTAATATATTCCTTTGATGATAAAAATGTTATTTAAAAATGAATTTATGCCATCCAACCGAAGAATCATACTTTTTCAGCTAATGGTAATCTGCCGATGGACACATTCCATCCAGTTCGAAAGATCCCAATCCAGGAAAGTTTTCTCGTTATAATTCGGTTTTAATATATTCCTTTGATGATAAAACTATTATTTAAAAATGAATTTATACCATCCAACCGAAGAATCATACTTCTTCAGCTTATGGTAAACTGCCGATGGACACATTCCATCCAGTTCGAAAGGACCCACTCCAGGAAAGTTTTCTCGTTATAACTCGGTTTTAATTAATTCCTTTGATGATAAAAATATTATTTAAAAATGAATTTATACCATCCAACCGAAGAATCATACTTCTTCAGCTTATGGTAAACTGCCGATGGACACATTCCATCCAGTTCGAAAGGACCCAGTCCAGGAAAGTTTTCTCGTTATAATTCGGTTTTAATATATTCCTTTGATGATAAAAATATTTTTAAAATGAATTTATACCATCCAACCGAAGAATCATACTTCTTCAGCTTATGGTAAACTGCCGATGGACACATTCCATCCAGTTCGAAAGAACCCACTTCAGGAAAGTTTTCTCGTTATAATTCGGTTTTAATATATTCCTTTGATGATAAAAATGTTATTTAAAAAATAATTTATACCATCCAACCGAAGAATCATACTTCTTCAGCTTATGGTAAACTGCCGATGGACACATTTCATCCAATTTGAAAGGACCCACTCCAGGAAAGTTTTCTCGTTATAATTCGGTTTTAATATATTCCTTTGATGATAAAAATATTATTTACAAATGAATTTATACCATCCAACCGAAGAATCATACTTCTTCAGCTTATGGTAAACTGCCGATGGACACATTCCATCCAGTTCGAAAGGACCCACTCCAGGAAAGTTTTCTCGTTTAAATTCGGTTTTAATATATTCCTTTGATGATAAAAATGTTATTTAAAAATGAATTTATACCATCCAACCGAAGAATCATACTTCTTCAGCTTATGGTAAACTGCCGATGGACACATTCCATCCAGTTCGAAAGAACCCACTTCAGGAAAGTTTTCTCGTTATAATTCGGTTTTAATATATTCCTTTGATGATAAAAATGTTATTTAAAAATGAATTTATACCATCCAACCGAAGAATCATACTTCTTCAGCTTATGGTAAACTGCCGATGGACACATTCCATCCAGTTCGAAAGGACCCAGTCCAGGAAAGTTTTCTCGTTATAATTCGGTTTTAATATATTCCTTTGATGATAAAAATATTATTTAAAAATGAATTTATACCATCCAACCGAAGAATCATACTTCTTAAGCTTATGGTAAACTGCCGATGGACACATTCCATCCAGTTCGAAAGGACCCACTCCAGGAAAGTTTTCTCGTTATAATTCGGTTTTAATATATTCCTTTGATGATAAAAATATTATTTAAAAATGAATTTATACCATCCAACCGAAGAATCATACTTCTTCAGCTTATGGTAAACTGCCGATGGACATATTCCATCCAGTTCGAAAGAACCCACTTCAGGAAAGTTTTCTCGTTATAATTCGGTTTTAATATATTCCTTTGATGATAAAAATGTTATTTAAAAATAAATTTGTACCATCCAACCGAAGAATCAAACTTCTTCAGCTTATGGTAAACTGCCGATGGACACATTCCATCCAGTTCGAAAGAACCCACTTCAGGAAAGTTTTCTCGTTATAATTCGGTTTTAATATATTCCGTTGATGATAAAAATGTTATTTAAAAATGAATTTATACCATCCAACCGAAGAATCATACTTCTTCAGCTTATGGTAAACTGCCGATGGACACATTCCATCCAGTTCGAAAGGACCCAGTCCAGGAAAGTTTTTTCGTTATAATTCGGTTTTAATATATTCCTTTGATGATAAAAATATTATTTAAAAATGAATTTATACCATCCAACCGAAGAATCATACTTCTTCAGCTTATGGTAAACTGCCGATGGACACATTCCATCCAGTTCGAAAGGACCCACTCCAGGAAAGTTTTCTCGTTATAATTTGGTTTTAATATATTCCTTTGATGACAAAAATATTATTTAAAAATGAATTTATACCATCCAACCAAAGAATCATACTTCTTCAGCTTATGGTAAACTGCCGATGGACACATTCCATCCAGTTCGAAAGAACCCACTTCAGGAAAGTTTTCTCGTTATAATTCGGTTTTAATATATTCCTTTGATAATAAAAATGTTATTTAAAAATGAATCTATACCCCCAACCGAAGAATCATACTTCTTCAGCTTATGGTAAACTGCCGATGGACACATTCCATGCAGTTCGAAAGGACCCACTCCAGGAAAGTTTTCTCGTTATAATTCGGTTTTAATATATTCCTTTGATGATAAAAATGTTATTTAAAAATGAATCTATACCCCCAACCGAAGAATCATACTTCTTCAGCTAATGGTAAACTGCCGATGGACACATTCCATCCAGTTCGAAAGGACCCACTTCAGGAAAGTTTTCTCGTTATAATTCGGTTTTAATATATTCCTTTGATAATAAAAATGTTATTTAAAAATGAATTTATACCATCCAACCGAAGAATCATACTTCTTCAGCTTATGGTAAACTGCCGATGGACACATTCCATCCAGTTCGAAAGGACCCACTCCAGGAAAGTTTTCTCGTTATAATTCGGTTTTAATATATTCTTTTGATGATAAAAATGTTATTTAAAAATGAATTTATGCCATCCAACCGAAGAATCATACTTCTTCAGCTAATGGTAATCTGCCGATGGACACATTCCATCCAGTTCGAAAGGACCCACTTCAGGAAAGTTTTCTCGTTATAATTCGGTTTTAATATATTCCTTTGATGATAAAAATGTTATTTAAAAATGAATCTATACCCCCAACCGAAGAATCATACTTCTTCAGCTAATGGTAAACTGCCGATGGACACATTCCATCCAGTTCGAAAGGACCCACTTCAGGAAAGTTTTCTCGTTATAATTCGGTTTTAATATATTCCTTTGATAATAAAAAATGTTATTTAAAATGAATTTATACCATCCAACCGAAGAATCATACTTCTTCAGCTTATGGTAAACTGCCGATGGACACATTCCATCCAGTTCGAAAGGACCCACTCCAGGAAAGTTTTCTCGTTATAATTCGGTTTTAATATATTCTTTTGATGATAAAAATGTTATTTAAAAATGAATTTATGCCATCCAACCGAAGAATCATACTTTTTCAGCTAATGGTAATCTGCCGATGGACACATTCCATCCAGTTCGAAAGATCCCAATCCAGGAAAGTTTTCTCGTTATAATTCGGTTTTAATATATTCCTTTGATGATAAAACTATTATTTAAAAATGAATTTATACCATCCAACCGAAGAATCATACTTCTTCAGCTTATGGTAAACTGCCGATGGACACATTCCATCCAGTTCGAAAGGACCCACTCCAGGAAAGTTTTCTCGTTATAACTCGGTTTTAATTAATTCCTTTGATGATAAAAAATATTATTTAAAATGAATTTATACCATCCAACCGAAGAATCATACTTCTTCAGCTTATGGTAAACTGCCGATGGACACATTCCATCCAGTTCGAAAGGACCCAGTCCAGGAAAGTTTTCTCGTTATAATTCGGTT
Organism: Sitophilus oryzae; assembly: GCF_002938485.1. Taxonomy (NCBI): domain Eukaryota; kingdom Metazoa; phylum Arthropoda; class Insecta; order Coleoptera; family Curculionidae; genus Sitophilus; species Sitophilus oryzae. The sequence goes on from NW_022146782.1 coordinate 1,350,500, forward strand.
TTAATATATTCCTTTGATGATAAAAATATTATTTAAAAATGAATTTATACCATCCAACCGAAGAATCATACTTCTTCAGCTTATGGTAAACTGCCGATGGACACATTCCATCCAGTTCGAAAGAACCCACTTCCGGAAAGTTTTCTCGTTATAATTCGGTTTTAATATATTCCTTTGATGATAAAAATGTTATTTAAAAATAAATTTATACCATCCAACCGAAGAATCATACTTCTTCAGCTTATGGTAAACTGCCGATGGACACATTCCATCCAGTTCGAAAGGACCCACTCCAGGAAAGTTTTCTCGTTATAACTCGGTTTTAATATATTCCTTTGATGATAAAAATATTATTTAAAAATGAATTTATACCATCCAACCGAAGAATCATACTTCTTCAGCTTATGGTAAACTGCCGATGGACACATTCCATCCAGTTCGAAAGGACCCACTCCAGGAAAGTTTTCTCGTTATAACTCGGTTTTAATATATTCCTTTGATGATAAAAATATTATTTAAAAATGAATTTATACCATCCAACAGAAGAATCATACTTCTTCAGCTTATGGTAAACTGCCAATGGACACATTCCATCCAGTTCGAAAGAACCCACTTCAGGAAAGTTTTCTCGTTATAATTCGGTTTTAATATATTCCTTTGATGATAAAAATGTTATTTAAAAATGAATTTATACCATCCAACCGAAGAATCATACTTCTTCAGCTTATGGTAAACTGCCGATGGACACATTCCATCCAGTTCGAAAGGACCCACTCCAGGAAAGTTTTCTCGTTATAATTCGGTTTTAATATATTCCTTTGATAATAAAAATGTTATTTAAAAATGAATTTATACCATCCAACCGAAGAATCATACTTCTTCAGCTTATGGTAAACTGCCGATGGACACATTCCATCCAGTTCGAAAAGACCCAGTCCAGGAAAGTTTTCTCTTTATAATTCGGTTTTAATATATTCCTTTGATGATAAAAATGTTATTTAAAAATGAATTTATACCATCCAACCGAAGAATCATACTTCTTCAGCTCATGGTAAACTGCCGATGGACACATTCCATCCAGTTCGAAAGGACCCACTCCAGGAAAGTTTTCTCGTTATAATTCGGTTTTAATATATTCCTTTGATAATAAAAATGTTATTTAAAAATGAATTTATACCATCCAACCGAAGAATCATACTTCTTCAGCTTATGGTAAACTGCCGATGGACACATTCCATCCAGTTCGAAAGAACCCACTTTAGGAAAGTTTTCTCGTTATAATTCGGTTTTAATATATTCCTTTGATGATAAAAATGTTATTTAAAAATGAATTTATACCATCCAACCGAAGAATCATACTTCTTCAGCTTATGGTAAACTGCCGATGGACACATTCCATCCAGTTCGAAAGAACCCACTTTAGGAAAGTTTTCTCGTTATAATTCGGTTTTAATATATTCCTTTGATGATAAAAATGTTATTTAAAAATGAATTTATACCATCCAACCGAAGAATCATACTTCTTCAGCTTATGGTAAACTGCCGATGGACACATTATATCCAGTCCGAAAGAACCCACTTCAGGATAGTTTTCTCGTTATAATTCGGTTTTAATATATTCCTTTGATAATAAAAATGTTATTTAAAAATGAATTTATACCATCCAACCGAAGAATCATACTTCTTCAGCTTATGGTAAACTGCCGATGGACACATTCCATCCAGTTCGAAAGAACCCACTTCAGGATAGTTTTCTCGTTATAATTCGGTTTTAATATATTCCTTTGATGATAAAAATGTTATTTAAAAATTAATTTATACCATCCAACCGAAGAATCATACTTCTTCAGCTTATGGTAAACTGCCGATGGACACATTCCATCCAGTTCGAAAGAACCCACTTCAGGATAGTTTTCTCGTTATAATTCGGTTTTAATATATTCCTTTGATGATAAAAATGTTATTTAAAAATGAATTTATACCATCCAACCGAAGAATCATACTTCTTCAGCTTATGGTAAACTGCCGATGGACACATTCCATCCAGTTCGAAAGAACCCACTTCAGGATAGTTTTCTCGTTATAATTCGGTTTTAATATATTCCTTTGATGATAAAAATGGTATTTAAAAATGAATTTATACCATCCAACCGAAGAATCATACTTCTACAGCTTATGGTAAACTGCCGATGGACACATTCCATCCAGTTCGAAAGAACCCACTTCAGGATAGTTTTCTCGTTATAATTCGGTTTTAATATATTCCTTTGATGATAAAAATGTTATTTAAAAATTAATTTATACCATCCAACCGAAGAATCATACTTCTTCAGCTTATGGTAAACTGCCGATGGACACATTCCATCCAGTTCGAAAGAACCCACTTCAGGATAGTTTTCTCGTTATAATTCGGTTTTAATATATTCCTTTGATGATAAAAATGTTATTTAAAAATGAATTTATACCATCCAACCGAAGAATCATACTTCTTCAGCTTATGGTAAACTGCCGATGGACACATTCCATCCAGTTCGAAAGAACCCACTTCAGGATAGTTTTCTCGTTATAATTCGGTTTTAATATATTCCTTTGATGATAAAAATGTTATTTAAAAATTAATTTATACCATCCAACCGAAGAATCATACTTCTTCAGCTTATGGTAAACTGCCGATGGACACATTCCATCCAGTTCGAAAGAACCCACTTCAGGATAGTTTTCTCGTTATAATTCGGTTTTAATATATTCCTTTGATGATAAAAATGTTATTTAAAAATGAATTTATACCATCCAACCGAAGAATCATACTTCTTCAGCTTATGGTAAACTGCCGATGGACACATTCCATCCAGTTCGAAAGGACCCACTCCAGGAAAGTTTTCTCGTTATAATTCGGTTTTAATATATTCCTTTGATGATAAAAATGGTATTTAAAAATGAATTTATACCATCCAACCGAAGAATCATACTTCTACAACTTATGGTAAATTGCCGATGGACACATTCCATCCAGTTCGAAAGAACCCACTTCAGGATAGTTTTCTCGTTATAATTCGGTTTTAATATATTCCTTTGATGATAAAAATGTTATTTAAAAATTAATTTATACCATCCAACCGAAGAATCATACTTCTTCAGCTTATGGTAAACTGCCGATGGACACATTCCATCCAGTTCGAAAGAACCCACTTCAGGATAGTTTTCTCGTTATAATTCGGTTTTAATATATTCCTTTGATGATAAAAATGTTATTTAAAAATGAATTTATACCATCCAACGGAAGAATCATACTTCTTCAGCTTATGGTAAACTGCCGATGGACACATTCCATCCAGTTCGAAAGGACCCACTCCAGGAAAGTTTTCTCGTTATAATTCGGTTTTAATATATTCATTTGATGATAAAAATGTTATTTAAAAATGAATTTATACCATCCAACCGAAGAATCATACTTCTTCAGCTTATGGTAAACTGCCGATGGACACATTCCATCCAGTTCGAAAGGACCCACTCCAGGAAAGTTTTCTCGTTATAATTCGGGTTTAATATATTCCTTTGATGATAAAAATGTTATTTAAAAATGAATTTATACCATCCAACCGAAGAATCATACTTCTTCAGCTTATGGTAAACTGCCGATGGACACATTCCATCCAGTTCGAAAGGACCCACTCCAGGAAAGTTTTCTCGTTATAATTCGGTTTTAATATATTCCTTTGATAATAAAAATGTTATTTAAAAATGAATTTATACCATCCAACCGAAGAATCATACTTCTTCAGCTTATGGTAAACTGCCGATGGACACATTCCATCCAGTTCGAAAGGACCCACTCCAGGAAAGTTTTCTCGTTATAATTCGGTTTTAATATATTCCTTTGATGATAAAAATGTTATTTAAAAATGACCGAAGAATCATACTTCTTCAGCTTATGGTAAACTGCCGATGGACACGTTCCATCCAGTTCGAAAGGACCCATTCCAGGAAAGTTTTCTCGTTATAATTCGGTTTTAATATATTCCTTTGATGATAAAAATGTTATTTAAAAATGAATTTATACCATCCAACGGAAGAATCATACTTCTTCAGCTTATGGTAAACTGCCGATGGACACATTCCATCCAGTTCGAAAGGACCCACTCCAGGAAAGTTTTCTCGTTATAATTCGGTTTTAATATATTCATTTGATGATAAAAATGTTATTTAAAATGAATTTATACCATCCAACCGAAGAATCATACTTCTTCAGCTTATGGTAAACTGCCGATGGACACATTCCATCCAGTTCGAAAGGACCCACTCCAGGAAAGTTTTCTCGTTATAATTCGGGTTTAATATATTCCTTTGATGATAAAAATGTTATTTAAAAATGAATTTATACCATCCAACCGAAGAATCATACTTCTTCAGCTTATGGTAAACTGCCGATGGACACATTCCATCCAGTTCGAAAGGACCCACTCCAGGAAAGTTTTCTCGTTATAATTCGGTTTTAATATATTCCTTTGATAATAAAAATGTTATTTAAAAATGAATTTATACCATCCAACCGAAGAATCATACTTCTTCAGCTTATGGTAAACTGCCGATGGACACATTCCATCCAGTTCGAAAGGACCCACTCCAGGAAAGTTTTCTTGTTATAATTCGGTTTTAATATATTCCTTTGATGATAAAAATGTTATTTAAAAATGAATTTATATCATCCACCCGAAGAATAATACTTCTTCAGCTTATGGTAAACTGCCGATGGACACATTCCATCCAGTTCGAAAGAACCCACTTCAGGATAGTTTTCTCGTTATAATTCGGTTTTAATATATTCCTTTGATGATAAAAATGTTATTTAAAAATGAATTTATACCATCCAACCGAAGAATCATACTTCTTCAGCTTATGGAGCAAACTGCCGATGGACACATTCCATTCAGTTCGAAAGAACCCACTTCAGGATAGTTTTCTCGTTATAGTTCGGTTTTAATATATTCCTTTGATAACAAAAATGTTATTTAAAAATGAATTTATACCATCCAACCGAAGAATCATACTTCTTCAGCTTATGGTAAACTGCCGATGGACACATTCCATCTAGTTCGAAAGGACCCACTCCAGGAAAGTTTTCTCGTTATAATTCGGTTTTAATATATTCCTTTGATGATAAAAATGTTATTTAAAAATGAATTTATACCATCCAACCGAAGAATCATACTTCTTCAGCTTATGGTAAACTGCCGATAGACACATTCCATCCAGTTCGAAAGGACCCACTCCAGGAAAGTTTTCTCGTTATAATTCGGTTTTAATATATTCCTTTGATGATAAAAATGTTATTTCAAAATGAATTTATACCACCCAACCGAAGAATCATACTTCTTCAGCTTATGGTAAACTGCCGATGGACACATTCCATCTAGTTCGAAAGGACCCACTCCAGGAAAGTTTTCTCGTTATAATTCGGTTTTAATATATTCCTTTGATGATAAAAATGTTATTTCAAAATGAATTTATACCACCCAACCGAAGAATCATACTTCTTCAGCTTATGGTAAACTGCCGATGGACACATTCCATCCAGTTCGAAAGGACCCAGTGACAGTTAGTTTTGACGTAAGAAACGTCAAAAGTTGTAGACATACATTTTTTGTACATTTTTTTTCAGTTTGTGCTTCATAATTTCGATATAATATATAATGAATTGAAATTATTTTTTTGATTAAACCTTATTATATTTATAACATTATATTTATAAAACATATTATTTTAAACTTTTCCCTGTAGTTTCATTGAAATTTCCACCAACAATTGATTGCAAATTTTGAGTAATTTCGATTGTGCATGTTAAATTTAACGTGTATAACTATACCGAATTCAAATTCGAAATGCACCAGTATACACAAATGCACAGTGCGTGATCAGCACGTGCCAGCGGCGAAATCTACCCTGATTGGTCGGCCAGCCATGAAATAGTTGAGGTAGGCGGTTGAGATTTTTTACAGGGTCGGCTTGCATAGCGCGTATAAAGATGCGTATTCATTAAGGTGCGTATTCATTATCCGCACGAACGAACGAATGTACGCTAGTGGTATGGACGGGGACCGCACGATAGGACCGCACGAGAAGACCGGAGGCATTTGTTGGCGAACGCCTTTGATGTACCGACTCGAAACGGATGGTCGAGCGAACGAACGAACGAACGGCCGCATGCGTTCGGTTCCCGTCTAAATATACCGCACTTTCATTCGTTCGTTCGTTCGTTCGTTCGGATAATGAATACGCACCTTAAGGAATACTCTTTGATAGGCCACCGCGTGCGGAATATTGAGATTATATTACTTGTCCGAATTTTTTATTTTAGCGGACTATTTATTTTTTTATTATATTATTATTTAAAATCGTTTTTTGTTGCCTTTCGCGGTCTGTTATTTATTTGTTCTTGTTTATTATTATATTTTTTCTATTATTTCAATATTTGTTGATCGCTTCGTACAAGTTACAATTAGAGAAAATAATATTTATGTTTAAATAAAATATTTGTACATATAAGTACATACGTATTACAAAAACTCAAAAGTTAGATATTTTATATTATTTATTTATTTATTATTATATTTATATTTTTGTAAATGTTAATAAAATTATAAATTTTATAAATCTAATGTTAATAAAATGTTTGAAAATAATTAAAAAAGTTTTTATTTGAATAGTTTTAATACATCCGGCTTTTTAAAAAAAATGTCGTTAGACTTTAAAACGGATAATACAGCAAGTTAAAAGTGTTTTTTTTAGTAAACTAAAATGTATTAAATTATGTTATAATTTAACTGGTCTTTTAAATGTAAAAAATGTTTACATCATTGCATTTTTTGTAAATAGTATTATAATACAAATACCTATTTAAACCGATATTCAGATATTGCTCTCAATAATGGAAATAAAAAAATCAGTAGTACCAAATAAAAAGATAATTATTTTAAAGAACAAATTAATCCCTTTTAAAAAACATTAACTATAAATAAACATTAAATTTGTTAAAATCGGTCGTGCCAAAGAGTAATGTAATATTTTAATATGCCCGCCCCTTTGAATAAGAAGACTAAGGAAGGAGCATAATGCTATCCATGTATTCATGCATGGTGGGCGGAAAAGCCACCATAAAAGCTCTCTAGGGTGGGGATCCTTGACAGTTCTGTTTGACGATTCATTTGACACATTTGAATTTGATTTGAAATTTTGTGGATTTGTCAGTCTTTACGGAGCTTATTTTATGTTATTTATTATTTATTCTACTACTGATAGTTGTATAAAGGTAGTAAATCTAGATGGAAATTGTGGCAGAACTTAAATTAACAGTGACACTATCGCGATTTATCGAAAAGACTCTAAAATAGTTGGTTGTGTAGCGTGCGGTAGATCTCGGCAAAAATTGAATGAAATAATGGAACAACTTTTCGCTAGTAAGTGACTATATAATATACATACGTGTAGTAAACCGATCATTTATGAAATTCACTTAAATTAACTAAATTATATATTTTTCTTGCATTTTAGCTTTTATTTATTACTTGTCAAAGATTAGATGTCAAAGAATTTATATACGTTAATTTGACTTACCTGCTTCAGTAGCGTATCGAATGTTTGTGTTAATAAATACTTATTATAACTTATCTATTTTTATTAGAATTACATATTTTTATAACAATTTTAATAACTACCAACATTTATTCACAACGTAAAATAAAACAACAAATTATTGAGTCTACCCCACGTCTACCCTACATCATAGTTTTACATTTTTTAAATAAAATTAGAACGACACTGATAAACCGGAATTTAAGTCGGCCATATTTGAGGCCCATCGCGGTGTACCTAAGATTTTTGATATGCTCCTTCCTTAGTCTTCTTATTCAAAGGCCCGCCCCCTACCCCTACCCATCACTTTATTTCACTAGTTTTATGTAGTTTGATAAAAATTAAATAATATACATTTCCATCATAAATCATAAACAATAAAAAAAATCATAAAAATATACATAATTTTATAATTTGAAATACCCGACCTTAGTGCGGCCCTGGTTATATTACTACAGCGTTCCTGTTCACGTGCTTGCCTCATGTCTCTGTTTACGTTTGGTGCAGCTCGGGGTTGAATATAGTTTAACTTTTACTAGCCTAGGGTGGATTATAAGTAAGATATAGTGAAAACATTCATTTCAACCATATCGTTTTAAACCTACGTATTTAATATAATCCAACTAAAGTAGCGTTTCATTTTGAGCGTTTGGGAACTTTATATTTTCAGCTGCGAAACTATTTTAATTAAATTATTCGACACTAATTGTAGAATCTTGTCGTGGATACGATTCTGTTCAGCAGCGAAGCAAGACAGGATGCAACAAATTAAATTAAAATTTCGAGAATATTTTGTTTCGCATTTTTGTCAAATAGTTGCATTGGAATCTATAATCTATAATAATATATAAAATCCTTAAGTGATACTGATTAATCACGATCCTGCTCAAACCACTCAACGTAAGAAGCTCAATTTTGGCATACAGGTTGATTCTATGGTGTAGAGGTTCGATAAGAAGGGCTTTTTCGAAATTCCAGTTCCAAGAGGGTGAAACCACCCCTCAAATATTACAATATTTTTATTTAAAAAACGGTCAAGTTTCCGAAAAAACGCTTAAACACGTATATTTTATTTTGTTTTTTTACACATTTTAAGATTTTTTAAAAATGTATACAGGGTGTTTCGAAAAATCTGGTCATTGATTAATCACGATCCTGCTTAAAGCGCTTGACGTAAAAAGCTGATTTTTGGAAAACAGATTGACTTTAGGGTGTAGAGGTTCGATAAGAAGGGATTTTTCGAAACTCGAATTCTAAGGGGGTGAAACTATCCCTGAAATATTAAAATATTTTTTATTTAACAACCGGTGAGTTTTTCGGAAAAACTCTTAAGCACGTATATTTTATTTTGTTGTTTTACATATTTTAAGATTTTTTATAAATTTATACAGAGTGTTTCATAAAATATGACCATTGAGTAATCACGATTCTGCTTAAACTGCTTGACGTTTAAAGCTGATTTTTCGCAAACGGATTGACAGTGGGGTGTAGAGGTTCGATAAGGAGGGGTTTCTCGAATCTCAAGTTCTAAGAGGGTGAAAACGCCCCTCAAATATTATAGTATTTGTTATTTAAAAAATGGTTAGTCTTTCGGGAAACGCATGGACAAGCATAATTTATTTGTTTTTTACGTATTTTGAAATTTTTTAAAAAATCATACAGGGTGTTCCAAAAAGTTGGGTAATTTCTTAACCACGATTCTGCTTAAACTGCTTGACGTAAAAAGCTTATTTTTGGCAAACGGATTTTTCGATTTCGAAGTCAAATTCCAAAGAGATGAAACTACCCCTCAAATATTACCACGTTATATAATAATATCGCCATATTGTTTTTTGTCATGCTAACATAAATGTGAGAAAATGTTATTTCTCAGATTTATATGTTAAAGCAGTTTGTATGTTAATGGAAATTCTTGCTTTGCTTTATCATCACCATTACAAATGATTAATTCGACTCTAACGAAGTCGCTGGTACACGCTAGTGTACTTATATTTGCATAGAATGAATGGCGTTGGTGTCTATAGTAAACCTTTTTTTATGCAGAGATGAGTTATGAATGCCGAATAATAAATGATAAGAGAAAAATAATTTTTCCTGCAATAGAAAATGCTATAAACCCTGGTGAAGATTTAAGTCAGAACTATACTAAAACATATTTATCATTTTAAAACCAACAGAGCATGATTAAAAAAAGGTTTCATTTATTATAAATGTATTATACAGGGTGATTCCTGTAAGTCGGTCATGCTTTCGGGGAATGATAGGGGACGTCCAAATATTAATTTTGATATAGCACACTATGGGTCGGAAATGCCTCTTATGCAAGATACAGGGTGTTAAAGTTTTTAAAAAATTAGAGATATTCTTTAATAGTTTTTTTAACAGTTGAAGGTATCGTTATAAAATTTTATTATTGCGTAAGAGGCATTTCCGACCCATAGTGTGCTATATCAAAATTAATATTTCGACGTCCTTTATCATTCCCCGAAAGCATGACCGACTTACAGGAATCACCCTGTATATATGTATATTATTGAATAGGAGAATACTAAAATATCAGGGATACAAATTATACAGTCAAGCTCATGTCCACTGTAAATTAATGACATACTAGACATTAACCAATGGAAATTTAATGGAAAATAGCTGGAAGATAGCATGAAAGACATTGAAATATACCGGGTGCGTCTCAAAAGTTTCTCACCCCCTATAACTTTTTTATTTTTTCAGATAAAAAAATCGAGATTTGGTGTGTTAGTATATGACATAAATTAGGATTGATTGACATATTAAATTGTTTTAGGTCAATTTCTGTTTCGCCGGAAATGACTGGAACTTTTGATTTTTAAATGGCACTCTCGGTATTTTTTTACCTTATTTGATAGAAAATGACTCTCTGAATATAATGACATATCATATTATGTCTGCTTTTGACATTTTCGCATATGATTTATTTGAAATTGTAACATGCGGCTCATAATAGTGATGGGCAAAACTGTTATTTTTAGATAACAGTTGAAACTGTTATAGTTATTTATAAAAAACAGCTTAAAATAACAGCTTAAAAATAACAGGTTTCTTTATTTTATTGCTAAATATCTGAAAGAATATGAGGCGGTCACCGCCAGGCGTATTAACGCAGTTGCAACCATGACGTGCTCGGTGGTAGTATTTCCAGGGTGTCATAACATTTCTAAATATCGATTGTTATCTAAAATACCTCTCTAAAAACGGGGGTTGTTTACAAATAAGCGCTGTTTACAAATTGCGATATAAAAAAGCCAAAATGCCGCCACTCGTCTATATCTATAAATTCCGATCTACCTACCCCTGGATCCGCGTAGATTCTGAATTGCGTAGCAGTGTACAGGGTGCATCTCACTCGACGGGCGAGAAGCTCTTCGTTATGATTTTACCATTTGCGGTCAAAAAATAGCAATATAAGAAAATGTGTAGTATATTCTTCATAAGTAAACCAACTACACACTAGAGTTCGAATTAATTTTACACTTAAACTAGCATGTACAGTTTGACAAATATAGGAAGAGACTTGGGGATAGCACCGGTCGCGCACACGATAGAGAGAGAACGCATTCGGCGGAAGAGAGATGCAGTTACGCTACGAAAAATCTGATTGAAGCAAATTTGTGGGATGTCCACTGCGCATCGGGGGGCGTCTCTTATTTTATATTTCTCACGTCTCTAGCTATACTTGTTAAGTTGTACCCGCGACTTCGTTCGCATCGAATTATTAATTTGTAATGGTGATGATAAAGCAAAGCAAGAATTTCCATTAACATACAAACTGGATAAAATTTTCTCACATTTGCCAAAAATATGCTTTAAACGTCGAGCAGTTTAAGCAGAATCGTGGTTAATCAATTACTCAACTTTTTGGAACACCCTGTATTATTTTTTAAAAAATTTCAAAATATGTAAAAAAACAAAATAAATTATGCGTGTCCAATCGTTTTCCCGAAAGACTAACCGTTTTTTAAATAATAAATATTGTAATATTTGAGGGGCGTTTTCACCCTCTTGGAATTTGAGATTCGAGAAACCCCTCCTTATCGCACCTCTACACCCCACAGTCAATCCGTTTACCAAAAATCAGCTTTAAACGTCAAGCAGTTTAAGCAGAATAGTGATTACTCAGTGGTCATATTTTATGAAACACCCTGTATATATTTTGTAAAAATCTCAAAATATGTAAAACAACAAAATAAAATATACGTGTTTAAGAGTTTTTTCGAAAAACTCACCAGTTTTTAAATAAAAAATATTCTAATATTTGAGGGTGGTTTCACCCCCTTAGAATTTGAGTTTCGAAAAATCCCTTCTTATCGCACCTCTACACCCTAAAGTCAATCCGTTTTCCAAAAATCAGCTTTTTACGTCAAGGGCTTTAAGCAGGATCGTGATTAATCAATGACCAGATTTTTCAAAACACCCTGTATACATTTTTAAAAAATCTTAAAATATTATTCTGAAAATTTTTCAGAATAAATAAATACTTAAATATTGAAACTTAATAACAAAGTATTGAAACATACAGCGCCATAATATCTCGACCTCCGCCCGTTATGCTCGTAACAGGTTGAAAAACAATATGTATCTAAAACAACTGATGCGTTATTCTCCAACCTGTTTCAAACCTCCGATTATCTCGAACGCCGTTCTGTTATGCTCGTAACAGGTAAAAAAACAACATAGCTAAAACAACTGATGCGTTATTCTCCAACCCGTTGCGAGCCTCCATCGACAATCGACCGATGCAGCAGCGCTCCTTTCCCACTCCTGTTATCTCGACAGCCAGGCGTTATGCCCGCAACTGTTTCAAAAAAGCTGCTTCTTTTATATCCTATTATTTTTAAGCTGTTGTCAGCCCAACACGACGCGCCGCGCCGTAGCGCATACCCCACTCCGTTGTCCGTTGTATCTCGCCGCCTGTATCGATGGTTGTCGAAATAATAGGTTTTCCATCCATACTAGTTGTTTTTTGGAATTGCTTCGAGCAGCATCGAATTTCGTGGCGGTGCAGAGCGCCGACTTCGTTTCACGAACACTCGATCTCTGCGTGTCGTTATTTTATATCTGTTATTTTTTAAAAGCAGTAACGGTTGCGTTATGTTATTTCTAAATAATTGTTATAAAATAACAGATACTTAAATAACAACCCATCACTAGCTCATAACGACAATTATTGACTCGAATTACCAAGTGTGTGGTACAAAATTATTCGTAAAAAAGTGCTTTTTCCAAATATGTTAATGAGCCACCCTCCTGCCATTTGAAATTTTTTTTAGATATGATTAAAAATACGATTTGGGCATCTTTTAACCGGCCAAGAGTGAGATTTTGTAAGCTCCGTAGCAAGAAATTTCTTGCCTAGCCTATGTTATTTTAATACGATTGGTGAGTCACTGGACAGGAAATATAGATTTACAGAATCGGCACTGCAGAACAAAATACTAAAACATTAGACGATCAAATGTATTTTTCCAAGGCTTCTTGATTATAAATTAGCATTATTAGCACAGCCATGGAACTCTAGATTGAAAGTTAAAACACGATTTTTTAAGCGGAAATTCCAAAAGTTGACATATGATATGTCGTTCTACAGAGAGGGTGATTTTCTATCGAATAAACTAGAAATATACCATTTAAAAACCAAAAATTGTAGTCATTTTCGGTGAAACAGGAAGTGACCAAGAACAATTGAATACGTCAATCAATCCTAATTTATGACATATACGAACATATCAAATATCGTTTTTTATCTTAAAAAACCCGTTATAAGTTATAGGGGTGAGCCCTATTCGAGACGCATCCGGTATATTATGATAATAACTTAAAAAATTAATAAATATAGTTATTTTTTATACAAGATTCTTTTTTATATTAATTTCGGGAGACGATAATGCAATTTTATGGTCGTGATTAAAACAATATTTTTTTCCATAGCCAATTACGTTTTAAAAAATATTCAGAAATTATTATTTCAAGGAGTTTATTACGAGTAGAAAAAATATTGTGCTGGGTTGGCGTTGGTTTCTATGTAATTTGACAAATAAATAAAGCTGTCTCTTTAGTTGTCAGTTTTGAGTCAACATTTTTTAATTCTCTTTCGTGTTGATTGCTGATTGAATTGGAGCCAGAAATGGCTCAAAACGAAATAAGTAAATTACCAACAGATATTCAGGTTGATGCGACAAAGGCCATATCCAAACTACTTCCATTTAAATCCCGAATAACTTATGAAAAGGAATACAAAAACTTTCAAAAATGAGAGAAAAAAAATAAAGTTTTTAAACTATCCTCGCTGTTAAAGTATCATTAATTTAATCTACCCTCTTGCGGTTAAAATACTATTTTATCTACTATTTTTGATAAATATAAGGCAATTTTAACAGTTGCTATTGAAAAAAGAAATAAATCTGAATAAAATATAAATATTCCTACAATAAAATATCTTATTATATTTGTCTTTATCCGGAATACTTACTTACTATTTCAATAAGTCACATAAAAACAAACTTCTCTATAAATTCAAAGACTTATGTACAAATCCTGAAAAATCTTATTTTGTTTCAGCTGGGTTTTAGGAGATTTCCTCTGCAAAATGTACATGTTTATACAGTCCTTATCCAGCACGGCGAGTATATTTATTCTGGTTGTCATCTGTACCGAGAGATATTTCGCCATTTTGTATCCCATCACTTGCAAGCAGATACTCACTTCGATAAGATTAAAGGTGAGTCGTAGTATATTAAATTATGAATATTTTTAATTTTAATAGTTTGATTTTATACAGGGTGACAATTTGAAAACGAAAAGTATTTAATATTACCTCTACTTATAATAGTGTGAAAATTTGGCGAAATACGTCAATTTACATATCAAGGGGGACAATTTTTGAGGAATTTGTTGTCGTGTTACCCTCAACCCTTGGGCACCCAGGGCACCTACCCCTAAAATTTTAAATGGCAACCCCTATTTCTTTTACCATTTTTGTGTTCCTTATAAAATTCTCAAAAAAATAATGCACTTTATGTAGAATTCTATAAGAAACACAACAATGGTAAAAGAAGGCTTTCTACACCGTAAATTACTTATATTTTGATAATCGAATTTGATCTTATAAATACTGGTCTAATGTTTGCTCTTGCTATATTTACCAATGACATCGAAATAAATTTGTTTAGAGGTCATTGATATTTACTGTAAACTAACTAAATATTTTTGGATATTATTTTTATTTTTTTATTCTTTGAAATTGTAAACTTTTATAAATGTTTATTTTAAACAATAAGACTGGCAATGTTATTTGTATAATGTTTTCTATTCTCTTTTGTTTGTTTGTTTGTTTACTTTGTTTATTTAGTTTACCTTTGTCTACAAAATGTAAAATTTTTTGACAGTAAAGGCATTTATTTATTTATTTATGTTTTTAACCAACAATATACCGGGTGGTCCGAATTGTACTCCGAAAACTTCGGTAGTATATTCTACAGATACAATAAGTAAAAAAGTTCGAATAAATGTATGTCCTAAAATGCTTAGTTTCGGAGATACAGGGTGTCGAAGTTTCATTTTTATTTCGAATTTTTCCAAATCATTTTTGAAGCAACGTCAATATTTGGATGAAAATTGGTATCTGGGAGTTTTTGATATGATAAATTTGATTTTGATGTTAATATGACTCCTAATTCTAGAGGGCGCCACATACATATTTTTTAACTGATTTGAAGGGTAATAAACGCAGTAAATGTATATCTTTTTATTCAGTAGATTTATACAGGTACGGACGAAAAGTTATTACCCTTGTAACATGTAGGTGGCGCTCCCTAAAAATACGAGTCATATTGACATGAAAATCAAATTTCCCATGTCTAAAAAGTCCCAGACACCAACTTTCATCCAAATATTGATGTTACTTCAGATATTATTTGGAAAATATCGAAATAAAAATGAAATTTCTACACCCTGTATCTCCAAAACTAAACATTTTAGTACATACATTTATACGAACTTTTATACTTATTTTTATCTGCAGAATATGTTGGCGAAGTTTTCGGAATACAGTTCGGACCACCCTGTATATTGAAATTATATTAAATTATTGTGCTTTTTATCAGGACTTTAAGAACAAAGACCAATTTTCTTAAAAAATTACGAGGGAACAAATATAGCAGAGAGTCTAGACACTTTGGAGTCTTTCAAGACTTTAATTTGATTTCATTTTATTGAAGAGAGTTAAAACTAGCACTAAATTCCTTAATTTTAATTACATAAATTCTATTCTGTCTCTCGTTTGCCGTTGGGATCAAAACAAATAAAATGCAATTTTAAAAACAAATAGTCTGGCTTCTTGGTCAGAATAAAAACTAATTTAATTTCTAAAGTAGAAAAAATCTTACGCCGAGTATAAGTGGGAAAAAAAGAGTGAGTTTGAGCTAAGAAAAGACCACAAAAGGCAGAATTTTTCCTCAAAACTAACAGAATGCCGCTTTTCTTTCTGATGAGTAATTAGATTTTAATGAAAAAATTAATTGAAGCAAAGAAAATTTCTTTTGCTTTGTGGAAACGAAATTGTAAAGAGAATTAGCACAAGTGTTCTAGAAAGATTTTTTTCTGTCTCATAACTTCTGTGCCGATAAAATCTTTCAACTCTTTTTTTTTTGAGCTACTTGACTATAACTTTATATATGAACACAAATTATATCAACTGCTGTTAAAGAATTGGTTATCAATTAGAACGTGATTTTTTCTCTCGTAAGTTTATTATTAACATCAGACAAATAATACAGGGTGAGTCTTAAGTAAGTGCAAATATTTTTAGAGGTATTATAATTCGACCTCAGAAACACGTCTCTCAGTTTTACTTTTCGCGATTTTTTTTTGTAACTTTCTATAGTTTTTAGTTAAATGACAATATCTTGACAATATGGCAACATGGGTGGTGTGGTAGATTAAATTTGCCAGAAAGAAAACTCAGAAAAGGTCCAGTGGTTCCCAAAATTTAAGAAACAAAATATTTTGTGCGGTAATAAATATAACACCCTGTATCTCTGTTATTGTTAAAGGTATGGAGAAGGTGAAAACTGTTCATTGTAGAACTTTTTATGTAGAATACAGTGGCGTAGTCTGTTATTCTACGAACAGAACATTTTTAAAGATATTAACTAAAGTTATGTTTTCTTAATTGGAACATCCTATATATTTATAATTTTTTTTTTCACTATTTACTGCAATATTTAAAAAAATATATTATGATTATATTTAGTAGTAGACCATGATTGATAATAAAAGAAACTAAAGAATTATTAAAAGTATATACTGCTATCTGCCTCTTGTTTTATTTTGAGAGCCACTAATAAATTCTTTATATATTAGGGAAACTTAACTCTCTGCCGCTATTTGTAAATCTTGGTAGCTATCGTACCGGAACTTTTAGATATTCCTTCTGGCAAGATTGGGCTTCCCCTCACAACTTTGAAAATATTAGAGATTTGTTAAATTATTATTTCTCAAATCAATGAATTGGAACCAATGGACCCATATGATGGCCACCCTGATTCCCGGATTTGTCCGTTCTTGATTTCTGATTTTGGGGATTTTTGAAATATCAAATATATTTCGGCAACTACAACAACGTCAGACATCTGGAAAATGCTTTAATAATGCAAGCTTTTAGATATTTGCAAACCCGCATGCGTTAGAAAAAATATAACTTTAATTCATATTTTCAAAAATATTTGTTTCGTAGAAAAACAGACTACGCCACTGTATTCTGCGCAAAAAGTTTTACAATAATCAGTTTTCACCTTCTCGATATCATCGATAGTAACGGAGATACGGGGGTTGTTCCAAGTTGCAAAGTTTTCGAAAAGACCCTGTAGCTCGGAAAGGAAGGGGGCTATGAAAATTTTGTTTACAACACCTTCTGTTTGAAAAAAACGTGGGATAGGTTTGTGCAAACCGCATATTCCTATCTTGACTAATAACAAAGATACCGTATGAATTAAATCAAAATGGGACACCCTGTACTTATTTAAGACTGACCCTGTATAGTAGAAATTAAAAAAGAAAGGAAATTCTACAAAAAACTTTAAACGTTTTTTTAAATATTTTTGATATTGACTGGTTTGTTAGAAACGTTGAAAAACTCAGTCATTCCAAAAACAAAAATTGGTTTGATATTTTTATTTTAAGACGATAGTGTAAAAAAATATAAAAATATAGTGATGGCCGTAAATATATCCAATATAATTATTATTAACCATAAATTTCATAAAACAGAATCTAAAAAATTGATTTTATATTTCTGTTCCTTGAAAAATCCTCCATTTTTCTGTTTTCTAACCCCAAAATTAATCTTGCTATTTTCTAACAGAAAAACCAATTTAATCTAGAGAGTCAGACGAATTTTAAAAACTTAACAACGTACTAGCAAAACGTACCCCAGAAGAAATGACTGGTAAAAAGTCTTTCCCATCAAAACTAACTCTAAACTCGACTATTTTTTGTCACAAGTACGTAAAGAAAATGCAATTAAAACAGAAGAGACGACGATTCTGTTTGAGTAAATAAAAGGCCAGTTGAGTTTTCTTAGTGTTTCCACCAAAAACCAATCTCAATTCAAGTGGAAAACGCTTGCAAATGTTTGAAATAAAAGTCAAGATTTAAATATCGAAGAAAAAGCTTTAGAAAAACAATTTTTCATTTGCAAAATGTATCAACCGAATGCAGGCGTAAAGGAAATATTTATTTTCAGGAAAATGTCACTGTTTTTTCATATTTAATTCTGTAAAAGTACATCGTTTATGATGATTAACGAGGAGAATATGAATCGTGTAACACAGCACAAGCAATTTATCACCAGATCAAAGACTGACAAGGTTTTCAATCAAAATAAAAAAAAGGAAAAAAACATATTTCGAATTGATCGGTATTACGTTTCTTTAAAAAAGCTCAGCTTTGTTTATTTTTAGAGAAAAAAATAACAGTTTAAAAATTTTATTTTTCATTAACAGCTGCTGTGTTTTCTTTTCTCTATAGAATTGAAATTAAAAAAAAATGTGTATGCAATAGGAAACCTTTTAGGTTTATTTGACACAAATGATGAGTACTCTCATTGTACTAAATGATGATGTTCTTAGTCCCACGTTTATGAAAAAAACACTTATAAATAATAAAAATGTTGGAGCTGTGTTTCATCTAAGGAAATAATAATTTATAGTATGTGAACGGTGTAAGTATTAAATAAATCCCTGTGATAAAAAAGAATTGAAATAACATTAGAACATGATTCCTACAATATAAGCCTAATATAAGATAAAAATGTTTTCTTTAATGAAAAAGAAACATTAATGTTATATTTAATTAAAAAAAAAATTAAGATACTATAAATTTACTTTAGGACAACAAAATGCATAGATCGTAACTACTCCGATTCAGAAGAATCACTGCTGACAGAATCTTCCAAATTTATAGTATCCAAATCACAGGTAGATGAAGTATCCTCACATATAAGATATTTCTGTACATCATTTTCTAATATATTACTTTTTCGCGTTGTTACTGTTCTTTTTGTTGGTATAAGGGGTTCGGATGTTAATAGTTACTTCTTTAATATACCATATCCATATATTATTTTTTCCTTTTCTTGGGTATGAGGTTTTATAATAAATTGAAAGATGGAAACTTTTTTTTAGGCGACGTTTCGCTCCAACATAGTGGGCTTTTTCAGGCACAAGTGGTGTCTCATTTGACTGGAAGGTTCATCAATATCTAATAAAGAACACATTTTTTGAAATATAAATAATTTTGAGTTCTTGTCCTTTTGATCAAGCCAAGTATTAACCAGATCGGCAGTGCTTATCAATTTTACTCCATCTGAAAAGTATTATAAAATAAAGTTCGTCGCAAGCAGACGCAGGTGAACTATACAAAAATTAAAAGTGTATCAATATGACAACAAAAATATTCAATAAATAAGATATATGTTTTGATATGTTTTTTAAAAAATTAATTACTAAAATATTAATTAGTAAATTAAAAATAAAACGTAAAACTCGCTCCTTCAGTAAAACGTAAAAAATTATGTTAACAAAAATAATGTAATAAATATATTGTTTGCCAATTTTAAATTAAGATTTATTTCATAAATCCATCCCAATCTGGCAGCGCTGTCGCCATCGCTTGTCACTAAAAGTTGATCACGTACATCGGAAATTGTTTTGCAATTACCATAGTTTATAGAAAGTGTTTTGATAATACTGTGGTGGAATTAGTATTGTATTTTCATCGAAACAAATCGTTTAAATTTCATTTTTCTTTCTTCTTCTTTCTCAGCCTGGTTCCATCTAGTGTTGGATATAGGCCTCTTCTAGGTTTTTCCATGCTTCGCGATCTCTAGCCAATCTTATCCATTGTCTTCCCGCCACTGCCCTGACGTCATCGACCCATCTCTTTTTTGGTCGGCCCACACTTCTTGTTGTTCCCCTAGGTCTCTATAGGATTGCTTTTTGGGGCCATCGGTCTGGATCCTATCTTGCCACATGTCCCATCCATTGCCACTTCAGACTTGCCACTCTTTTAACGACATCTATTAATTTTGTTTTTTGATGTATGTGGGTATTCCGTATTTTTTCCCTAATGGTGACTCCCAACATGATTCTTTCCATGGCTCTTTGTGCGACTCGTAGTTGTTCTGCTGTTTTTCGTGTAATTGCCATAGTCTCTAAGCCATACGTAAGCACAGGTAGAATGCAGCTGTCGTAAGCCTTTTTCTTTAGGTTCATGAGCACCTTTTTATCCTTGAAAATATTGCTCATATTTCCAAATGCTACCTATGCCAAATGGATCCTGCGTTTGATCTCCGTATTTTGGTTTTCCTTGCCCAGCTTGATTTTATGACCTAAATATATATAATGGTCTACGTTTTCAATAATAACGTTGTCAACGGTAATCTTATGGATATAATTTCATTTTTACAGAATTTAATTTAAATTACTTTCTATTTTGAGTTCAAACTTCTCTTTGCTGGAATTACCAAAAAAAAAAAATTGGTGAGATACCAAAAAAATACTAAAATATAATCATGCGTGGTGTCTGACATTTAAACTCAATTATTTTTGGTCTGCTTGAGTGAACAAAACGTTTTTTAGCTTAAAATTATAACGAAGAACCTGAAAGACTTTAAAGAACAAATTCAGTCCACTGCACAATTATTATTCCTGTTATAGAAACAAAATACATTTATCTTTAATGCGTACAATGTATCCCCGTCTTAATTCCTACATAAAACTGCCCGAAGTAAAATGTATTTTACAATGAGAACAAAAGAACGAAATTAAATGTGGTGCTTTGTCGTGCCACGGAACAAAAACGACGTCATAGTAGGCGTAGAAATAACATTTGAGTTTAAGCTTTATACCTTGAAAACGTATTGATATAGTCTATAAAATGAATAACTTTGAATTTTGACCATTATTTTTTACAACATGGCAAATATAATCCGTCTATCAAAAAAGTTACTGATATTCTTTAAATTGAGTGCCAGTTCTTCCTCTTCTTGAAAAAATCAACACGAAATGTCATAACTGTCAAAAGTAAAATGTCATCAGCTTTTGACATTTCTAAATATCAGACCTATGCCGTCTCTAATAGAACAGCCTCGGAGCGAAATTTATGACGTCACGCTAGTTAGATACTACGGATTAATAAATATGTTGTAGAATACATGGAAAACATAATTATTCCTTGTATTTTTGGTTTGTATTTTAAAAATGATATAGTTTACATGAAATATACATAATATACAGTTAATAAATACAATATATATTTACCTATTTGTAGTAATAAATACTTTGGAAAATAAACTATGAACGATACAAATGCAGCAAATGTTTAACAATATACAAATAATGAATAGGTACATAAGATAATGGGTAAAATGTAAAATATATTTTAAATTTTGTTTTGGTTTGAAAATCGATCTAATTTAACAAAAAAACATTCAATATCTACTATAGTACAATTCTTTTAAAAGTTCCTCAATATGGCCGACCTAGTTACGAAAATTGGTAATTTTTTTTTAATGAAAAATAAGTTGGCGTTAGCGAATTACTCTTTGGTTATCAATAACATTTTCCAGGATTGTCAAGTTGACGTTAAAGTTAGGTTATTAGGTGGTTGTCATAAATCATAAATAAAAACATAGATTATTGAAATTATTTATTAAGAATAAAGGTATTTTACCGCAGATCCGAAGAGATTTTACTTAAAGGTGTTTTATAAAGTTTCTCAGTCAGAATATTAACTCCCCTGTTTCTTATATTTCAGTTAAAGGGACGTAAGAACTATAGGAAGTGAATTTTTGTTTTCATGTTTTGACGATATCTGAGAGTTCCTAGAATTATCAAGATTATTGAATAATTATAGTTGTTTAATAAGTGAAATTAATAGAAGACTTGGAAGTAGGATGACGCGTTTCATGTTATAGTTTATAGATCACCCCATTTCTCTTAATTTGTTTTTATTTCAGTACAGTTAATCACAAATTGAATTGATGTGTGCAAAAACAGCTATATATTTTCAAACATCTTATTTAAATAGTTCTTCTATATACTGTTAAACTGTATCAACTACAAAGTCTTTAGCGAAAAGTTACCTATAAGGTAATACATTTTGTAGATATAATTTATGAAAATTTGTATATAAAGATTAGAACACAATCCTCTGAGGGAGAAAGAAATACTAAAAAACTCATTAAATATACTTTATTAAAAATAACAACATACAAAAACATCCATGCAAACTGTAATAATCAGAACGTTATTCATATTTACCTTTATTAAATTTGTGTTTACACTCTTCTCAGGAAAGACAGAAATGTTTGTTTAAATATTAACTTATTTTAAATTGCCAGAAACACATCAGAATACGTCACAACCACAACTATAGGTTTGGAATCAGTACTAAATTTTATACCTAATAAGTGATGTGTCAACTAACAAGTATAGGATAAAAAAGAATTATTAATATAGAGTGTACTATACAATGTCCTTCTGCTTATTTATGAAATGACTTTCCTTTCAAATGTGAGGAATACCAGTAAAATAAAACATAATCTTTGGTTTGGTTTGGTGTTTGATATTCTAACTACATCTATTACAAACCTTAAGTGGTTTTAGTGAGTAACTGTATTTTTTATTATTCTTTGTGTATCCTGTAAAGTAAAAAAACATTTCAAGAAATATAAAAACAATGCAATAGATATCAAACAGATTCATAAAAACTACTTACAATTATTGTACCTATTATATATTTCAAGTGTTATTTGATCTTTGGTCCCATTACCAACATTACCTTATTTAGGTCTTCTCTACTAACTCAACTTTTAAACCTGTTTTAAACCTTCTTTATATTTTAAAACTGATTTACAACAATCTCAAATGCCCGCGCTGTTTCCTGAAATTGAAATAAAAGTTTTAATCTATTTATTATCATATACATATTACAAACCTGAAAATTACTGATACGAGGAAACTTCTCAAAATAATTAGAGACCTTTTTACAGACATCTGGACTAATTTATTTTCACGAATTTGCGGACGAGTCAATGTTTTCTAATACGTTTTTAAGCGTTTTACACATTTTGAATATCTTCCAGCCTATTCCTGTCAGTTCTTGATCGGTGAAAAGATTATTTATAACTATATAATTAGTACTGCAGGCTGCAGGTTAAATAAAAGAACAAAATCATGTAGAATTTGTGAATAAAAACTCAAAAAATAATGAAAATATTTAGAAAAAGGAAACGTAAACGTCAATGTCAGCCAAGTATCAGAGTTCAATTGGATTTACCACAGATTATCAATTTGAACTACAGTCGATTCCAATCTAGAGATTTTCGTTTTTTAAGCCTCCCATACTGAAGTCCGCCATATTGGAAAGTTTTAAATGAATACAAGTATAATAGTGATGTAAAATATTATTAGTTGCATTTACAAAATTTATATGTATATTTTCCAAGTATCAATGTTCGAAAAATTATATTTGCAAATAATACAATATCATAGAAAAAAAGGCGTCAGCGATGGCTATGCTTTATTTCATCGCTGTCATTTTATATGTAAAATTATTCTAATTTTTTTTATTTTCTTGGGATTTAGGTTAGGGAAAAACGCTGATTAAGTTTTCATTTGGTTTTTCATTATTTTTATTTGGTTAAAAAAAACGTTTTGGCTAACAGTATAGCATTCATCAGTGTTGTGTCATATGAAAAAAATAGTGTCGAATATAATCCAAAAAATTACATATAAAATATTCACACCACACACCACATAATGTTCAGTGCAATTAATAAACTAATATAAACTTGTCAAAAGATGACCACATATTTTTTTTAAATTATTAATCTTAACACTAAAACTATCTACATTGACTATGGAGTACGATTTCAGCCATCATAGTCAATGTAGATAGCTTTAATGTTAAGAATAATAATTTTAAAAAATATGTGGTCATCTTTTGACACGTTTATATTAATTTATTAATTGCAGTAAACATTAGGTGGTATGAATCAGTGTTAAAAGGTTAGGTTAGGTTAGAATCAGTGTTAAAATAACAAGTTTTTTATAAAATCTCTTCATCATGTATTTTAAACTGAAAAAAAATTGGGCCCCAGCACGCCATAAGCGTTACAAGGTTACAAGATTTCACAACGTCAGTGAAAGCCAAATAGAAAGCCAAATAATTTAGATACAAATTGATTAAAAAATCATATAAACTTTTTTTTTTATTTTTAACATCTAATTTTCACAAATAGCACTTTGCAATCCGCTACTATAAGTAATAATTATAAATAATATAAAGTTCCAAATGATCTAAATTAAGCATTATTGGTACAGCTGGAACAGCTAAAATTTATAGGTCATTTTATGTATTTCGTTGTGCAACAATATTCCCAATTAGTAGAGTAGTAATTTTAGATTATTTTAATTTTAACGTATTTTTACAATAATAAAAATTCACCGAATTATAGTCGAAAATTTATATTAAATCCAATTAACACAGTAAGCAATTCATGAAAATATTTAGCGAAAGATTATTTTTACAGAAAATGCAATGATTCTGAAATTCTAAAATAACTGAAAAAGAAACGTAATAAAAAAACTAATAAAATTTTCTTTTCGCGAATATCTTTTCTTTATAGTCTCTTATGTAAATTGGGGAAAATATACAATAAAAATCAACATTTTTGTTCAAACTTTTGTCAGAATGAATATTTTTCTTAAATGTATGTTTTTTATGTAATGTCTGTAGCTTTCTGGAGAAAAAAAGATCTTTCTCTCTTTCTTCTTATTTTAGAATAACTTTGTTTTTTTCAATGGCCGTTAAACTAAAAAAAACATACTAAAAACAAAATAAAACACTAAATCATCACAATACACCAAAACTGAATAATATTTAATAATAAATTATGTAAAATATATAATTTATTAATTGTGATTAATAAAATTGCGTTCATCTCATCAAGGAGGCCGAATTCGACAAAATATCAAGAAATAACTTTTAATTGGCATTAAATACTACAAAATTTTTATATTAAAAGAAAAAAGAAGTCAGTGGCGCACATGTTTTTTTTTGAAAAATATTCCAGTGATAACCCATATGCACATCCATGATGAATCTATCGACACTTTTTAGCATTAAAATATGTAACTTTTACTCTCAAAATTTCATTCGAATCACTAAGAGTACTTAGAAGAAAATCTTAATACTTAATAAATCGAAAGATTATTAAGACTTTAATACCCTGTAGCTACGAAACAAAGCAGAATCGGACCTATGTTGATAAGAAAAATAAATCTTATTTTTACGTGAGGAATGTCTTATAATTCTACCTTACAGTTTGCTGACGATCAGGTAATAGTGGCTAAAGGATGATCTATCGTGCCTACGTGGCTCGGAAAATACAACAAGAATATAAAAATTGGGACCTCACCAAAAAAATAATATACACACACCGGAAAAGTCTAGGGATATTACAATTTTATCCAGCCATCGTCAGTAATTTTATTATTTGCATTTCTGATATAATAAAATTAAAATAAACGAATAGTTTACAGGACGTATTGGAAATAAAAATGCGAAATTTACCGAATTTTTCAAATTTACCTTGATTTTTATTGAACTCAAAAAAATACACACATTTTTTTTAATTCTAAGCTGTGAATTAAAAAAAAAAGATAAAACCATTTTTACTTAATGAAGGGCCTCCTCTACTGTTCATTACAGCCCTACATCGTCTCTCCATGCTCCTGATCAGGTTTTCGATCTCTTCTTGAGGTACAGCCTGCCACGCTGCATTCACGATCCGAACCAGATCCCTACGAGTTTCACGAGGCATACCCATTCTCAAAATTCTTCTTTGGACCGCGTCCCATACGTGCTCGAGATCAGGAGATTGTGCCGGCCAGGGTAAGATGTTTAATTGATGAGCATTGATAAACTCACTTACCACTCTGGCTGTATGAGACCGTGCATTGTCATGCATGAGAATGAAGTTTCTCCGAAAATCATTAGCATATGGTACCACGACAGGCTCAAGAATTAAATCACGATATGTGATTCCTATTAGAAACCTTTCAAGAAAAACGAGATCGGTTTTTCGGCCTAACTGGACTCCTCCCCAGACCATAACTGTTCCACCTTGATAAGGGTGCACTTCCTGAACATAATCCAACCGAATAAAATTTCCCGGTTCTCTCCATATTCTAAGCCTTCTCGAATCTGGATGAATTCCAAAGCGTGACTCATTCGTGAAGAGAACATTGGCCCATTGTTCATTCGACCACTGAACATGATCTTGAGCCCACAAATATTGTACCTCTCGATTTCCTCTCGTTAAGGGTTGAGCTCTCCAGGGGCGTCTGCTTCTTAAGTTGACCTCTCTTAATCTATTGCGAACAGTGTCAGGACTAACGGTTACATTATGTGTTTCCCGGAGAATTAAACTAAGCTCTGGTGCTGTAAGAGTCGGTCGGCGTCGAGCACTTAATTGTAAAAAATGATCTTGCTGAGGGGTAGTAATGCGATGTCGCCCTGTGTGCCTTTCAGCAACATCACTAATTTTATGATAGCGTGCATTTAATCGCGATATTACACTTTGCGTTGTATTTAATGCTCTAGCTACGTCGATTTGGCGTATTCCAGCTTCTGTTAAGATGTCTACGCTCCATAATGTCGTTTAATACTAAACAGAGTTATTTGAATGAATTCTGGCCAGTTATCATAAAAACATAGCCAGTACAGGTTAAATTCGAACAATTGATGCTAGGTGCTTTTTATACATTTGACAAAAAATGCACAAACAGTTCTGCAAATATCCCAAATTTAGAAATAACTAGTGTGACTACTTCGTTTCAATCGAAGTAGAAAGAATCGGCCTACAAATATGTGGTTGTTTATTCAAAACATTTATTTTTAACTTTAATAAAATGATATCCCTAGATTTTTCCGGTGTGTGTATATGACACAATAATTAAGAGTGGACTACTGTATGATGAGATGGACTACTGTATGTAAAAGAATAGAGGCAGGTGAAATGGGCGTATTTAGGCGGTCTCTCGGGGATATCCAGACTAGAGAAGAGGGAAATGAAGATGTCAGAGCGCTAATGGGAGTAAAAAAACTGCTGACAAAGGAAGTCGAAGACAAGCTGTATGGAAGTCGAAGACAAGCTATGGTATGATCACTTGGTACCCCCATACCATAGTAGAAGGAAAAAAGTAGTTGCACTCTCCCAAATATTTTCTGCCAGTTTTTACACTCTCTCGAATATCGGCAGATTGCAGAGCGTTTCAGTTGAGTTCCGTCCGTCGACCTGCGAGGTTCGAGCGTTGCGTCCCAGCACAGAGACGGATTGACAAAAAATGAGTGCCTTACTGTATGCAGTAATAATTCAAAAAATTGTGCTTTGAGTTTTTTTTGAGAGTCATTTGTGATATTGTTTTTGTTCAGGTTAATGACTGATTGCTACCAAGTAATTTGATATTATTTTCATTTAAACCTCTGCTATTTACTGCTAGTACCGAAAGTACCGAAAAAAAAATGGAAATCCCAGTTCCTTAGAGGCATGGTACCGAAATTACCGGTTCCGAAAAACAGCTCCGGTTCCGGAAACGCTATAACGTACCATAACCGTGAATCGCCCTATACAGGGTGAGTCTTAAATAAGTGTAAATATTTTTAGGAGTAGTATATTTTGGCCACAGAGATATGAGGATTTTTTGCGCAATTTTTTTTTTCAAAAAAAATCTGGTATTTTTTTTTCGGTTCATAACCGGAAATTCCCGGTTCTTTTGAGAGGTTCTTTCGGTACCTTCGGAAAATAGTGAAGCTATTTCTTATTGTTCTTGCTTCTTTTCTCTTCTGAAATTTCTGTAATGTTTATGGTTTATTTTTAGCAATTATTGAAGTTTAAATATGTTATTTTATTATTTAGTACAATGTGTTGTTCAATGTATTAGTTATCCAATGAAAATCACCTAACAAATATATTACTACAAAACAAACACATTGATGCTAAAATTAAACTTATTTTAAATTTAAAAAAAATGTAGAAAATCTTTGAAATAGATAATAATATAAAAATATGTCATTATATATTTTTTCCGCATTTCTTCCCATCAGAAGATTTTCAGATACGGAAGAATTGTTACTTACACGAAATGTGAAAATATTCTGTTTTCAAGCAAATTTTTACTCGATGATCAATTTTTTTTTATTTTATTGTGAACTCATATTTTCCTAAATACATCTCTGTGAAACTATAGCAAGTGCCACGACTATACTTTGCCTAGTTATAGACCATGACTATACAGCTAGGTCAGTGGTCACGGGATGCGAGAACAAGATCATATAAAGTGACAGAAAAAGAACAAAGGATTTGACAAGGAGTAAAGCTACTAGTTTCCTTATACTATGCCCATACCTTAGAAGAAGAGGAAGACCAAAGAAAGCCTGGATGGAAGGTATAAATAAGACTATGAGTGCCAGAGACCTGAGAGATGGATATGTCCATAGATAAAAGAAAATAATCTTCTATTAAGATAGATATGAAACTTAATAGTAAAATTTTGGGTCAAAGCGCCCCTCCGTGTTCTTAGTAGAGACTACGTTTAACCCAGCGCCTTCGCCTTTTCTGCTGTAAATATTTTTTATGTTTATATTTGATTTCAAAGGATTTAGTTTTAAAGTTACACTGATATATTAGTATATCAGAGTAACTTTAATAAAACACAAGAATATATATATTTTACAGTTTATTAAATATAAATTTTGACTACAAGGTAGAAAATAAATCACAATATTTGATAAAACTTATAAGTATCCTATTTTTACAGTTAATAAATAATAAAACTATTTCTGACGTATGATACATATATACCTATGATATTTAAAATTTAGATAGATAGAATATTAAAAAACATACCGGGTATTTGCAGACGCAGGCCCAAATTCAATAAAAACCAAAATTTTTCCTGCGAAAATCGGGCTTTTTTCACAGAAAAGGTATTTTTTGATTTATCAACAATCATTGTCAAATTGACAATATACAGGGTGTTTTCTAATTAGTCTAAAAAATTGTGGTGTGATTCCTCATGTGTTCTTAAAACAATAATTATATAACCATTAGGTCTAAAGTACTTCCTTTCTGATCTACAGTTGCCGAGAAAAAAATTAGCCGTTTAGCCGTTTTTTAACGATTTTTTATTTTTTAGATTAATTAGGAAACACCCTGTATATGCATATCACAGGCAACCAAATAAACTATTAACCTCTAAAAATTATTTTTCCTACCACTAACGACATACCGTGTTTTTAGTGAGTACTAAATTATTTTATCAAAATTTCACCATATAAGTTTCCAGGCAATGGATATGTCTCGCTCCAGTTGGACCATTTAATATTTTAGTATTTGTCTGGATTGAGATAATCCCAAAAGGCTTAACTAAAATTTGTTTACTATCCTGTCATAACTTTATTATTGATGAAAGTGAATTTAAATTTAAATACTGTAAATTATTTATTAACTTTTAAACCACCGAATTAGTCAAAATTGAAACAAATATTAAATAACTCAAAACCGAACAATACTCTCATTTAGGGTACACTAAATTTAAATCATTTAAACCGTACTTTTACAATAACAAGCCGAATTATCGCGCATATTTCGTATAAATTTATATTATATTTGGCCGAATTAACATATATAATTTCGACACGAATGCTGGCCGTTGATAATTTTGACACAGCCCGATGATTTTATTTATCGAAAATGTAAAAAATGGCCTTTCACTAAATCCCAATCGATATATATCATTGTAACCGGTCCACTTTTCGCTGGCATCCCCTATTTTAGAACAATCGATTCAGAATTGAAAAACTGTTTTCCATAATTGTTCGGTTATTTTCCGGGACCGGGATGCAAATTTTATTAGTGGACCAAAAAGCAATTTGGGCCATTAGTTTTTATTATATTTTCATCTCGATAATCTCCAGGTAGATAGGGCATATACAGGGTGTCCCAGACTGAGCGTGAATTAGAAGTTTCTAGAGAACTACAATATCCTCGCGATTGCCTTGTAGCAGTAGATTATTTTTCTTGATTTTAACAAGTAGTCTATGACTTTAAACGTCAAGTGATGTAAAACAATAGATCTGGCCATGCTATATTGTGATACGTTGTTCAAAAAACAGTAAGTGATCATCATTTCCAAGGCAACTTTTCGCTGCTTTTTTTTTCATCGATTATGCCGGTATATTATTAATATCAACTACTACAAACATCACTAAAGAGCGAAATTACGAGATATTTTTATAAATACACTTTTTAAACGCTTAAGCAGCAGTATATTTATAATATAGGAAATTCAAATAATTCGTTTTCTGACAGATGGAAATAAATTGTCTGACTGTTTGACACTTAATGTCAAAGGAAGCTAGATAAAATCAAGAAAAATATACGTTTTCAAACTAAATCTTAAATAAATTAAAAACGATTTATTTTAGGTATAGGAACATGTATAGTTAAAAAGTAACAAATCATAGACTTAAAATAAAATATAGACTGAGCATATCATTCATAAATAACTGGAACATGCGGTCAGACAATGTCTTGTTATTGTTGTGTTATTGTTTTAGGTTATAACGAGTGCGACACGAGCGATAGATAGGTTGTCTCTGTCGTAACGGTCGTTCCCTGACGACTCTGCCGAGAAACACAACACTGTCTTTCGTTTCTCAAGTACACCTAACTCTCGGTATCATAGCCGGGTAATTTTTTATTTTAATGAAGCTATAATTAAATTAAAAATATATCGTATTTAAACTTTTTTATATTTTATTAAGATTTAGGACAGGTTTAAATAAAAGTTTAGAAAAAACGTCTTAGAGTCCAAAAAGGATAAAAATAATAAAATACACGTTATAGAAGAAATTTTATAATCGAAATTACGTAATTTTTGAAATTAATAATAAATTATTAATTTTAGTCAAACATTTACAACCCCTAATATTAATCAAAACAGGATCTATTCCACAGATATAATAAAATCGGCGACAGGGGAGAGAAAAAAATGTGATTGTTGTAATTTTTTTTCTGGTTAAGTGATGTCTTATGTAAATTAGAGAAAACATAAATCTGTTCCATTAAAGCAAGGAAGGTGATAGGAAGTGGATAAAATGAAAACTACATTTATTTAACTCGGTACTGTCTTTATTATACCGGGTGCGTCCCAAAAGTGGCTCATCCCCATAATTTTTTTTTAAGAAATTTTCAAATAAAAAAACAAGATTTAGTATGTTAGTATATGACATAAATTAGGATTGATTGACGCATTCAATTGTTTTTGGTCACTTCCTGTTTGGAAATGACTATAACTTTTAATTTTTGAACGGCACCCTCGGTATATTTCTACTTTATTCGATAGAAAATGACACTCTGAATAGAATGACAATCATTATCATATGTCAACTTTTGATATTTTCGCATATGGTTTAATTGTAATTGTAACACGCGGTTCATAACGACAATTTGACTCGAAATACCAAGTGTGTGGTATCAATATATTCATAAAAAAATGCTTTTTCCAAATATGCTAATGAGTCAGCCTTGTTCCATTTGAAAAAATTGACATATGTATGATTAAAAATACGATTTGTACATCTTTTAACCGGCCTAGACAAGACACGAAACCCATTAGACGATCAAAACCATTTTTCCAAGGCTCCTTGATTAAAAACTTAGTGTTTTTTAACAACACCATGGCACCCTGGATTGAAATTTAAAATAGGATTTGTTTTTAAGCGACAATGTCAAAAGTTGACATATGATATGTCATTCTATTCAGAGTGTGATTTTTTATCGAATAAAGTAGCAATATACCGAGGGTGCCTTTAAAAATTAAAAGATGTAATCATTTCCGTGAAACAGGAAGAGACCAAAAACAATTGAATACGTCAATAAATCCTAATTTATGTCATATACCTACTAACATACAAATCTGTTTTTTTTTATCTGAAAAAAAATAAAAAGTTATAGGGGTGAGCCACTTTTGAGACGACCCGGTATATTAAAAATATTGTTTCATAATGTAATATCATTTTAAAATTCTTGTATGTTATTTTAGATTCTGAAGATAATTTTAGAATAAACCGGAATATATTTTTAATAAAAACATTATTAATTATTAACAGGGTTATAATTATGATTTTGTTACAATGTAAATAAGTAAATAATGTAATGTAAGAGAAAAAATTCAGATTTTACATTTTACTAAAATATTATCTAAATAAGCGCCTTTCTACAACAACGCCATTGACTCCTAATGGGTAAATTGAGAGTTGCCTACCGGTCAAAAGTCCTTTCAAGACTTAACTGGATTATTTAAGTCAAATTTCTTGCAAATTTGGCACTGGCGAACCATATTTTATAGTTCTTGAACAGAAAAAGTCAATAAAATAAACACTTAAGGACTACAAGCTAAGAAAATGCGTTAATACAGCCGGGGAGATAGCGGCAACAAAGCTTTACCGCACACGTCCGACACGTACTACAAGGTAATAAATGAATGAATAGGCTCCCTCGCCTCTAATCGGTGTTGTCATATTGTAAAGAACTTATCCTTTTTAAACAGTATCCGACTTATAATTTAGTAGTATAAGGACTATTTAATACATCTATGGAATATTAAAACCTACTTTATTAAACTGTAGTATTAATATCTCAATATATGTGTATAACAAGAAAAAAAATATTGATAATATTAAAGACGTGACAACATAGGCTGGATCAGGAAGGCTCAGTCGACTGTACCCAGAAGTAAACATGTGTACAAAAAAGAATGTTTGTCCGGGTTGAGATGTAAATAGTGTAGTCTATATTTTATTTTAAGTCTCTGTAACAAATTGAAAAACCTTTTCACCTATTCACTAGTGAAATAAAAAAGTGGGTTTTTATTTGAAAAAAATGATTTATGATAATTTTTTAATCGGTCATTTCCATGACAGCTACCACCATTACTCTATGACATTTGAACAATGTAATTTTGCAGCAATTAACTAAATTATTTCTTTCAGTTGATAATTTGTGGTGTATGGTCCATATGCATCATATACAGCACTCCCAAATTCTATTGGGGAAATACCGTCACGGTAGGCACCGACTCAAATGAGGAGACAGTGTGTGTCTTGAACAGACAGCTCTACAATTCAGAAGTGTTCGACATGGTCCATTTCGTACTCTTTTACGTACTACCTTTAGGAGTAATGTCGGTAAGTAATGATATAGTTTATGTAAATACCTATATCTTTATTACAAACTGATATTTATCTATAATTTCCATAGCCATATTTACTATAAGGAATACAAAAGCATTTGATAGGTGGTGTCATTTGTTTTATATTTTTGTTTGCATTCAGATTTGAAGTATTTTCTATATATTTTAATATTTTTCTAGATTTGAATATGCTATTTTTCTACTCTTTTCCGTTGAATTTATATTCTATAAAATCTAGTATGTGACCGCTTTGAATTGACGTCAATTATTACAAATAAGCTAAAAGCGCACTTGACATGAGCTGTCAATTATTGCGGAAGATAGCGAACTTCCAAATCTGATTTATTTACAAAATAATTTTTGAATATTTTTTTCCGTGAATTTATCCTATGTTTTAATAGTTATTTTTTATACAAGAGGATAAAATGGTATTTTATTGTTGTGTATAAAACAATATTTTTTTTCTATAGCGAGTTACCTTTTAAAAAATATTCAGAAATTATTATTTCAAGGAATTTATTACGAGTAGAAAAAATATTGTGCTGGGTTGGTGTTGGTCTCTATGTAATTTGACAAATAAATAAAGCTGTCTCTTTAGTTGTCAGTTTTGAGTCACTATTTTTTACTTCTCTTTCGTGTCGATTGGTGATTGAGTTGGAGCCAAAAATGGCTCACAACGAAATAAGTAAATTACCAACAGATATTCAGGCTGAGGCGACAAACGCCACATCCAAACTACTTCCATTTAAATCCCGAATAACTTATGAAAAGGAATACAAAAATTTTTAAAAATGGAAGCAATTAAAAAACGTCCGAGAAGAAATAAAGTTTTTAACCTATCCTCGCTGTTAAAGTATCATTTAATTTACCTTTGCGGTTAAAGTACTCCCAAGTAGCATTTGGACGTTATCTAACGTCGGGTATACGTCGCGTTCAATAAACCCGACGTCGAGTACCAACGTCGGTTCGACCGCCTGACGACCCTTATTTGCACCTAAATGGGGAATACAGATTCGGGTCGCCTCGACGTCGGTATCTGACCTAATAGGGAATGTAATCCTACTAATTACCAACGTCATATTACGTTGGATTTTAGTTACTTAAAATTCGTCGCTAAGCACTTACGTTACGTTTGGTTACATATTCGCTACCAAGAATACATAAAAACCTAACCAAACTACCTAATTACAAATGGATTCATAATCACTCCTCAAATATAACTATAAGTGCCTATCTAATTTCATATTATAATAATTCTGAATCATTAATCCAGACATCAGTTTTGTCAACGGAAGTCACTTTTTTGATATATCTGATTAAAATACTCCGAAAAACAACGAGCGCCTTTAAAATTAGGTAGATTTATGAAATAAAAATATCTATAAAAAAGTAACTCGCAATTTTTTTTTTTAATTTTCTAGCTGGTTTAATCATAAAACTGTACTGTGGTTCCCCCCAAACTCAACCTTATCAATATGATTCTACTAGAAATCGAAATGTGAATATAAATTTTAAAAACATAAAACGATTTTAAAATGGCTGACAATCTGATACTTGTTAAGAATGGCGGATTTCTGTGTCCGACTTAATATGAACTACCAATATACCAATTCCGACCGGGTCTCCAACATTAGTCGTCTCACACGACCGAAGTCATCAAACCGGACGACCGGCAATCGTATTATGACGTATATAATTCCAACGTACGCCACGTAACCTCATTTTGCGTATCAGTGATTTGTGGATTTGTGCAACTATATTTTAGTTTTTGTTTTCTCCTTAAAAAAAATGGGCAGCCACTAAGCCTAACCTCATATGTGGGAGGAGGATGGGGTCTGCTGGTTTCCTAAGCTAAAAAATGAAATTAAGATGCACCAGTGTAATGCAGCATCTCTGGCGGATAAAAATCAGTTATGGGTGGAGGCAAGACATCACTACTACTATTATTATTTTGCAAAAGCCTCGACCTCTTACTGTAAAATGTAGATGAATGTCTAAATGCCTTTTTAGTGTTTTTTTAGGCATAATAAAAAAAATAAGTATGTTTACAAAAACTTTTTATTAGGTTATATTCATGATGTTCATTAGGTCGCAAATGCTACTTAATGGGTTGTATTTACGAACGTAAATAGAGATACGTAAATTAGGTTATAAATATGAACATAAAATACAACAAAATATAATTGGACGTTACTTTAGGGATTATCAGTGAGATGTATCCTATTCGGACAACGGGTAGACGTCGGGCTAGTTCAAGTATATGTACGTCGTGCAAGCCAACGTTGGGAAATTAATAAAAATGGTACGTTGTTATTTTGTACGTCGACAGATCGTTGGATTTACCGACTCGGATCCAACGACGTCGCTTTTAATAGGAAAGCGACGTCACCGGTCGTATCACCAGCACCTGACCGAAATTTGCACAAAGTCTGACGTCGCTTCAGGTCAGATTTAGTTCGAAGTCAGATAGATGCTACTTGGGCTATTTTATCTACTATTTTTGATAGATATAAGGCAATTTTAACAGTTGCTAGGGAAAAAAAGTAATTTGTTTATTCGGGGAGGGGGAAAAATGTAACAAATCTGAGATCATTAAAATCAATCCAGCCGTTTTTGAGTTATGAATGGTTTCGCTAACACGACTTTTTATTTATTTAGATTTTAAAAAATGTTGACATATTTGTATTAATACAATGTATTTATTTTGTTCAAATTAATACTTCTTTCTATTACTTATTGATTTATCTTACTAAAATACTTTGAAATCACTTTCTCGCATGTATGCTTCAATTATAAATGTAATTTTATTAGACAAAGATTAGACATAAACACAAATTTTTAGTTATGAGAATATAATATTTTCAAAAAAAAAGAAGAAAAACATTCTATGATGATGATATAGGCGACAAGAAAAATTTTGTATTAGAGCTGAAGGCCATTAAATATCTTAGAAAATATAAACGATTACAATCAAGGTAATCATTTTGGTTAAGTACATCAAAAACGCAGCTGTTAGGACTCAGGAACAGAACAATGGATATTAATAAGCTAGTGCTCTTCCCTGTAATGAGCGGCTTATAGCATAGATATATTACTACTTGCGGGGGTAATTTGGATAGAAGGTTGGAAATATACAGTGAGAGTTACAAAGTCCACTTCATATTGTTTTTTTAAGAACTGGTTTGACTTCAGCATTACCTTTTGCTGCTATGAATGGATCAATTGATGGATATGGAATAAATTCATAAATTCTATCGAGCAAGCCGAGAATTAAATATGATTATCTCCTCAGAAAATAACTAAATGTTTAACTTTCTCTAAAGAGCCGGTAAGATGGAAACTGGTAGTAGAAAACAAAATTATTGGGCAAGTATCGCAATTTAGATACCTAGGAATAGATATGTCGCACTACCATGATCCAGAGAAAGATCTGAGAAGCCTGATAAACAGAGCAATGGCCATGTCAGGATGTTTGAGACAAATAACGTGGACAAACCCCTTCATGCGAACTGACAGCAAAATTAAAATTTATAAGACCTGCATCATACCAATAATGACATATGGCATAGGAATACGAGAGGAAACACACAAGACCAAAAGCCTATTAAGAGTCTGTGGCCGTTGCGGGTTGCAAATTAGGCACACTAAATAATTAAGTCATTTAATTAACTCGATGAATTGTTACAAACTAAATAACTATTACAAAACATAAGAATTCGGTTTCTTGGCGCGAAACGTGAATGTTGAAGGTCGAATGTCTATCCACAGAATAATCCTTCCTCTTCCTCGATTGACAGATATCAGCTGGACGGCCATTCAGGGTTGTTATTCTCCTCCCGTGGAACCAACCAATCTGTGGCGGGCACTTGCTACCTTCGGAAGTCTGCCACAAGTCGCTGAAATGAAGAACCTAAGAACCATAATGGGGAAGACTAGAAGAGACAGAATTAGAAACACAAATATCAGGCAACAATGTGGAATACAGGACGTAGTGAGATGGGGTAGGCAAAGAAAAAGACAATGGTTCGCGCACGTAAAACTCATGGAAGAAAACAGGCTACCACACATAGCTCTTGAAGGGAAACCCATTGGAAACAGACAGCCGGGAAGACCTCCAAAAAGATGGAAAGACAGTTGGTATTCCATGTCCTAAGAACTCCTACAGAGGCAACCTTAAAATTAACAGATCGAGAGATCTCAAATAAGTATAAGAAGAAGAAGAAGAATGGATCAAAAATACAAAATATTAGTCCGGCTTATTGTATACAGGTGACAGAGAGAGAGAAACATTGATATCAGCATAACCAACACGAGATACAGGCCAGAGACATTGATTTGTGATGTCACCGCAATAGTCGGGCTTTTGTATTGTGCCATATGGTACTGCATATAGTTTTTGCATAAATAATAGTATTTTTTGATAGTCTTGCCAGATATAAATATGAAAAATATTATACACAAAGGTATTAAAAAATAACATTAACTTTTTATTGCGTCAAAGTTATTGAATAGCATTAAAATTTAGATCTAAAACACGAATATTAATATGAAATAAACAACAGCATAAGATGAACAGAATAAAATCCAGATAATAAAAAGCATGTCCTAAAATTGCGCTGGCGAGTATTTAGCAACTAGTAATAATATACCTTGTGATAAAGTTTCCAAATAAATGTCCTAAAACGCTTAGTTTCGGAGATACAGGGTGTAGAATTTTCATTTTTAATATTAAAAAATTTGAAAACTATACTTTATCGACAAGTTAAGAAAATGTATTGTATATGATAAGGGCAGAATACATTTTAAAGTTTAATTAAAAATAATTGTAAACATTTGCCTGACATGTTAATAAATGTGGATATCAACTATTATCATTAAGTAATTTGTAGTTCGATGTTCATCAAGTGACCATCTCCATATATCGTAAATAAAAACATAAAGATATAATTTTTTATATAAAATACTGAAATAAAGTACAATTCATTTAATTTCTTTAAAATATATTGCCATTTCATAATAATAATATATATTTCATAATAATAATAATAATTTTCAATATTTATTTCATCCTGAATTTCCAAATCTTGTTTTCTTTCATCGGGATGTTTGGAAACATGCACAGTTATATAAGAGAGTTGATTTGGAAAAATTGTAGGCACATCATCTTCTGTAGGTTTTGGACGTGACCTAGTTACAGTTAATATTGTTGGGAAAGAGAATGTAGACAGATCCTGAGTACTTATTATAATTGCTGCTACAAGGCACAGGCACAGAACAATGTCGCGGTATTTTTTATTTCGCAAAGAAAAAATAAAGAAACGAAAACTGTTTTACCTAAAAATACACGTCACTTACGTTGGTTTAACACTATACACTAACACTAACGCTATTAATTGTTTTTATATAAATTCCCCAACTTTTTCCTATTCCGGACACACAGCCCGCATCGCCGGTATTACTATAATTTTTACCGAAAGTATGATTTTTTTCGCGGGTACGATGTTACGAATCGGATCTAGATAGTTCACTATTCACTCAGAGTACACTCAAAATTATTTAGTATAATTTTATTAGCATAGAAACGCGTAAAAAACACAGATTTGTTGCGAAACTAATGAAAACAATAGGTTTGTTTACGACTACTAATTCTCGATTACTTCGGTAGAACTGTCAAAACAGTCAGGCCTTGAATATGACGTTAGCCACGATATCAGTGATAAGTGACTGAGAGAAAGAGAAACATTGATTTCAGTGATAATCATAGTAAAGTTGGAACTAAAATGTAATTTCCACATTTTTGTAGCATGAATATTGAAGAAAACCCATCAAAATAAAGGTTACCTTCCCAAGCAGCATTTGGACGTCGGGACAACGTTGTGTCACGCGACCAAACGTCGGGGTGCAACGTCGGCACAACCTCGTGCCAACCCTAGTCTGCACTAGTTTGGAGAATAATTTTTGGGTCGAAACGACGTTGGATACCGACGCTAGCTCGAAGCCTAATTTAGTACAAACTGCAACGTTGTTTAAAATCCTAATTCACAGAAATACAAAACTAATATGGCGTCTAAGTCGCGTTTTATCCTAAATTGGGATAATTATAGTAAAAATATTATTTTTATGATTTAGTTAGAGACATAAGTCAGATGGCAGTGAAGGAAAACAAAACAAAAGTATTTAAGTGTGGAGGATGTTTGAAGATCATAATTATTGAAACACTTTAACCGACTCTGTAACTCGTTACCCAAGGCAAAAAAGTTAAACGCAAACAACTTTATTGATAAATGTATTGTTTCTACTTTGAAAAATACTAATGGGCTTTAAAATTAAAGAAGTTTTAAAAATTTTCTTGAATTTTTTTTTTTAGTAAAATGAGAATAATTTATTCGCAGTCGAAAAAATTATTTCCGCGTGTTTTTTAGGGTCAAATATTTCAAGTTAATGTATTCAAAAAGCAGGAATTGCTATTTTAGGAACGAAACATTTTCTTATTTAACAACATGGCGGCTTTCACTTTGTTGTTTTGGAGATTAAGATGGAGTAGTTCGAGTAGTCGCATACTGGACTAATAAAGTCGCAGTTCGGCCGTAACAGGTAGTATACTAGTCGCAAGATTGCCTAATTTAGTCATCCTAGAATCTAGCTTGTGCCGCCCTCTATAATCTAAATAAACCAGGGAGTGGATAAACTATCGGTAATATATGTCGATGTATTTTTAAATTTAGTTTTATATATACCTTTCTTATGTCCCATTTTAATTAAGTTTTTTTTATAAAAACAAAAACAGCACTGAACTGTCTGACTGAACAGAACAATGAAGTGAAAATTTAAGATTTAAGGTTATGGTTCAATACACTTGCAAAAAGGTAGTGATTCGACGTCCTACCAACGTAAGAATAAGGAACTCTAAACAACGTTGGAATTAGTAAAACAGACGACGTTTGCATAACGTTGGAATAGGTCCTGAAACTGACATCGGAAAACTCTATATGGTCCAACGTTGTAACTACGTTGTCCAAATCACCTAAAGATCACTTAAGCAAAAAAGGTTACAAGACAACGTTTATTCGACGTCGCAGAAGCTTCTACTTTGCTGTAGTACTAGTCCAACGTCGGCACAACGTTATAAAAACGTTTAAATTTATTTTAATACCCAAGGTAGGGAGCTAACTATTTTTTGTAACTAATCCAACGTTGTGTTTAGTAAACATGTGGTCGCAAGTCGTGAAAATGCTACTTGGGTTGTATATATAAAATTTTCATTTGCTAGGGTTCTTTAAAGTTGCAAATAAACCCTTTTTTCTCGTAAAAGTAAGTTTTATAATGATGAACAAATAAAAAATGTAAATAAAGACAATTTTTACCGTACAAAAGATGTCTCGTCTCTTCGCCATAGTTGATTACTATTATAATCAATAGCGTATTTCTTCTTAGCTCAATCTTAAATAAAGAGAAAACAGTTTTTACTATTATTTCTTTTCGTCGTTTCAGCTTTATACAATTACTTTTATTTTGTCTTTTATGTCGTCTTTCCCTTTGAATTATTTATATTGCCTTCATAGTAGATACTTTTTTTATTTATACCGGGTGCGTTTCAAAAGTGACTCGTTTCTTATTCATTTTTTCAGATAAAAAAATCGAAATCTCTATATAAAATCCTTAAGTGACTGACATACTGATTAATCATGATCCTGCTCAAACCACTCAACGTAAGAAACTCAATATTGGCATACAGGTTGATTCTAGAGTGTAGAGGTTCGCTAAGAAGGGATTTTTCGAAATTCCAGTTCCAAGAGGGTGAAACCACCCCTCAAATATTACAATATTTTTATTTAAAAAACAAGTTTCCGAAAAAACGCTTAAACACGTATATTTTAATTTGTTTTTTACATATTTTAAGATTTTTTAAAAACGTATACAGGGTGTTTCGAAAAACCTGGTCATTGATTAATCACGATCCTGCTTAAAGTGCTTGACGAAAAAAGCTGATTTTTGGAAAACAGATTGACTTTAGGGTGTAGAGGTTCGATAAGAAGGATTTTTCGAAACTCGAATTCTAAGGGGGTGAAACTATCCCTCAAATATTAAAATATTTTTTATTTAAAAACCGGTGAGTTTTTCGGAAAAACTCTTAAACACGTATATTTTATTTTGTTGTTTTACATATTTTAAGATTTTTTGTAAATTTATACAGGGTGTTTCATAAAATATGACCATTGAGTAATCACGATTCTGCTTAAACTGCTTGACGTTTAAAGCTGATTTTTGGCAAACGGATTGACTGTGTGGTGTAGAGGTTCAATAAGGAGGGGTTTCTCGAATCTCAAATTCCAAGAGGGTGAAAACGCCCCTCAAATATTACAATATTTGTTATTTAAAAAACGGTTAGTCTTTCAGGAAAACGCTTGGGGACAAGCATAATTTATTTGGTTTTTTTACATATTTTGAATTTTTTTAATAAATCATACAGGGTGTTCCAAAAAGTTGGGTAATTTCTTAACCACGATTGCTTAAACTGCTTGACGTAAAAAGCTTATTTTTGGCAAACGGATTTTTCGAAAGTCAAATTCCAACGAGATGAAACGACCCCTCAAATATTACCAAG
Organism: Sitophilus oryzae; assembly: GCF_002938485.1. Lineage (NCBI taxonomy): Eukaryota > Metazoa > Arthropoda > Insecta > Coleoptera > Curculionidae > Sitophilus > Sitophilus oryzae. The sequence goes on from NW_022146782.1 coordinate 1,392,590, forward strand.
TTATATAATAATATCGCCATATTGTTTTTTCTCATGCTGACATAAATGTGAGAAAATTTTATCCAGTTTGTATGTTAATGGAAATTCTTGCTTTGCTTTATCATCACCATTACAAATGATTAATTCGACGCGAACGAAGTCGCTGGTACACGCTAGTATTAGTATATAACAGCGTACAAACTATGCCAACAAAACCTATACCCAAGAAAATCACAAATAAAATATTGAATAAAGGTTTAAGAAAAAGAAAGATATTTATTGTTAATCTGGGTTAACAATAAAAAACAAATATTTTTTTTTTCAAATTTCGTTTTTTTTTAAATAAAAAAAAATTATAAGGCTGATCCATGTTTGAAACACACCCGGTATTGTCTTCATAGAACTTTTTTATTTATATACCAAACTCAAATAGAGTAAATACGATGAATCCCTTGATAAATAATAAAATTATTCAAGCGATCCAGATCGGGAAAAAATATGCAAATAGAAGATATACTATTCAATCTGTATTTTTTATAAATTACGAATTTGTGAATATAAACAGGTAAACTCGTAATCCCAAAAAACTCTCTGGCTTTTTGTTTGATCCCTTTCAATTTTAATAGAAGATATCGAACAAATAAGTTCTATATTTTCAGATAAAATTGAAGTGAATAAAAAAAAGCCAGAGTGTTTTTTTTTCAGTTTTGAAGAAGATATTATTGTAGAATACTTCCAGTTATAAAGCCGAAGCTAGACATGACGTTTTACCGGTCATGTATGACGGATTATATATACTAACGAATATACTGGAAGTTTTATCTGTGATTTAATCAAATATAGCATTGTATTTAGTGAAATTGAACAAATAAACCATAGTATTTTACTACGAAATTGTATTCATGGTTTAAACTTTTTTTTTCACCTTATAGACATGTTCCTGGGGTCGAAATATAACACCCCTAAAAATATTTGCACTTATTTGCTCAGACTCACCCTGTATTTTGATTAAAAGAAAATATGTAAAAGTGATAACTCTGCGTTCTGCCGGTCATGCTTAATCACGTAACTTAAAGTTTAATTGGTATAAACTATATAAACGTTTCCTTCCACAAAAGTATTTACATTGTATCAAATTTTTCTAGCATAAGTTTCAGTAAAGTTTTCTAATAAAGGATGGAATGGTAAATTTTATGCCTGAAGCTTCGGAAACAGCATATAACTTGATCGTTTTAGTTGGTCATTCTAAAATATGACATTGTTTCTTTTTAAGAAAAGAAACTTTATTGTGCGTAAATATTCTTGAAGCAACAATACAATAATTTCTATTGCTATTTACTATAATTAAAATAATAATTTTGCTGCTGATTGGTTGATGGATCTTGTATCAACTTGGTTGATGGATCTTGTTAATACACGGGAGTGTGTTTTAATAATCAATATTATTTTAATATTTGTGGTCTTGTATACTAAAATATTCACTATCGCTGGCGTACGCTGATTGTGCCGCTGCGTTAGAAAACAAATTAATTTTGGCCGTTGGAGTGCCTTTGTTCGGCGATTTCTGCATCGCCAACTATCAGAGTCGATGCACAACGTACGGCAGTCTTCTGTCTCTATCTAACCCATGGTGCGGTAGCGACGCGACGTAAGTCGAAGTTGTATCGTATTAAGGCGGGGCTTAGGCGAAATCTCCGGTTGCCTTCGCATGAAGTCGTGGAGGCTCGGTTGGCTTAGAAGTTTGTAACGTTTTTTATAAACATTACCACTGCGAACGGCAGCTTTTCATCGGAGAGCAGTCGTGGATAAGGTATTTCACTGGAAAGAAAACCAATTAATAACAATAAACAAAAAAAATAGATATTGGGCGCCAGGCATGTACAGAGAAAGAAAACACAGTTGTATATTACTTAAAACTAATGACTATATTTATTCATGATGGACTATGATGGTAAATAGCATTGTACAATTTTAATAACTATTATAGTGGGTTATATGTCAACGAAAGTGGTGTTAAGAATTGTACTAAATATCTATGAAAACAACTATGATAAAATACAAGACATGTAACGTTTAAGAGAATATATGAAATGTAGCATTACTTTAATTAATTTGATATATTTTATATGATGTTAGTGCAATAATAATATCTATAAAAAAGAAATACTATTACAAAGCGTAATGTAATGAAACCTAAAATCTAAATCATATTGTAACTACTAAATCGACATAAATGTTCTTAATAATCTAACCACTAAATATAGTCTGTACGATATCGTTTAAAAATGTACGTTAAGTTAAGACTGAAAATCAACTGAAAACCAGAACCTAAATCTACACTTAGCTGTTCTTGAGGCAATCCTGTTTCAAAGAGTAGCAGTGTGAGGTGGTCTCGCATCTCTGCACTCGGCCATCCAATACAACAAAAGGGGCCAGAATGAGGACACCATGAATTGATCAGCCGTAACTACTAACTGGCTTATAGATGGGAACGAAGCAGCATGGGGCTCAAGCTACATCCACGCTGGGGCACTTTATATGTAAGATAAATCACTCCTGCTGGGGACACTCGTCCACGGGACATCCGTCCATAAGATAATGGTACAAGGGAACACTACCCGTACCTTGGAACACTACTAGGACCTTGGATAATGCCTGTACCTTGGAAATAGTCCGTACCTTGGACCCTAAAAATACGAAACTCTTGTTTAAAATCAAACAAGGTCTAATAAACAAAATGAACCTACCTCGAATTACTTCCGAGGGCTCACTAAATAATAAAGAACATGTCCTTTTTTCCATGTGACATTCTGGAGGACAAAAGAAAAGGGACGCCAACGTGCCAGCAAAATACAAATACAAGTTAGGTTGGGACATCCAAAACTCTACCCTAAAAATATGCAGTAATAATATCGAATCTAAAAGGATAATATTTCATCTTTACCTGTTGCTTTGAAATAGCAGCTGATTCGGATTATACAGCAAGATTTAAATAATCACCATTTCTAAAAGCCGGGATGGTTAGGTTAGGCTACAGAGCGCTAAAAGCAAAAGTCAGTCGACAGCACAGAGAGTTGACAGAAGCGATGTTGACAGCGCCTCCACGGAGCGATAACAGGGTTGTGTCAAACGACAACAGGGTTGTGGACTAGAGAACGTAAAAATTCGTCAACTAAATTATCCGGCTGGAACGAGAGGGAATCCGGTGATGATACGCCAGACATCATATATTATATATAAAAAAGACATGTAACCAACTAAAAATGTTACAAGTTAAGGGGATATTCCCGATATTTCATAAGGGGATATATCACATTTCGTGTAGTTTATTATATATTATACATTATATGTAGCATTTAAAACTTTTATATGAAAATTCAAAAAACGTTTAAAGCAAATTGGAAACATTTTTCGGGCTTGTCCGAGATTATTTAAAATGATATAACCGGTTGTATTTCAGAACACGCCACAGATTTCTGTGGCGTTCGGATTCTTTTATTTAAAAGAATCCGAAATAAAAAAGCGCGCTATTTTATTCGGTGCAAGAAGACGATACAACAGATATTACAGAAAAGTCTCTGTGCTATTTCAATTCGATATGTTAATGAAAGCGGCTAAGTCAAATATCTTTGCGAATTTTATTTTATGAAATATTAGATAATATTGTTATACATTTAGAAATAAGGTTTGCAGATAGGTACTCGTATATCTCAATTATTTTTATTTATCTCTTGCGGATCCGAAATTTAAAGAATATTATAAAAAATTTCCAACGCATTTAACATATGATTTAAAAACAAAAATGTTCTTGACCAACGCAAATTAATGAATAAATTGCAGGTATTAATAACAGATATAATAATTTCGATTATAAAATCATTTAAGGAGAATAATCCTGAAAATATATTTCCAGAGGCTTTCAAATTGTTTGTTTTGTTTGTTATTACATCATTTACAAGTACTTGGGTTGAGAGACATTTTTCGTGTTTGAAATGCATTAAAATTTATAGTAGAGATTCCATGAAAAATAAACGTTTATCGTCACTTTGCCTTCAATCTATAAAGATCTTTTCAGAGGGGGGTGGCACATAGACGCAACTAAAATTTTGTCGCCTACCCAGTCACAAGGGTCACGAGCCGCTACTGCTTCCTTAGGGAAGTATTTCTAAGAATAAACTGCACTACCCTGTATATTTAAAATGTAAAATTCCAGAACTAACAGTTCTTATTATGCTTATTTGTAAAAAACTCTATGTTATGTTAAAAATTAATAAAATCGAAATAAAAAAAAGTTTTGTCAAAAGAAACGTTATATTAACGTGTTACAATAATTTTCAGCATCTGTACACCCGTATAGCTGTATGCTTGTGGAACAGTTCTCAGCAGCTCAAAAAACAACTAGATGCTTCATCGAATTCAGGTCAATATCAAGCTATTTATCACAAACCATCCACAAGACAGAGGAGCGATAGGGTAAGTATATAACCATACAATTGTACACACAGATGCGCTAAAAACGCAACTAAAAAATTGTTTGTGAAATTGAAAATGTTATTTGAGTCTTTTTTTTTATTTTTAGCTCCATTTTCGTCATTTGTTAGCAAGTATGTAACGTCAAAAAGTAATGACAATTAAAAAAATTGCAATGTGTTATGTTGGTGGCAAGTTTATAGAAAATTCAGTTTACTAATTAACGTTAATATATTAATTAAAAATAGGGCTAAAAGTAAAAAAAAAATATCGCTTTAAATTTGGCGAAAAATTTTCTGTTGCATTTTTTGCATCTAAGTTTATTTTTAATGTCACAAATTTACCTTTAAAAAATGTTTAATATCAATACATTAAAATAATATTTTTAAACTCTGGAAACAAGTTTGGAAACCGTTCCAGGATCTTAAGCTATACCGGGTGCGTCTCGAAAGGGGCTCACCCCTATAACTTTTTTATTTTTTCACATAAAAGAACTAGATTTGGTATGTTAGTATATGACATAAATTAGGACAGATTGACGTATTCAATTGTTTTTGGTCACTTCCTGTTTCACCGGAAATGACTACAACTTTTGATTTTTAAATGACACCCTCGGTATTTTTTTTGCTTTATTCAATAGAAAATGACACTCTGAATAGAATGACGTATAATTTGTCAACTTTTGACATTTTCACATATAGTTTATTTTAAACTGTAACATGCGGTTCATAACGAAAATTTGATGCGAACTACCAAGTGTGTGGTACCAAATTATTCGTAAAAAATGCTTTTCCAAATATGCTAATGAACCACCCTTGTTCTTTTTGAAAAAATTGATGCCGGGAGGCACATTTAGCCGCCCATACTAAAATATATTAATATCTCGAAAACTGCGACTTTGACTGATTTTGATGTTATTACAAATTTTGTTGCAAATATTATTCCTAATCTTAATTTGAAAACCGCGTTTCGCTAGCTACTGTAATTTTGGAGTTACGATTTTTTAAAATTTTTAACCCCCTCCCATACCCCCTTACCAACCCCACACCCCCACCAAAAACTAATGGCCAGATTCTCGGGTGCCACAGTATTTTTGTGCCAAATTTGGTTGAAATCGGTTCAGACAGACGGACAGACAGACACCATGAAAATATTTTGTATTTAGGTCATTTACGAGCCAAATAACTCATTTTGAGTGAAATTAAAAAAAAATTGCCAATCTTAAAAAAATCTCTACCATACCTATTGGTATGGTCGGCTAAAAATTTAGAAAAAATAAAAAAGTTATAGGGGTGAGCCACTTTTGAGACGCACCCGGTATAACAAAACTACTAAACTAATATTTTTTTATTCAAAAATGGGATAATTCTATATAGACACTCAGCATTATGTTGTTAGTTTATTTAGTTCTTAAGTAACAATCCAGAAGTCTAAACACTAAAACTACGCTTTTATTTAGTCAATAACCTCTAATGGAGCATCGCTTCAAACAACTTTACCCGCCTCAGTAGTGGCAAAACAGCAACTTCAAACCAGGAATTCGAACAACTCTTATCAAGCAGTGTCGACCGGTGGCAGTCCAACGTGCAGCGAGAATGTCTTAAGGGCCCGAAAAGGAGTTATCAGGATGCTTATTGTCGTGGTAAGTTTAGATAGCTTAGAAAATCAGTGCCGGATTAAGGTTCTAGGGGGCCCGGGGCTATAGGCTACCCTTGGGGCCCCCAGGTCGGATTATTTTTTCCTCATTGCTGTTATTTTCACTTAAACTAATATTGCTTAAAGTTGAACAGGAAGGCAGTTGTTCATGATCTTGATTTTTATTCAACTCAGAATTTGACGTTAAAGGGGTTTCGCAAATACTAAAAAAGTCTGTTACTTTAGTCAATTTTAAAGTTTTCTTTAGTTTTTCTTCTTGAATCTGAAATTAATTTAAAATATCCCTAAGTTTTCGTAGATTTAAAAATGTTAACACCCTGTATAAAAAGGAACACCCTGTTTCCGAAACTATTGTATCAAAATCTAAAGGTAGGTAGATCTGGCCAAAACTGATGGTCGGAAATGCGTCGTTTTCAAAATACAGGGTGTTAAACTTTTAAGAAAAAAAATCGATCTTTTTTAATATCTATTACACCACTGTATACCACCCTACGGTACTTAAACAAACCAAACCAAACCAAATCGCTAAAATGGTAATGTAAATTTTTAATGGTAAAACTTCAAAAACGACAATTTAGGTTTTTGGGCATTTTAGTTCGTACTATGTTCATAGAAAGAAGTTTTTGGAAAATAAAAAATCTTTTTAAACTTAAATTTGCCGTTTTACAAATTTTGCCATTAAAATTTATGATAACATTTTAGCGATTTGGTCATGCATGAAAATGGTTTTTATTTTTTTACGCGAAAACGGTGCGTCGGACAAAAAAAGTCAAGAAATAAAATATGTTGTAAATTGAATGGGGATTTCAAAAATAATATTAATTTTATTTAAAAAGTAGTGGCGTACATTGCAATAGACAACGCGAATTGCAATAGAGACTTCAAACTCTACAGATATAAAAAGACTCAAAAGACCTTTAAAACAAGGTATCACTCGACCCCCTATTCCATTTAAAATTTTAAGGGTGATAGCTACTCCGTCAAAGGGGTGCAAGCAAAGAGGGTGCAAATACCAAAAAAATAATTCTCCCTGAAAAACAAAATCGACGTGTCCGAGCATTTTTCGAATTATTTATTTACAAGCAAGAAACCCGGGGTGGAAAGTTTTCGGTGGACCACCCTGTATAGATTTTTTCTTAAAAGTTTAACACCTTCTATTTTGAAAACGACGCTCTTCCGACCATTAGTATCCAATTTCAAAATATTTTGGCGAGATCTACCAATCCTTACATTTTGGCATAATAGTTTCGGAACACACTATATATTATTGAAAAATGTTGCTTAAAATAAGGCATAAAGCTCTTAAAACATCAATATCTCTCATTAATACGAGTATTGTTTAGCAATTTTCAAAATTGGAGTAGTTCTCGAATTTTTTATATTTTATGAGCATACGGGAATTCTTTTTCATTTTTCATAAAGTTTATTTTTAAAAAAGGAATAGTATTTTATGGCCTCTATATAGGTACCTATTATATGTTAATGCGCTTATTTTTAAAAGAAGAAACTTAAGAAAGTTATTGTAAATTGAATTGTTAATACCAAAGTTCTTATATATATGATCATATCCAGTAAATGCGTAATAAGGCTAAAACTGATTCCTACCTTACGTTTAGCAGATCCACTAAGATATTTTCTACATGACAGTTTTTAAAATACTGGTATACACTACACAATTCAAAAACATATTATTGTTCTTGTTTTCTTAAATCTATTATTGGCAATCACTTACTTCATAGATGCGCTATGCAAAAATAACTAATCAAATAGAATAAAAAAGAGGAATCTAATCTGAATAATTCCCCTAGCGCTTTCGGCTTTCGGTAATCCATCCGTCCTGAAAAATTTAAAAAGAAGAACAAGCCATTGTCTATGCAGCAATCTTGATATTTTTTTCGGAAAGTGTTTTGCCGCCCAAAAAAGAAAAGAAAAAGAGTCTGTTTTTGACATTATGAGAATAACAAGTTGGCTGTTGCAATATATTTAATAAGACTAGGTAAATATATTTCTGTTGCACTGTTGCAGGTGTTCCAGACTGGATTTTATTTTTTTATTGTTTTTAAAATACAGTTTTAGTTACTTTTATAATAAATTGAAGATTTATAACAATATGTGACGAAAAATCGGTTTTTGTTACAAATCGGTATTTTTCGTAATATATGTACATTTTCATTTAACTAATCTCGATTTAACTCTATGAATCTCGATTTTAAATTCTCCTAATTTGGGGGCCCCTCTCAATGACGGGGCCTGGGGCTATAGCCCCCATAGCCCCCCCCCTTAATCCAGGCCTGTAGAAAATGCAGCCAAAATGGGTTCTCGATTAAAGTTTTTCGATAAATGTTCATTCTTGGAAGGCTAAGACAAGAACATCGCATTTTGAGACGTACTATGACAATACTACTTTACGAATATTTTGTAAACTATTATTGTATGCACCTAAAAACAACTTTATACAGAGTTACCTTTATACAGGGTTGTTCACCACATACGACACGGAGTATTGTAGCTAAACGATGAGATTTTTACAAATTGTAAGTTTGGGGTTCGTTGAAGGACTATTAGAGCTACAATTTAAAAATATTTTTACAAGATACAGAGTGTCCCAAATAAATAAAAAATATCAAAGTTGTATTTTTTTAAATGGAACACCCTGTATATTATTACATTTTTAGTTTCTACGATTAAAATAAAGGTAAATTTGATTAAGGTTTATTATACTTAAACTTTACCGTTTTTGAAATATTTTCAATTTTGTGAAATTGTAGTCAAAATTTTAAAGCTTCATTTCTCCAAGGGTATCAATGTTTTTAATACTAAATATTTAATGAAGTTTATTTATTGATCAGTTATTGTGTTGCAATAATAAAAATAATAGTACCTTATACACAGTGTCTAAAAATTTATTTTAAATAATTATTAGCTTCAAACGGCAATAACTTCTTTAATTTAAATGGAATGCCCTATATATTTTAGGAGAATCAGATGCACAATTAAATTGTCTATCAAATTGTATTATACCATTTTTTACCTATCCCTTCAAGTTTTCGTAGAAAATGCATTTTCTTCTAAATTAGACCTCATTTATCAATATATCTATGGAATATTGACATTTTAGATTGTTTTTAAAGCAACAAATGTACAAAATGTACAGACTAGTAATATTATCGTTTTTAGCAAAACGATAATATTACTAGCCCATTTGTATGCAAAAAGAAAACTATTTAAATCTTTATAAAAGGGTATACCATTAATTAAATATAACACCATTATTTCCGCCCATATACTAATTAATGACATACTTAATTGTGTTCGCTAATAAATTATTATAAATAAATGTGGATTTTTGAGTCAGAAATCAATATAATAATAAGTTATCAAATTAAAGCCTTTGTTGTTATAAATAAGCATTTATTAAAAAATGAAATATCATTTTTAAGATGTTACTTTTTATCACACTGTCTAATGCCCATGCAAAATTCAGTTTTTTAGTATTTGGAGCAATTATTATTAATCAACGCAAACAGTCAGTTAATGTAGTTTGAGTACTGGAATCATATTAATTGGTCCTCTTTAACAAATATTTAAACAGTTTTTTTTTATTTTTTAATAAAATAAACGAATTATATCGACAATATTAGTATCTGTACTCTTTAAAAATTTGGTATATCTTTAAAAATAATCTAAAATGTCAATAGTCCATGGGTATATTGATAAATAAGTTCTAAATTACAAGAAAATGCATTTTCTACGGAAACTTAAAGAGATAGGTAAAAAATGGTATAATATAATTTGATAGACAATTAAATTGTGCATCTGATTCTCGTAAAATATACAGGGTGTTCCATTTAAATTAAACAAATTATTGCCGTTTGAAGCTAATAATTATTTAAAATAAATTTTTAGACACTCTGTATAAGGTAGTATTATTTTTATTATTGCAACACAATAACTGATCAGTAAATAAACTTCAGTAAATATTTAGTATTAAAAACTTTGATACCCTTGGAGAAATGAAGCCTTAAAATGTTTACTGCAATTTCACAAAATTGAAAATATTTCAAAAACGGTAAGGTTTAAGTATAATAAATCTTAATCAAATTTACCTTTATTTTAATCGTAGAAACTAAAAATGTAATAATATACAAGGTGTTCCATTTAAAAAAATACAACTTTGATATTTTTTACTTATTTGGGACACTCTGTATCTTGTAAAATTATTTTTAAATTGTACCTCTAATAGTCCTTCATCGAATCCAAAACTTACAATTTGTAAAAATATCATCGTTTAGCTACAATACTCTGTGTCGTATGTGGTGAACAACCCCGTATAGAGGGTTTCGGATTTTTTGGGGCGGATTCATTTTCAGAAATATAAGATTTGTCAGCATTTATGGGACACAGGGCGACAGGGCACAGAATAAATTTTAATATCGCCAAAATTATAATAAAAGAAGCTCTATAAGCCTCCTAGCCTCTATAACATAAAGTAAAAGAGGTTTTTTTAATACAATCTCATAAAAATAAATGTATTGCTCATGCATCTGTAGATGTTAGTAATGTATGGCAATCGCTTCTTTGATTTTAAAGAACATAACATAAATAAACATAACATACGTAAAAATTAAAAATAATCATACAGAAAGTTTGGGTTTTTTTGGTTTTGCCTTATTAAGTAATTGTTATGAGGTAGTAATTGTTAATTTTGAAGTTTAACTTGATATAATGTCATTTCAACAGAACGTCAACGGTTTTTGTAGACGTACCTATTTTAAAAAACTAAAGTGTTCTCGAATAGTTGAATTTAAATATTTTAAATAGTTTTTTTCTTTATTCTCTGTTTTTGCTTTCGACGACGACATACGTTATAACATTACAATTATTTGCGCAGTCGTTTGAGCGTCTTGGCAAGTATAGCCAAGGCTGGCCAAGCCTACACTCAGCAAGTGTACGAATAATTGTGATCCTTTTACTCGGGCTATGTTTACCGACAGAGAGTGGGAACGCGACGAGTGACCAAGAAAACCGTTCTCACGACATGGCAAGTATATACCATTAACAAATGTTTGTCAAGTACACGAGTCGTGAGAATACGCCTTAAGGGCTCGAACTCACTGACGACCAGGTCGCAACGACCTGGCCGTCGGCTGACTGGATGCATTGCGTCTATAGCTGCGGCCAGATGAACGACCAGTTTCAGCAGAGTTGTCAGATCTAACGATTTTTTACGTCTTACGAATTAGAAAATATTGTTTCCGAAATGTTAAAATATCCGAGTTAACTAAAAAGCGAAGTTGCTATTCATGAGCTTATTAAATGTTCTAATATTAAATAATGCATTTAAAATATTCTTGGATTTTTCGTTAGCAAATACTGGTGTGGTAAATGGAGTAAGTAAAATCTCCAACCCCGACTATGTAAAATTCGTTAATAAATACTGGTGTAGTAAATGGAGCAAATAAAATCTCCGTTATTTCCATGTTTTTCAAATCCGCGATGCCTGCTATTCCATCAGTTGTTTCATATCAGAATATCCTACATCCTACGTCTATGTAATTTAATATGTGTAGAGTGAGACATGTAACTCGTGAGATTTTCAGCATTATATCAATAAAGGACAAAAACAGTATTGTTCCTAAAGGTGCGTCCAGACTTGAGCATTTTAGCCCGAACGAACCGAGCGCGCACGAACAAGAAGAACAAATAGGCCGAACAAAAAGTATTGTGTACGCGCGACCGACAAAAAGGGATATATTCTGTTTCTTTTTTCTACTGATATGGACTTCTACTGATCTCTTATAAACTTTAGAAGTAAACATATTAGGGTCATCGTAAAAAAAGGTCGTCAGACACTGGCTCTAAAAATAAGCAGGTAGAAAGTTTAGCTTCCAGTTATTTCAATGTTTACAATATAAATTCCTCTTTTTTATTGTTACTGAGAATCTACAACAGTAATTACTTCTATTTTTATGAATGTTTAAGTTACTTTTACTCTTAATTTTTTTTAAAAATAATGTACCTAGTAGTAATATAGTCTAATGGACTCTGTTTGAAAAACGTTAAATTAAATATAATATTTAAAATACAGTTGTCCTCCTTGTACATGACTACAATACAACTAAAAAAAACTAATTTAATAAAAAAAAACAAGTGGTTGTAGAAAAACGTTAAATATATTTTTTTTATTTTTTAACATCGAAACTCAAAAATATAATAACAGGTATCATACCAACCATAAATATAGTAGGTATGTCATATAAAAATGTTTTGAGTTTTTACTAGAATCGACCCTTGATAAAAAAAAGGGATTAGATTTAAGTTTACCTTTGATCCAGTCTGTATACTATTTCTTTGGATTTTCTGCACGTGTGCAAAAACTACACTAAAACACTATATCTTATAGAAAATAAAATACTGCGCCTTGAATTTGAGGGATTTCATCTGAAAAATTATTAATTTGGAAGAAAACTGGCAACAAGCGGCAGAAAATAATAATATTTCGGTGCAGTCTTCTGTTCGCAACGACCAACGGACGGCCAGGACGTTAGTGTGCGCTATATCATTTGATTTAATGGTTTTAGAGGTAGCTGCGGCCTGGCCGGTGTGACCTGGTCGTCAGTGTGTTCGAGCCCTAAGATACGGAACCCAAAAAAAGTATAGATATAGAATTTAAAAAAAATGATCTGTGTATAACAGAACAGAGTCAGCCATGTATATTAACTAGAATAACAAAAAAAAACGCCCTGATCTTTGCAAAGGTTTTCCCCCAAGTGCAACTTCTGTTCCTCTACAAAAAAACTTCTACATTTAAGCGAACTTTGTGCCGTCGGAAACGGTTTAGGCCAGACGTGCAACAATTGTAAAACGCGGGAAATGAAAAATTTCACGCCACACAAAATACGAATGCATGTTTTACAATGCACCTGGTCCCAAACTGCTGCAGTTTTACCTTGATGAATTCAGATTCCGGCTCTAATTCGCGATATCTACCTCTAATTTTAAACTTGCTGTCTTCAAAAAAAAAACGTGACGGGTGTAACTCGAATGCAAATTGCAGGCAGCGAATAAAGGCTCATTTTCCGTTTTAATTAAACTGAAAGTGTTTTATAGAGTGTCAAAAGAAATTAGACACTTTTTAGTCTTTATAGTTTCATACATTTTGTAGAAACTATGAGGAATAGTAAGTAACTGTAGAAACTTTAATCAGAGAAAAATCAAAGATTTATTTCCTTTGATTTATTTATTTAAGTTTAATCTTTGGATTGTCACATGGTTTTTAACAGGACCAGATTGACAATAAAAAACAAACAACAATGAGAGCAATCAAGGTCAAACCACAGATTATACAGATTATAATCTTTGTTTATTCTTTATTGTTTTTCGTGGTTCCAATTTTCGGAATCGGGCACTAGTTAGGTAACTAGTTTGCGCACATAGCATGCCCACTTATGACCTCTAAAATTGTGCACAGCGCCTGACCGGCACAGTTATTAGAGATATATCGGAAAACCGAATAGCGTCATCCAGTATTTACGCGTACCTTATCATGGTTACGATATGCGCGAGTCAATTTTTAACGCATCACCCGCTAATAACGTTACCGCCTGACGTAATTTGCGGATCAATTACACCAAGCGCTTTTTCAAATAACCTCTAATAACGTTTAAAAATTGCTTAAATGGGCATGTGCGGGTATTTGACAACCGGAGCCGGCCGGCGAGATCTTTTGTTTTAAGTTATGTTTGAATTGTTTTGAATTATTGCTTTAGTTTTATTAGAAAATTTGATATTTAAGTAGCTGGGATTAGTTTTAATTAAATAAATATGGCCCAAAATATGGATTCCACCTCTTCCAATACTAAAGAACCTATAAAGAGTCTTAGGTTTACAGCAGATGACGACTTAGCCCTTCTAAGAGAATTTGTTGCTTGTTGCCCTAAACCCATTGGCAGATGTTGAACAATAAAGCACTGGAATTAAGCACTTTAGCCCTTTAGTTTTATAATACCTAGTAAACAAAACAATTTCAAAGTTTTAAATTCAAAGTTAGGTTAAGTTTAAATAGCGGACGCGACGCGATCAGAATTCTTTCCTATCCGATAACTAATGAAGAGAGTTAATACTAATACCACCTCACGTAAAGGAAATAACACCTGGCCTTATTAACGTCCATGCACGCTATTCGGTTTAGCGATATCTCTCTATTACGCTGTTTATTGTTATTTTACGCGAGTTTATTTTTGCGCACAGGAAATTTGACTCGTTTGCACATCGTCATAAAAAACAATTTTCGTACCACGAATTAGGGACAAGATTTTTATCTGTATACTTATAGGATACCTAATCTGTGGTCAAACGTTGAGGTGGCTTCAGAAAAATAAGTAAACATGGAAAAACTGATATGAAAACAGTAACGATGGTAAATTAAATTGGCTATTCCTCGAGGGTTACACAAGAATATTTAGTATTAATCATTGTCTAATATTATTAATTACAATATAGTGAAAATATATAAAACAGTGACTAACTAGCGGTCTACCATTTATCGGCTTATAATCCACAGTATTGTGCCTCATGAAGAAAACATACACAAAATTATTTAAAAAATTGTCTAATTATTTATTATTTCTGGTTATGGTAAAGTAACATTTATACTGTAGTCTGTAGCAAAGTTTAGTTTACGAATTTGGTTTTGTTTTTCAAGTTTTAATTGTCTAAATCCCTGCATAATAAATGGATTTATATAAAACCATGCTGAGTGCTAATAAAAGTATCGTTTACAGATTTCTCTTAAGAACAATAAAATAACATTGCTTTATTATGAAATTTACAAATTATATCGACAATATTAGTATCTGTACTCTTTAAAAATTTGGTACATCTTTAAAAATAATCTAAAATGTCAGTATTCCATGGGTATATTGATAAATGAATTTAAAATTACAAGAAAATGCATTTTCTACGGAAACTTGAAGCGATAGGTAAAAAATGGCGTAATACAATTTGATAGACAATTAAATTGTGCATCTGAATCTCATAAAATATACAGGATGTTCTATTTAAATTAAACAAGTTATTGCCGTTTAAAGCTAGTAATTATTTAAAATAAAATTTTAGACACTCTGTATAAGGTAGTATAATTTTTATTATTGCAACACAATAACTGATCAATACATAAACTTCAGTAAATATTTAGTATTAAAAACTTTGATACCCTTGGAGAAATGAAGCCTTAAAATTTTGACTGCAATTACACAAAATTGAAAATATTTCAAAAACGATAAGGTTTAAGTGTAATAAACCTTTATCAAATTTACCTTTATTTTAATCGTAGAAACTAAAAATGTAATAATATACAGGGTGTTCCATTTAAAAAAATACAACTTTGATACTTTTTATTTATTTGGGACACTCTGTATCTTGTAAAAATATTTTTAAATTGTAGCTCTAATAGTCCTTCAACGAACCCAAAACTTACAATTTGTAAAAATCTAATCGTTTAGCTACAATACTCCGTGTCGTATGTGGTGAATCACCCTGTATACAGGGTGATTCAGATTTTACTAGAATAACTGCAGGTGTCGATAGAACTAACCGAAATAATGATAGTTTGTATTATAAACCATGCTCTAAAAACGCTTCCGCTTGGAGTAAAATGGCGCCAAAATTTGGTTTGGTTTGGTATGTCGCTTAGTTTATATTTTTTGATATGTCGCTTAGTTTTCGAGATATTCCACAAAATTCCGGACATAGCTCAGCTGCGTTCGAAAAATGTTACTTAATTAGCAGCATGCCATATGAAAAATAATTCAAATTTTAGCGCCATTTTACTCCAAGCGGAAACGTTTTTGGAGTATGGTTTATAATACAAACTATCATTATTTCGGTTAGTTCTATCGAGAGATACCTGAAGTTATTCTAGTAAAATCTGAATCACTCTGTATATAATAAACGCGTGTTTAAATATTAATTCTGTGGAGTATATATCAATAGAACATAAAACGAAATATCATCGTAACAACAGCTATTTTAGAAACGTGTAGGTTTGCTTATTTCACTGAGGTTTATGGAAAAAAATCCTTTGCCTCGGGTACAGATACCGCCACGTTTTGGAAATAGCTCAAAACAAAACAAAATTGAACGAGGCGACAAAAAATGCCAAAAAATCCCCCCTCGCCCTCCTCACGAGTAGTTTTCAGGCGCTTTAAGACTCGAAAGTAGGTAGAGGCAAAGCGAAGTGGGTCAAGACAACTGGAAATAAATCGAAATGCGTTAAAAGCTGGGCGACGAAATGCGACCTTGGCATGTTTCGGGTTGTTTCTCGCATAGTGTGTACGCTGTTTAACGTAAATATCTATTTTTTACTGAAACATTCTGGTTTACAGGTTGTGGCTTTCGCTTTGTGCAACTTGCCCTTTCACGCCCGCAAAATGTGGCAATACTGGTCGACCAACTACCACGGCAACACCAACTTCAGCGCCATTTTTACTCCGCTAACTTTTCTCTGTACCTACTTCAACTCGGGCGTAAACCCTTTGCTTTACGCTTTCCTCTCCAAGAATTTCAGAAGGTACGTAAAGCGTAGTTTTATTTTAATATTTAGTGCACTATATTCTGGTTAAAGCAAAATTATTTTAAATAGATTTTAAAGAATATTTTTTATTTGTTGAAAAAATGTTGAAGGTTGATGTAATCTCGTAATATAACGACTCTATACAGAGTGAGTCTGTATACATAAGTGTACATATTTTTAGGGCTGGTAGATCTAACTAAAAGATAGATATTTTCTTTACTGTTTTTGAAATAAGGCAAAAATGACAGTGTATTTTACTTTGAACATTTAAATAAAATATTTCTGTTGTTTAGAGAGCTATTTTTTGTGTGTTTCTTTACGGTTTTGTTCTTCTAAATTTATAGACTGTCCAACGACAAGGTCTTTATTTACACTGATAGATGTGTCTGTCATTTTAATTTCAAAGTAGTTTGTTTTATTTTACAAAGAAATAAGTTGGTACAACTGGAACTCATAGCAGGAAATTAATATATTAAAATTTCAGTTACAAGTGATTACTTCAAAATATTGTGAAAAAAGCTGCATAAAGCTGAAAAAATCTGATCGAGTTATTTAAAAAAAAAAACGGTATGTATTAGTATAAGACGATCAAGAACAAAACACCACTTACCAAAAAATATAAAAAAGATCTAATATTTCTTACTTTCAAGCTTCAAGAAATTTCTGTATTTTTTTATGTACAAATACAAGTTTGTAATCTTAAACAGAAATAAATAAAACAACATAAATAAAATAAACTATTTTATTAATAATAACACTTACCGAATTTTATACCTTAAAGGTTGTGTAGCGTTTTTTTAAACAACTACCACTGCGAACGGCAGCTTTTCATCGGAGAGCAGTCGTGGATAAGGTATTTCACTGGAAAGAAAACTAATTAATAACAATAACAAAAAAATAGATATTGGGCGCCAGGCATGTACAGAGAAAGAAAACACAGTTGTATAATACTTAAAACTAATGACTATATTTATTCATGACGTTCTTTGCTGATACGACATTGTAGAGTTCTAGTAAATATATAGTGGTTATATGTCAAAGAAAGTGGTGGTAAGAGTCGTACTAAATATCAATGAAAACAACTACGATAAAATACAGGACATGTAAAGTTTAAGAGAAAATATGAAATGTAGCATTACTTTAATTAATCTGATATATTCCATATGATGCTAAATCGAAGATGTTACAACCTGTAGATTCTAGAATCTATGTTTGATTATCCATCTATTAAAATAGTGCAATAATATCTATAAAAGTAATACCATTACAAGACGTAATGCAATGAAACCTAAGATCTAAATTATATTTTAAAGATTATATCGACATGAATGTTCTTAACAATCTAACCACTGAACATAGTCTGTACGATATTACTTAAGATGTGCGTTATTGTTTAAGACTGAAAATGTTTTAGATGTTAAATGTAAAACTAGAACTTAAATATACACTTAGCTGTTCTTTTATGTAACCTTGCTTCAAACAGTAGCAGCGTGAGGTGGTCTAGCATCTCTGTACTGTCTGTCGGCGATCCTGTTGGTCAAAACAACAAAAGGGGCCAGATTGAGGACACCATGAATCCTTACAGCCGTAGCTACTGACTAGGCTTAGAAATGGGACTCAAGCTACATCCACGCTGTGGCACTCAGATGTAAGAAAAAATCGTTATTATTGGGGACACTCGTCCACAGGACATCTGTACATAAGATAATGTCTGTACATAAGACACCTTACCTTGGAAATAGTCCGTACCTTGGACCCTAAAAATATGAAACTCTTGTTTAAAACCAAACAAGGTCTAATAAACAAAATAAACCTACCTCGAAATACTTCCGAGGGCTCAATAAATAATAAACAACATGTCCTTTCTTCCATGTGACATTCTGGAGGACAAAAGAAAAGGGACGCCAACGTGCCAGCAAAACACAAATACAAGTTGGGACATCCGTAACTCTACCCTAAAAATATTCAATAATAATATCGAATCTAAAAGGATAATATTTCATCTTTACCTGTTGCTTTGAAATAGCAGCTGATTCAGATTATACAGCAAGATTTAAATAATCACCATTTCTAAAAGCTGGGATACAACAGAGCGTCAAAACAAAGTGAGGTTAAGCACGGAGACAGTTGACAGAAGCGATGTTGACAGCGCCTCCTCAGAGCAATAACAGGGTTGTGTCGAACGATAACAGGGTTGGCGACTAGGGAACGTAAAAATTACGCGTCAAATAAACTATCCGGCCTGAACGATAGGGAATCCGGTGATGATAGGCCAGACATCATATATTATATATAAAAAAGACATGTAACGAACTAAAAACGTTACAGTTGTTTAATTAACTTTAATCTTATTTTTTTTTAAATCAGTACCTTTTGACATATTTTTCTGCAGTTCTAAAATCTATTATTTACCTATCGTGTGATATCCTTATTTTACAGCTACTCCAATTTTTAGTATATGTTTAAGACGATCCTTGCACGATATACGAGATGCACTTTTCTATGACGAGATGGCATACAAACTTTATTGATGGTAACTTTATTGGTGTATAAGACTTTCTGTCTGGGATAGACTATTAACTATACTATAAACTGTGCTTTGGGTCTACAGTTAATTTTCCCTCGATTTTTCCTTCACTTGACTTCAAAAGACACAAAACACACGTAATAACACGGATCAAAATGCATCATCTTCCAAAACGCAGGGTATTTGACATAAGTTGAAACAAAATTATAACCTATAATTTAGCAAGACTTTGACAAGCCTCAAAAATCTAAAGGCGAGTTTATACGCATCGGCGGCGGCGTCCGTTTGTCGTTCATCGTTCAGTCAAACCAATGAAATTTAAATACGATCTGTCATTTTTGAAATAAACCAATAAAACTAGTTAAAAACAACAAATTTTTCGATTTCTATTTACCCCTATCCATAGTTAACTTAAAAAATATTAGAAACTTTTTTTAGTAAAATAAATAGATTGGTATGGACGTCATCTGCTTTTCTTCTGTCGTCGTCTGTCGAAATCTTACCTAAAAAAAACAAAGTATAATCCACTCCCTATGTTGACGTAATATTATCAAAATATTATGTTATTTTTTACTCATAATTAAAAAAAATTAGAAAAAACTCCATAATTCCAGGAATCAAAATATATCAGCTCTAAATATATGTGCCCTTATTTAAGAGTAACTCTGTATTGGATTATACCGTATAATTGAAAAAAAACGGCATCATACACGGCTGAGCAATGACAATCGATGATAATTTTGACGACGTCAATCTCTAGACGTAAAAGTTTAAAAAAACTAAATTACTGCGTTTAAACCATAAATTTACTCAAATAAAAATAAATAATTACAACCTTTTTAACTGGCAGTAAGCCCCATTAAAAATAAAGAAGAGTAAGGCCAAGTAAATAAAAACGTCTAGGGCTCGACCTTGCCAAAATTATTACCGATTCGCATTCCCCAACCGTCTTTGACGCTGTTTTTTTTTTCGATCATATGATATAATATGATTGTTTAATTATATATTTCTTAATACTTCCAGAGGTATGCGTGAGATACTGTTTTGTTCTTTGCAACGCAAAAAAAGACGATCGTCGACACGTCACAGGGTGAGCACTAGAAAGCCTGACGGTTTTTTTCATAGGCAAAGTAGCACAAGGTCAACGCTCAAGGGCAACAACGTCACCACGGTGACAGTTGTTCAGGAATGTAGTTCAGATGAAGTGTGACACTTTTGCAACTGTTTCTGACAGTATCAATTTGTGACAACTACAAATGTTTAGGATAGGATTTTTTTTTTATTTTTGATGTGTATATATTCTGTACAGTGTACAGCTCAGTGTGATTTACATGTGAACTATAAATTGTTTTGTCTTTAAAGGAGTGTTGGTAGTTACAAGGAAACCAAATCAACATATTTGCAGTATTCTTTAAAGTAGATATTTATTTCAATAAACAAACTATTTTTTTTTTGGGGGCTAATCAATAATAATAATAAGGGTTGTCTATAAATATTTCGTTCTTCTAGTGACCCGAAGATAGTTAAACTCAGATTTAGGCTGTATACCATGATATAAAAAGTTATATCTATCTATCTGTTTGGTCCAAATCCAAAAAAAAAACAACTTTAGATTTCTATGGAGTATATAACATTCTATAGATCATATTACTATTCAATTGATTTTTTATAAATGGATAATGTTAAACTTTCAATCAACAACAGCGAAATGCTGCAGTGAATTTAAGATGGTGTAGTGTTTTTGTTATTTTCTAAATACTAACATATTCTTGTTATAATACAATTTATTTGGCTAGGATTGTAATTTTTTAGCGCCAGATTTTTTAACTTTGATTGTTATTGTTAGTTATGGTTGTCCTCAAAAATAATTCATATTATTTACATTAAAAAAGCTGCATAACACCGATAAAGATACCGTATAATCCCCATTTACCAGGGCCGGATTTGTTCTGTATCTCTGTCTGTAAACGTCTAAATATTTATTGCTCTACAGATGTTATTTTTAAAATAGAATTGAACATTATTTTCATTATTATAATTGTATAATAACTTAACTAACAAATTCTTGTAACTACAGATATAGTACCATACGACCGAAAAAATCGACGTCATAGACGGCTGGGGATTGATAATCGATCATAATTTTAGCGAACATGTCATTTACTGGCTCCGTACTTTTCTTTATTTATTAGTTGGCATATAGAAGGTTGTAATTTATTTGTATAATGAGTAAAAAAAAGTTTTTAGTAAACGACGTCTAGAGATTGACGTCGTCAAAATTACAATCGATTGTCATTTCACAGCCGTCTTGACGCCGTTTTTTTTCGATCATGCGGTTTTTTTAAGACAGAACTAAATAGTTAAAAGTATTATACCTGTTTGTATCTAATAACAAACATTAATGTGAGCGTTTCTCAATGTTACTTGTAGTTAATTACTCTTAATTTATTTGTACATAATTTTCTTAATGATTAAGCACTACACGACTTACTTCTGTAACTAGATAGATATTTGTAAATAGATGTTTATAAATCCTAAGTATATATTTGTGATACCTTGATGTGAAGAAAAAATCTGTTAGAATTTCTATGTAAAAAAACATTTGTCATGCCAATTACTAATAATTGATTTCAAAATTTATTATTGATTTAGGTAAACTAAGTTACAATTGTATTTTTTATTGTTATTAGTAGCCTGAAATGTTTATTAGGGTTTAATGATGAGTCTGAATGTTTAAGAAAAATATTAAAGACGTTCTTTTCTACATTTTGTTTGGTTTTACTTTAAACCTACACTATTTGTGTAGCAAAAAATTGTGAAAAAATATTAAAACATTCTAAAATCTACAATATTTTGGTTTTGTGTTTATTTAAATAGAGTTAAAAACATAAATTTAAAAGCGTATAGTATCATTCAGAACCTCGAAATCAGTGGAATAAATTAGTGGTTTCAATTAGCGTAGAAGTTTGTTACTCTAATTTCAAGGTAAGCATTCAAAACGTCAAAATTAGTGGTTGGGTCATTTTCAATTAGTAGAAAAAATTAACAAACTTTTAAGTTTTCCACTAATTATATTTCAAAATTTGCGAGTAATTCTTTAACTTTTAAGCATAAGTATAATTGAAACCACTAATTTCAACTTTCTAAATGAGGCTTAAGCTTCGTTCAAAACCTCGAAATTAGTGGATTTAATGGTAGAAGCGTTGTTCACCTAATGGGCTCTTCACTATATTTTGGAATTAGCATAATTGAATAAAGCAATTAATTCTAGAATTTTCTGCTATCTCACTTTCGAAAAATTTGAAGTCGTTCTTAAGAAAATAAATAAAAACAAAAAAGCCCAGAACAAAAATTCGCACTTTATTTTTAATACGTCACACCTGGCATGTTGAAAAGCGGCAACACGGCCGGGCCACCATGCTAACCCACCACCACCTCCACACAAGGCCATTCAACCTTTTCCAATATGGCGGAGATTGAAGTACTTTATTTGGCGCGTATTTTAAAACCTGTTTTATTTCCAAATAGACATTTTTCACACAAATGTCGGGTTAAATTACGTAATATTTCACTAATTTTTTAATATACAGGGAGTCTAAAGCTGTCCACATAAGTATGGAATTTTTGTATTATTACTTTTATGAAAACATCAGTTAATTACTTTTTATAAAAAGGTCTGCTTTCTCAGAAAATAGGTAGGTAGTGTTAAAATATTCAAACTTGAGGTAGCATATATAGGGTGTTCAAAATCATCGGAAAAAGAAATAACCAGAAATATATGACAGAAAATAGCAATATAAACTAAATATTCAATTGCAAACACTTATCTACCATAGTTTAGAATTTACTGCACGTGTGATAAATATATATTATTATGGACAGTATAGGAAGTTACTTGTCTTAGTAAAAGCCTTGGTAAATGCCCTGGGAATTATAAACTACACTGGCTTGGGTCAAAAAATATGGAATATTTTTCCTATGTTTAGCAGCATTACACAAATGGGAATAAATTTAAACTAAAAAATATAATATGTGTTTCAAGATTTTATATAGAAAATAAACTAAATACCTTTTTGGGAGTTAGTAAGAAAAACTTACGCTTAGCATAGTTTTCTTTACTCTTCCTCTTTACATAGGGCATTGTCTTTGTGGTAAAGACGCCATTCCTTTTTTTTGCATAGTTCTTCAATAAAATATTGGATATTCTGAACAAGATGGAATTAATAATAAATTCTGACGTATGTGAGGGGTAATTGTGACCTAAAAAAAGACTTACATCCAGGCCATTTATATTTTCAAATGTTGTCAATATCTTTCTGTGATCTTTTTGATGTAAAAAGCTTGATTATTCTTCCAATATTTTACTTATAGTGAGGTAAGTGCAAGCAGTAGCCATAACTACATCCTCACTAAGGTAACAGAGGCTTTGGGGCCTTTGGCCTTTTTGAGGCATATTTAATGCACTTCTTACACGAGAACTACTAGTAGGAGTGAAATTATCTCTTTTAATAGCTGTTAACCATTTTTTAAGAAGCTCGTCATTTTTGGGTAATATAAAAGCAGAAACCTTGGGACCCCCCCTATAATTCTCGTGACAATTTGGAACAGAGAATGTAAAAGGTATGCTGCAATAAAATGTTAATACCTACCCTTTAATACCTATCTTTTGATTATTGTAAGTAACCATTATAAAGTATCATGCAGACTGACGATGAAGGCTTCTTATTCATTTAGGTGTAATATCTTGATAAATACTTCTAGTTCTTATAAAAATAATTAATAATAGAGGAGCATGACAAGCACAAAAGTTTGAAGTTCCCTATGTGGAATGTCTGGTTTGGATTTTTATTACACTGTTATTTTATCACAATTTTCTGATCACACCATGCACTGAACACTAAGAACTAAACAAACTTGTTGCAGAAGCACAATAAACTAGAGATAATTAATTATTTCTGGTATGCAATCGGAACGAGAATTTATATTAATGCGCTGCCTTCACCGCCATATTTGCCTTGCCCATATCATGTTGAGTGGCCTTGAGTTGAGGTGGTGCTGGTCAAATCAAATCACAATGTTGCCAGTTGTTGGCTGGCGCACGAGCACGGTTCTGCAATGTGATTGGGCGTATTTTTCATACGTCATGAATTGGCACTTTAAAATTATTTCAAATTAAAGCAATTTTGAGGGCATATAAAAAAATTATTCAATGTCATGGAAGCTGTTGCTAAGATATTTTATTAATTTTAATTGTATTTTTTAGACGTTGAAACCACTAATTTATTCCACTAATTTCGAGGTTTTGTATATAACTTTAATATGAAATAAAACCATGCTAATATTAAAAAATACTATATTTCTATTGTTATATTCAAAATGGCAATTTACATCAATTCAGTACGTATACACATCATTAGTAAAGAGAAATAAATATAAAAATAAATAGACCCAAAACCAGAAATTCACTCCCAAATGTCGCGACGGTTTTTTTATAAAGATAAAAAAATCGTCGCCAGCTATTTTCGAAAGAATTTTTCAAATTCTTTGGAAAATATGTTTAAAATCAGTCAGTTTACGAATATGCCTAAATTAAATCTAATTACATCAGAAATGTCTGGCCTATATAAGATTTTTTTAGGACGATTGATTCGAGTATCGAGGTTTCTACTCTTAATTATAATAAAATCTATAATAATTTAAAGCCTGTATCAAACGTCGAAAGCTTTTCTTCTTCTGTACGATACACTTTTACTTTCTACTGGTATTTCCCATCGACTGGTTGGCAGGACGTAACCTGCGCAGTGGGAAAGCTTAAATGTCCTTTCACATTGCCTGAAAGAAAACAGAAAAAAATATTAATTCTCGTAGGATTATAATAATTCAACTAAAATAATTTAAACCAAAAAAAAGGTGTGGTCTGTGAAAGAAAAAGAATTAAAAAAAATCAAAAAATTAAGAAGAAAATAATTAAGAATTTATTAAAATAAAAAATTAAAAGCAACGAAAAAAAATGGGTAAACATTTTAGTATTTTATCTATAAAACACAATACAGAAGGTTTTACATTAATATATTCACGCTAATTGAATTCCGAGGTAAAAGTCTCTGGGCACTCCACTAATCACTAATTTTACACTATACAGGGTGATTCAGATTTTACTAGAATAACTTCAGGTATCGATAGAACTAACCGAAATAATGATAGTTTGTATTATAAACCATACACCAAAAACGCTTCCGCTGGGAGTAAAATGGCGCTAAAATTTGAATTATTTTTCGGTTTTTATTTTATTACTCGTAAGACAGAGGATCTAAATACGCAAGTGTTTGGTTAAATGCTAAGGGCAACGGGGCTGATATGTGTGAAAAAAATTGGATTAATTGCTATACAGGGTGTTGTTTTTATGAGTGTCAACTACAAGGAACCTTGTAGAACTTTTTTGTCGCACGCCACTGAATAAATTTGTATTTTTTTCTGATACCTTGCGTCTTTTTACTAACTTTTCTTGTTCCTAAATTTTTTTGATATGTCGCTTAGTTTTCGAGATATTCCACAAAATTCCAGATATAGTAAGACTATCATGGAAAAGGTTCAAAACAAAATGACACTGAAAATTGACATGTTTTTAATGACAAGAACGACGAACATTTAACAATAAAAATACATTTTTTAAACCACAACAACAAACTTACAATAAGTGCTCGAAATGCATTCCTCCAGCCTCAATACATTTATTGCACCGACGAATCAATGTATTAACCGCTGCTCCAACTGTAATTTTGTATTTTAATTCTGTATTCTTTCAATTAATTCATTGCGGGTATTTATTGGTGTTGCATAAACGATATCTTTAACATGACCCCAAACATAATAATCGAGGGGATTTAGGTCCGGTGAACGTGCAGGCCAAGCCAGTGGCCCCTCACCGGGAATTAAATTCTGACGGTTGTCGCGTAGACGTCCTATCCATCGGTGAGGATAATTTTCGTCCAGCCACTGTCGCACTTGCCGTCCAGAGTGTGCAGGAGCATCGTCTAATTGCATCCAATTTTCTTCACGTAAATTTAATGGAACGTCTTCAAGAACTTCAGGAAGAAAGTTTTCCAGAAAACCATGGAACAAATTGGCATTTAAGCGAGGAGGGAGAAAATGTGGCCCACACAGATTATTACTTATAACGCCAATCCACACATTTGCACTGAACTCGTGCTGAAATGAAGATTGCCTAATAGATCTAGGATTTTCGTGATCCCATACGCGGAGATTATGATAGTTCACGACTCCAGCTCTCGTGAAATTAGACTCATCTGTCCACAAGACTTTGTGCAGAAAATGTGGATTTATTTCGACAGACTCCAAAATCCATCTACAAAATGTAAGTCGTTTTCAGCATCTTCAGGTACAAAGCCTTGGACAGGCTGTAAATGGAAGGCTTTTTGGTGATCTTACTTAAGAGCTGTAAAAACCTTAGATTGGCATACACCGAGTTGTCGGGCTGCTTGGCGTGTACTCATTTTTCTATTAATGTCGAAGACTTGAAGAATTCTGTTGTTATCTCTTTGACGACCAATGCGATTTTGGTTATTAGGAACGCCAAATCCATGTTCATGAAAACGACGATGTACTTCTACAAAAGTGTGGGAGTGCGGAACTCTTCTGTTCGGAAACCGTAGACGGTATTCTTCAACGGCATTTGTAAAAGTTCTGGGCATCTTTTTGCACAATAAACTTCACAACTAAAGTCACAAACAACAATGAAATTTATTTTGACTTGAGACAGTTTACGCTAGGATGTGTTTTGTTCTCCAAGGCATGCTGCTAATTATGTAACATTTTTGGAACGTAACTGAGCTATGTCCGGAATTTTATGGAATATCTCGAAAACTAAGCAACATATCAAAAAAAATTAAGAACAAGAAAAGTTAGTAAAAAGACGGAAGGTATCAGAAAAAAATACAAATTTATCCAGTGGCGTGCGACAAAAAAGTTCGACAGGGTTCCGTGCAGTTAATACTCACAAAAGCAACACCATGTATAGCAATTAATCCAATTTTTTTCACACATATCAGCCACGTTGCCCTTAGCATTTAACCAAACACTTGCGTATTTAGATCCTCTGGCTTACGAGTAATAAAATAAAAACGGAAATATAATTCAAATTTTAGCGCCATTTTACTCCAAGCGGAAGCGTTTTTGGAGTATGGTTTATAATACAAACTATCATTATTTCGGTTGGTTCTATCGATACCTGAAGTTATTCTAGTAAAATCTGAATCACCCTGTATAAGTAACATTTAAATACCTAGTGATTTGCCAATAAGCAAAATCTTGAGGACATTGGTACATGAAACCTTCCAATCCTCTAGCATTTCTGCGACATTTAACAAACTGTCTTGAACAGTCTGTGGACTCTAACTCATGAAGTCCTTCTCTAGGACACAGAGTTTGGACTGATGGCACTAAAACCTAAAAACAGTTATTTTTAGGATACAATCAAATAATAAACTCACCGGCAAAAAAAACCGGCCACTAAAAACTAGTCCCAATTTCAAAGTTGGATTTCTCGCGAACCACTTATTAGATTTTGATGATTTTTTTTTAAAATTGTAAATTAACTCCTTCTTAACGGATGCTACGTCAGAAATTTCTATTCCGAATTTATTTTGAGCATGTACAGGGCACAACAATAAGACAAAGTTTTTTGCCCGAACTTTGTAACACCCTGTAGGGTGTAGCAGCTGTAGTAGCTATTGCTAAATCAAATCACATTGTAGCCTCATATTTTGTGAGCATTTTTTTTTTTAATCACGACATTATCTCTGTTTTTATTGGAGATATGCTGCTTTAAAACGAACATCTCGGAGTTTTATGTGTAAATAATCAAGGCATCATAGACGAAAAGGGATTTATGAATATTTGCAATATGACAACGACGGTTGTCAAATTCAAAAATGCCATTATCTGTGACGGATGTTGCTCGTATTGTGGCTCAGGGGCGGGAAAGTGAAATAGAAAAAGCGGTTCCACCGTTTCCACGGAAATCTCAAATAAAATAGTTCCAGCTCTAGCCACTAGGTGGTAGTGCAATTAATTTTTAGGTTAAGAAGTTGCTACTAGTTATTGGCAGATGGCGTTAAATCAGAATTTTTTTTTTAGTTTCCATAGTTTCCAACGGCCATTGTCATATTATTGTCAAATTCTCAAAAAATATTGTCGTTGTCATAACGCCAATCATAATATTATCAAATAAATGACACAAAACATCCCCCTTTAAAACTTTTTCTTTAATGGCCATAAGCGGGAGTAAAAGACCAACCGCCCGAACAAACACTAGAGGCGCCACCGGTCATCAAATGGTGTAAAAATTGCGAAAATTTAATCATCTAATTTTGACACAAGAGGTCGCGCTTAACTTTTTCAATTTTAATTCAATATTCATTGTTTTCAAACTATATTATTAGATTTTGTTGTATTTTGTGAATGTATAAATGTTTTCTTAGTATAAAGTTGCATTATAGTAATTTAAATTATATTACATACATATTTAAGATTCAAATATTATGACATATATGTCAGTTGCCGTCTAAAATGTCATCTTGATAAAAAGTTAGTTATTGTCAAAAGTAGTTAAAATCATGTTAAAATATTAAAATTTACAAGTTATAATTAGATATTTTATATTATTTCAACAACAAACACAAAATAGTACAGCGTAATGTTGATATGCAGGTCTAAAACAAAAAGTGCCGTTATATTTTTCAGTTTTCGTTGTCAGCTGCGGAAGTTTCAGTGATTTTAGTGTTGTCGGATATTTTTATTTGTGAAATAGAAATATTGCGTTTGGATTGAAAAACTAAAAGTGGAAGTTTTATTGCAATGTAAGTAAGCGTTTGTCCCTTTTATATTTTACTTTTTTCATACCTAAGACAAATATACATAAAATGAAATTTTATAATATAAAAAATTTATTTTTTTCCTGTAATCCTATAATTGACATAATTGTTATGTAATATGTTCCATTTAAATGTAATATATTACTTTACAAATAAAAAAATGTAAATTTAAAAAATATATTAAAAATATATACAGGCATTAATTGAAATTTTTTGAGTGCGAACAAACACGAGAGGCGCTTTATTATTTACTTTCATTTCTTAACATGATAGACCAAGTTCTAAAGGGGGATGTTTTGTGATAAATGATTATCAAAACGTTTTTCAAACTATAATTTGTTATATGTGTTGTGTATGTGTTTTAATTAGACAATTCCTTTTGTTTGTGGTCCTAAAAATATAATGTAAGTCTTTTATTTTTGCCATCATTTAAGTACCTATTTATATTTACTCTATTTACAAAACTTTGGGCGTATTACGTTGGTCTTGTTTTATTATAATAAATGATGTTTAAATATTTGACTTATAAATAAAAACTTTAAATAATAAATAATATTTCACATGTTTGGCTTTAATTTTATTTAATAATTGTATAAATTATACTGTTAAATCTTATTTTTTACACATAACAACGATACTTGTTATTAGTATTGTTGAATTTGTGTAAAAAATAAGATTTAATAATCAAATTTAATTATTTTAGAGTAAAATTCAATAAATACGCTCATTTAAAAAGCCCGCGCTTCGATCCATTTAAAACAAGCCATACTCAATAGATGGCGCCACTTCTGTAGGACCATTTTTCAGTATGGCAGAGTCCATTCTTTTTCTAGCTAGGTATATTCTTTGTTGTGGCTTTAATTAAGGATGGCCGAAGTTAAACGTTAAATCACAGAATATCTAGCTACGCAACAGAAGCCTCGTTACATGTAAAAAATCGTAGGTCTCAAAAGGAGACAGGCTTTTAAAGCCTGTCTCCAAATCAGATATTTTGATGCGGTAGTTTCACTACTACATAACAGAGGGCGATAAATTTAAAAGAAAACAGTTTTCTACAAACGAAATTTAAAAGAATTTTATGCAGTGTTGCCATTGTGTAATTTATATTGTAATACTTCCTGATAAAACCTACGTTCAAATTTGCTACATCTTACTACTATTATGACACCACTTCCTGACGTTCGATTGTGTTCATACCGTATGATCGGGAAAAAACGGCGTTAGCGATGGCTATGAAATGAAAATCGCTGTCATTTTATGTGTAAATTTATATGGGAAATGTCATCGATCGTCTTTTCCCAGCCAACTGGACGCCGTTTTTTCGGTATCATACGGTATTTGATATATACTTGCGTATTTTTCATGACATTGCAATATTATGGTACCATGAAGCATATCAAGTGATACCGTAATATAGTATCATATTACGATACATGGCGTTCGATTGGGCTTAAACTTGGTATATTTATATTACGTATTTTCAGTGACATTGTAATATTATGGTACCATGAAGCATATCAAGAGGTACCATAATAGTACCATATACGATACCATTTCCTGGCGTGCGATTGGACTTATACTTGGTATAGTAAGTATCTTCAGTGACATTTTAATATGATGGTACTATGATGCATATAAAGTGGTACCTTAATATAGTACCATATTACGATACCACTTCCTGACGTTCGATTGGGCTCATATTTGACTATACTTGCGTATTTTTGATGATATTACAATATTATGATACCATGAAGCATATCAAGGGGTACCATAATGTAGTACCATATTACGATACCATTTCCTGTCTTTCGATTGAGCTCATATTTGATTATACTTGCGTATTTTTGATGACATTGCAATATTATGGTACCATGAAGCATATCAAGGGGTACCATAATGTAGTACCATATTACGATACCATTTCCTGGCGTTTGATTGGGCCCAAATTTGATATACTTGTGTTTCTTTATAAAGATTTGTTTAATTAATAACTTTAATTTATTTTACGAATTTTAATTTATTGTACGATGTCGTGACAGCAACTTTTATGCCGAACTAATATATTATTAATTGTACCTGTGTCACTTTTTAAAATCTACCTAGGGCTATATAAATAACATGACAAACAGAAAAAAATTGTTATTATAGTATTTTTTTAGTCAATTAACATTTTTTGTACTGCATTTTAATAAATCATTTCCATTATTATTAAACGTATATTTCATTACTAACGTTTCAGCATTAATATATATCACGATCAATCGCCCTGTATATTATTAATTTTAAAAGTAATTAAAGTTATTTGCTTAGTTAACATAATAAAGTAGTGTATATTAAAAATGTATTTTGAGAGCATATGTTTTCTAATTTATTTTTTTATTTTTATTAATTTATTCTAATTTTAAAAGCCAAACGAATAATTAATATAAGTGTATCTGACAAGAAACGAAGAATAGAAAGAAATTATTATACACCAGAAAAAGAATGGGATGCCAATTAAAGTCCGTTTGAATCTGGCAACTGTGCATATTTTGCCGAGCTTGAAGGCCGTCGACGTGCTGTCGATCTACATCGATCCAAAACCGAAAGTTGAACATTTCCAATTATATTCTGATTATGATATTGTCGCGCCATCTAGTATTCTATTTGTGCAATTTTAGCTCTTTCATTTCGAGTATTTTTCTGTTGCGTAGCTAGATATTCTGTGGTTATATGTACGATACCCTGGGTATACCTCGAACAACAGTCCAGGATGCCTGGAATCGGTATATGGAAACGGGAAATTTCACCAAGTGGGTTCTTGGAAGAAAACGGAAGACAAATGCAATTGACGACCGCTTTATTATTCTGAATACTTTACGAAATCGTAGAATTACAGCGTTTCAGAATCAACATCTGCTACAAGCCGTGCGTAGAACTCAAGTCAGTGAGAGAACAATCCGAAGAAGACTCAAAGAAAACAGCTTGTCTGCAAGGAGGCCTGCCACAGGACCTCAACTACTTCCAAGGCATTGTCGAGCACGTCTTCAGTTTGTGCGTTTACATGTGAATTGAGATATTGAGTAATGGACTAAATCTTTTTTGGAGGCGGTTGTTATAAAGCAGCGTAGTTCCAATACAAACAGAGATAATGTCGTGATTAAAAAAACAAAATGCTCACAAAAGATGAGGCTACAATGTGATTTGATTTAGCAATAACTACTACAGCTGCTGCACCCTACAGGGTGATACAAAGTTCGGGCAAAAAACTTCGTCTCATTGTTGTGCCCTGTATATGCTCAAAATAAATTGGGAATAAAAATTTCTGACGAAGCATCCGTTAAGAAGGAATTAATTTACAATTTAAAAAAAATCATCAAAATCTAATGAGTGGTTCGCGAGAAAACCAACTTTGAAATTGGGACTAGTTTTTAGTGTCCGTTTTTTTTTGTCGGTGAGTGTAGTATATTACTGGCGGAATCGAGTTTATATCCAACTTTCTGTACAAACTGGTAGAAGCAATCTGTCCTGTACAAGTTTGGTTAGTTTCGTTCGTTGGAAGACACTGAATCAACTTGTCGTCATATATCGTTCCTAAAAGATATCATTAAACAACACAAAGTTAAGAAATTTAATTAAAAAGAAAACGGTACCTTCAGGACAACTCAAAACTAAGACCTTATAATCGTGAGCGTTACTACCAGAAGTGCATTGATAGAACAGATTACAGTATTTAGGATGCCTTCTGAAGCCTGTAGGACAAATCAATGCCACCTGGTCCCCTTCCAATTGTCCTATTGGACATGGTTCCCTTTCAGTGCCACTACCTGAAAAACAATACATTTATCAGTAAAATGCGTAGGCTTTTAACTACAACCATTTATCTGAAAATATGCCCCAACATGAAACAAAATGAGTTAGTAAATGTTCTTCATGATGGAATACCAAGAATGGTATTTTGTGGTAGTCACAATTCTTTTGTTTCACAGTTTACCTGCTTCAGAAGCAGTACTTTCATCCGACGAGTCAGTGCTAGTAACAGGTAAAAATTCAGTAGTACTGTTTTCAGATTCAAATGGAGACATGGTGTCCGTATTTACAGTACTTTCCGTAGGATTATTTGTGGAAAATTCAGTGTAGTGTTGTGTAGTGTATTCATTAGTGGTCATATCGGTATGATCTGTATAAATATAATTTAAAAGTATTTAAGGTGTGTAATTTAAGTAAAAAAAATAGTGCTAGAACAGAGAATTAACATAACTCTAACACAGAGTACACATTTTACTAACCATGTTAGCATCGTCAAGCAAATAAGTAAAACTTATTGTACTTAATCAGTTTTTTCTAAAATTTTCGAAACAGTTATAAAAAAACGTTTGTTAAAATTCTTTCTAAAATTTAACATAATATCAAAAAATCAATTTGGTTTTTCAGAAGGCAAATCAACACAGGATGCCGTTCATGCATTGACATCATCAATCTATGATGCTCTAGACTCGAGACATCGAATCCACTGTATATTCGTAGATCTCGCTAAAGCATTTGATACGGTAAATCGGTCTAATCATCTGCCTGCGCTCCTCCTACTTATTCTAAAATGTTGGCGTGAATGACAAAGACAATACTATATCGCGTTTCTTTGATTGATTCGTTTTTATGCGTCAATCCATTGGTGTGCTTGCAGTGCGACCAATGGGGCATTCCTGTTTATATTTATAACCAAATATATGTTTTGACAGTTAAAACAACAAATTACAACAGATTATATATTGATTATTATATGACTTGAAACACCACGGCAATGGAATTAAGTTTTATGTGACCTTGAACAGATTAGTTCACATGGTAGCGACCGATGAATTACTCCCAAACATTCGTGGCTTTTACTATAGACAAATTAGAGAGATATGGAATACGAGGAAACAGCCTTAGTATTTTAAAAAGTTACCTTATGAACAGATCACAATATGTTAATTTGGGAGATATTAATAGCAAGCCAGGAAGGATTGAGTATGGTGTACCAAAAGGCACTGTGTTGGGTCAAACTAAACAAAAGCAGAAATTTTTAGCTACGCAGATGATACAGCGATATTTTATAAATCTAACTCTTGGTCGAATTTGAAAAGATTAACAGAGGAACACTTTCAGACAATTAATACCTGGTTTGTCAAACAAATAACAAATTAACATTAAACTTCGACAAAACCAAATTTATATCCTTCTCTATTTATAAAAATAATGAACCAGATTGGGACAGATTACAAATAACCAATAATAACGTAATACCGGAATGTGATTTTATAAAATATTTAGGGGTTACAATCGACAAACATCTTAAATGGAATATTCATATTAATAATGTAACTAAAAAATTGCGAGGATTGTTGCCGAAATTTAATTATTTGAAAAGTTATTTGGACGTCAAACAGCTTAAAATCCTGTACTCATCCCTTGTACAATCTCATTTGACATATGCAATTCTAGGGTGGGGTGGTGCGGCTGAATGTCATTTAAAAAGCTTGTATTCTGTTCAAAAATGGTCCATAAAAATTATTTACAATAAAAAGAAAACTTTCTCTTCAAACGTTCTCTTTAAGCAGGCGCATCTAATGGATATACGTCAGCTATACTGCCTAGATGTTATAAAATTCATTTATCAGGGGAAAATATCTATTGAATATGCTGACCATGAATATGAAACTAGACATAAGGCGTATAAGTAGATATGTATACGCTAGTATAAGATCTTCAAAAATTTTTGCACCTCGATTATATAACGTCTCAGCAACCTTCCTAAAGGAAGTTAAAAATTACTCTGGGTTTAAAAAAGGGGTATGCAAATGGATGGTTGATCGAGGTAGAGATATATTTAATGACCTAGTTAACTTAAAATATACAAAATAAATTTTCATAAGTGCCAGTGAACATTATATATTGTAATAATTAAATTGTATTCCTTTCCACATACAAGTAATTCTATTACTTTGTAGCAATTCTTTTAACGTTTATTTCGATTCTTAAAATTTAAATTTAGCTTTAGTTAAATTGTACCGTATGATCGAATAAAAACGGCATCCAGTTGGCTTGGAAATGACGATCAATAACATTTCCCATATAAATTTACATATAAAATGACAGCGATCTTCATTTTATAGCCATCGCTGACGCCGTTTTTATTCGATCATACGGTACTTGGATTTGATCATACGGCATTGGATACTGTACTATTTTGTATCTATCTTAATTTCAAGAAAAAATGTTTAATAAACGTAATTATTATTATTTTTTATCAAAACAAAACTTACAAATTTCATTCATCTGCTGATGATGCCAACATACAAGTTCATACCAAACAAACTTTTAGTCACGTGATTAAGCTTGACCGGCACAGCGTTGTCCACTTTTGTATATTTTCTTTGAATCAAAATAGTTTAGAAAAGAAAAATAAATTAATTATAAATATATAAACAGTTATTATTTACATCAACAAAGCTCACTTTCTTAACAGCACTTAAAGGACACAACGCTTTCCCGTTCAAAATATTCTAATAAAGCTGCGATCAGTTTTTTACGGCTATTATTATTATTTTAAGTTATCATGTACACTTTGCACTAAAAAAGGTTCTAAAAAGAACAATGTTCGACTGCAAGGTCTGCTAGTAAACATTTTTAATCTTAATGTAATACAAAAGTAAAGGTACGTTCAGACTGAGAGCGTCGAGCGTCGCGTCGCGTGTGCGTCGCGTCCGCGTGTCGAAATGGAATCAATTCACTTAACTTAAATTAGACCGTTCAGGCAGACAGCATCGCGTTTGGCGTTGCGCTAGCGTCCGCTGAGCGTCGGGGTTCGAGTTCAATGCATGTACCTTAAGTGACAAGACGAATGGCAATGTCAGGAAATAAATAAATAAATGCGGCAACTTGACGTTTTTTACAGCAGAACTACCACCTGAATCCCCAGCGCGAAATTTAAATTTCAGTCAGTCAGCAAGGCGCCGAATATGTCCGTAGCAATATCAGCAATGAATTTAAAAATCGCGCCCTCGATTATATAACTAAAAGTTTAATTGATATCGAATATATTTAGCAAAACGTGCATCTAGAGTTGAGGTAAGTAGTAAATTTGGTGTAAATTTAAAGGGTATTTGTGTAATTTTTATCTATACAATTTTTAATAAGGAAACACATTACCTGGTACGGTAGTACTACTACCAAATGTAGTTATTTCTGGTGTAAAAGTAGTGTAGCTGTTCTCAGTGGTAAAAGATGTACTCATAGGAGTTGTTTCGAATATGTTAGTAGATTCAGAAATATTAGATCCAGTGGTATAATACAGAAACGTTGTACCTTCTTGCATTGTACTACTTTCATTAGACGTATCATTTATATTTGTAGTACGATCAGTAGAGTAAATTGTTGAAAATTCAGTATAATGTTGTGTAATTTGTTCAGTAGATGTTCCAGGATATGTTGTATCTGTATTTGATGTAAGATCTGTATAAATATAATTAATACTATTATAGTTTTCTCATAAGTAACTATTTTCGTTGCGCAAACTTAGGATATGTTACCTTGAGTTGGAGTAGTACTATATAAACTATTATTGTCTTGCTTGAAGGTAGTAAAGTATGTTGATTCTGTTTGATATTCAAATGTAGTACCTTCTGTAGTTTCACTTAAAATAAAATCTGCAGAAACGAAATATCACCTTAATAATATTTGTTATAAATATGAACTGATAGAAAAAAGTGTGCAGTTGGTTCGAAGAAAAATGGTAATGATCAGTGATAATAGACATGCTGAATTTTACTGATATATTTTACCTCCTGGCGTGGTACTATATTCTGGTTGTTCTGAAGACGCATATGTGTTAGTATTTTCAGAATCTACAGTACTCTTTTGAGTAGTAGTTTGATCAGTATTATCTAACTCTGTTGTAGTGCTTTGTGAGATAAGCGTAGTACTAATTTGGTAATTTGATGTTGTAGTTTCTTGAGTACTAGCCGAATCTAAATAAAATAGTTTGATTAACGTAAGTTTGAATGTAAGTAGTAATGAAAACATAAATCTGATAATTTAAGTGAGTGATATGGCTTATAGTATAATTTTTGAGTTTATTATTATTAGTAAAAACATAAAAAATGAATTTTCAATGTTCGTGTGCAGGTATTACATGCAACACATGCCATGTTAGCCACAAAATGTTAAGTCAATAGACACTTGTCACGACATGTTCATGTTACCTATTGTTGTATCAGTACCATCCGTACTAAAGGTAGTTTCAAAAGTTGATGTAGGTGTTTGCGAAATATCATTAGTGGTTAACTCGGAAAAAGTTTCAGTTGTTGGTGTGATTTCTCCAAAAGTACTATCTATAGAAATTTTAATTTTAAATATAATATTTTAGATTTAAGGTGCTTATAGATGATGCGTGCAAATTCCATGACAAAAAAAGATGGTGTGATACCAATTTTGTGCGGATAAAAACTGAATTACCTTGTGTAGTACTACTCTCAAAAGTGGTACTTTCCCCTAAAGGTGTAGTTGAACTTTCCAAATTTGTACTACTTTCAGTATATTGCGTATTATCAAATATGGTTGTCTGACCAGAAATATCTGTAGTGTAATCAGTTATGCTCGTTTCTGTAGTACTGCTCTCACTATAGGTACTACCTACAGAATATAAACGTTTAAAATTTCAGTAATACTTGCATTTGAAATAAGATGAATCTTATTCATCACAAAACTTCATTACCTTCTGTCGAGGATTCACTTTCAAATTAATCAAAAACTCGTAATACAAAACCAAAAACCAAAATTTTTGTTATAAATATGAACTGATTGACAAAAGTGTGCAGTTGGTTCAAAAAAAATGGCAATGATCAGTGATAATAGACATGCTGATTTTTACTGATATATTTTACCTCCTGGCGTGGTAATATATTCTGGTTGTTCTGAAGACGCATATGTGTTAGTATTTTCAGAATCTACAGTACTCTTTTGCGTAGTAGTTTGATCAGTATTATCTAACTCTGTTGTAGTGCTTTGTGAGATAAACGTAGTACTAATTTGGTAATTTGATGTTGTAGTTTCTTGAGTACTAGCCGAATCTAAATAAAATAGTTTGATTAACGTAAGTTTGAATGAAAGTAGTAATGAAAACACAAATCTGATAATTTAAGTGAGTGATATGGCTTATAGTATAACTTTTGAGTTTATTATTATTAGTAAAAACATAAAAAATGAATTTTCAATGTTCGTGTGCAGGTATTACATGCAACACATGCCATGTTAGCCACAAAATGTTAAGTCAATAGACACTTGTCACGACATGTTCATGTTACCTATTGTTGTATCAGTACCATCAGTACTAAAGGTAGTTTCAGAACTTGATGTAGGTGTTTGCGAAATGTCATTAGTGGTTAATTCGGAAAAGGTTTCAGTTGTTGGTGTCATTTCTCCAAAAGTACCATCTATAGAAATTTTAATTTTAAATATAATATCTTAGATTTAAGGTGCTTATAAGATGATGCGTGCAAATTCCATGACAAAAAAAGATGGTGATACCAATTTTGTGCGGATAAAAACTGAATTACCTTGTGTAGTACTACTCTCAAAAGTGGTACTTTCCCCTAAAGGTGTAGTTGAACTTTCCAAATGTGTACTACTTTCAGTATATTGCGTATTATCAAATATGGTTGTCTGACCAGAAATATCTGTAGTGTAATCAGTTATGCTCGTTTCTGTAGTACTGCTCTCACTATAGGTACTACCTACAGAATATAAACGTTTAAAATTTCAGAATACTTGCATTTGAAATAAGATGAATCTTATTCATCACAAAACTTCATTACCTTCTGTCGAGGATTCGCTTTCAAATGTAGTACTTTGCAAATTAGGAGTTGTTGAAGTGTCAAAATCAACTGTGCTCTGAGTGTATGGTGTAGTAGTTTCACTAAATATTTCAGTAGTGTAATGAGTATATAGTGTTTCAGTTGTACTCTGGGTGTTATGATTAACATCTGCAGAAAACTATATTAATTGAGTTTAGCTTCAAAATAGTAAAGGTCCTTTAAAATTTCAACGTTGCGTTGGTTACCTTCAGTAGTAAAACTATCAAATGTTGTACTCTCCGAATCAGTACTTCCTGTTAAAGTTGAAGTTTCAAAAGTTTGTGTAAAAAGTGTGGATGGTGTTTCGGTGGAGAAATAAGTAGTATTTCCTTCGACATCATTAATATCTGTAGAAGACGATTATAAAAATAATTATTGTATTGATTCTCCAATACTAGATATATTTAAAATGTAGAATTTTTTGTTACCTTCGGTTGTAATAGTGTTAGTAGACGTACTACTGTCATATATAGGTGTGGTAGAAGCATCTATATCTACTGTGGTTTGTGTGGAATGTGTGTAGTCTAGTGTAGTTGTTTCACTAGGAAGTGTTGTAGTTTCGTGACTAGAAATTTCAGTTAGTGTTGATGTCGTTTCGCTTGTAATACCTATACAGAATTGAATTGCTTAACTATGAATTTTAAATTATATAAAATAAAGGATGCTTTCTGGATAAAGCAAAACATTTTAGTGATTCCGGAGATTATAAAAACTTTCTCTAATCTCTAAAAGAATTATGAACTGAAATGTTTGACTTTAAATAAGTTAATAATTAAGTGTTAATAATTAAAAAAAATACACAAACACAGATTTTAGCACTGTTGTGATGAAAAGTATAAGTTGTGTGTTATACAGTTTAGTGTGGATTTATACCTGTAAGAACTATATGCTTTTTTCTGAAATATATAAAACCATACATAGAAATACATACGCATAAAAAATATAGAATCATATTAAATTTAAGGATTAATAATTTTTATTATATTAATTCAATATTATACCTGGTGTAGTTGATTGAACTATTTCGGTATTTGAAGGCAAAGAACTCTGTAGTCCGTTAGAAAGAGTAGTAGATTCGTTGTCGCTTCCAGGAGATACCTAGATTTAAAAAAAATATATCAATATTTAATTAAAAATCCACCTAAGAAACATTATATTACCTCTGAAGGAGTCGCTGAGTAACACTGCCCTTGGACAGCCCATGGGTAGTTACAAGTCAATCTCTGTTGGTCCCAAACAGTTCCAGAACCACACGAGAATTCGTGCTTCGTGTAACCACCAAG
Source organism: Sitophilus oryzae (assembly GCF_002938485.1). Lineage (NCBI taxonomy): Eukaryota > Metazoa > Arthropoda > Insecta > Coleoptera > Curculionidae > Sitophilus > Sitophilus oryzae. The sequence goes on from NW_022146782.1 coordinate 1,432,843, forward strand.
ATGGCTTCCTACGCACCTATAAAATTTAGAACAGTTCTGGGCATCTCCTATAAAACCATCTTGAGTGCAACCATAAGATCCTGAAGGAGTATTACTTGATGATAACCCAGGTGCTGGTTGATTGCTTGGGGAAGTTGGATATTGAGATGTTCCTTGTCCTGGCTGGTTAGCTCCTGTGCTTGGGTAGCTTGGAACTATATCAAAAAAAAATTGCTATAATCTTGATGGTTTTTGCGAAATGTTTGACTTCACCTGACGATGCTTGGTAGCATTTTCCACTAACTGCATATGGATAATTACAAGAGAAACTACTCTGATCCCAAACGGTTCCCTGAGCACAATTATACTCGTATTTTGTGAAGCCTGTTTGTCCGTTTCCAACACATCTGAAGAATTTATTGCAATCTGTTTCGTGCCCGACGAAGCCTTCACTGACGCAATTATTTTGAACTATTTGTCCAGGTACTGTGTAGTTGTTGTCGATAGTTTGATTATTACAAGGTGGATTATAGCCTAGAAATGTTTTATTAAAGTCCCAACTTTAAGTAAGTTAATAAGTAATTGACTTACCTGAACCGTCTGGTTGATATTGGCTTCCAGGTCGTTGCCCACTCGGTTGCTGACCTGCAGGTAGATATTGGCCACTAGGCTGTCCACTTCCTGGTTGATATTGGCTTCCAGGTTGTTGCCCACCGGGTACCTGACCTTCAGGTACGTATTGGCCACTAGACTGTCCACTTCCTGGTTGGTATTGGCTTCCAGGTTGTTGTCCACTCGGTTGCTGACCTGAAGGTACATTTTGACCACCAGGCTGACCACTTCCTGGTTGATATTGGCTTCCAGGTTGTTGCCCACTTGGCTGCTGACCTGCAGGTACATTTTGGCCATCAGGCTGACCATTTCCTGGTTGGTATTGGCTTCCAGATTGTTGCCCACTCGGTTGCTGACCTGTAGGTACGTATTGGCCACTAGGCTGTCCACTTCCTGGTTGGTATTGGCTTCCAGGTTGTTGCCCACTCGGCTGCTGACCTGCAGGAACATATTGGCCACTAGGTTGTCCACTTCCTGGTTGATATTGGCTTCCAGGTTGTTGCCCACTTGGTTGCTGACCTGCAGGTAGATATTGGCCACTAGGCTGTCCACTTCCTGGTTGGTTTTGGCTTCCAGGTTGTTGCCCACTCGGCTGCTGACCTGCAGGTACATTTTGGCCAGCAGGCTGTCCACTTCCTGGTTGGTATTGGCTTCCAGGTTGTTGCCCACTCGGTTGCTGACCTGTAGGTACGTATTGGCCACTAGGCTGTCCACTTCCTGGTTGATATTGGCTTCCAGGTTGTTGCCCACTTGGTTGCTGACCTGCAGGTACATTTTGGCCACCAGGCTGACCACTTCCTGGTTGATATTGGCTTCCAGGTTGTTGCCCACTTGGTTGCTGACCTGCAGGTACATTTTGGCCACCAGGCTGTCCACTTCCTGGTTGATATTGGCTTCCAGGTTGTTGCCCACTCGGTTGCTGACCTGCAGGTAGATATTGGCCACTAGGCTGTCCACTTCCTGGTTGATATTGGCTTCCAGGTTGTTGCCCACTCGGTTGCTGACCTGCAGGAACATATTGGCCACTAGGTTGTCCACTTTCTGGTTGATATTGGCTTCCAGGTTGTTGCCCACTTGGTTGCTGGCCTGCAGGTACATTTTGGCCACCAGGCTGACCACTTCCTGGTTGATATTGGCTTCCAGATTGTTGCCCACTTGGTTGCTGACCTGCAGGTACATTTTGGCCACCAGGCTGTCCACTTCCTGGTTGATATTGGCTTCCAGGTTGTTGCCCACTCGGTTGCTGACCTGCAGGTAGATATTGGCCACTAGGCTGTCCACTTCCTGGTTGGTATTGGCTTCCAGGTTGTTGCCCACTCGGTTGCTGACCAGTAGGTACGTATTGGCCACTAGGCTGTCCACTTCCTGGCTGGTATTGGCTTCCAGGTTGTTGCCCACTTGGTTGCTGACCTGCAGGTACATTTTGGCTGCCAGGCTGACCACTTCCTGGTTGATATTGGCTTCCAGGTTGTTGCCCACTTGGTTGCTGACCTGCAGGTACATTTTGGCCACCAGGTTGACCACTTCCTGGTTGATATTGGCTTCCAGGTTGTTGCCCACTTGGTTGCTGACCTGCAGGTACATTTTGGCCACCAGGCTGACCACTTCCTGGTTGATATTGGCTTCCAGGTTGTTGCCCACTTGGTTGCTGACCTGCAGGTAAATATTGGCCACTAGGGTTTTGATTGCCTGATTGTCCATTTTGTGGTATTCCAGATTGAGCATTGTAACATGTACCATTTACAGAATAGGGATAGTTACATGCTTGAATATTTTCATCCCAGACAGTTCCTTCTCCGCAAGTAAATTCATGTTTGATGTATCCTCCTAGACCATTTTCTACACATCTATAAAATTTCTTACAGTTTACTTCGTCCCCAACAAAACCGGCTGCTGCACATTGATCATTGACCAATAACCCAGGTTTTTCAGTTGTTGGTATCTGGCCAACTTGGTTTTGACTTGTTCCACTTTGATTTTGACTAGATTCAGTTTGTTGACTTGAACTTTGATTTTGAATACTGGATTGATTTTGCGATGAACTCGATTGTTGCTGGTTTGATCCCTGATTTTCATTTGTGGATTGATTTTGATTTGATTGCTGACTTTGACTAGTTTGGTTTGATGTATTGTGACCTTGGCTCGATCCTTGTTGATTCTGTCCACTTCCTGGTTGATATTGGCTTCCAGGTTGTTGCCCACTCGGTTGCTGACCTGCAGGTACATATTGGCCGCTAGGCTGTCCACTTCCTGGTTGATATTGGCTTCCAGGTTGTTGCCCACTTGGTTGCTGGCCTGCAGGTACATATTGGCCACCAGGCTGACCACTTCCTGGTTGATATTGGCTTCCAGGTTGTTGCCCACTTGGTTGCTGACCTGCAGGTACATATTGGCCACTAGGCTGTCCACTTCCTGGTTGATATTGGCTTCCAGGTTGTTGCCCACTTGGTTGCTGACCTGCAGGTACATTTTGGCCACCAGGCTGTCCACTTCCTGGTTGATATTGGCTTCCAGGTTGTTGCCCACTCGGCTGCTGACCTGCAGGTAAATATTGGCCACTAGGGTTTTGATTGCCGGTTTGTCCATTTTGTGGTATTCCAGGTTGCGCATTGTAACATTTACCACGTACAGAATAGGGATAATTACATGCTTGAATATTTTCATCCCAGACAGTTCCTTCTCCGCAAGTAAATTCATGTTTGATGTATCCTCCTAGACCATTGCCTACACATCTATAAAATTTCTTACAGTTTACTTCGTCCCCAACAAAACCGGCTGCTGCACATTGGTCATTAACCAGTAACCCAGGTTTTTCAGTTGTTGGTATCTGGCCTACTTGATTTTGACTTGTTCCACTTTGATTTTGACTAGATGCAGTTTGTTGGCTTGAACTTTGATTTTCATTATTGGATTGATTTTGCGATGAACTCGATTGTTGCTGGTTTGATCCTTGATTTTCATTTGTGGATTGATTTTGATTTGATTGCTGATTTTGATTAGTTTGGTTTGATGTATTTTGACCTTGACTTGATCCTTGTTGATTACTAGAACCTGATTGTTCTTGATTACCAGTGTTTTGATTACCTATTTTTAAAAAATAATTAGAAAAATTAAAATTATTTTTGGGGAATTACAATTCTTCTTACCGGGTGGTAATACTCCCGGTTGGCCTATATAACATCTTCCTGTAACAGCATAGGGATGATTGCAAGCTAAAGAATTTTGGTCCCAAACTGTATTTTCGGGGCAAGTAAATTCGTGCTTCATCAAACCACCTCGTGAATCGCTAACGCATCTAAATAAGACAAGTAATATAAATATAGAATAATACTATTTTAAATATGATTGATTTAAATATACCTATAAAATTTTTTGCAGTCTTGCTGATCATCGACAAATCCTTCTTTTGCACACAAACCATTAACAATTTGACCCGGTCTGGCCTCATACTGGTTACCTGACTGATTAGAACTTGAAGTCGAGCTAGATGAGCTTCCAGACGATCCGTTATTAGTAGACTGTTGCTGATTAGAAGTATTTTGAGTGCCACTTGAGGAACTACTAGATCCAAATTGTTGATTAGAGGAACCAGATGATTGATTGCTGCCTGATGAGCTTGAAGATCCAGATTGTTCGTTTGAGCTTGTAGACTGTTGATTATTGTTTGAACTGCTACTAGATCCAGATTGCTGGTTATTATTTGAAGAGCTACTAGACCCAGCCTGTTGATTTGAGCCTGATGACTCTTGATTACTGCCTGAAGTGCTACCAGATCCAGTTTGCTGGTTTGAACCTGACGATTGCTGGTTATTATTCGAAGAGCTACCAGATCCAGCCTGTTGATTTGAGCTTGATGACTCTTGATTACTGCCTGAAGTGCTACCAGATCCAGATTGCTGATTTGAACCTGACGATTGCTGGTTATTACTTGAGGAACTACTGGATCCAGTTTGTTGGTTTGAAGTTGAAGATTGCTGGTTATTATTTGAAGAGCTACTAGACCCAGACTGTTGATTTGAGCTTGATGACTCCTGATTACTACCTGAAGTGCTACCAGATCCAAATTGCTGGTTTGAACCTGACGATTGCTGGTTATTATTAGAAGAGCTACTAGATCCAGCCTGTTGATTTGAGCTTGATGACCCTTGATTATTGCCTGAAGTGCCACCAGATCCAAATTGCTGATTTGAACCTGAAGATTGCTGGTTATTATTAGAAGAGCTACTAGACCCAGCCTGTTGATTTGAGCTTGATGATTCTTGATTGCTGCCTGATGTGCTACCAGATCCAAATTGCTGGTTTGCACCTGAAGATTGCTGGTTATTATTCCAAGAGCTACTAGATCCAGCCTGTTGATTTGAGCTTGATGACTCTTGATTACTGCCTGAACTGCTACCAGATCCAAATTGCTGGTTTGAAGCTGAAGATTGCTGGTTATTATTAGAAGAGCTACTAGACCCAGCCTGTTGATTTGAGCTTGATGACTCTTGATTGCTGCCTGAAGTGCTACCAGATCCAAATTGCTGGTTTGCACCTGAAGATTGCTGGTTATTATTCGAAGAGCTACTAGATCCAGCCTGTTGATTTGAGCTTGATGACTCTTGATTACTGCCTGAAGTGCTACCAGATCCAAATTGCTGGTTAGAACCTGAAGATTGCTGGTTATTATTCAAAGAGCTACTAGATCCAGCCTGTTGATTTGAGCTTGATGACCCTTGATTACTGCCTGAAGTGCTACCAGACCCAAACTGCTGATTTGAACCTGACGATTGCTGGTTATTACTTGAGGAACTACTGGATCCAGTTTGTTGGTTTGAAGTTGAAGATTGCTGGTTATTATTTGAACCTTGTTGACCATATTGATTCTGGCTACCGCTTGATTGGTTATTTGAACTAGTTCCTATATAATATTTGTGCTTTATTACATAAGTGCTTGATTATTTATTATATACCAGCAAACATATAACTCACATGCTTTACTGTGTCATGCGTGCAAGAACAATCACAACCTATATACAAAAACCTCTCTTACTCATCCTTTTTTGTAAAATAAAGACAGAAATCTTATGCCGTTTACTTCCTTACCTGAATTTTGATTTGATGACGATGATGTAGAATTTTGATAACTAGAACTACTACTAGAGGATGAGCTTGAAAAGGAACTAGAATTAGAAGCGCTACTGGAAGAGGAACTAGAACTATTTAGTGCAGAAGAATTTGAAAAAGATGTGCTTTGGTGCGAGGTGCTTTCGAGTACGTTAACATCGTCTCTAAGAATTAACTGACCACCATCCCGTTCTTCGGTGCAATCCAATCTAGAGGTCGCACTGGGGTAGTTGCAAGAGGTTGAGGATGGATCCCAAACAGTCCCTAAAATAAATTAATTAGACTATAAGAGAAATTTATTTGATAGAACTTACCAGGAGCACAAGTAAATTCGTACTGGATAAATCCGTTTTGTCCATTATCAACGCAGCGATAGAACTTTCGACAGTTTACTGTATCTTGTCTGAATCCCAAAGCGGTACAACGATTCGGAGCTGGAGCTTGAGTACTGTAAAAAGGTTGTTCACTGCGCACTGGTGGTTCGTAAGTCGTACTGAAGGTTTGAACTGAATTACCCACGAAATTGGCTTAAATATAAATAACATCGTTAAGTAAAATCTGGTGAAAATGAAGTTTATGTATTTATATTCACTATCAGCTAGTCATCTTTGCTTGTTTTTGAGTATACGGCAGATGAAACTGTAGTCTGACTATCTGATTTATCCTAATGAAATATAGTAATTAAATAAAATTTAATTTATTTTACCTCCACATTCAACACGGCTACTGGCATAAGGATGATTACAAACAGAGATTGCTGGATCAAAAACTGTTCCATTGGCACATTCGAAAGTGTAAGCTACGAACTGATTGTACCCATTTAATGCACATCTAGAAATTTACATTTACGTTTACTTTAACAATATTAGTTCACAATAATGTATATGTACCTGTAAAATAAGCTACAATTTCTTGAATCCGGGTACAATCCTTCTTTTTGGCATTGATAGGGGGCGCCATAGGGTTGAATTTGCCTGGAGTTGCGTGTTAGAGGTTCTAAATCGAAATCGTAATCGAAAAATGGAAAATCTGAAAGAAAAAAAAAATATGTCGGTACTGGACAGTAATTAATTCTGCTTGCGTGATTGCAGATATATTAACTAATAAGTATAAATATGCCATTAACAAGCGTGATTAATGTTGGGCCTAAAAAATACGAGATTGACTACTATAAATTTTCGAGTTATCGCATGCTGCAAGCGAGGTATTTCATCTCGATGCAGCGTCGGGCTCATTAGAGAGCAAACATTATTCTCAGACCGATGTTCGGTAGCTCGTAAACTTCCAGAGTTATGCAAAAAGAAGACGGTTTCTTTAGATTTACAAGCTGAAAAGGCCTAGTTTACATATAACCTTAAAGATGGGAATAGTACGATAATAATACTAATAATAATGAAAACTACGGGGTCTCTTCAGAATGTACTTTATACAGAATTTTTTCTACTAAAATTGATACTAGCGGTGGCCGTGACTCAGGAGCAAGTGTGTCTGCTTGCTACTCAAGAGTACCGGGTTCAATACTCAGCCCGTATTGTAGTATCTATACTAATATATAAAATCCTTAAGTGACTGACATACTGATTAATGACGATCCTGCTCAAATCACTCAACGTAAAAAACTCAATTTTGGCATACAGGTTGATTCTAGGAATTTCAGTTCCGAAGAGGGTGAAACCACCCCTCAAATATTACAATATTTTTTATTTAAAAAACGGTCAAGTTACCGAAAAAACGCTAAACACGTATATTTTATTTTGTTTTTTACATATTTTAAGATTTTTTAAAAATATATACAGGGTGTTTCAAAAAATCTGGTCATCGATTAATCACGATCCTGCTTAAAGCGCTTGACGTAAAAAGCTGATTTTTGGAAAACAGATTGACTTTAGGGTGTAGATGTTCGATAAGAAGGGATTTTTCGAAACTCGAATTCTAAGGGGGTGAAACTATCCCTCAAATATTGAAATATTTTTTATTTAAAAACCGGTGAGTTTTTCGGAAAAACTCTTAAACACGTATATTTTATTTTGTTGTTTTACATATTTTAAGATTTTTTATAAAATTATACAGGGTGTTTCATAAAATATGACCATTGAGTAATCACGATTCTGCTTAAACTGCTTGACGTTTAAAGCGAAAAATTAAGATTTTTGCCAAACGGATTGACTGTGGGGTGTAGAGGTTCGATAAGAAGGGGTTTCTCGAATCTCAAATTCCAAGAGGGTGAAAACGCCCCTCAAATATTACAATATTTGTTATTTAAAAAACGGTTAGTCTTTCGGGAAAACGCTTGGACAAGCATAATTTATTTGTTTTTTTTTACATATTTTGAAAATTTTTAAAAAATCATACAGGGTGTTCCAAAAAGTTGGGTAATTTCTTAACCACGATTCTGCTTAAACTGCTTGACGTAAAAAGCTTATTTTTGGCAAACGGATTTTTCGAAAGTCAAATTCCAACGAGATGAAACTACCCCTCAAATATTACCAAGTTATATAATAATATCGCCATATTGTTTTTTCTCATGCTGACATTAATGTGAGAAAATTTTATCCAGTTTGTATGTTAATGGAAATTCTTGCTTTGCTTTATCATCACCATTACAAATGATTAATTCGACGCGAACGAAGTCGCTGGTACACGCTAGTATTTTTATATAAATAAAAATATTTATTTATCTAAATAGAACGACCATCGAGCCGTCACCTAAAGGAAGGCAATGGCAAACTACCTGTTTTTATTTTACTGCTAATTTAATGATGCAGTACTAAAACCAACAACAGGTTCTACTCACTGTTGTCATCAGAGATACCTGTAAAAATATTATAACGCTCATAATAATTAACAAGCGTAAGAGATGCACTCTGTATAAACTAATTTTTAATAAAAGACGCACCTACAAACATATATCGGGTTTGTTTTCATACAGATTTGAATTACGCGCGCAGACACTAACACAGCGTGAAGTTTTTCTTTTATGACCGACAATATTCATACGGCAAAAGGTGGGTGATTTTTCTCCGCCGTTGTGAGAAAAATCGGGCGAATTTATGGTTGAACAGGGTCCGCCTGACACCTGTTGCTGCAGTATTCCTGCAGAAAGGCCGCGAGAGGGGGGAGCGGAGGGAAAATAGAGGCAATCCCGGCAATGCCGTGTTTCGCGTCCGATTTATGACATTGTCCGTCCATATTTACGATTATCGTTCGCATCGGATGCAAATGGCAACAGGGAGACGACCCGAGCGTGTGTCTGCAGCGTTCAAAACTCGAACCTTGAATTCTATTAATTTACAGAAAAAGAAAATGCACACACCGGAAAAATCTAGGGATATCATTTTATATATATAATAAATGTTTTGAATGAACAAATATTTGTAGGCCGATTTTTTCTACTTCGATTGAAACGAAGTAGTCACACTAGTTATTTGTAAATTTGGGATATTTGCAGAAGTATTTGTGCATTTTTTGTCAAATGTATAAAAAGCACCTAGCATCAATTGTTCGAATTTAACCTGTACTGGCTATGTTTTTATGATAACTGGCAAGAATTCATTCAAATAACTCTGTTTAGTATTAAACGACATTATGGAGCGTAGACATCTTAACAGAGACGAAATGCTAAGGGCCATGGGTATGCTCGAAGCTGGAATGCGCCAAATCGACGTAGCTAGAGCATTAAATACAACGCAAAGTGTAATATCGCGATTAAGTACACGCGATTAAGTACCGTGAAAGTGGTGATGTTGCTGAAAGGCACACAGGGCGACATCGCATTACTACCCCTCAGCAAGATCATTTTTTACAATGAAATGCTCGACGCCGACTCACTCAACGCCGAGATCATGTTCAGTGGTCGAATGAACAATGGGTCAATGTTCTCTTCACGGATGAGTCACGCTTTGGAATTCATCCGGATTCGAGAAGGCTTAGGGTATGGAGAGAACCGGGAAATCTTATTCGGTTGGATCATGTTCAGGAAGCGCACCCTTATCAAGGTGGAACAGTTATGGTCTGGGGAGGAGTCCAGTTAGGCCGAAAAACCGATCTCGTTTTTCTTGAAAGGTTTCTAACAGGAATCACATATCGTGATTTAATTCTTGAGTCTGTCGTGTTACCATATGCCAATGATTTTGGGAGGAACTTCATTCTCATGCATGACAATGCACGGCCTCACACAGCCAGAGTGGTAAGTGAGTTTATCAATGCTCATCAATTAAACATCTTACCCTGGCCGGCACAATCTCCTGATCTCAACCCCATCGAGCACGTATGGGACGCGGTCCAAAGAAGAATTTTGAGAATGGGTATGCCCCGTGAAACTCGTAGGGATCTGGTTCGGGCCGTGAATGCAGCGTGGCAGGCTGTACCTCAAGAAGAGATCGACAACCTGATCAGGAGCATGGAGTGATTAAGTAAGGCTTAATCTTTATTAAGTTATTAAGTAAAAATGGTTTTATCTTTTTTTTTTTAATTCACAGTTTAGAATAAAAAAAATGTGTGTATTTTTTTGAGTTCAATAAAAATCAAGGTAAATTTGAAAAATTCGGTAAATTTCGCATTTTTATTTCCAATACGTCCTGTAAACTATTTGTTTATTTTAATTTTATTATATCAGAAATGCAAATAATAAAATTACTGACGATGGCTGGATAAAATTGTAATATCCCTAGACATTTCCGGTGTGTGTATATGAATACAGATAATATAAACAAAACCACAATGTCGTGGTTAATTACCAATAATTAACGAGACTATTCGTATAATTTAATTAAGTTACCACTTTTCCTGACGCTAGCCAAATAAAAATAAGTAAAAAAGTTCTTAGTAATGTATGTCCTAAAATGTTTAGTTTCGGACATATAGGATGTAGAGTTTTCATTTTTATTTTGATTTTTTCCAAATAATTTCTGATGTAACTTTAATATTTGGATGAAAATTGGTGTCTGTGAATTTTTTGAGATGAGAAATTTGATTTTGATGTCAATGTGACTCCTACTTGAGGAAAAATTTATTATTAATTTAAAAAAATAACTATATACATAACGTGTTTATTTTTTGTTAATAATGACATGTATTGATTATTTCCATTTTAAATATCTTGAGAACAGTTGCTCGTAGCGATTTTTACCAAAAGACCTTTTTACGTAAAAAATCGAATTAGAAATGAAACTTCTACACCCTGTATCTCCGTAACTAAGCATTTTAGGACATACCTGCATTTATACGAACTTTTTTACTTATTTTTACCTGCATAATATGCTGCCGAATTTTCCGGAATACCGTTCGGACCACCCTGTATATTCCTTATCAATTTGATCAGCGTGTGCTATTTTTGGTCATACTTATTAAGCTCAAAACCTTATAATGTATTTTTTCAATGGACGATCTACACTTGCGTGCATAGAAATCGGCCCAAGGCAAAATTTTAAAGTTAACTATATTTTTTAGAATCTATTTGTCAGATTAAGAAAAAATACATGCTGTTTGAAAGACAATTTCATATTCTTTGAAAAGAGTTTAGAGATATTAATTTGTATTTTGATTTCTTTGAATTAAAATTATTAAATTAATGCATGAAACAAATTATCGTTTTTTTATTACTATAAGAGGTATGTTATTATTTATTTATGGACAATTAACTAAACTAAATTTTCAATAATGGGTACGACCCCCTCTTGCTCTAACAACATCTCTCATACGATTTGGCATAGATTCGATCAAATTTGATATTGTTTCTTGCGGGATGTTAAGCCACTCTTCCTCTACTGCAACAATGAGCTCTGGGATAGAAGTTGGGGCTCTTCGTCTAGTACGAATTCTTCGTTTTAGCTCATCTCATAAATGTTCTATCGGGTTTAAGTCTGGACTGCATGCTGGCCATTCCATAACCGGAAATCCGACTTCTGAAATGTAATCGTGTACGATTCTTGATGTGTGTGCCTTCGCATTGTCATACATAACAGTGAATTCGTTTCCAATGTAGTCGACGTAAGGTACCACATGAACTGCTAAAATCTCCTCAATATACCTAGCACCAGTTAAACCTCCTCTCCCGTGTCGACGGTCGCCCGAACGGATGAAAACTGGGTCGGTTCGCGCAGTCATAAAAATTGCATCCCAGATCATGCAGGAACCACCTCCATATGCAATCCGCTCCTCAATGCAGCATTCTGTAAATCGCTCACCTGGCCTCCGGTACACTTTTCTTCATTGGTCGCTACCATAGAGGCATATCCTGGTCTCATCTGAGAATAAAACAGATTCCCATTGTTCTAGTGTCCAATTCAGATGTTCCAGTGCAAAACGCAGGCGTGCTTGACGATGAGCTGGGGTAAGGTTTGGACCAATTGCGGGTGTTTTAGGGGTCATGTTACTTTCCTTCAATCTTCGTCTTACTGTCCACTGACTAATAGTCACTCCTCGTGTTTCACGGAGCTATTGTTGCACCTGAATAGCATTAAGGCGCCGATTTCTTAACATTGTTGACACAATAAAGCGGTCATCACGATCCGTTGTATATCTCTTTCTACCAGTTTCAGATCGACTACGAAAGGATCGAGTCTCCTCATATCGTTCACACACTCTTCGAACCGCTCCGCGTGTCATATGTAGTTGCCGAGCTACAGCTCTCTGTTTAAGTCCATTTTCGATTAAAGCGATTACTTGGGCGGCTTTTTCCGGTCATGTATGCATTAAATTGAAACACTAATCAAACAATGAAAGACAACTAATCAAAGAATAAAAGAACAATGTGAAAATTTCGATTACAAAGGTAGTAATTGCAATATTTGACAAGTTTGTTATTCTTATTGTCACCACAACACCAATACCTTTTATTTGTTTATCCGTTGGTACGCATATAAACGATAAGTACCTTGAATAAATTTATGCTCATATTAAAGCATGTTAAATTGTCTTTGAAACAGCTCATATTTTTTACTTGCCATGATAAATAGATTCTAAAAGACACAGTTAAAACCAAAAGTTCACAGTGGGCCGATTTCTATGCACGTAAGTTTAGTTCAAAAACAACAAAAAATCAAGCTGGTTTAATGCGAGCCAACATAAAATGCTAACACTGTTCATATAACGAATTATAATAGCAGCTACTGAAAAGAGGAATAATACGAATAACCGCAGCGAAGGAACATGATAAATATTCAATTACGGACATGAAGCCCGGCGGCATTATGCGAGAATATCTCGAAATTGCGCGTCCAATTAACTATAATGGTATCTCGACAGGATATCAAACAGCCCTGCCAGCAAAAACGACGCTAAAGGCCCCAAATCCCCCAGACTATCGCCACCTTATAAAGCCATTAAATCAATTTTGTCGTTGGCACTGTTGGCAGAGTTTGCTCATGTCGGCAAACGATAGCACCAGCAGCAGCAGCGACGATGCCAAACGAGAATTAAATTAAACGAACTTGCTGACGGCAATTATCCACTCGATGTCCTGTTTTTCTAATCGGTTTTTGTGTTGTTTCTAACTAATTTACGATATCATTCTGACGAGACGTTACAGGCTATTCCTGGTTTTTAGAGCTCTGCAAGAGCACCATATAGAAAAAAACGCAAAAAAATTAATGAGCACTTATTACTTTATGACACAATTAACTTTATAGTCCTTTATGGTTTTAATTAAAAGAAGATACCGTCTTAAACCATCCAAAATGATTTTCAAAAACATACATATTACAAAAACTTTTTTTTTTCGTAAGAAATGCTTATTCGCACATTTCATGTTTTGTTGTGTCGAAAATTGACTGTAAATTGTTTTATTTTACGGGATTTGTCGTTTTGTTAACATTAAGATACAGAATATGTCTGGTGGTCACGCACGATTCCTAATGGCAGAGTGGCCTTCCCAAGGTAACTCAGAAAATAAAGAGACCAACGAGTTCCAACCCATAGAGTACACAGAATATACGAGTTCCTATAAACTTATCACAATAATTTACCTTAGGTAGATAACAATTTGTTTACTTGTTTTGATGTTTCCGGTATATTCTTTTTTGTTAAGATGCTTCTTATGGAAGTTTCAAACTTATAATACACGCAAAGATTTCTGAGAGATTGAGTCAACGATAGAGTAGTCCATTATCTCATTTCTTTTGAGGTTTACAAAAAAAAAATGTTCAATATAAAAGTTATAGGGAAGGTTAAAATACACGTTTTAAAATTATTATAGAATATACAGTGTGCTTCAAAAAGGTGTGGCGGATATAACATATATTTTTTAAATGCTACGCTCTATTTTTTATTTTATTTTTAGATTCTGTTTGCGTGGAGTGTTTTATGTATAATGTTATATACCTAAAATTAATAGTTCTTGCAATAAACTACTCAAAACAATTATCGCATATTTTCTAAAAAAAATATTAATTTGTAAAACAAGACACTTTGAATTCCCTGACTTACGATTTTAAATAGTATGAATACTGTGAAGGGAAATTATATACAATAAGCCTACACGCTCACCTGTAATTTTTAGTCGGCCGACTATTTAGTAGCAAAAGTGAAAACAATACATACTTAATTATGAAGTCGATCGGCCAACTATTTGATTGCATTTTATCATAAGGATATATTGGTTACGAATATGCAACTAAATAGTCGGCCGATTAAAAATTACATGTCCGTGCGTACCCTAATTATCCTAAAAAACTCACAAGAAAAAGGCAAAAAAATGCATGCTTCATTTAGAAATATGTACTAATTACTTTTATTCAAATTAATATAATTATTCAATATGCCATAATTGTTTTGAGTAGTGTATTTCAATTTGTTTAAAGAAATGTTCATTGTTGTTTCTGAAGTTGACAGTGTCATTTAAAATTTCGTAAGAGAGTTTAATAGAGATGAGGAAAAAGATATATGTAAAGATATTTGAGTTATATGCTACAGGGTGTTCAAAATATATTTATGAATTTCAACTATTTAAAATAATTAAGAAATCTCATTTTTTTTGTGGCGCACCCCATATTTTATCACTTTTTCTGAGAGATTTTACAAACTTTTATAAGGTATATACATACATCATTTACCTATTTTTAATAGTTTGCAATTTATTCCAATTTTCGTGACACACTCGTCATAATTAAGTTACAAAAGTATTTAAATAATTCCAATAAAATAGGATTTGGTAAAACTTCAACACTATAGGTTATTATTCGACTCTAGTCATACGAACTCGTCGATTACCGGAGCAATTAAAAGTTTCTTCTAGAACTGGGCGAAGAAAAAATGTACGCGCCGTAACGACATAAAATTGCAAAATGCACTAAAAAGATCAAATCGACGGATCCGCGACTATTTTCAGTCTCACCGTAAATAAATCGTTATAAATGGCCCGTGTAATGCCGCCAAACAGCAAAACACGTTGCTCGAATGGCCACGATAACGTTTAGAGCAGGGATGTCCAACGATATCGATATTTTCAAAATATCGATACATGTAAATATCGATATCGATATTTTTAAAACACGTTGCCACTAATATCATCCGAGTCGTAAATCTGGTGCACGAAATAAAAAGAAATAAACATCACAGATACATTCGTTTCAATATTTTTAAATTTCTATTACACGAAATTTGCATAGAAAATTCTTAGACGACAATTATAACATATATGATAAAGAACGAACTCAGTGTCACCAATGCTCACTGGTCGAATATTCAACCGCTTAGGTTAACTTTTCGCATCAATTCGGCCAACGTATAGATATGGTTGATTAAATGGCCAAAGCGAGCATAGAAATAAGCATAGCAAACAAACTGGGCGATGATACACTTCCACGCGACTGATTAGTTGGTTAAATTAAAGTGGTCGATTCAGCGACCATCAAGCTATAAAGGGTTAAATAAATCCGATGCATTTATACTCAAAACATAAATTTTAAAGGATCTCACGTAAGATTAGGGAAGGAAGTATTGATAAAAAAGGCCTCACAATTTATGTACGCTCCCAAAATATAACATTAGTCCGATATATGTCCAAATATTTACACCGTATAGTCAGATAAAAAATATCGAAAAAATACATATCGATATCATCCTTAAACTGAACATCCCTAGTTTATAATAAGAATGTTTCGCATGAACGGGCTTGGAATAAATAGATCGGCATATTTTTACCCTTTGCAAATTATCTTTGCACGTTCACCCTTCGCAGAATCAATTTTTTTACTCACCATTGTTTGCTAATGCGCAACTCACGCAGCTCAGCGTTAAAATCAGTATTTTCACGTCGATTCCCATTGCTGGTTCTTTGTCTTACTGCATTTGTACTTCTGAAAATACCACAAAAATATATTAGCCTTCAATATGTATAAATTGTTTCTTTTTTCTTGATTTTATTTTATTTTTTTATTTTTTTTTATTTTTTTTCTTTCTTTCTCCTACCCAAGAAGGAAAAAAAAATTGTATGGATTATGTATAAACATACCGGGTGCGTCTCAAAACTGGCTCCTGCTTGCGTTCTGATTGGCTACCTTCAAGAAAGACCTTGAAAGCGACCAATTGCAAATTGCAAGGCAAAAAGAACGCATTTCGCAATTCGTAAATCGCATTTCGCAAGTGCATGAACTGGGCTTTAGAGTACTATAACTTTAGGGAAATTGGAACAACTTTCGTTGCACCTCATCAATGACACCATGCGTCGTCTTATGGAGTTTGCTGGTGGTCGTGATGTGCAACGAAAGTTATTTTAATTTCCCTTTATATTTAATATAAAGTATGTTCTTTAAAATCAAAGAAGCGAATGCCATACATTACTAACATCTACAGATGCATGGGCAATACATTTATTTTTATTAGATTGTATTAACATAATTGTATTGTCTTTATTACTCATGCATCTGTAGATGTTAGTAATGTATGGCAATCGCTTCTTTGATTTTAAAGAACATAACATAGGTAAAAATTAAAAACAAATTAAAAATAATCATACAGAAAGTTCGAGACTTTTTGGTTTTACCTTATTAAGTAATTGTTATCAGGTAGTAATTGTTAATTTTGATGTTTAACTTGATATCATGTCATTCCTTTATTCTTTGTATTTTTTGCTTCCGACGACGGAAAGAGATAAACTTTCCGAAACGTTAAGCATTTTTTTGTTAGTTAGGCAAATTTGTATATCTGTAAATCTAACTTCTGACAAGTAGTGTCCGTTTAGGTTTAACGCAGAAGTGTTTACAAAAAATAACAATTTTATTTTGTAGATTTTTTTGCAGTGGCGAAATACATATTATATAGGATTTTTTTGAAAATATAAGGCTAGTATTTCACTATCAAATTTCTTTGTCAAAGATCTTTTATAAGAGATATTTGACATTGTTAATATACAATATCTTATAAAATCACATATATTACACTGTCAAATTCTTTGACGAAAAAAATCTTTGACAAAGAAATTTGATACTGTTGATACTGGCCTAAGATAAAAAACTTAAAACAGGTGCTATCCGACGGGATAAAATCGAAACCTTGACCCCGTTTTATCCAATAAAAAATTAAAGAAAGAAGTTAAAACCCCGTTACGCGGACTGGCAAAAATATTCGCCAATTTAAACGGACACGACGTTGATTTTTCTGCCGCAGTCGAACCGGACCAATGATATGCGGGCGCTCCTTTTTAATTTAACGGTAACTAGATATAAAATTGTTGTTTTCCCTTCCTTCTTGCCGAATTAATGTGCGACAATGCCGATTGTTTTGGTTGATAGGAGAAGGAGATGTGACACCGAATGACATGAATTCCGCAGATGTAACCGATACATCTTAAAAAAGTGTGCGAATTACAACAGGCTCGTACACCTACTACACCTGTGCTCCATCCGACTAGTTTCTTAGCTTGATTGTATTTGAAAAATAGGCTTACAGTTGAGGGTTGGAAAAAGACTGTACTTAAACTGCCGCTAAACGGTAGCTTACTAAAATGCCGTTAATAGGTATGACGTCGTTGATGTGACGCACTTGACGGCTTCTCGACACTGATAAAAAATATAAAAAACAAATATAAATTAGTAAAAATCAACCAACCCCACCAAATAGCCAACTAATCAACGAATTAACACCCTCCAAATAACCACGCTAACCAACCCGCCAAATAACTAAACCAATCCAACTAAAAAAAGTGAAACCAATGCAATAAGATCACGATATAAGCAAAAAAAAATATAAAAAAGTCTTGGTCGGCGTGAGATTTGAACCACGGACCATTCGCTTACGAAGCGATAGCCTCAGCCACTGACCCACATGTGCTCCTGCAGAATGCTTAAGGCTAGGCATTACTTTCCGCCGACATGAACGACGTCACAATATCTATTAACGGCATTTTAGTAGGCTACCGTTTAACGGCTGTTTAAGTACATCGTTGGAAAAATACACAGCGCGTTTGAGGTAGCGCTGAGCTTTGTGTCCCCATACTTGTCTGTCTAACTGTTTTACACTGCATTCGTATGTTATCTACAAATTTTCAACCTTCAGAAGACAGTTTGGAGGTGTAAATTAAAACTACACCTTTGCGCGCTTCTCAGCGCCAGGTGTCCCGGAACAGGAACTGCTGACTGTACCTTTGCCTTTTAACACTAAAATGCAACCAATTTTGAAAATATGAGCATTTAGTGGACTACTACTGCGTATTCCTGGAATCAGAATAAGTTCATTGGACACAATTTACCTCTATGCAAAAATGCTAAATAAAATTAATTTTTACTTTTGTGTATAGAGTGATTAACCAGAAATATATTTGCCCTGATTTTTCAGAATTCTACAAATGTTTTGTTTTGGGTTATACAAACATGTATGTATTAGAATAACTACATACAGATTGTTAACTGGACGGTTACTTATTGCGGAACAGAATGGTAACATTGCCTGCAGATGGAGCGGACTGTCCGCGACGGAGCGTCCGCACCTTCAAGCAAGTACCATGAGTTTATATGAACAATTTCACATGGTCGCGTATGCTCCGTCCAACGGCTATCTTGAAAAACGACGGACGGTCCGTCGCGGACGCTCCGCTCCATGTGAAAGCGCTGCAAGCTGCCGACTCGTCCCGTCACGTCGACTCTCGACGAGCAGGCCGAGGTTGCCATATTTCAACCATAAAGCTCTTGCCGCGAGTAATAAACAAATTAACAACCTGTATATTTGACATCGCAGTAAACATGTACCTGACACGGATCACTGTTTGACAAGTAGGCGACGTCAATCACGATTTACACCATTCTCATCTGGTTTTCAAAGCAAACCTGATCAGAATTTCAATTTTACTCGGAAGCGAGCATAGTTACACGACTCAAAATGATAAAGGATAAGCTGTATTTTTCATTGGCTAGCTATTTGATTTATTAGTTTATAAGTCTTGATTATACCAAAATTATAATCGATTGTCATTCCCCAGCCGTCTTAGACGCCGTTTTTCTTTCGATCAAATAGAATATCTGTCTTTTTCGTCATTGTCCATCAACCATTTCTATACTCATTTATTTTATAAAAATAATTATCTTAAGAGTCTATGACGCTGTACTGTTCGGGTTGCTCTCAGGGGTAGGGTAAAGCGGGTGTGTGGTCGAAGGAAATATATATTATATTTCAAAAATTTGCCTAAGGCTTAACCCGATTTTTCTTGTAAAGCCATACCCAAAATTCGAAATACACGTGCTTTGATTAAAGCCCCATACTCACACTTCGCTCCTTCCTCGCCTTACTTCCTCGCGTTACTTCCTCGCGTTCCTTCGTCCCTTCGCTTCCTTCCTTCGTCCATTCGATGCTTGGAAATTAGTCAGTTATGCAACAACACACCACAAAATATTTTTAATATAGCAGCTACATGTTTAATACGAAATATCTAGTGACCAATAAAATTTTTAAAAAATCCGAAAGGCGCATAATTTTTATTTTATAAAACTGCAATTCTTTGTCGTGTCAAAAATAAAAATTGAATTTTAATAGTATATTTTTTTTTAATAAATCCGAATATTTCAGTATCATGTACAAGGTGTATCAGTATGAATGTACAAGACGAGTCAACAATAGAGTAAAGTTTATTATGTAATTTATATCGAAAAAAAATGAAATATGACATACTAATTATTTGTCTTTGTTTGTCTTTGTAGCCTTCTTAGTTATTTCTTATTTCTTTCTTTTACTTTTTATTTTTTAATTAGTAGAAATTTTTGCATTTTTCGATAACCTTTGTATCTCGATTATCTTATAACTTATCTAAAAGGTGAAAAGGGTCAGTGATGGGCGGTGGGTAAGTACCCAATTTATAGATAAATAAAATCTGGGTATATATGTATATACCTGTAGATTTAGATCAACATCCTAATTTTAATAAAAGGAGTTTCCGACAACCGCATAAATACCCGGTATAATACCGGGAATAGAAATATACCAATATATAATATCTACAATATATATATGAGAAATATTGTAGATATACTCGTTTTCCTGATATTACTGGTCTTATATCGGGTATTTACTATGCGGTCGTTGGAAATACCTTTTATAAAATTAGACTGTTCATCTAAATGTACAGGTATATACCGGATACCCTAATTTTTTGTTTTGTTTTACCTATTGAGTACTTACCCACCGCCCGTGTCTCGTTTTTCAGGTAGAATGGCAGTGACGAAAGTGGTTCTTCGTTGGGAGCTGTCTATTTCGAAAAATGACTTAAACTTATGTTCTTTTTTTTAAACAGGACACTCTATATATTATTTTTTATTTTATTTGCCTTGTTATGAGCTTTCGAAAATTATAATATACTCTATATTTATATATTTAGGTACTGCTAAACTGCTAAACGGCTCTTATTTTATTTAATTTAATTTTACCAGATAATTTTGCTTTGCATCGTGATATTTTGATAAACTACACGGAAACTGAACTTGTGCTGCTTTTAAATAACATGCCAATAACCAACATTTTACGTCGAATAAATTAGTTGATTGTTTTGATTACCTAACTTAAACCGGCCGACTATGTAATAAAGTTAAATAATGCATTTTTACCCCGTTTATGAAAATAAGTATTTTAGAAAGCTCGTAACAAGAAAAATAATATAATATACAAAATATCGACATTTTCACATAGTAAATATATGATTTTTGGATGAAGGGACGCGAGGAAGGAACGAAGTGAAGTAGCGAAGTGTGAGTATGGGGCTTAAGGCTTGATTAAGGTTTGCAGAGCTTCAGCATTTGCCGTAAAATAGCGAGCAATTTGTTACAAAACCATATAAATTATGCATCACTGTAATCACAAAACTTCAATCTATTTCCGTATTGTGAGGGGATTTTAAATTATGTTTTTATTTTTGAGAAAATTTAGTCCAAACATAAGGAATATTTTGTTGATGTTTGACCATCAAAAGTTGTCTAAAAATGTGCTACAATACAGATATTTATCTTTAATTTCCTTCTTCATTTGTGTAAAAATATCTAGCCAGTTTTACATAAAGCGTTAAATGCCAAACGCTTATTTTGCTACTTTTTTGGACTAGTAGGTAAAAGGGACTCCTAAATCAACTGATGGTATATGAGCTTTAAACCGCTTTTTTCTCTTTCAGATGATGAATATATAAAATAATCCTGTCAAAGTTAATGACATATTTATTATTGCCACGGTACAAACACAATTACAAGACACCTGACACTGTACAGATCGCGCTTTGCATATAAATTAAACCCTGCTCGAAAACCCTCGCTGCCTGGTACCTTTATGACGTAATGACTGTGGTCGATTTTCTTCCGTTGGTATTTTACGACTTCGATGGCTATTTGTTAATTGAAGGCGTGGTTTGGGATACAGTACATAATTTTAGCCTGCGCGAATTTGAAGATTTATGGCTTTTTAAATCCAATTTCAATAACTCGTTTTTAAAAGTGTTTTTAATTTCCAGGTTGGCGATATAAATATGTAAAAAGGATGTTCAATTTTTAGATATCCAATATTGATAAAATGAAATAAGTAGTAATTCATGACGTGTTTAATTACTTTTTTCTGTTGAGAAAAGAGGTATTACTGGGTATTTCGCCACTTGAACCATAAATATAAAAAATCGGCGCCGAGCGGCACGTATAGCCGCCCATACTAAAATATGTTAGTAAAAAGTTGGTAGGCAATTCTTTTACTTTCAAAGTAAAGGAATTTTTTCATTTTTTTATCTCAAACACTGCGACTTTGACTGATTTTGATGCTATTACAAATTTTGTTGCAAATATTATTCCTAATCTTAAATTAAAAACCGCGTTTCGCTAGCTACTGTAATTTTGGAGTTTCGGTTTTTTTTTAATTTTAACCCCCTCCCATACCCCCTCACCAACCCACACCCCCACCAAAAACTAATGGCCAGACTCTCAGGTGCAGTATTTTTGTGCCAAAATTGGTTAAAATCGGTTTAGCGGTTTTTGAGTTATCGTGATACAGACGGACAGACAGACACCGTGAAAATATTTTGTATTTGATACAAAAACAATACAAAAACAATACAAATAACTCATTTTGAGTGAAATTAAAAAAAAATTTTGCCGATCTTCTAAAAATAACAAAATTACTTATACGGGGCGATCAGTGAAGTTCATTTGGTTAGCAATAAATTTCAGAAATACGAATATTTCTCGGCTGTTATCACTAGATTCAAAACCATAAAAAAGTTATTTAGGCTAAACTATTAGAGGGGTCACATCTGATCACTTTATAACTCTTTGTTGAAAAAAATGATAGAGACAAAGATGTTTTTAAATTGGTTGTTATACAATTATAAATATTTATTTAACAATTAGCCGTTCGATAAAAAAATATAGTACAATATTGCAAACGAATCTGATTGAACATCCTGTATATAACATACCCTAATAAGAATTCTAGCTAACGATTTAGTTTGATTATAGACTGGGGGCTAGCCTACATATGAGTGGAATTATTAAAATGCTTTTGTAACTGTGTGGCTTAGTTATGGTGAATCTAGAACTCAAAGCAAATTCAATATTTTAGTGGGAGTCATTTTTGAAATATATGCCGAGATATAATATCGAGTTTTAGTTTCACCCTATACAGGGTTGTTCACCACATACGACACGGAGTATTGTAGCTAAACGATTAGATTTTCAGAAATTGTAAGTTTTGGGTTCGTTGAAGGATTATTAGAGCTACAATTTAAAAATATTTTTACAAGATACAGAGTGTCCCAAATAAGTAAAAAATATTATACTTGTATTTTTTTAAATGGAACACCCTGTATATTATTCTATTTTTGGATTCTACGATTGAAATAAAGGTAAATTTGATTAAGGTTTATCACACTTAAACCTTACCGTTTTTGAAATATTTTCAATTTTATGAAATTGCAGTAAAAATTTTAAGGCTTCATTTCTCCAAAGGTATCAAAGTTTTTAATACTAAATATTTACTGAAGATTACTTATTGATTAGATATTGTGTTGCAATAATAAAAATTTTACCACCTTATACAGAGTGTCCAAAAATTTATATTAAATAATTCCTAGCTTTAAACGGCAATAACTTGTTCAATTTAAATGGAACACCCTATATAGTTTACGTGAATCAGATGCACAATGTAATTGTCTATCAAATTGTATTATACTATTTTTTACCCATCTCTTCAAGTTTTCGTAGAAAATGCATTTTCTTATCATTTAGACCTCATTTATCACTATACCCATGGAATATTGACATTTCAGATATTTTTAAAGCAACATATATGTACAAAATGTATTGCAAGGCCATTGGTATACAAAAAAAAACTATTTAAATCTTTGTGAAAGAGTATACCAATTAAATATACCTACCACCATTATTTCCGACCAAAAATTAGTTAATTACATACTTTTAAATTGTTTTAATTAATAAAGTATTCTAAATAAATGTGAATTTGGCTCAGAAATCAATATAATAATAAGTTATGAAAATGAACGTCTCTGTTTTTATAAACAAGCATTCATCAAAAAATTTAATAAAATTTATAAAGTGTTACTTTTTACCACACTGTCTAATACACACAAAATTGTGTTTTTTAGTATTTGGAGGAATTATTATTAATCAACGTAAACAGTCAATTAATGCAGTTTGAATACTGGGATCATATTAATTGGTCCTTTTTAACAAACAATATTTAAAGAGTTTTTTTTAATTTTTTAATGAAATAAGCGAACTATATCGACAATAGTAGTATCTGTACTCTTTGAAAATTTGTTACATCTTTAAAAATAATCTAAAATGTCAATATTTCGAAAAAAATGCATTTTCTACGAAAACTTGATGAAATGGGTAAAAAATGGTAAAATACAATTTGATAGACAATTACATTGTGCATCTGACTCACGTAAAATATATAGGGTGGTCTATTTAAATTAAACAAGTTATTGCCGTTTAAAGCTAGTAATTATTTAATATAAATTTTTGGACACTCTGTATAAGGTAGTAAAATTGTTATTATTGCAACACAATATCTGATCAATAAATAATCTTCAGTAAATATTTAGTATTAAAAACTTTGATACCTTTGATGATATTCAAAGAAATTTCTTAGGATTTACGACCAAAAAAATCAAAAAGATTTTCCTTAATTTAAGTAAGAACAATCTTTAGATTGAACAGGGTTTTTGACACGACACTGTCTCTTCAATGAACACCTCAGTAGAGTGAAGCTAAGAAACAACGGTGGATACAGATTCTGTGGGAAAAATGGGGAAACACCAGAACAACTCATCACTGAGTGCACCGAGACGACAAGCATTCTTGCCATAAACTTGGGTACGACTAAAATTGGAGATGGAGAACTAAGCTCTATAAAACAGTCTCAGATACTTGCTTTTGTCAAAGCCTTGAAACTGTATGATGAGTTATAACTCAAGAAATCACTCCTATACAATCCACAATCTAACCAAAAACTTGAACTTACTAATTTTTAAAAAATTTATATGAACCCGTCTTTCTTATTTTTAACAAGCATCACCAGCTGTATCATCTAATATATCGTTTCTACTTAAGCGCGTATTTTTCAGATAAAATCATTGGTTCACTCAAACTATTTCTTTAGCTCAAAGCAAATTAAAAACATGCTCATTCCCACGTAGCCACACTAAACATTTTACTACACTCTCAAATACCAGCACGTTTAATAAATATTACATATATTCAAATATTTAGATGAGCTAACCCACATATCTCGTTTTCTTTGTGATGTAAATACGTAAATAGGCATTCTGGATCAATGAAATCAATGGTTGTTTGCGATCTTGAAAAAATAGACCGTCCCAACGCGGGTCACGTCCGCGAAATGATACGTTCGTGCAAAAAATAAATACGCTCCGACGTAGATAGATATGACGTATGTTTCTTCTTTAACCCAAAATACGCGATTGGCATAAGAAATTTTGCGGCGCTGAACCATATGACCACCAGAATGATAAGAGTTTCTCAGATAGAGTTGTTTAACTTCATCCTGATGGTCAATTTTTTCAAAATTTATTTTTCTCGTTTATTTTTTTAAATGTATAATCACAGTTTGGTTGAAAGAAATGACGATCTTCATTGAGAGTGCAGAAATGCTATTAAAGTCTTTTATAAAAATAAAATGTTTCTTTTAGAAGAAACAAACTGTTAAAACATTATCATGTCTGTATTAACATTTTCCAGTTCTAAAACCAAAATAAACTGCGCTATCACATTCATTTACTTTTACTTAATACCCTCGCCTATCCTGTTTGCAGTGCCATTCAGTTTTTATCGTTTTCTCCCGTTTTTATAGTTTTTTCCGTCGGCTTTTATTGTTTCTCTAACGAGATTAAATCCGGACGATAGGCTGGCCAGCCCAGATCGCCAATCGCGATACCGGCCTCCTCTTCGCATATTCGCTTTTGTCGCGCCTTTTAGGTCAGTTAAACAATTTAACTCCGACTCTGTGGGTTTTCCCTAACATTGTTTTTCTTTTTGGAAGCGAAGAACGCATCGGTATTTGTCGGTGGTTTACTGGAATCATTCCTGAGAGAGACACGGGAGCCTAACGCCCCAATTTGCCGCCTAGAACCTAGAAGCTATATTTCATTCCATTTGTTAGAGTTAATGTTTCTCAAAGTAGTTTTTTACTACTTTTCTTGCGCTAATTGAAATAGTTATAAACATGGCTAACGCTACCTTTATAACTATTTTTTTCAAAAGATTAAGAAAGAAGTATAATGCTATCCATGTATTCTCGTATTGTAGCGTTTTTATAAAACATTACCACTGCGAACGGCAGCTTTTCATCGGAGAGCAGTCGTGGATAAGGTATTTCACTAGAGAGAAAACTAATCAATAACAATAAACAAAAAAATATAGATATTGGGCGCCAGGCATGTACAGAGAAAGAAAACACAGTTGTTTATTACTTAAAACTAGTGACTATATTCACTTATGATGTATCCTGATGGTAAATAGCATTGTACAATTTTAATAATTATTATAGTGGTTATATGTCGAGTAAAGCTATGTATGTAAATAATATTAAATATGTTCTTAACAATCTAACCACTAAACAGAGTCTGTACGATATTACTTAAGATGTACGTTATTGTTTAAGACTGAAAATATAGAAAATCTAAAGCATAAAAACTAGAACGTAAATCTACACTTAGCTGTTCTTTATGTAATCTTGCTTCAAACAGTAACAGCGTGAGGTGGGCTCGCATCTCTGTACTGTCTGTCGGCGATCCTGTTGGCCAAAACAATAAAAGGGGCCAGAATGAGGACACCATGAATCAATACAGCCGTAGCTACTGACTAGGCTTAGAAATGGGAGCGAAGCAGCATGGGGCTTACGCTGTATCCATACTGTGGCAATATGGGGACACTACCCGTACCTTGGAACACTACTAGGACCTTGGATAATGTCCGTAACTTGGACCATAACCTTGGACACAGTCCGTCCATAAGATAACGGTACAGAGGAACACTACCCGTACCTTGGAACACTACTAGGACCTTGGATAATGCCCGTACCTTGGAATCAATACATAGATATGGGACACCTGCCCATACCTTGTAAATAGTCTGTCCATAAGACTCTAAAAATACGAAACACTTTTGACTCTAATACGAAACACAAGACTCTAAAAAACCAAACAAGGTCTAATAAACAAAATAAACCTACCTCGAAACACTTCCGAGGGCTCAATAATAAACAAAAGAACTGTCCTTTCTTCCATTTAACATTCTGGAGGACAACAGCAAAAGTACACCAACGTGTCAGCAAAATACAAATACGAGTTAAGGTGGGTCAATCCAAAACTCTACCCGAAAAATATGCAGTAATAATATCGAATCTAAAAGGATAATATTTCATCTTTACCTGTTGCTTTGAAATAGCAGCTGATTCAAATTATACAGCAAGATTTAAATAATCACCATTTCTAAAAGCCCGGATGGTTAGGTTAGGCTACCGAGCGCTAAAAGCAAAAGTGAGTCCACAGCACAGAGAGTTGACAGAAGCGATGTTGATGTTGCCTCCACAGAGCGATAACAGGGTTGTGTCAAACGATAACAGGGTTGTGGACTAGAGAACGTAAAAATTACGCCAAGCGCGCCAAATAAATTGTCAGGCCTGAACGATACGGAATCCGATGACGATACGCCAGACATCATATAAATCATATATAAAAAGTACATGTAACGAACTAAAAACGTTACAGTATTACAGATGAAATCAACATCGAAGTTTGTAGATATGCTCCTTCTATAAACTTTTTATTCAAAGATTCAAATTATCTTTGTTAAAATTTAAACATAATCTAAGTATCAAACTATAAAAATTAAAAGCATATGCCACGTGTATACTTCAAAATATTAACGATTTTTCCATGTATAGATAATAATTATTGGTTTTAGAGCTTTAAATTTTATAGCTATTTAATCTATATCTATTTAGCATATCTGTTAATTTGAAAATAAAAATATCTAAGTGTATAACGCGTTACGTCTTGCTCCCACGTGACATTCCGCTTCTTTGTTCAATTTCGAAGTCCTAGAAGAATTTATTTAACATAATCTGAAATTTTACGAGCATTTTATGTTAATTCATCTAAATGGCTTTCTAGGTTATCGCCGCGTCTCGATATACATACATAAAATAGACATAATGTTCGCAAATAGTTCACTGGACTTTCAGCTTAACGGTTATTTTTTTTCCTTTGGCTATACGTAGTCAAATGTGGTTTTCCCTAATCAAAAACTTTAAAAATGGCATAAATACACGGTGTTCTATATGTATATGAATGTACAGGGTGTCCCATTTTAGTTGAAATCATACGGTATCTCCGTTATTCGTGAAGATAGAAGGGTGCGGCTTGCACAAACCTGTGCTACTTTTTTGTCAAACGGAAGATGCCGTAAACAAAATGTTCATAGCCCTCTTGGTTTCTGAGCTACAGGGTATTTTTGAAAATTTTGCAATTTGGGACACCCCCTATGTATCTCTGTTATTATTAAAGGTATCGAGAAGACGAAAATTGTTTATTGTAGAACTTTTTATGTAGAATACAGTGGCGTAGTTTGTTATTCTATGAAAAGAATATTTTTGAAGATATGAATTAAAGTTATGTTTTTTTTTAATGGAACACCCTATATATTTATAAATTATTTGATTTGTCTGATCACTTTATATTTATTTTCACTATTTACTGCAATATTTAAAAAAATATATTAAAAGATCTTATTTATTAGTAGGCCATGATAGATAATAAAAGAAACTAAAGAATTATTAAAGGTATATATATATACTATCTGTCTCTACTTTTATTTTGAGGGCCACTAACCTACCGCTATTATTTGTAAATTTTGGAAACTATCGTATCGGAATTTTTAAATATTTTTTTAGCTAATTTACGTGAAATATACTTTCAGCAAGACTCCTCACAACTTAACTTACAATCAAAAAAATTGGAATTTTGTTAAATTATTATTTCTCAAATCAATGAATTGGAACCAATGGACCCATATGATGGCCTCACACTTTTGTTGCAAATAATATTTGCAACAAAAGTGTGTTGCAAATATTATTCCTAATCTTAAATTGAAAACCGCGATTCGCTAGCTTCTGTAATTTTGGAGTTACGATTTTTTAAAATTTTTAACCCCCTCCCATACCCCCTTACCAACCCCCCACCCCCACCAAAAACTAATGGCCAGATTCTCGGGTGCCACAGTATTTTTATGACAAATTTGGTTAAAATCGGTTTAGCGGTTTTTGAGCTATCGTGTTACAGACAGACGGACAGACAGACAGACAAACACCATGAAAATATTTTGTATTTAGGTCATTTATGATCCAAATAACTCATTTTGAGTGAAATTATTTTTTTTTGCCGATCTTAATAGCCGCTAAAAAGTCAAGTTTCCTCTATATCAATCATCTTTATAACTCTTATCGTTTCTGGTGATTTCCATTCTGTTCGTTCATATCTAGGACACACTGTATCTGAAAATGTTACACTAAATATTTATGTAAAAATATAAATGTGCTCTTAATTACGAATCGTTACGTTGACAATTTATTTCATTCATTATTCATAAAAGAGATTACTACTGTTTACTCTAACATGTGGGTACTATTTTACTATGATATTTACACAGCAAACACTTGACGAAGGTCAAACAAAGTACCACACTCATTCTTCTTCGTTTTCTGTTGTCTTATGCCGTAACTCGGAACAATGACTCGATGAATCATTCTTTCCTTTATTTTTTCCTCCTTTTCGTCCTTGTTTGTTGTCTATTTTTATACCATTTCTATATATTTATTTTCGATGTTTTCTAACTTGTTGGAATTAACGAGATTGTTTCGACAAACAGCCTTGGGGACGGGCAGATTATTAATAGAGAGTACGATGCCACTTGAACTTGCTTTTAGTGTTCGAGGTTGGGTTGCCTTATTTGGTGAAAAAGAGAGTAGGATTTAGGATTACGAGTTTATTTACCAGAATTACAAGTTTTTCTGATACCTAGAATATTATTCTTTCCAAATTTCTATTTGTTTATGTTTATTTTGCGTAAAGAAATTAAAAATTATACAGGATGTCAAAAAAATAGAGTTTCTGACTTTGGTGGGTGATTATACAGATAAAAATAAAACAAAAAATTGAATTTAAAATTTTCTGAAATAGAATTTTTTAATTTTAAGCAAGTTTAAGAGAAACAATATTGTCGGTTTTACTATGCGCTGGTCATATATATTTAATAGATTCTTTTCTACAGAGTCTATTTAATATGCAAAAACACATCTAAATGGAGACACTAATACGTTGCATTAACTGAACGTGATTCTTAAATGAACAAATAACGATGCTTTGGTATTTTAATTTACCTTTAACTATATAATGACCGATTTGATTGAACTTAAAAATGCTTCTTTGAGAAGAGAGTTTAAGATAAGACTTGTGGAGTTTTGTTATGTTTAATTTTTGAATGTTTAAGTTTATATTTAACAGTTAAGTAAATATGGTCACAGATTATACAGATTATGAACTTTGTTTTTTCTTTATTGTTTTTCGTGGTTCCAATTTTCGGAATCGGGCACTAGTTAGGTTACTAGTTTGCGCACATAGCACGCCCACTTATGGCCTCTAAAATTGTGCACAGCGCCTGACCGGCACAGTTATTAGAGAGATATCGGAAAACCGAATAGCGTCATGCAGTATTTACGCGTACCTTATCATGGTTACGACACGGTTACGATATGCGCGAGTCAATTTTTAACGCAACACCCGCTAACAACGTTACCGCCTGACGTAATTTGCGGATCAATTACGCTATTTCTAAATAACGTTTAAAAATTGCTTAAATGGGCATGTGCGGGTATTTGATAACCGGGGCCGGCCGGCGAGATCTTTTATTTTAGGTTATGTTTGAATTGTTTTAAATTATTACTTTAGTTTTATTAGGTAATTTGATATTTAAGCAGCTGGGATTAGTTTTAATTAAATAAATATGGCCCAAAATATGGATTCCACCTCTTCCAATATTAAAGAACCTATAAAGAGGCTTAGGTTTACAGCAGATGACGACTTAGCCCTTCTAAAAGAATTTGTTGCTTGTTGCCCTAAACCCACTGGCAGACGTTGTACAACAAAGCACTGGAAATAAGCACTTTAGCCCTTTAGTTATAAAATACCTAGTAAACAAAACAATTTCAAAGTTAGGTTAAGTTTAAATAGCGGACGCGACGCGAACAGAATTATTTCCGATCCGATAACTATAAATGAAGAGAATTAATACCACCTCACGTAAAGGCCTTATTAACGTCCATGCACGCTATTCGGTTTAGCGATATCTCTCTATTACGCTGTTTATTGTTATTTTACGCGAGTTTATTTTTGCGCACAGGAAATTTGACTCGTTTGCACATCGTCATAAAAAACAATTTTCGTACCACGAATTACAAGATTTTTATCTGTATACTTATAGGATACCTAATCTGTGATATGGTAGACTTTACTTTAATTAAAACGTTTTATTTTTTGGTGTTCTATGTACATATATGAAAACACTTATGATTCACAAAGAAAAGATTCCATACATATGTATGTTAGATAAAGTTGTCAAAATGAATACAACTATTGAATTAATAAAATATTTTAAATCTTATAATATATAAGGAATGTAGAATAATAAGTAGGTCGTCTACCTTACAACCGAGAAAAACAGGAAAAATCCGCCATACGCAAAACTTTAAGCTGAAAATTATGCGTCAGTATTTTCAGAATAAAAATCGACCATAGTTCGTGGATTTGAGTTATTCTTTGCTTGCAGCATGGAACAACAAATGGTCAAGGTTCAATGGTCAGGTCCTCACAATAGGAATTGACCTCAAATCCAAGGAGGCACTAGAGAAAGAGGGACATATCCTCTATTATAGATACGGGACAACACCGGTTTCTAAGGAGAGACCAAGTTAAAGATGTGGAGAAAATGAAGACAGAACCGCCAGCCTCCACCTCACGGGTTCCTCAGCCGGAGGCAAGCTCCTCGACTGTGAAGGGCGGCATGGAGGGTCAAACTCCAACCGTGGAAGGGTGTGTACACTCGGAGGAAGAACTGTTGTCAGTAGAGATGGGCAAAAGTAACCGGTTTTTTGAATAACCGGTATTTTCCTCTAAAATAACCGGTTATTTAAAGGTAGTTTTTTTTTCACCAGTTAACCTAATAACCTTGCATTACGTTCAATAACCTATAGCCGGTTATTTTTAAAAAATCGTACTTGTTTAAAACAAGTAACAATTAAATATTAGCTGTTTGAATCGTAAATTTCGAAGAAGCGAACGGCACGGATCTTCCAGATATTACGACGATAACGGGAGATTCCGCTCCCGCTCCCAAAACGAAAATATATGACATCAAACATCAAATGTCAAAATTAAATCAGGCATCAGGCGAACCCTGATGATAATAATCAAAACAACGGCCGAATGGCCCTGACAGGTCAGGCCGTAAAACAAAGTACTAAGGGCATAGAGAAAGTTAATAGTTTAGAGAGTGGTGAATCGCGTGGTAAAATGTTGGGAGATTGCGCTTTTAGCGCCCTCTACTTGGCTACAGGTACGAACTATGAAAGAGCGGGAGATCTAAATTATTATTATACTTATTATTTTTAAGGCAATTAAAACTAAGGTGATATAAATGGAGATACCTACTCAAATTTTATATTATCATGATACTAAAGGATATAAATACAGCATTTATAATCCTTTTACACCTTTTTATTCAAAGTCTTACACGCTAATATAAAATTTGACTATCTCCATTTATTTCACTATTTTTGGTTAAGGGCACTCTTAATTTTAATTTTCCTTTTTTTATGGGAAAACGATTAAATGGGAAGAATTGAATGGGAATGGAAAGAATGACCAATTATTGTATTTTGTATTAATTTATAATACCCCTATTCTACTAAATATTGCTACATTGTACTTACAGTTAAATAGCTACATTGTACTAGTTATATACATATTTACAGTTTTATGATGGCTATTATTTCTTTTCATCGTGCTATCAATTGATTCGCTCCGACTTGAGTACTATACCTCGAGATGGCTCCAGGAATTATTTACCTTTACAGGCCTAGAATATGAAGATTCACAGTAGAATTTTTGGTTTTACTGCCTATTAGAAACAAACCTACCCCCTACATCAAGGGACATACAATTATGCCTTGTTCTCGGCCATGATATTCCTTCCATTCTATATCCAACATCCAACTTAGCAGACCTTCTGGTTTACAACAGGGCCTAGACTGGTCGGATGATATTTTAACAGAATAGCCCTTGATATCTCTTTCACACTTTCATTTAATAATTAAATAGGAGGCCTGGATGGTATAATTTCTAGAAAGAATAGCCAGTGAAATAAAAACTTAGGCATGGACATTACCTTTCTTACCTTTGTCTGCTATTTTTTAATAAAAAACAACTGTTTAGTTTGCAGAAAAATAAAATTAACAATCAAAAATTTCTTAAAAAATGATCAAACCTTGTACTACGCCGCGTGCCGCTTTTTGAACAAACAACAAACAAAAGAATGAGGTTAGCGGCGTTGCCAATGTCAATTTTCTAAACTACCCAAAAATCTAAATTAAATTCGCCAATTTGGGGAGAAAAATGTCCCGATTCACCAAAAATTCCCCATATGATTATTTTAACAAAAAAAATAATTTTAATAAAAATACAATATTTATTATATATGTTAGAGAGATTAAACTGTAAATTACCTCCTTGTTTTTTAATCCCTTCCCTAGTAGTCATTAAATAATTTGAGGTCACTAAATTTTCTTTCAACTGAAGCATTTGCAAAGGGAAGCACAAGTAAAAAGCAGATTATAATTTTTAAGTTGGGAAAGATATATCGTCCCGCTCCGTTTTTAAAGCTAAAAATTTTACGCCATTTTCAATCAGCAATAAAATGTTGAAACTCCCCTTATTTTCGCCCGCTATTGCTAAAATCCCCACAAAACTCCCAATCGGCTCCGGATTCCCCAAAATTTGGGGAATTCCCCACAAATTGGCAACGCTGGAGGTTAGCGTGTTCTTTCTGAATATGCTAAGACTAACGGACTAGTGTCGAAACACAGATATCTAGATGGACGTATTTCGGCACTTGCGTCGATGCGCTACAAGTACATTTGCCTGCGCGTCGTATGTCTTCTGGCAGTCTTTTAATTTTTCTGTTTGTCTATGACTAAGGGCATAGACTACTACTAGCCACCAGCTAGCCAAGTGATACGAACCTAACTTCAAATAGATTCTCTAAATTCTATATTTAAATTTTAACCGACTTTAACGGATTTTCAACGGTTCTTCAAAAGTTTTTCATGGTTTCGCCCAGTTTCACCCACGTTTCACCGTAAATATATTTTATTTGTAGTTTGAAGTCTCTCTTGAAGCTTAGACTAAAGAATACAAAATTGAAGTTCAAATAATGAATGAAGTTAATCTTTCTTTATCTATTCATTCAGTCTCCTTATTTTTCTTTGGTATTTGATTAAAATAACTTGGTTGTAGATTGTAGAACTTGTGAGTTGTGTGGTTTATTTGAACGTTAAGTAATTACTAGTTTTAATATCATATCCATGTCTACACAAAAAAGTGAGGTTAGCATTTTTATTTAAATTCATTTTGTACATATACATACTTACATTGCTACAATCTCTATTTAATCATGCGATTTAACTAAGGTTATTATCTAAATTTGAAGTAGACCTATGGAGTGTAGAGGTAAGTAAACCTATAGGAGAACTAAATATTTAGTTTTGCTAGGTTAGGTTATTTGGATAACCGGTTAATTTGTGTCGGTTAATTTTGTCAAGTTATTATTTTTTAAAGATAATTCCGGTTAACCTATAACCGGTTTTTTACCAATAACCGCCCATCTCTAGTTGTCAGAGGAGGATGGGAAATACCCTGTCCTGTTAAGGTCGCAGTGATTACCCCCCTCCCCTCTTACTCATTCTACATTCTAGAGCAACAAAGCAGCATTTCCATCATTACGTTTCAACATTCTTAGTCGATTTTGTACTAAAAATAAATATTTAATATAAAATTTCGCATTATTTATCGCCACACCCTCCAGGGTGAGACTCAAATAAGTGCAAATATTTTCAGCGCTGATAGACTTACCATTTTTCAAGTAAGTCCAAAGCAGAGTTATTTTACGTTAAAAATAAAAAAAAAATGATTTTGTGCCTAAATTTTCCGAACCACTGGATTTCTTCTAGTTTTCATTTGGATTTTCCAACTAAATTAAATTCTTAAAGCATTTGCTCGGGCACAAGTAAATTGTGTCTAGACAAGAGTGAAATACTAATTAACAATCGGCAACAATAAAAACAACAAAAATGAACATTACTAATTAATATGGAAGCCATACTCTCCAAAAATATTTTTCATACCAAAGAAAAATGCACAATGCTTCGATTTTTATTATGCATATTTAATTCTTTTTTTTAATTTTGCTGTTGATTACTTTAATGTAAATTTCTTTTGGTGGGTCTAGTCTTGAAAAAAATAGCTAATTTAAATTCGATCATTCTTTAATTAATTCTAGTTATTCCAAAAAGAAAGAAGGAAAACTAAATGTCGATTTGTAGCAAACAGTTTTTATGCAAATTTTTTGTTGGAACAGTTTTTTATGCAAAACCTGTTGGAGATTGATTCAGAAGCAAATATGGAAGCGGTTGTTAAAAAAAAATTTAGAAAAAAAATAAAGAAAGTCAGAAAAAATTGTGCTGAAGGAGTTTGGTTCGTTTGGTTTGTATAAAACAGACATTTCTAATATTCCAAAACAGTTAGAGAATCAGACAATAGAGAGTCAACAGTAAATTCCGGTATATGTCGATATCGTTGATAATTCGATATTTCCGGTATCGATACTTCTTTTAAATATCGACATCACTATATTAAAGTAGCCAAATTATCGCCATTGAGATTTATTTCGCTGTTCGGCCAAAATAAGAGTCACGAGCTGCAGGTTTAATGAGAGAGGCGGTAAAATATAAACAAGAAGGAAAAAGAAAATAAAAGAGAAGTAAATATCGGTTTCAGTGTGTTGGGTGACTTTTTTTGCTTTTTTTGGAAGACATCAAAAGGTCGTTAACTCTGCGATGACATCACTGAGGTCGAGCGGATAATCTTGGATCGATCGAATAGGTTTTTGGTGATATTCCTTCCGCATGCCGAAGAAGGTCACCGATTTTTAGTAAAAAACAGGTTTTTCGACAAAGCAGATGTAATAATGAATTTTCTCAAAATAATAGAATAAGTAATTTATAAAATTGTTGATACTAAAATAATTTCGGAATGCCATTATTCTTATTGTTTTCAATTTAAACCGCGGTTTCGTCAGATGTATCACTGGCTTTAATTGTAGTTAAACGTGCTTCTTTTAATTGGCTGTCTAAGAAATATAATAAATAGCTAAAAAAAATTGAGTGTTCATTAAACGTCAGATAAATTATTATTAAACTAGCTTATTCCGGCAACTATGTTGGCGTTACTCGACGAATCATTCATGTATTGATTTAAATAATTGTTTAACTCTTTATAGCTAGAGCTAGTACTTTATAACTAGCACTATTTAAACTATGTTTTTAAGGTGAATATATATATTCTTTAGAAAATATATCGACATAAAAGTATAGATATACACGGAGACCAAGAGAGACCGAAAAGAATAGAGTGGATAAGACAAAATATCCAGGTAATAGATGCCATTCACAGAGTCCAATCCCTCAAAATGCAATGGGCAGGACACCTGGCAAGAAGAACAGACATTAGATGGACCACAAGAATTACAGCATGGTACCAACGAGGAATTAAGAGACTGAGAGGAAGACCTAACACCTGAGGTGGGACCATGATATTAGGATATTAGCAAGGATAACTTAGGCTCGCATAGCCAATAATAGACAACAATGGGACCAAGTACCAAGAGATTGGAGGCTACACCATGATTGAAAATGGTTGAATAACCTGCAAATTATGATACACGAAAATATCGATATATTTTATACATCCCTACTTCAATTTGACCCCAGGAGCGTAATGGACCTTGATGGCGATAATTCGGCTACTTTATTATTAACCAGAAACGTTTCCTGCCGATTAAAGGCCCGAAAATAAAAGAAAAACCGGTCGACGAAGTCGTAATGAAATGCGACGTAATTTTGCAGGTAACTGTTATCTAACTGACAATAAGGAATTTGCGTCTAAAAGAATCCGAAACTCTCAGTAACAGAAGATGGAGAAAAATCTTAATTTGACAATAATTTCTCACACAAAATACCACGTAAATGTGAGAAATTGTATATTGGACTAGCGTGTACCAGCGACTTCGTTCGCGTCGAATTAATCATTTGTAATGGTGATGATAAAGCAAAGCAAGAATTTCCATTAACATGCAAACTGGATAAAATTTTCTCACATTTATGTCAGCAGGAGGAAAAAAGAATATGGCGATATATAACTTGGTAATATTTGAGGGGTAGTTTCATCTCGTTGGAATTTGACTTTCGAAAAATCCGTTTGCCAAAAATAAGCTTTTTACGTCAAGCAGTTTAAGCAGAATCGTGGTTAAGAAATTACCCAACTTTTTGGAACACCCTGTATGATTTTTTAAAAAATTTCACAATATATAAAAAAACAAATAAATTATGCTTGTCCAAGCGTTTTCCCGAAAGACTAACCGTTTTTTAAATAACAAATATTGTAATATTTGAGAGGCGTTTTCACCCTCTTGGAATTTGAGAATCGAGAAACCCCTCTTTATTGAACCTCTACACCCCACAGTCAATCCGTTTGGCAAAAATCAGCTTTAAACGTCAAGCAGTTTAAGCAGAATCGTGATTACTCAATGGTCATGTTTTATGAACCACCCTGTATAAATTTATAAAAAACCTTAAAATATGTAAAACAACAAAATAAAATATACGTGTTTAAGAGTTTTTCCGAAAAACTCACCGGTTTTTAGATAAAAAATATTTTAATATTTGAGGGATAGTTTCAACCCCTCAGAATTCGAGTTTCGAAAAATCCCTTCTTATCAAACCTCTACACCCTAAAGTCAATCTGTTTTCCAAAAATCAGCTTTTTACGTCAAGCGCTTTAAGCAGGATCGTGATTAATCAATGACCAGATTTTTTTAAACACCCTGTATACATTTTGAAAAAATCTTAAAATATGTAAAAAACAAAATAAAATATACGTGTTTAAGCGTTTTTTAAGAAACTTGCCCGTTTTTTAAATAAAAAATATTGTAATATTTGAGGGGTGGTTTTACCCTCTTAGAACTGGAATTTCGAAAAATCCCTTCTTATCGAACTTCTACACCCTAGAATCAACCTGAATGCCAAAATTGAGCTTCTTACGTTGAGTGGTTTGAGCAGGATCGTGATTAATCAGTATGTCAGTCACTTAAGGATTTTATATATTAGTATAGATTAGGCTAGGGTTACCAGAAGAAAACTTGTCAATCCAGAGCAAGCCTTTCCAAATATACAGACAAAATCCGGACGTCATATTTTTTTTGCGATATAAGAACAAAAATAGTATGTTGTTTTAATAAGAGTAAAAATGATACTTTCTGTACCGAGACTGTACGACATACAGGCGAGAATATGCTATTTTTTTCAAACGTTCCAAATAATATTAAAAGATTTAAATATTTAAAAAAAATATATCGAGCCGTTTACTCCATGTAATTCAAACTTTATGGTGTACTAATATTTGCATTTTTCTCTTTTCTTACAATAAAAATGCCTTTTCGCAAATAGCTCCTTAAAAATTGCGAATAAATTAAAAATAATTCGCCCAGAAACCATTTTAAAATACATGAATACTAATCTGGGCATATTTACTCATTCTTATTTAAATAACACTTTTTTTCACACTAATTTTATTTCGTTTGTTAAGGAAATATGGCTAATTTAGCAGGATTAAGTGTTGTAAGTCTTCATTAAGTCCGAAAAAAATGTACATTTGAATACGAGATTTGTAGCAAAAAAAAAGGTTAGAGATTATTATAAATAATTAATAGTAATGAGCTGATGTAATTCGTACGAGTTAAATGAACTTTCGATGCGGACGCCGCGACCGCCAGATTTGGTGTCAGGTGTTTTTCAAGGTGCATAAGTTTGAATAATGTTTCTGTTTTGTTACCTCAGATAGGCAACCATTATAAGTATTAGTAAAGTTAAATTCACTGTAGGTTTTAACTACTTCTTTCATATACTGTTTTTAACCATAATTTCAGCAAATATGAAATAGCATGGCAACACCGCATAGCGCTTCAAATACAAATAGTGTTCTCTATGAAAGCGACACTTTTTTTTGGGACAGCTAGGCTAGAACCGGAGCAACTATGCTCCCATCCTATCAAGGACCTGCATAAGTTACTGCAGGACACAGGGACAGGAGAATGGGTGCAGATAGAGAAAGGGGACAAGCACAATAGGCCTCACAGGTCGCAGTGTTTCCGGCAGAGGACGGCCCCTTGTTATTGAAAAAAAAATTCTGCACAAGAAAATAAATGATGTATTTAAAGAAAAACTGACAAATTTAATGTAACTTTTTTGGGAGCCCTGTATACAACAGAAGATTTTTAGGATGTGCACATTTATAAACCATGCAACATTTATATAAAACTTTTTTCGTATCGTATTTAGATAGACCTAACATAACAGAAATAGACTTATAAACAACAGAAATGTACCAAATAACAACACAGAACTAAACGTAAGAGAATTAATAAGATATCATAATATATTACTTCTACACAAAATCAAAAATAAGTTCATATAAACAAACATTACTTTGAAAACTAACAAACAATTAAACACTTACAAAACTAGAAGAAAAAACACAAAATCTAACAACAGAAACTACCACAAAATACAATATGTTACCAAAAGTAACAGCGCAATTAAATTATAAGAAGAAAAAAAGTTTCAGTGAACTGTTATTCATAAATTCGAAAATTGCACCTACTTTTTGTACATTATAATCACCAGAATCTTCCACTATGTGTCTGAGTCATTTTGACTTATTTTTTCTGTCTCTCCGGAACACTAAAACTGTCCACGAAGAAACACCGGCCAAAAGAGACTTGGCAAATTAAATCTGACGAAAAAAAGAACAGGAAAAATAAGACCAGCTAAGAGAAGAGACAAACAGCATCCTTTACTTACTGTACCTTTTGGTTCTTTTCGTTCTCTTATTAGAATTACACGAAAATCTTATCGATACCGAGACCTTAATTGAATTAAAAGAAATATTCCCTCAGAAGCACTGGTAGCAGTACCAGTTTTTGTAATAAGATGCGCGAGGGTACACGCAAGAAGTAGGTACCTACATAGCGTCGATGGGATGTAAATCTTTAAGTGTCCTCGATAAATCAATTTATTAAAGTAGTATCATTTGCAGGATTAGTGTCCAGTCTACTTATTTAATACGTCAGTATTAAACGGTTTAAACAGTCTATTTTCTGCTACTATAAAGGGGAACTATTATTATAAAAAACATATGCTTCTTTTATTCAGATCAACCACTCTTTAAAATAGTTGCACTTATTTAGTAAACACCCAATATATTTTTGAAAACAGGCACTTAGATGTAACATAACTGAATTATTATCTTTGACACTCTAATATATACTCTCTCTCTATATATTTATTCCTACAAGAGGATTGTAGTAGTTAGGTGATGTGTGAGGTCTGTCTCCATAATTCCTTGTCTTGTGCTTCATGTACAACCGTGTGCAGTGGCTTGTGGGTGATCTTTGATAGCTGATCTATCCATCGGGAGGGCGAGCGGCCTCTTGGTCTTCTTTCCGGAATCTTGCCCTGTATAATGAGTTTTTCCATACAGTCAGTATCTCTCTTTATAACGTGACCGGAATATTTAAGTATACGTGACTGTATAGAAGTTGAGAGGCGTTCTGTGCTGTTCAGTTCTTGGATTATGGATTCATTGGTTCGCTGGGCAGTCCAGGGAATTCTGAGCATTCGTCGCCAACAGTACATCTCAGTTGCGTCAATTTTTTTCATTTCTGACTGTCTCATCGTCCAGGATTAGG
Source organism: Sitophilus oryzae (assembly GCF_002938485.1). Classification (NCBI taxonomy): domain Eukaryota; kingdom Metazoa; phylum Arthropoda; class Insecta; order Coleoptera; family Curculionidae; genus Sitophilus; species Sitophilus oryzae. Next base: position 1,473,666 of record NW_022146782.1, read on the forward strand.
AGCCATACATTAATATAGGGAATATTAGGCAGTGAACAAGCCTTTTTTTAAACGTTTAGATATGTTTTTATGTCGCCATATCTTTGAGAGTTTTCGCACTGCCACTCTTGTCATTTCACATCTTCTTCTTATTTCCCCTTCTAACGATTCCGTGTTGTTTATAAGTGACCCAAGATATATATATTGACTTACAACCTCAAAACGACCAATGTTCACTACATCATGTTTGTTGTTGTTTTGCCTGTCGATAATCATAATTTTTGTTTTAGAGGGATTAATTTCAAGTCCAAGCTTCTCGCTTTCGTCTTCAACCAATGTTAGAAGCTGCAGTAACTCTTCCTCGTTTCCCGCTAAAAGTATTGTATCGTCTGCAAATCTGAGGTTGGTAATTTTGTGACCGTTAATTGTTGTCCCCCCTTGCCAATGTTCCAGTGCCCTTCTCATGATATATTCAGTATATATATATTGAATAATTGGGGAGACCCTATGCACCCCTGCCTAACACCACAGGTAGGCTGGAAGTCTTCTGAAGTAACGCCATTGATGGTAATTCTACTTTTGGTTAAGATATAGAGATTCTGGATCAATGAAATCAAATGAGGAGGCACGCCCATTTCTTTAAGAACCATCCATAGTTTTGACCATTTGACTTTGTCAAAAGCTTTTCGATAGTCTATGAAAAAAATATAGAGCGGATTGTTAAATTCTCGGGCCTTTTCGATAATCTGACGGACATTCAAAATTTGTTCACGTGTTCCTCGACCTCTTGTAAATCCTGCTTGCTCTGGAGGGATTTGGTCCTCAACGATCTTTCAACAATCTTTTCCTTCTTTTTTATACATTTCCCTCACTATTTCTTTCTTGTTTATATTTATTATATACAGGGTGAGTCTTAAGTTTAACGTTAAGTGAGACTTTTAGGTTTCCCTGTATATTTTTCGAATTTTTTTTAGAACTGCCTGTTCACCGCAAATTTTCCCACGGTATAATTTCTTAATCTCAGATATTACCATAGTTACGGCTTTACTCTATGGTTACGGCAATAAAAGGGATGCAAATGCAGAAAAAGTCCGGTGGCTCTCAAAATTTTTTCAAAAAAAAATCAAATTTTTTTTAATTTTCAAATTTAAATAACTCGGTTATTTTGGACTTATCTGAAAAATGGCAAAGAGAAAATATGTTTCTTTTATCGAGATCTACCAGCCCTGAAAATATTTGCACTTATTTAAGACTCACCCTGTATAATATAATATACTTTTAAACAGTTCGGATGACTTAGCTAAAGCAGGCCACAATCACTAGGGAGCACGTTGGGCACATATTGGTGAACAGAGTTATCGTCAACAAGTTTCCTATATAGTATGTGTGATGGTTTGCCAGATAAGTTGCAGACTCTCTGGGCGAGATTTTAATTCAGTTAACTTCGGTTTCAACACGATTTGCAACATTTTTTATTTTTGTTCGGGTGGCTCGCAATGCTTTTCAGTAATAAAACTGTTTTTGCAAAGAGTTCATTGATTTATATAAATATTCTCAGTGTTTAGGAAACCTATACTCTTCTTTTCCTTTTCTTCTATTCTAGGACTATTGCCAAACCTACGGCGACTGCAAAAAAATAAAATATATTTCAAGCTTGAAATATTAAAACAAAAATATTTCTCTCCGCCACTGTTTTTATGGTTTTCCTACAATCAGCCCCCGTTGTTTCACTCCTTGATAAGTGTCGACTAAAACAATGCACCCCTTCGGTTAATGGTTACATTTAGGCTAGGGCAAAATAAAACATTTTTTTATGTTATGGCTGGAAAAGATCCCTGATTAATGGAAAATCGTCTGTTATGAATATTACAAAAAAAATATTTCAACATTTCTACATTTTTTCTACATGCAATATTGTTTATTATAGAAAAACTTTTGTTACTAATTCTATTCTTAAGTTAAATATTTAGTCAGTTATTTCTGTCAAATTTGTAAAAGAAAGTAACCAAATATGAAATGGTTAATGATGTTATCAGTCATACAGTTACACATAACAAAAAACTCAAAATTTAAGTGATGATGCAGTCAACAATCACCACACAGGTTAATAAAATTCCTTTTTCAATTTGTCAAGCTTTCGAGAATTTTATTCCCATCATCAGGACAGTTTGAATGAGTCAATTAGCAAAGCAACATCCTCTGCACAATAAGGTCTTAAAAACTAACATCATATGACATTGGAAACACAATGGAATATTCTTTATAAAATATTAAAATACATATACATCTAACGACGTTCTTTTTTAAAGAAATTACGTAATTAATTCATTAGTTTTAGTAATTTTTTTTAATAATAAAATTTTCTTAAAAACAAATTGAACATACCTAACCTAACCTAACCTAAATATGGGATAGGTACCCAAATATGAACCAATATAAAACAAACAATTCAAAGTAATCAAAACGTATATCAGACCTATAAAACAATCAAACAAACATGTAATCAATGCATCATAATATATGTACAATGTTATTTGCAATCACGTATCATGAAATACTTTCTTTGAGTACTTTTCTCATAGCATTGAAAGAAAACACCACAAAACACATACACAAGAAGAAGTGTGAGCCATAAAATAATTAACTAGAAAGAAGTGTCAACTCTGTGTTAAATCGTGGAAACACGATACGCCACCGAAAGCCTTCGTTGTCGTCTGGAGAACTAATTTTCAATTGACAGGTTGATATGATGGCTTCATTTTTATTTCCGTTTCCGGTTATTCAATGGCGGGCACCTCTTTCAGTTTAAATGTATTTTGTACTCTTTCTTATCATAAATAAAACAAAATAAAAATTTATTCAAACATATTTATTTGAAATGTGAGACAACGTGACTAAGTAAATATAAAAAAATAAAGAATTGAATGATTTCTATATCAATTACTTAATTATATGCAGTTTTGCTTTTTTACTAGTAGGTTTCTGCCATTAAAAGTGACATACCTATCTAAAACAAAAATTAAAAATTAACCAAATTTCAAAATTTTTAAATTAACGACTTAATAAACACGATTTTTGGTGTTAATATGATGTTAGTGACACTAAAAAATCATAAATTTAACCTTAAATAGGACCATGACTTAGTAGGAATAAGTTTGACCAGCATAGCCATCAATAGATAACAATTGGCTCAATTACAAAGATGTGAGGCAGGCTACACCATAGTTGTAAATGGTTGAATCAGAATTGGAATGGTTTTCTCTCAGAAAGAGGCATCAGATTTGGGGATTCACATTTGAACATGTACATACATATACCGGGTGTTGCATCGTCGAGCGGGACATAGGAAATCCCATGTAAATTTTAATGGTGTCAATTATTGGCTTCCCTAATTATTTTAGAAAATAATTCTATTTAGGTTTATTGAAGAGCACTAAAACCCACATTCAAAAGAATAACTTTAGATATTTTTGATTAGCCCGTTTACGAGTTATCGCCGATTTCTTTTTAAATATTTATCCTTTCTTATGGCCCTGTATTTACTTATGAGCACCAGTCAAGGTAAAAGATAACTGTCAAATGAAGTTGTCATTTCTGAAATTTATCTATTTAGTGCTTTATTATTATTATTAAAAACTCATACGTACATCGAAAATATTAGCCATGAATTACACTACCGAAGAAAAAGTATTGATGATTAAATGGTATTATCAAGGAAATAGTTATCAAAAGGTGTCGGACGTGTTTGCTTCTCTGTATCCGAATAGACCGATACCTAGAAAATCTACAATCGCAAGGAATATCCAGAGATTTGAGACCAAAGGTACCCTAATAAATAACTGCAGATGTGGAGCAAGGCAGGAACAGAGAGAAGATGCAAGAAATGATACCGACTTGGAAGTTTTATTGTGCGTGGAAGAGAACGATGGAAAAATCAGCACAAGGAAACTTGAGGATGAAATAGGAATAGATCACACTACAGCGATTCGAATTTTGAAACGACATTAATACTATTCCTTCAAATATGAAAAGCACCAAGAGCTACGAGATGGGGACGAAATACGGCGACAGGCGTTTTGTTTTGATATGATGGAAAAAGTAAACATGGATAGGAAAGTTTTAAAAAACATATGTTTCACTGACGAATGCACGTTTACCTTAAATAATGAACCCAATGTTCAAAATTATCGATATTGGAACAAAGAAAACCAACACAGGTTTGTCGAAACAAGGACGCAATATCCACAGAAAGTAAATGTTTGGGCAGGGATATTCGGACACAATATTATTGGGCCATTATTTCTTACGCAAAATTTAAATGCAGAATATTATTTGGAACTACTCGAAAATCATATTTTACCTGCTTTACATGATGCCGCTAGGGAAAATCAGTAAGTTTGGTACCAAATGGATGGCTGCCCGGCACATAGTAGCCTGGCAGTTCGGGAATATTTAGACAATAGTTTTAACGCAAACTTTATTGACCTAAATCATACGTTATTGGTCTAAATCATACAGTAAATTGGCCAGCAAGGTCTCCTGATATTTCGCCAAATGATTTCTTTCTCTGGGGCCATTTAAAAAACAGGATATACAAGGATAAAAAATACCCAAATCTAGACGAGTTAAAAAATGGTATTTCTGCCGAATGCAATAGAATTTCAGTTTACCAACTAGCGAATGTAAGAAGAGAATTTTATGATCGCCTGGATTATTGTCTAGCAGTCGATGTAGGAATATTTGAACATCTTCTTAAATCCTAAAGTTCTAACAATTTAATAGTACCTAAATTAATAAGTTATTGAATATTGTAATAATACTATAATTAATCTTGAAATTGATTACTTTATTTTACTTTAATTCATATTAATTTGTATTTATAAATACATCTTTAAGATTTCCGATGTAGGAATGAGGTTGCAATAATAATAAAGCACTAAATAGGTAAATTTCTGAAATGACAACTTCATTTGACAGTTATCTTTTACCTTGACTGGTGCTCATAAGTAAATACAGGGTCATAAGAAAGGAGAAATGTTTAAAAAGAAATCGGCGATAACTCGTAAACGGGCTAATCAAAAATATCTAAAGTTATTCTTTTGAATGTGGGTTTTAGCGCTCTTCAATAAACCTAAATAGAATTATTCTCTAAAATAATTAGGGAAGCCAATAATTGACCTCATTAAAATTTACATGGGATTTCCTATGTCCCGTCCGACGATGCAACACCCGGTATACATACTGCCATTACTCGCTGACGAGTATCTGACGTAAGGCGTTTTCTTTCATGAGCTTTTTTGTGGCTGAAACTCATTGCTTTGTTGTCTCTTTACTTCTTTACTTTTTGGTTGTCGCTGTTAACTAAGTTTACAATCCTTCTCCATTCCGTTCCATTGTGAGCAGCTTCTTCCCACTCATTCTGCTTGTTAATCCCCTTTAAGTTTTCGTGGAAAATAACCTTCTACCTTTTGAGTTGTCCACCCGGCATCCTCTTACCGTAAAGCAGAGATTTTGGTATGCGGTTTTCTTGCATTCTGCATACATGAGCAGCCCACCTTAAGCGGGACTTTGTAATCGTGACTTCAATACTCTCGCAGTAAGCTTTTTCAAGGACAGATACGTTTGAGACATGATGGAACCATTTGATTCTTAAGAGTTGTCTAAGATGTCTCTGTTGCAACTTGTTTAATGCGTTCATGTGTCGGGGCGGTATGGCACCCAGGTTTCGCTTCCATATAACATAATGAGAATTATTATTGCTCGGTAAACGGCGAGTTTGGTTTTTGTGCTCAAGTCATGATTGTAGAAAACCCTATTTGAACATGTGCGCTTGCACTGAGAAACTGCATCTGGTTTTAACTGATACTTCTGTGAAATGTGGCAACATTGTTGCTCCATAAACTGGATGTCAAATAATGCCACTAATAATCGTATTTTTGTATCTTAAGTATAATTTACGCAATTGAGTTAAAATTTGGCACTCTTTGCAACAAGTAAGTTGAAAATGTCACGCGAAGAATTCCCGATTAAAAAGGAAAGTTTATGTGATTTATAATTATTAACATGACGACGATTTACAATAATCGAAGTTATAAATTAAACATATTGAAGTAGGATGAAATTAAAGTGGTCCTTTTTGCATCACCGAAAGGAAAAATTAATCTTCTTATTCTTATTTATGTCCGACTTATGTAAGTCTAGGTAGCCGGGTCATAATTCAAAAAGGTATTTACTGCAGCCGGTTGGACGCTGAATCTCGCAATAAAACAATTTACGTGAAAAATTAACAAAGTATATCAGTTGCGTCATGAAAAATTGAAATGCACAGTGTCCCGGATTGCGCGAACAGGAATTTTCCAATATATTTTATATCGTTAAAATTCTGAAGATTTTATGTAATGCCCATTTATGTCAATTTCGGCGAATATCATTGATATTTAAACAATTAAAATGTTGGTTTGTCGTAAATTGCAACATCAACATGTTTAAGTAGTATAGGCTTGGTGCATTTCAGTTGATTTCAACAAATTCCGACCGCAGCGCACTCTACGGCAGATATCAGAAATTATCAATATATAGTTCACGCCGCTGCATTATGGTTTCTAGAAGCTATTTTTTTGGCCAAAATACATATTTTAGACACACGACTGTATATGGACTTTTTTTGTAAGTGAAATGCAAGCAGATATACAAATGAAGAAGACCACATGCATATATTTTTGTTTAGTTTTCATTTTTATTCCTTATCAGCATTTATATTTAGACTTTCTAGTGAAGTATTTGTGCCTACTTAGTTGTTGTTTATTTTCGTGAATATTAAGTTATATATTTCAGTGGGATTTAAAAACGGATTACTGTTATTTTTACACTTTATGATATGTATTTTTAAGAAATCTCTAACAATTGCACATAAGAATCAGCGTCCATTATTTTTTTATTAATTAAAAATAATGAGTTTAAGACAGAACATAAATAACAAGTTAAAAGTTTAGTTTGACTTATAAAAAATTCTCCATCTTTCTCCATGCTAGGTGTTATTGTAAAATTTGAAACAATCCTTTTTGAACATATCAAAGAAAAAATTGGCTGCTACTAACTGCAACTTTTTTTAAAAGAATTTTTTTTAGCTATTTGTCGATTGAAAAAAAAATAGACCTTTTGGAAAAATGGCTAAAAGGGGCCGATAAAGTTGAGAAAAACGGGTATGTTTCAAGTTTTGTAAGACAGAAATTTCAGAATAAAGAACAAGAACTATCAGGCACAATGGAAAAAAGATAAATCGCCTTTGTATAAATCTTGAAAGAAGATGACAGACGGCTTCGCGGCTTAGAGATTTATTTTTAGAACAACATGAAGACTGGTTAAAGGAGGATTTTATCCTTGAGTTAAATGAACTCCTTCCATCCACATCATCTACCGACCGCCCACGATTACCTTTTTCGGAGCAATCTTCCAGAACCCAGAGAAGAACGGCCTCAAAAGTTTCCGAGGAACATAAGCAGGATTGGGCTTTACTTGTGCAGGCTGCAAAATACTTTACTTGTACAGCCCGGCTGCTTTGTAAATTTAGTTATCCTGCCGATGTACTTAACCTACTTTGTGTACCTGACTTTATCGAAAAGTTAAATGAAGAACAATTTGAAGAAAAGCATGGAAAAGAAGAGGAATACGAGGAGGAAGAAGAAATGCAAAAAGAAAAAGAGCAAGAAGCATTTGAGTACAGAATGTAAGTCAAGAATATACAAAACCTGCATACAACCAGTGATGACATATGGTGCGGAAACCAGAGCTGAAACATCAGTAACAAAGAGAATCCTACGAACTACTGAAATGAAGACCTTAAGAATGATAACTGGATACACATTGAGGGACAGACAGAGAAATGTAGACACGCCTAAGAGAAAAGTGCCAAACAAACGACGTTGTCAGATGGATAAGGCAGAGAAGAAGAGAATGGAACCAGCATGTCAATAGAATGGGCCCCGACAGAATGGCCATAATAATTCGCAACAACGTACCCCATGGCAGAAGACCTACTGGACGACCACCTAAACGTTGGCAAGACAGTTGGCAGTCAACCTCGCAAGAGTTGCTTAGACGAGGAGGAAACCGGAACTAAACAGGCGATACGCCTTCTAAAAGAAGAAGAAGAAGAAGAACAAAAAAATGTTTAACGTTAAGTTTATCTATTTCCGTCGTCGGAAGCAAAAAAATACAAATAAAGAAAAAAACTATTTAAAATATTTAAATTCAACTATTCGAAAACAGATACGTCCACAAAAAACCGTTGACGTTCTGTTAAAATGACATTATATATCAAGTTAAATTTCAAAATTAACAATTACTACCTGATAACAATTACTTAATAAGGTAAAACCAAAAAGCCCCAAACTTTCTGTATGATTATTTTTAATTTTTACGTATGTTATGTTTATTTAAGTTCTTTAAAATCAAAGAAGCGATTACCATACATTACTAACATCTACAGATGCATGAGCAATACATTTATTATTATTAGATTGTATTAAAAAAGCTTTTTCATTTTTCTTTTAGAGGATATCACTTCTTTCATTATAATTTTGGCGTTATTAAAATTTATTCTGTGCCCTGTGTCCCATGAATGCTGCCAAATCTTAGATGCATATCTTAATAATTATGTACCTTACGGTATTTATAATATTAAATAATGTTTGTTTCCTAAAATATTTTGATTAAAAAAAAATATGTAAAAGTGGGCAACGCTGTGTCAGTCAAGCTTAATCACGTGACTAAAAGTTTATTTGATATTAACTATAGTTATAAGTGTTTTTTTTATTATTTTATGAACAACGCAGCATAAGAGAATATATCCTCTTCTGACCGATTTTGATTGTTTTATATTTCCTCTTGATCTCTTTCTCGGTGATGTTGTTCTTGAATGACGCGATTACAAATCACTGTTAACGGTACCACTGCGGATTGCATCCGATATATCGACAATGACCCACGTCAAGGACCACTCATTGATTTCGGACGACTCATTATCGACGGGGGATTCCGAGATGAGAACCAGTCCCCCAGTGTGTATGCACAATAACAGTAATTTTGACCACTGACCCGGTCACAGGGATGGTACCGGTTGAATTGCCTCCATCATCGGGTGGGTTCGGAATTCGCGTTAAAATGTCTCAAGATTGGGCACCAGAAATTGAGGTACCCGGTTTGTGTCAGTGGGTTAATTTGAATCAGTACTGAACCAAAACTTTGTGATGTCAATAGTTACAAGTTTTCAAAAGTTGGGACTGTATTCCGTTATTTACAGGCTCCTGAAAGATATCCGTCATTATTATCACCTCTTTTTTTATGCAAAAAGTCTTAGTAAACTTGTCAGGAGAGAACAAAATAAAAAATCACCTGTCTTAAAATTGGTATTTTTGTAGGATGACTTGAAACCGTGATAGATATAGTTACAGCACTTCTTTTGATGATCGAAAAAAAAAACAGCGTCCAATTGGCTTGGAAATGACCATCCATTACATTCCTCATGTAATTTTACATATGAAATAACAACGACGGATCTTCTCCCCCCGGTCGACGATAAAATACCATTTTATCGTCTTGTATAAAAAATAACTATTAAATTAAAATCCTTGACAAAGAAATTTTATAGTCTAATACTGGCCTAAAGATTTTGTACGTATTTTTATCTTAAAAATAAGTATATTAACTTGTATTCTTTTAAATAAATGGTGTTCTCTGATTTCATAATTAAAATAATAAAGATGACCACAGGCAACATCTTGATTAGGTAACCGACGACGTCTCGTAACCCGATCATCACCAGAAAAACGAAAACCAAAAATAAAAAGACCCAAATTCTCAGAGTTTACCTGCATTATCGTTAACCCACATCAACATATGAAATAAAAAAACCGCACGGTGTATTTTGGTTCTGCGAAAAAGTTCGTTTGCCTCTTCTCCATTGCTCTCCATTTATTTCCTGCGAATGATTGATTAGGTTTTTTTGTGTTTGGAGAGTTGGCAAGCCTTAAATGCGAGTCATTTTCGTGTCTTTTGTATGATAATTATTTTAAGTTAACAGATTATGAGTAATAAAAGGGATATATTATGTTTGCTTAAATATAACAATTAATCAGCAAGATTGTATCAAGATAAATATCGGGTGGTCGAATAAAAACGACGTCACGGTAGGCGTAAAAATATCATCTTAATATGAGCTGAACTGGCTCTTACTGTAAAAATAATATGGATCAGAAAATTGATTAACTACAGATCTACTTATGGTACATCTAATAATTTGATATCAAAGATATAATTAAAATAACCTAGAGATTACATAATAACTAACACTAATCCAATTAGAATTGATTTTTTTTGGAAAATGTTGCACTCACACATGATTTTGTATTTCGGATCTATGTGTTCCATAATAGTCTAAGGGCTGGCTACATAAAAAACCTTATCATCGTTACATGGCTAATTTTTTGTGTTAAGTATCCTTTTGTGTAGCCATTATGAAATAATCATGTCTGCCAGCGCGATCCCGGGGCTTAAAGCCGGAGCGGCCAATCGAAAGGGTGAAATTTTGACACTAAAAATATTATAAGATAATAAGTATAGATAAATCATATAATATACGATTATATTATAAATATATTTTTTTACTATTTCAATAACGATTTTTTGCCTGTCCTTTTGCAAACGGCTTTTTAAATTAATTAACAATAAACATGACATTCCACCAACATCGCATGTATGCGATGATTTTCTTTTGTCAAAATTCTATGCCTTTTTCGCGTTGTCTGTCGGCATTTCAGCCACGAGAAAAATGTCTGTCAACAATTTTACACGTTTCTTAATAATAAATATAAGCTATTTTCCCAATTATAACTCATGTATTATAATATTTTTAGTGTCAAAATTTTACCCTTTCGATTGGCCGCTACCGCTTTAAGCCCCTGGATCGCGCTGGCAGACATGACTATTTCATAATGGCTACACAAAAGGATACTTTACACAAAAAAATAGCCATGTAACGATGATAAGGTTTTTTATGTAGCCAACTCTCGGTCTACAATATAAACACCTGTTACGTTAATAATAGAAAATTTTATATTTTTATTTTATAGTTATTAAATTTGCATATTTCATATTTAAAAAATAATAATACAACATACAATATGATCGAAAATAAACCGCGTCTATGGAATGAAGATCGCTGTCATTTTATAAGTAAAATTATATGGAGAATGTCATTGATCGTCATTACATTTTATTTACCACTATTTTTAAATATCTGCTTGTATTAGAATATTATTATCTTCTGCTTACAGAATAGATTTTCCCGTCTTACTCATCGTTGATGTCTCTCAAGAAAATTAACAACCCATTTGATTTATAGCTATAGATTCTCTCTAATATAGCGTTTTGTAGTACCAATGATCTAAACATAAATATATGTATAATTACATCACAATTACTTCCCCGTTGTTTTCTTATAAAGTATTGAATATTAAATATAATTATCTTTTTTGTTGGATACTATATATTTATATTTTTTTATTATTTTTATTAGTAATTTTTCAAGGATGTTATTGTTTCTTCAGTGTTTATTATTATTTTTCAAGGTGGAATATATATTTTTGTGAGAAAAAATATTTATAAAATTATTAATAAAATAATTTCTTTATTAAAAATGTTAAAATTATTTTTATAGTTATTTTTTTTTTCATTATGATCATTATTATTTTTTAATTGGTAATCTATATTAATTTATGTCTTATTTTTAGAACTTATTTTTGAATAATATTCTTTATTATAAAAAATATAAAAATGATGGAGCAAAAATAAATAAAAAATCAGACTATAGAACAATCTAGAAACGTTTTGTAAAAGTTATTTTTACTATACAGATTTTTCAAGAGCATAGAACCGATTCCAAATTATTATTATTATTTATTGTTCAATATATTTTGATTTTAGGTAGATTTTTAGGGAAAATTTCTTAAAAAAATCAGTATTTTAAAACTTGTGATCACAGACGAACAATGTTAGTAAACAGTTATTTTAGATGAAAATATTAAATATTATTCGAATTTTTAATAACAAAAATACATAGTTAAAAATAAACAAAAAACTTACCTGACAAAATTTTATACAAAAACCGCCTCGTCACCTTGAGAACACCGGAAAAAAATGTTTTTTTTTCGCAAATTCTTCGAAAATCACTTTTTTGGAAACTGTTCACGCGAACCAACCCCTAGCTAGTACCGGTGGTTACTTTTCAGTTTTGCAAGTTCGTGTCGTGTTTGTGACCATTCTGCAGGAGCCCCCCCTGCTTTTATACCGATCCCCACCTCCATGGCGAGGTTTTCGCGAAGGAAGATGGCAAAGAAGATGACCGACGCTTGATCTGTCGCGAAAAATTCGATATTGGTACTTTAGCGTGGTACGGTACCGCTCCGATGTTCTAGTTACTTATTTTTAGTCAGTCGCGTACCTGGTGCTTATTTGGTACGGTATTGTTTATTGTCGTTTTTTATTTCGGTGACTTTATGTCGTATTGAACAAGCTGTTTTTATTCATAATAAATTATATTCATAAATGAATAATTTATCCTTTATTAATTTTGTTGTATTTCGGTACTTGGAAAACATGAGAATTTTGTTTATGTGCAAACCTAAAGTACGTACTACGATGCATTTCAGGAAAATATTTTAACTTCTATAGGGTGGCTCAAAGAAGTGTTAGTGGATCGGGATGATTTTTTTTAAACAGAACACCTTGTATATTATTTCTTCGATAGATGGAGAATAAAAAAAATGAACATTTTTTGTATTTAGAGTATTTCAAAAATTTTAACGGTTTCGTAGATATTCGCGGTTTTATATTTCATATATGACATTTTCTACAGTAAATTTTTATTAAAGCCACCCAATAATTTTTCTTTCGTATTTTACCATTGAAAGCGCCATATGAAATAATACTGCGTGTATCATTGTGTATCAATATTCATTTTTTCACTCTCCACCTAATAAAAAAATAATATAGATGGTGTTCCATTTAAAAAAAAAAGTTTGCCGTAGAATATTGAACATCCAGTATGATTTACGATTACCATATTTATAACAAAGTAATAACAGACCATATAAAGTAAATACCTAATAGAGTTTTGATTTCAGAACAGTTCTTCCATTTTTAATAATTTTTTTAAGAAGGACTGAAAAATATATATTTTTGATTTATTTTTTAGTATCTATGAAACTATCGAAATATATATATGTACTCATATCTTAGGATTATGTAAAGTGATCTAAAAGGAAGCCAAAAATGCAATAATATACAGGGTGTTTCATATAAAAAATCATCCAGATCGACTCACACTTTTTTGAGCCACAAGTTGTCTAATAGCTGTTTGTCAATACATGATTTTCAATACAGGTAATCATACTCTCGAAAGGTTTAATCGTATCTGAGCAACAGAAGTCAACTTGTGAGGGTGGATACCACGTTGTCTTCTAGCAAGCCAATAGAATGTGGAGTACCACAAGGCTCAGTGCTAGGCCCCATTTTGTTTCTTCTTTTTATTAACGACATTGCTAACATAAACATCAGTGGCAAAATATGTCTTTTGGCCGACGACACTAGCTTCACTTGGAGCAACAAGGACATCACGGCACTTCATAGGATTATATCAAATGACTTAATCACCATTAAATCTTGGTGCGATTCGAACCTCCTGAGTCTCGACATTTCTAAAACTAAAGCTTTGTCGTATAAAAACTCGTTGCAGCCTTTTGTACTTAACAACACCACCATTGACGTCGTAAAATCTGTAAAATTCTTAGGGCTTATTGTAGACAATTCTCTGAAATGGGACATGCATATCGAAACTTTGTCGAAAAAATTGAGCTCTGCCTATTTTGCGTTAAGATCTGTTTCTAAGGAGCTTAACTTGTCAGTGGCTAGAACTGTTTATTATGCACTTTTTGAGTCGCACCTCATGTATGCCCTTCCATTCTGGGGTACGTGTTGTGCGACTCAATTTTTGAGTTTGACCGCATTTTCAAGCTCCAGAAGAGAGCTGTTCGATATTCACTGGGACTAAACAGCAGAACTCATTGCCAGGACTTTTTTAAAAAATTAAAAATATTAACTCTTCCTTCCTTATTTATATTTGAATCCGTTTACCTAATACGTTAGCATGTATCAGCTTCTCAAGAAAGGCCATCTTACACTTATCCACTCAGGAACGCGGAGCAAGATCTTTATTTACCTACCCCACGCTCAGAGTTAGTTAAAAGTTCAATATTATCCAAGTCGAAAAAAATGCATAATCACCTGCCATTTGAAATCAAATCCATAACATCATTTTCTTCATTTCGCAAAGCATTGAACTCTTATTTACTAGACAAGGCTTTCTACGCCGTGAATGAATTATATTTTGATAATCGAATTTGATCTTATAAACACTGGTCTAGTGTTTGCTATTGCTATATTTACCAATAACACCCAAATAAATTTATTTAGAGGTCATTGATATTTTTACTATAAACTAACTAAATATTTTTGAATATTATTTTTATTTTTTTTATTCTTTGACATTGTAAACATTTATATAAATGTTTATTTTAAACAATAAGACTGACAATATTATTTCTATAATGTATTGTATTATATTTTGTTTGTTTGTTTGTGTATCTTGTTTGTTTACTTTGTTTGTTTATTTTACCTTTTTCTACAAATTGTAAAATTTTTTGACAACAAAGGCATTTATTTATTTATTTATTTTACTGTGATCTGTGTAACTATCTGATAATATTTTTAAAATGTGTATTTTAAAAAAGATTAAATTCAAAATCTAAATAGAAGACTTGATATTGAGCATTTTCACCATTGATCACCTTGTATATAGTACCTATACGTCGAAACAACAAATTTAAAAGTCATACACCTTATATAAATTGACTGACATCATACGAAAACATTAGTATTATTACCTTGAATGATTTACGAGTCTGGTAAGGTAATTAATATGTTAAAGGCTCATCGTTAGCAACATCCGGCATAAAAATGCTCTAATTTTTACGAGAAAAAAAAAATACCAATCAACGAGAATCTCAGTATCCTTGAATAAAATATTTAATTGGTAGTCATAGGTATGTAATATACAGTGTGGCCTATAAGTTAAATTTGGTGCTGCTTGTTTCTGCGAAACAAAAAAAGACATTAATACGAAGAAGTAATTTGTATAAAATTATGGGGCATGTGTTCCAAGGTTACTAAAAAACAGATTATAAAAAATATGTAAGAATCTATAATCTACTCTTTTTATTAAAGATAAAACTTGTTTTTAGTATAGGAAAAAAATGTTCTAATTTTATTTTTTCCATAGCAACTATTAAAATTGCCTTATATCTATCAAAAATAGTAGATAAAATAGTACTTTATTCGCAAGGGTAGGTTAAATGATACTTTAACAGCGAGGATAGGTTAAAAACTTTATTTCTCCTCGCACGTTTTTTAATTGCTTCCATTTTTGAAAATTTTTGTATTCCTTTTCATAAGTTATTCGGGATTTAAATGGAAGTAGTTTGGATATGGCGTTTGTCGCCTCAGCCTGAATATCTGTTGGTAATTTACTTATTTCGTTTTGAGCCATTCCTGGCTCCAATTCAATCAGCAATCGACACGAACGAGAATTAAAAAATATTGACTCAAAACTGACAACTAAAGAGACAGCTTTATTTATTTGTCAAATTATATAGAAACCAACGCCAACCCAGCACAATATTTTTTCTCCGCAAACTTCTATCCGCGCTGGCATGCTTCTTATTAAATTATCAATGTTGTCTTTTGGGGTATGATTTCCCATTCTGCTAATGCTGCATCAATAAGCTGTGCAAGATTTCCTGGATTGTTTCGACGAGCTCTAACCCTTCTTTTGAGCTAGTCCAAGTGCTCGATAGGTTTTAGATCTGGTGAACATGCAGGCCGTCCAAAACTATGACACCTTTCAAGACATTCTCTATTCACTCTGCTGGTATGGGGAGGTGCACTATCGTGCATGAAGTTAATATTATCCCCAATTGCAGCTCTCCAATGACTAACGATTGGTTCTAGCATCAAATCAACATATCTCCGATAACTTTAATGAGCAAAACCGTCCCATTTTGAAATTAAATAACTCACCGCTAGGTGTCATCCGGACCAACTGTCACTTTTTGATTATTGGAATATGATTAAAGGACAATGCACACTATTCGTTCCGTTTCCTTTCCGTTATCCTTTCCTTCCGTACATTTTTTTTGGAGGACGGACTGAAGCGTATCGGAAACAGCGTTGTCAAGTTCTTACATTTCTACCAGCTCTGTTAACAATTTTATTGATGTTTATTTATTCTTTCACCTCTTAATTAAATCTGTTACCTTTTTCAAAGGATACAAATTTAAAAGAAAACTTTCATAATGATATAAATTGTATAATAAAAAGAACTGGAAACTGATACGGGACGGAAGCTTACGTATAGCGTCAATACAATAAAAATACGGAACGAATATGGAATGGAAAGGAAAGGTATTGTTACGTTTTTCGTCGGTTCCGTGTGGATAGAAAGTCACAATTTATTTAAACACTATTTATTTAACACTAATTAACAAAAACAATAACGATAAAAGACTTATAGAACTATTTACAAACGATTTATAACTAAGAATTTATTTTGAATTTTAGCGCGTCAACTGCACTCGTATATTTATAACTGCCCTCTGTAGACCACAGCCGCCGGCTTTTATACCGACAGGTAAAGAACTCTAGAATAGTCCATAGATCGTTAGGTGCATAGAGAAGGTTTCGATTGTTCTCGTATGTACTACTCCATTCCAGTAGAACTCGATACTTCTCGAATCTTCGAATGCTCGTCGAGGTACATGCTCGTCCCGAGATGTGCACGGTGAATGAAGGTATTTGCAAAGCTGGTAGATTGCGAAGTCTGGTAGAAATAGCAATCTACAGTTTTCTCCCCCGATCTCAGCTTTGGGTTGTAGCAGCAAACAAGGATCTCGATTCCCGTAAATCTGAACAAGACTTCAATCATGTTCCGGATTGTACGCCAACTCAAACCATCGAGTCCACACGCCAGCTTCGGAATGGCTAATCGGTGTAATGTTGTTGTTTAGCAAGGCTTCTCTGAGTTCAATCAGGGTCTTCCATAGATTGAGATAAGTCGGCTTACTCGGCGACCATTCCTTAGTGACCAGGTAGAAGATGTGTCTTGCTTGACCATGTGCATCGCTCATCTTCCTGGAGCTCTGAGAACCCAAATTCGACGGTTATCTGATCTTAGGCCAATTCTGGTCTCATCCGAAAAAAAAAACATTTTGTCAATTCTCAGTTGTCCAGTTTTGATGTTGAAGGCATCAATTTAGCCGGTCAATTTTCTTTTGCCTAGATAACTGTGAGATCCGTAACTCTCCCCTACTGTAAAACCCTCCAGCACGAAGCCTTCTTCTTATGGTTTCAACTGGAACGTTTACACCTGGTGCTGCCAGAAGTTGTCTTTGCAGCTCTGGATGAGAAACATTGGGATTTATTCTAGCAATTAGGCACACAAGGCGGTCTTGCTGTTCAGTTGAGGCTCTTTGACGACTTTGTCTGGGCCTATCCTTGTGTGTTCCGAATTATATTTTCGATATCACACCCTGTAACGCCTACTACCTCTACTACGTCTCTTTGGAGCATTCCTTGTTTGGTGAGAGCAATAATCCTTCCCCTCTATACATCTGTTAATCCAACATAAGGCATTTTTTTTTATTTTTTTGGATCGAATGAAAATTACTGGAAAATCGTGATTTTACTACTGAACACAAAATAAAAAAGAAAATAAATCGCGGCAGTCGTTTATTCTTTCTTATCATGTGTATTTACAACAAAAAGCCTTATCTTAAAGTTGTATACCAATTTTTATCCTTGCTAGAAATTAAAAAAAAAATTATTGTCAAAAAATTTTACAATTTGTAGACAAAGGTAAAGCCTTGTGTAAAGTAAACAAAAAAGGTACACAAGCAAACAAACAAAAGATAATACAAAACATTATACAAATAATATTGTCAGTCTTATTTTTTAAAATAAACATTTATATAAATGTTTACAATGTCAAAGAATAAAAATAAATAAAAATAATATTCAAAAATATTTAGTTAGTTTATAGTGAATATCAATGACCTCTAAATAAATTTATTTCGGTGTCATTGGTAAATATAGCAATAGCAAACATTAGACCAGTGTTTACAAGATCAAATTCGATTATCAAAATATAATTCATTTACGGCGTAGAAAGCTTTGTCTAGTAAATAACAGTTCAATGCTTTGCGAAAAGAAGAAAATGATGTTATGGATTTAATTTCAAATGGCAGGTGATTGTTCATTTTTTTCGAGTTGTATAATATTGAACTTCTTTTTAACTAACTCTGAGCGTGGGGTAGGTAGATAAAGATCTTGCTCCGCGTTCCTGAGTGGATAAGTGTGAGATGGCCTTTCTTGAGAAGCTGATACATGCTTACGTATTAGGCAAATGGATTCAAATATAAATAAGGAAGGAAGAGTTAATATTTTTAATTTTTTAAAAAAGTCTTGACAATGAGTTCTGCTGTTTAGTCCCAGTGAATATCGAACAGCTCTCTTCTGGAGCTTAAAAATGCGGTCAAATTGAGTCGCACAACACGTACCCCAGAATGGAAGGCATATCTGAGGTGCGACTCAAAAGGTTGAGACTAAGGAGGTTCGAATCGCACCAAGATTTAATGGTGATTAAGTCATTTGATATAATCCTATGAAGTGCCGTGACGTCCTTGTTGCTCCCAGTGAAGCTAGTGTCATATTTCATTTTTCATTCACATAAAAAGACATATTTTACCACTGATGTTTATGTTAGCAATGTCGTTAATAAAAAAAAGAAACAAAATAGGGCCTAGGACTGAGCCTTGAAGTACTCCACATTCCAGTGGCTTGCTAGAAGACAACGTGGCATCCACCCTCACAAGTTGACTTCTGTTGCATGTGCTCAATGTCGTTAATAAAAAGAAGAAACAAAAATACTTTATTTTCAAAGCTATGTTCCTCTTGAAATGTGTTCTTCGTAATAATTTATTGATAAACTCCAATCCAGTAAAAATTATCTCACAAGCGGCCAGTATATTTAAATAACAATAATAAATAAATACTGAAAATTATTAATAATTAAAATTTTTGCATTAATTTGCAATACTTAAAAAAATCCTAATTTTGACAAATTACACAAATCCGGAATTACATCTACGAATATAAAACCTTATTATCGAATGTATTAATATTATTGACGGTATTATTATAAAATCAATTAGGCAAATAAAATGCCCAATGTTCAGCGTCCATAATACTACGGTCCAAAATCAATTCCTGTCAGTCTCAATCAAAATGGAGGCGCCGATCGAGCCAGGTGCCGCGAGATTCAACGGCTTCGGCTGAGTGTTCATTAGTATGAAGGATTAAAATGACGAATTATGAGATAAAAGTAATTTTTATTCATTATGCCACGGTGTGTATGGCGAGGTATTTATCGCTATCGATATGCCACTTATGTAAAAATCGTTATGGATATTAATCGGTGTTGATCGTATTTACAGTTGCATCGAAAAGGTAATAATAAAGATATTAAGTAAAAGTAAATTTAAAAATGATTTTTTTGTTTAATTTATACAGAAATAACAGAACTATCATTGTAGACTGTAGATTTTATGAGAGGAAGGAAGTTAATCACCGCGACTTTATAGATCAATTGCGTCCTCTCCTTTCTTGAGTTATAACTCATCATACAGTCTCAGGACTTTGACAAAAGCCAGTATCTGATACGGTTTTACAGAGGTTAGTACTCCATCTCTGATATCAGTCGTCCTAAAGTATATGACACGAATGGTTGTCGTCTCGGCGTACTCAGTGATGAGGTCTTCTTTCTTCTTTCTCGGCCTGGTTCCATCCAGTGTTGGATATAGGCCTCTTCTAGGTTTTTCCATGCTTCGCGATCGCTAGCCAATCTTATCCATTTAGAATTTAGAATTAGAATTTAGAATTAGTGGGAGGGGGGTTAATCACTGCGACCTTACAGATCTATTGTGTCCCCCTTTCTTGAGTTATAACTCATCATACAGTCCCAGGGCTTTGACAAAAGCCAGTATCTGGGACGGTTTTATAGAGGGTAGTTCTCCTTCTCCAATATCAGTCGTACCAAAATTCATGGCACGAATGGTTGTCGTCTCGGCGCACTCAGTGATGAGGTGTACTGGTGTTTCACCATCTTCCCCACAGAATCTGCATTCGCCGTTTCCTCTTAGTTTCAATCTACTGAGGTGTTCATTGAGGAGACAGTGTCCTGTTAAAAACCCCGTGACAATCCGAAGATTGTTCTTACTTCAACCCAGGAAGATCTGTGAATTTTCTTGATCATAAGCCCTTAGAAACTTCTTCGAGTATCTTAGACCGTTGCAAGACTCCCATTCCAGGTTGCGGATGGAATCTTCCAAGTTCTTGAGTTCCGCCTTGAGTTGGTTACCACTTGGAAAGCAGAAGCAGGTTCTGGTCCAGTTAGTGGAGTGTTCGCTCCTTTTCTAGCTAGATTATTTGTTTTTTCATTGCCTTCTATCCCTTGATGAGCAGGCACCCAGAGTAGGAGGACTTTGTTTTCTTTGCCTAATTTATTCAGCTTCTCTATGCATTCTTTGACCAATTTCGAATTGATTGATACTGACTTGATCGCTTTTAACGCTGCTTGACTATCAGACAAGATGGCTATTTCTTGTTTCCGATAGTTCCTATCTAAGATAAGTTGTACGCATCTTTCTATAGCGTAGATTTCTGCCTGTAGGATACTAGGGTAAGTGCCCATTGGTTCGGAGTATTTAGCTCTCGACCCAAATACTCCGATCCCTGTTCCCGTATTGGTTTTGGAAGCATCAGTATACCAAGTTATGGTATGGTCTTTTAACTGCTGGGCAAGCGTTTCGCTCTTCCAATCCTTCTTATTGCTCAATACTACATTGAGATGTTTCTCAAAGTTGTACATTCTTGGCATATCGTCCACTGGGAGTTGCAATCTTATCCATTGTCTTCCCGCCACTGCCCTGACGTCATCGACCCATCTCTTTTTTGGTCGGCCCACACTTCTTGTTGTTCCCCTAGGTCTCCATAGGATTACTTTTTGGGACCATCGGTCTGGATCCTCTCTTGCCACATGTCCTATCCATTGCCACTTCAGACTTGCCACTCTTTTAACGACATCTATTAATTTTGTTTTTTCACGTATGTGGGTATTCCGTATTTTTTCCCTAATGGTGACTCCCAACATGATTCTTTCCATGGCTCTTTGTGCTACTCGTAGTTGTTCTGCTGGTTTTCTGGTAATTGCCATAGTCTCTAAGCCATACGTAAGCACAGGTAGAATGCAGCTGTCGTAAGCCTTTTTCTTTAGGTTCATGGACACCTTTTTATCCTTGAAAATATTGCTCATATTTCCAAATGCTACCCATGCCAAATGGATCCTGCGTTTGATCTCCGTATTTTGGTTTTCCTTGCCCAGCTTGATTTTATGACCTAAATATATATAATGGTCTACGTTTTCAATAATAACATTGTCAACGGTAATGTTATGGATATTGTTGCTCATTATCTTGGTCTTCTTCAAATTCATTTTAAGGCCAATTTTCTGGGATTGGTCATTTAGCTCATTTAGCATGGTATTTAGTTCTTGAATGTCGGTGCTCAGCAAGACAATATCGTCTGCGAACCTCAGATGGCTAAGGTGTACCCCATCGATGTTTAGACCTCTATTTTCCCATTCTAATTCCTTGAAGACATTTTCCAGTGCCAGTGTAAATAACTTGGGAGAGATGGTATCTCCTTGTCTCACGTCCTTGCCGAGTGGTATTTTTTCTGTTTTGAGGTCATCATCTAATTTAACTTGGAAGGTTGCACTATCATAGATATTTTTAATAATGGAATAATATCTGGAATCAATTCTCGCGTCCTCCATTGCAGCTAGAAATGACCAGGTTTCGATGCAGTGATGAGGTGTTTCTCCATTTTTCCCACAATATCTACATTCGCTGTTGTTTCTTAGCTTCAGCACAGTGTTTCACGTGTTCGTTCGCCTTGCTCGCGAGCAATGTGGACGCAGCTTTAGAGGAATTCCATTCCACGTTAGGGATGGAGTCTTCCAGGATCCTGAGTTCCGCTTTAAATTGGTGTCCACTTGCGAAGCAGAACAAAAGAGTTTCTTTACTTATAATAGAGTTTTAAGAATTTTAGTAATATTCCTGTTCAATGTCTTAACACTAAAAAATTATACTATCTGTTTTGATATTATGCAAGTGTAAATAAACTAATTCAATGTCAAGTTTAAACACCAAGATCAAGTTTAAGGTTATTGTGCAAGAGTAATGCCGGGTACGGAGTAAATTATATGGTGCCGAAGCAATAAAATGAAAAGTGAAAGCGTAGACGCAATGAACTTGGCTTCATTTACCGTCTTATGCAATCGCACTATTGACATAGATATTATAATATTTTCCTTAGATAATTAGATGAATTCTTAAGAAAATGTATTTTTCTTAGATTGAAAATTTTGAAAATGATAGAACCCAACACACATTCTCAAATACCGGGTGGTGCATCGTCGTTGGAAACATATGAAATCCCATGCAAATTTTGAACTGTCCAAATGTTGGCTCCCTTATAGTTAAAGGCAAAGTCTTAAATAGATTTTCTAAAGGTCTACATTTGGTAAAAGCGCATGCCAAATTTGAACAATTTTGGACAAGCCGATTTTGAGTAATTTGAGAAAAACTGCATCTATGTTTTTAAATTAAAACAGAACAGGTAGCAATCAAACCACAGTCAAAAACCGACATACCTTAAGTTGTCAACGTCATTTTCAAACGTAACTTAATTTTAATATTCAGTACTAGTAATAACACAAATTTACAAATTCGGGTCAACTTTTGGACCCGAGCAGATGAGAACGATTCTTAACGTTATTTAATGGGCTGTACTCAGATCTTCAATCCGTTTGTCAAGATTGGCTCTAGTTTTCGGTTTGGCTGAGTCGTACCCACTATGAGCCAGGACAACAAAATGTGTTCTCTGTACCACTTGTAAACCCCCAGGACGTTTTTTATTGCCACCTCTTCACATTAAACTTGGCCTTATTAAGAACTTTGTCAAAGCGCTCAATCGCGAAGGACCGGCTTTCCAGTACTTAACCAAGTTGTTTCCAAAACTGTCATACGCAAAAATCAAAGAAGGAATATTTTTTGGACCTGATATTCGAAAACTAATGGCTGACGCAACGTTTACAAAATGTTGGGTCCGGTGAACTATCCTGACACACGATTTTTGCATTTTTCTTTTTTTTTATCAAAAAGTAACCATTTTTAGTAGTAGTTTTAAACAAAAATAAATGGAGATTATGCACAGAATTTTAAAATATTTTAATTTAATTTTCGTAGTTTTTGACACATATTTGACGTTATGGAGAATTTTAACACTTGATTTAACATGACAGCGACAAAAGGAAAAGCAATGTTGCCAGGTCCACTGAATTTTCTTTTTCTGTTTTTTATTTTTATTTTGAAAAAATAGCCATTTTTAATCAAAAATATGTTATATTAATATAATTTCCGAGATGCCCATAGAGAACATCGTAGGAAACTCACCCTGTATATTTGCAAATTATGCCATCATATAATATTAATATATCCAAAGTCAAAGCACAGTTCGATCTAGGCTGTATTACGTTTCTTACCTTGATTATGGTTTTTTGTTCTGTGTCTATGTTTTTCGTTAAATTTTTGTTGTTCCAAAACACGGTTCCTAAAAAATATCCATCACTATTATTGTTACCAAATTAACCAGCGCACAAAGTCTGGCAACTGTCTTTAAAGAAGTTCTCAAACTTAAAAACAAAAAGGACTATTATTATGTCTATTGTCTATTGTGTACTCTAATAGTAAAAAAAACTCTCTGTTATAGTAAATAGTAACGATTATAGCTACTATAATACCTCAGGGACCTATGTTTAACTTCTAACTAGGCACTACTGTCAACATTAAAAAAAAAACACTAAACACCGTTTAAGTTAATATACGCAAAGTACTAATCTCCTTGCTGTTTTGTGTGCAGTAATTTTATTACCAGAGAAAACGTTGCCTACGGATATTTACGTCTGATCTCGTGCCGTGATTGAAGCTTTGAATAATCGATCATCGACAGTAAAATCATCGGTAGGTAATCGGGATAATAATATTATGATATTAGCTGGTGTCAGCGGCTCATTTATGTCTTTAAGTAAGCTGTTGCTAATCGATTAGTTGTACGACTTTGTCTAATGATGTGTGTTTTATGTATTAAGTTAACTGTATATTTTAAAATTTGGTTTATAGGCTCGGTACATTCTCCGCCGGTGCTGCCACCATCGGAGAATATCGTAAACAACTCGTACTTAAACGATAAGATTAATAATAAATTAATCCTTAATTTATTATTTAATTATTCTAAAAGTGTCAGGAAGTATAATTTGTGAAAATTCTAAAGATTAAAAAGAAAATATTTTGATATCTTCCGAAGGTCTAACTTGTATTATAATTTGTTATTCCAGTTAAAACAACTTTTTAGATAAGTTCAACTACGGTAGCGAGCATAGTTTTTAAATCACCGGTTTTGCTAGAGGGGCATAATTGGGGCTATAACGAAATGTTTTAAAGGAATACATAATTATAATTTTTAGAATATGTTCATAAAATATTTAATATCTAGTTGATTAAAGAAAGTATACCATTAATATTGCAAATTATATTTTATCCTCTCATAGTATATGCACAGATTATACAGATTATAATCTTTGTTTTTTCTTTATTGTTTTTCGTGGTTCCAATTTTCGGAATCGGGCACTAGTTAGGTGACTAGTTTGCGCACATAGCGATGGCCTCTAAAATTGTGCACAGCACCTGACCGGCACAGTTATTAGAGAGATATCGGAAAACCGTATAGCGTCATCCAGTATTTACGCGTACCTTATCATGGTTACGATATGCGCGAGTCAACGTAACACCCGCTAATAACGTTACCGCCTCACAGTAGGCAATATGTCCAAACCACGTTGCAAAAAATAACATCCACAGTTAGCATTTATGGCAATAACATTAGATTGGAAACATATTAGTTAAGAGGAAACCACATAAAACTAACAAAAAAACATATTCGGAGTCTCTTTCGAGGGGCTATAAAACGAACTTGGCGCAAAACCTACATTTTCAGTTAATTTGTGTCCAATAACTGCCTTTTTTCTACAATTTTTTAAATAGTAGGCTTTGCATTCAAGTGACACAGTATTATAACAATTGAATCGGACGACCTTAGCTTGCTGTCAATAATTATTGTGAAATTGTCATAATGTGTTTTACGTAGATTCCCGGTTGCCGTAAATTTAATGTCAACGTAAGTAAAAAAGGATCTTTTATTTTGATTTTTTGGATAAAAACAAGGTAAAGGTCAAGGTAGAACATACGCATTTAAGGTTTTTTTGATAGTGGCATATATTCTATCTTAGAAAAGTTAAGTCAAAAAAATTGCAAAAAATCGCAACTTTAAACTTATTGGAAGCGTATGTCTCCATGCGTATGTGTATAGTAAGATCCTTTATGTGGATACTTCTCATAAATTAATTGTTATAGTAGCTAGAGAAGAACTTGAAATATAAAGTTACGTAATTTTTCTCAAAAGGTATGTCATAAATGTCAAATGACATTTTTTGACAAATTGACAAATTTTGACAGTACCTAATTTTTTAAATTAAATGAAATGGATTTTTCTTTTCAGATTTAAAAAATGTGCACCTCTCGTGACCATTGCTTCCAGCTGTTATAAAACAAAATATCAGTAAATAGTAGGTGGTAAAATGAAATTTAGATATTTTTAATAGGTATAAGTTCTGTTATTTTCGAAATCGTCATTATTTAAGTCTCAGAATATTGTTACTTATTTAAAATATAATAATAAAATATTGTTCACATATTGTCTGGTATTATTAGAGACCCAACTTATTCAAATGACAAACAATCTTGAATAAAAGTTCGATTGGATTAGTATACTTAGGGTTTTCTTTTATACATTGACACCCCCTTTATCTTTTTTATTTGACGTTTCCGAAAACTGTCTCAAATGAAAGTGGTTTTGAATAAATTTGCCAAAAAAGTCTATTTCGCATATCCAAAGTGCTTCAAAAAATCTGGGCGTGGTTCAACTTATATATATATATCTTATTTCAAATTAGGTATAGGATATGCTACATAAAAGTAGTTAGGATTTCTAGGAGAAAATAAAAAAAAATAAATAAAAAATTGGGTACTAATTTGAAATAATGTGATGAATTTTTCACTAATGGTAGCGTGACCTTGACTAAAAAAAAATGGTAGCTTAATATTTATTTAAATATTAATGAGCGGGGCACTTGGATATTGAGAGCAACGAATCTTCGTGGCGTTCTTGTAAATTATTACATTAAATTACCAAGATAAAACTTAATCAAAAATACGTAATAAGCCTCTCATCGTGGATCCTCCTGTAAAGTTAGTAATCAACTTCTACTAGGACTTACCAACAATGTCTTAATCTGGTCAGCAGGAACTTGTGGACTTGTGGCTCTGTGCTGTCAATGCTTCGGTACTTCTCTCTTGCATAAACGATCGACGGACCCTTCTCAGTATTCTTTTATATTTTAGGTTTAAGGTGTTGAAGTAGAAATAAAATGCTGATTTTACACAACACCTACTTTATTACAATACTAAGAAATTAAATAGCGAAAATAAAAGAAAGACAAAAAAATATAAATAACAACTATTTAAAAGTAAAAAGAAAATTAAGCGTTTAAAACAATGAACCTAAAATTATAATAAGATAATATCTAATTCATTCAGAAACTAACTTAGAGAAAGAAAATTAATATAATTAAAATTTAAGAAAGAGAAAAAAAATAAGAAATCAAATTTAAATTAGGATTTAATTTAAAGAAAGAAATAAAATTTACTAAACTGATAATCAAAAAATATATGTTAATAAAGAAACTTAGTATTTTAAATTTAAGAACTTCAGAAAATCAAAGACTATTAAAATAAAAAAAAATATACCAAGAAATACTGAGATTCACCACGAAGCCGAACACGTCAAACTACTTAAAAAGACAGAAGTGAACTGATTTAGAAAATTATTTTTCTAACACTTGTTTCATCCAGGATAAGTGGGGTAAGTTTGTAGGCTCCACCCATGGTTTTGGTTCCTCGTATCATCATCAGGCACCCTTTTACCGGTACCCTCTGATTGGCCGAGGAGGTTCCAACCCCCTAGTGTTTTAGGCTTAACTCACACCATATAACCTAGATGGCACCAGTAATGTTAACTTCAGCTATTAAATTCAATTATCATAAATATCTACGTAAATCTCATTATTTCCTGAATTTACCCTATCATTGTTTACTATATTTTTACCTAACACAAATTGAGGATTACTCTTAAAAAAAAACCTACCAAATCACAATTCTAATTTATTTTCATTATATTTCAGTGTATTTATTTCTCATAATTTCGGACCTGCATAGGATAAAAAAAGGAGAGCAATCCTTCAGGATAACGTTACGTGAACCTTGTTAATTTAGTTATTTAACTTATTTATATCAAAACGTTTGGTTCGACCAGGGTGGGCTAGTCGTCGGTTTATCGAACATGTGGCATGGGACATGGATATTAAAAATAGTTGGTGTCGCGTTGTATAGAGGCTTCTCTATAAGGGTCTGTTTATTTAGTCTGGCTAGAGCTTAGTTCTTACGACTTTGTTGATTTCTATTAAAGATTTCTTGGTTCCCATCCATTCTATAAGGCAATTCATTAATTTTATGATCGTGAGATTTAAGTCGAAAAGAAAAATATTTAGTTTTCCCCAGAGAAAAAGAAGGGTCCCTCAGACTAAACAGATTTTACGACTTTCCTAGAAAATTATCGTGTTAAGGGCGGAAACACGTGTAGACCCCCAAACAAGATAGGCTTATTTTCTTCGCTGTAAAATAAACTGTTACAAAACTGCCCCCTCAATAAGAGTAAATCTATTGTTTCCCTAATACAAAAACAATTAATTAACTAAAAAAAAATTAAAAAAAAATTAAAAAAAAGTGGTCAAACCAAACTAAACAATAGGTTTACGAAACGATTCCCGTTACAAACTATTCTATATTATTACTTAACTAAACTGAAGATTGTTCCTTGGTTCCTTGAACGGTGTACCGCGACATAACTTCAGCTGACACTTCGCGCACGTTTCATGATTCGCGCACCTTTTCATAATTCGCGTCCTGCTTTCGCACTATTGTTTGAAGTGACTTCTTTAGTTCTCACTGTCTTGTTGGTCGCATTGCAATGTCACTGGACGATGTTTCATTTACGCGCTCGAGTATCGTCGACTACTCGTACCGCACTATTTTACCGGACACTTTGGGTCGTTGCACGGCTTCACCGGGGTTGTTGACTGGGAAACTCCTGAGATGTCTGGATAAAACGCTGGGGCTGATGCTGGCTCGATTCGAACGGAAACCATATCGGTATCCGTTCTATTGATGTCGTCAGGCTGGGCTGTTGGGGTCTGCTCTTGGTGTAGACGGTAGAGATAAGAAAGGGCAAGCCTATTCCATAGACTGGCTAGAAGGTAACGGCGTCTCTTAGGGTGGTTCTTAGTGGCTGTCCTCAATTGGAAGAAGTTCACTATGACACCTAGGCAATAGCTACCTAGGCATAGTGCTGTGTAGATAAACCCGCATATGGAAAACAGATTCCCCATTTTTGACAGGAACCCCCATACTTCTTCTGCTGCTGAATGGGCCAAGCTTTTGAACTCACTCGTGCTGAAGAGGTTAGGCATGTAGTAACTGTCAGATTTATCTATTCCGGCGATTCTTCTCGTCATCTGGTTGGTAATCGCTTGGCGGGTGTTAGGGTAGAGTAGGGCTTGTTGAAAGTTTATCATGTCTTCCCGGCTATAAATTCCATTGGAGCTAATTGGTGAGATGGAAATTCCTTTCATGGTAAACTTGTCTTCTTCGTCGTTGGCGTCTAGTTCGGTTGCGGGTAAAGAGCGTTTCATTTCGGGACCGAGTTCAATCCATTGGTTTTCTATGAGGAATGTCGCGGGGAGTAATCGTTGGCATTCTATTTTCGTTCCATGTTCCACTATTATATGTGTGATTGGTGTTCTGAATAAGCTGCGGTTTTGGTAGGATATAGGTAGTTCTTGGTAGCATTCGTCAGTTCTTCGGTATTCCACTACTATCGGTTGGCACTTAGCGATATACAAGACTTCTCCCATTACACGAGCAATGTAACCAGCTGTATCTTTAATTAAGTTTCCAACTGCATTAGGCGATTGTTTTGCTAAAGTCAGTCGGTTTAACAAAATTTTTTCTCGAAGTTCGCATCTTCTTAAAATTGAGTCATAGATAACTTCGGCCATTTGTTTCTTTACGGCAATTTCCAAATATAATAATTTACTTAAAACTTGGGCCATTAAGTCTGTATTTTGTGGCAGTCTTAAAGCTCGATGGTAATAGAATCCAACGGCATCTTCAAAAATTATAAGTAGGCGGTTTTGTTCTGTTTGCCAAGCTTTTTGTGCGCATAATTCTTCTGGTTTCGTTAACTTTAGTGCAAACACTGTATCTTCTGTTTCGACGATGACATATTTAGTTGGTGGATTTCTGCTGAGTATTAATAATGTAGCATTGCCTTCATACAATACATCTACTCCGTTCGAAGAACACATACTGGCTAAGTGTTGTTGCCAGGTTGTCTCTCCTTCTAGGTCATCGAAACAACTGCCATCATTATAACTGCATGTTGTTCCGGTGCGTAATCTGACAGTATTTCTTTCGACGTCGGCTAGTGCTTCATAATCGTGAAGGGTGATGGATATAGCTGCATTAACGACGACATCAACATATTGTATACTTCCAACTGAAAAACGCACGCCTTCGCATTTTCCGTTTGCATCATTGTGTCCCCGTAATGTTGCCGAAAGTTCTATTGTCCCGTTTCGAACTAGTTTTGACACCACGCCTGCTCCAATACCCTCTAAGTTCAGTTGCAAAAAGTGGTGCGCTTTCATGCATTCCTCTGAACTTAAATGCTGGATATATTTGCCTAACCCCCCAGCTACGGTGCTTCTGTGGCTATGCATTCCACAATGTTCGATGAGATACTGCACGGTGATTTGACATGTATACACATGTACTGGGATATACTGCCTCTTCTGTACCAACTGAATTCTCCTGTGGGACGTTTCACTGTGGTTCCTAGGGTCGAGGCAGGGCTTCACGCTGAGGAGGGATACCTTCGTCAGCTCTGTCGATTGGTCGGCGCAGTCATAGGCGATTATCTCTGCCAGCCTAGTTTGGATGTTAAATAGGAAACAGAGGAGGATGCCTACATAAATTCTATACATTTTTCTAAAACATAAAAAAAAATTAAAACGTTCCCTCCAAATAATAAATAATCACCCTAAAAAAAATTAGTATAAAAAAAATAAATGATAAAAGAAATGTTAAGATATCTCAAGGTTAAGGTAACTGGTATCTACTCCTTGTCCTATATGCTGGTGAATCCTTTCCACCGAAATGCTTGTTTTGAGTAATCTTGTTTTCCTGTGATATATTTTCCATCTCCGATATATGTTGAACTTCCTTGGGTGGCATATCATATCTTTGTAATTTGAACGACACTTCTGAATATTCGTCTGATTCGTCGCTATCAAAATCTAGGGGCGGCTTATTTTGTGGGCGTCGGTTAGTAGGAACATTAGCTAATTTATCTTCCATCTTCGGACAGGTGTTACAGAATTTTAATCTATTTACGTGCGTTTTTAACTGTTTTCTTCCGTGAATTTCTCTGATCTCTGCATTTACCCCTCGTATTTTTATTATGCGGTAAGGGCCTTCCCATTTTTTATCTAATTTACTACTTATTCCTATTTTTGTTGCTGGTTGATATACATATACTCGGTCACCTTCCTTAAACTTATGTGGTTCGGCTTTCTTATTGAAGTTTGTATGACAGCGATCAACATTTTTCTCTATGTTTTTTATGGCATTATGATGTGCTATTTTCATTCTTTGGAGAAATTCCGAAACGTAGTTTGTATCTGCATCGTATTTTATTCTAAGCGGTCTAAAAATCTCTTCAAATGGATAGTCCATATCTCGCCCAAACAACAGGTAAAATGGACTCTCTTCTGTTGTCGAATGTGTGGCTGAACTATAAGCTGCAAGTGCGTATGGTAACCATTCATCCCAATCTCTCTGGTTGTCTTCTATATAATGGGATAAAAGGTCCTTTAAAGTTCTGTGAAATCGTTCCAAAGCTCCGTTGGTTTGTGGTCTATAAGCTGTTGTTTTTAAATGTTGAATTTGAAGTACATTGCAGATATTTTCCATAAGGTTTGACACAAAGTTTTTTCCTAAATCCGTTAATAATTGTTTCGGAGTCCCATGTCGTAAAATAATTCCCTTAACAAATGCCTTCGCTACGGTAGGAGCTGTTTGGTCAGGTAGAGGAAAGGCTTCCACATATTTTGTTAATGCATCCTGTACTGTCAATATGTATTTGTTACCTTTATACGTGACCGGTAAAGGTCCAACAATGTCCATAGCTATCCTATAAAATGGTTCTCTAGGTATACTAAATTTCTGTAGTGGAGCGGGTTTTAAATGATTAGGGGTTTTCCTACGTGCACATGGTTCACACGCATTGATATAATCTTGTATGTCTTTATTCATATTAGGCCAATAAAATCTTTTTTTAATCCTATTGTATGTTTTTTCAAAGCCCATATGACCTGCAAAAGGTAAGTCGTGATAAACTTTTATTACTTTTGGAATTAAGCACGTTGGTAGTGTTAGTACATCTTCGCTTTCATAATTTTCCTTTATTTTATATAATAATCCATCAACATCGATAAAATAGTTATTTCGTTTACCATTTACAGTATCCTGATATAGTTTCTTTAATTTAGTATCTTCTCGTTGTAATTGACGTATCTTTTGACGGTCCCATAAAGGTTCACACTCTGTATCTATAAATCTTACTGTTCTTATTCGTGAAAGAGCATCGACGTTGGTATGTTTTTTACCTGGTTTATATTCTATATTAAACGTATATTCTGATAACGCTAATGACCAACGCATAAGACGAGTACTCGGATCTTTAATTCCCATTAGCCATTTAAGTGGTTGATGATCGGTATACACTGTAAATTCTTGTCCCCATAAGTAATTCCTAAATTGTTTAATTCCCCAAATAAGTGCTAAACATTCCTTCTCTGTTGTACTGTAATTTAATTCTGCTTTTACCATCTGTCTACTGGCGTACGCCACTGGTAGTTCTTGTCCGTCGTAAACTTGATGCAATATGGCTCCGATTGCGAATCCCGATGCGTCCGTAGACAGGTAAAATTTTCGGTCGGGGTCCGGGTATTGTAAAACAGGTGCCTTCGTTAAACTTTCCCTTAGATAATCGAAAGCTTCTTGACAATCATTATCCCAAATAAACTTTGCATTCTTTTTCGTCAATCTTGTCAATGCTGAAGAGTAATGTGCAAACTGTAATATAAACCGTCTATAATATCCTACTAGACCTAAAAATGATTTTATTTCTGTAACTGTCTGTGGTCTGGGAAAATTCTTAATCACTTGGGTTTTTCTAGGGCAGGGCCTTATGCCTTTGTTCGATATAATAAAGCCTAGATATGGTGTCTCTGTTTTAAGAAAATTGCATTTCTCCGGGTTGAGTGTCAAATTAGCTTCTCGTATCTTGTCAAAGACAGTTCTTAATTTCTTTAGATGTTCCTGCACATTCCTGCTTGAAAATATTATTATATCATCCAGATATACATAACAGTGTGTACCGATTACTTCTGCTAATTCGCACATCATTAATCTTTGCCATGTAGATGGTGAATTAACTAATCCAAAAGGCATTCTGTTGCATTCATAGTGTCCCCATGGTACTGAAAAAGCTGTTTTTTCCCTGTCCTTAGGATCCACTTCAATTTGCCAATATCCTTTTGTTAAATCTAGTGTCGTAAATAATTGTGCTCCTCCTAAAGCATCAATGGTGTCCTGAATGTGTGGTATGGGAAAATAGTCTCGTTTGGTGATTTTATTTAGTTCCCTGAAGTCTACACAAAATCTATACTTTTTCTCGCCCCCAGGATTTTGTTTTTCTACTAGAACTACTGGTGCACTCCAAGGTGATTTTGATGGTCGTATTATATCCTCTTCGAGCATGCTGTTAATTTGCTTCTTCATTTCTCCTTGTAACGCATACGGTATGCGGTACGGTGCTCTCCTAATAGGTCCGTGATCTCCTGTGTCTATGCGATGTTTCACTCTGCCTGTAGCTTTTAACGGTCTACCCTCGTGGGTGAATATGTCCTCATATTCCTGGAGAAATTTCTTTACCATCTCCCGCTCCGCCATATCCAGATGCCCACATTCAACCTTTGAATGTACCCCAGATGAGCTTGAGTGTACCCCATCTGAACTTGAGTGTACTCCTCCTGAGGATTTCCTGCCAACCTTGAAAGAGAAATGGTTCGAGCTCGAGTCTAATTCATCCAGAGGTACCAAATTTATGAGAGGGGTGGATTTAGGTATGGTCTGAGATATGGCTGTCAAATTTAGAATGCGAATAACAATCTCTCTTTTCTTATCTTTAGTTGGTTCTGTTAAATTTACTATTGTAGCCGCTGTGCAGAGTCCTGCTGCGGTGTGGTTCATTGGTTCACAAACCATGGTGCCTGCAGGGACCCGGGTGTTTACAGAAACACTATAGTCGCAACCATGTAAAGCCGGTATAATTATTTCTTCACGAAGTCTAATCAAACTAGGTTGCTTAGAGCAAGCTAGTCTTTCACCGGGAATGTGGCCGCATTCAGTGGTGTTGGACTTGTGAGTACTTTTTGGTCTATTGTTTTTCCTTAAGTTATTCGCATACTTCTTTGGTCTATTGTAATCTTCGAATTGAGGGTTCGAATTTTCCTTACTACGGGGTCCATCAGCATTTCTGCCTTCACAGTGTAGCTCGTTAATTATGTACGGTACCTCGCTTCCCCTGGCTTGCGCACGACCTGCGACGAGATTGGATCCAGTACTTCTAGCTGTGGACGATTCTCTTTTCCTCCACCTGCTACTGCCACTGTCATTTATCCCAGACAGCAATTCAAGGGTTCCTCCCTCCGAATTCTCAGTACGTTCTTGTCGATAGTTTCGTGCGCCATCACTGACCTCCTTATCAGTGAACGCAGGTTCCGCACTCAATGTCTGGAATGACAAATCCGTCGAATGAATTAGACGTACATCTGATATGTCCACACTACATCCTCCAACTTTCATCTTCCTTGCACTAAAATCTATAATAGGTTTTACCTTGTCTAAGAAATCCATTCCTATTAATCCGTCTGTTGGAAATTTCAGCTCATTATCGCAGATCACAAATGGGTGCTTAATATCTATATACGGGGGTGTTCCAAGTTTTAGTTTCAAATCTATTTGTCCAAAATTTTTTATAGGTTCGCCAGAAATGTCTAGAATCTTATATGGTAATTTTAGTCTCTCCGTATTGTTTAACTGATTAATTGCTGTGTGTTTTATTAGAGATACGGCAGCTCCGCTATCGATTAAGAAAGTTAAGGGTATTTTGTTTGGGTTATATAGCTGTACATATAATGAACTACCATCATTTATATGTAGAATAATGCGTTCGTTCTTCGAGACTACCTCCTGTGATTTCTCGAGGCTCCCTGGTAGTTTAAAGAATTGTTACCTGTCAAATGTTCTGGTTTGTTAGGATTATTTCTGTTCTGAAGTAAAGGGCAGTCATATCTAAAATGTCCTTTCTCGTGACAATTAAAACAGCGGCGTTCTTGCCTGTCTCTTCTAGATGCATTGGATTCATATGTTTTTCCTTGTTGATTATTATTTAATTTATAAATCGGTCTATTTTCCTGTGGTTGATGGTATCTTGGGGTTGATATTACGTTTGTGGCTGTTGGTGATTCTCGATTTCGTTCCACAAATCTTACAGAGGACGAATTCTTGTCTTCATATAAGTTTCCTGGTAACTGTTTTCTTAAGATTTCATCATAATGTTCAGCAACCTCTAGTACATCATCTAGTGAGAAGTAATCTCCTTTTTCTAAAATTTTATTTGAAAGGCGTAGATCTATGCCTTGTATAAATTGTTCTACAAGTACTTTGTTTCTGTAAGTAACTTGTTGCATAGTGGCGTTCTCCTCAGGAAATGCAATAGTTGCTACTTTTCTTAATCGTTGTGCGTACGCTCCGAGTGATTCATCCGATCGTTTTACGCACCTCATTAGATCTCGTTTACCTTCAAATTGCGATACTTTTACTCCAAAAATTCTTTTGAGCCATAGCCTCATTGCTTCTACGGTCAATGGTCTTTCAGATGATCTTAGAGCATAGTATTCTTCTTTGGCTCTATCACGGAGCTTTTTCACCATTACTCTATAAGTTTCCATCTCCGTCCAATCATTTTGTAATGCTGCTGTTGTTACTGCTTC
This sequence comes from Sitophilus oryzae, assembly GCF_002938485.1. Taxonomy (NCBI): domain Eukaryota; kingdom Metazoa; phylum Arthropoda; class Insecta; order Coleoptera; family Curculionidae; genus Sitophilus; species Sitophilus oryzae. Next base: position 1,509,343 of record NW_022146782.1, read on the forward strand.
TATAAATGCCTCATAATCTCTTCCTCCGGTATATGGTTCAATGTTCTCCAATTCATCTTTCTCACTTTTGAGTAAAGTTTTGATCAATTTTAAATCTTCTACCGGTATTGTTCGTGATGGTATAGATTCTTCATCCGAATCTGGTGGATTTCTTAGAGGTCTTTCCGGTGTACTCTGTTTCTTCATGAGCATCTCCAATTTCCTCTGAAGTTCGTCGATAGTCCTTTGTAATTCTTCTGTACTAGGAGTAGAAGTTCCTTCGTCTTCTTCTTGGCAAAACTGATGCATGTTCTTGTCCATAATTCTTCCTTTAGTGCAAAAACTTTCTTCTGCTTACCCGTGCTTTTCGGAGCGTGTCTAGGCCACCCTTAGTAAGTCCCTAGACCAGATTTAACGTCCTTTATGTAATTTTTAAGATCCGTTAATCCGAACCCGATAGACCAATTTGCTACTAGTGAAATACAACGCCTTCTCCACACAACCTATCACGCTATTAACCAGAACCTTTACGAGAATATCTAACAATAACTCTTATTACAAAATAATATGACTTACTTCAAGTTTAAATAACCTACTCTCTTTAAAGAAAAAACAGTCTACTCTTACAATGCCCCTCGTAGATACTTAAAATGCCTGAAAATGTGTATGGTCGTTAACAAACAGCCCAGACGACTCGACGCCAGTGCCCAGGTAATTCAACTTTGGCAGTCCAGATGGAACGGCAAGTTGAACGACAATCAAAGAATCTCTGTTCCGCTTTAATTCCAACTAAAACTTATTTTAATTTTTTCAAAATTAAAATTTCCACTTAATAAAAAATATGGTCTGTTAAATAAAATAAATTATATGAAATGAATATGAATATGAAATAACCAAAATATTTAAGAAAATAAAGGAGTATGCAGCAGGTCAAAATTGTCCCAAACCTCTTAAGAAAAGATCAAGTTCAAAGGCCTACAAAAATAAATATTTAGGTCTACTTTCGAGTAACCGATATTATCAGCTGAGCCTTATGTTCGTTCAACCCCAAAAAAAGGTTTTTGACCTCCCTTTTATTTTTATTAAATTTTACGTCACTCAACACAAATTTCCCTTATTCAAAATATTTTTAGTAAGACAATTAAAGAGAAAAACCTTTTAACTAACTACAAAGAGATATATATATAACATAAAATCTTTCATAAAACAACACAAGTAACTCAGAAGATAGAAATAAAATAATATATGTTTATAATATCCCATAAAACAAACAATATAATAAATCCAAATTATACGGGAGAAGAAATAAATAATTTTAGAGGTTCACAACAATTTGAATCTGTATATAACGACATGTGGATACTCCGTTAGCATGTCGAGAGAGTTCACTGTCTTTTTATTAGTTTACTATCTACAAAACACAATCATGCAATACAAAAAAATTACTTAGTCCCTGTTCCTGCTGCTGACAGATCTTGGCTTATTTAGAGAGTGAAATTTCTTTCCGCAAAATTTTACGCCTTTTCGTTTAAATACGCATTAAATATTTAGAACACTGAAAATAAATTCCATAATTCAAAAAAAAAAATCATAATAGTTTTACTCAATCTAATAAATATTACTTATTATCTTTTAAATAAAAAAAAATATCTTTTATAAAAAAAACATCATCCTATAGAAACAACAAGAAATTTCCTATAGGCATTAAAAAAAAACAGAAATTATTAAAATATTTAAAAATTGAACCTATTTATTTAAAAAAAATAAAACATTGTAATTGTAAATTGTAACGGCAAAAATAGAACAAAAGAATATATTAAAAAAAAATATCCTAATAAAAATAAAAATAAAATCTTGGTCTACTCAATACTTAATTGTCAACATTTTTGGAAAAATTAAATAACATTTGTCACTAAATTATAATCCTCAATACAATTAGATTTTTTTTTTAATGTGCTTTATAAAATAAAATTAAAATCAAAGACCGCGAATAAAATAATCAAAATATTTTCCTAAATCAATAAAAGCAGATAAAAGAAAATAGAAAAAAAAATAATTAATTAAATTTAGAATATTACTATCAATCTTATCAAAATAAAATATAATAGCGAATTTTAGAATTTAAAAATATTAACACCGAAAACTTAATATAGATTCATGAATAATAAATTACTATCATATAAAAAAAAGCAAAAGAAGTAGAATTGGGTTCTGTAAATTTAAGTATTGTTCCCACTAGAGACTGGGTACAACGAATTATTTTTGAAATTAATTATTTGAAATTAATCCCACCGCTGCCACCAAATTTATGTGATGAATTTTTCACTAATGGTAGCGTGACCTTGACTAAAAAAAATGGTAGCTTAATATTTATTTAAATATTAATGAGCGGGGCACTTGGATATTGAGAGCAACGAATCTTCGTGGCGTTCTTGTAAATTATTACATTAAATTACCAAGATAAAACTTAATCAAAAATACGTAATAAGCCTCTCATCGTGGATCCTCCTGTAAAGTTAGTAATCAACTTCTACTAGACTTACCAACAATGTCTTAATCTGGTCAGCAGGAACTTGTGGACTTGTGGCTCTGTGCTGTCAATGCTTCAAGTACTTCTCTCTTGCATAAACGATCGACGGACCCTTCTCAGTATTCTTTTTAAATTTTAGGTTTAAGGTGTTGAAGTAGAAATAAAATGCTGATTTTACACAACACCTACTTTATTACAATACTAAGAAATTAAATAGCGAAAATAAAAGAAAGACAAAAAATATAAATAACAACTATTTAAAAGTAAGTAAAAGAAAATTAAGCGTTTAAAACAATGAACCTAAAATTATAATAAGATAATATCTAATTCAATCAGAAACTAACTTAGAGAAAGAAAATTAAAATAATTAAAATTTAAGAAAGAGAAAAAATAAGAAATCAAATTTAAATTAGATTTAATTTAAAGAAAGAAATAAAAAATTTAGTAAACTGATAATCAAAAAATATATGTTAATAAAGAAACTTAGTATTTTAAATTTAAGAACTTCAGAAAATCAAAGACTACTAAAATAAAAAAAAAAAATACCAAGAAATACTGAGATTCACCACGAAGCCGAACACGTCAAACTACTTAAAAAGACAGAAGTGAACTGATTTTGAAAATATTTTTTCTAACACTTTGCATCCAGGATAAGTGGGGGTAAGTTTGTAGGCTCCACCCATGGTTTTGGTTCCTCGTATCATCATCAGGCACCCTTTTACCGGTACCCCTCTGATTGGCCGAGGAGGAGGTTCCAACCCCTAGTGTTTTAGGCTTAACTCACACCATATAACCTAGATGGCACTAGTAATGTTAACTTCAGCTATTAAATTCAATTATCATAAATATCTAAGTAAATCTCATTATTTCCTGAATTTACCCTATCATTGTTTACTATATTTTTTACCTAACACAAATTGAGGATTACTCTTAAAAAAAAACCCTACCAAATCACAATTCTAATTTATTTTCATTATATTTCAGTGTATTTATTTCTCATAATTTCGGACCTGCATAGGATAAAAAAGGAGAGCAATCCTTCAGGATAACCGTTACGTGAACCTTTGTTAATTTAGTTATTTAACTTATTTATATCAAAACGTTTGGTTCGACCAGGGTGGGCTAGTCGTCGGTTTATCGAACATGTGGCATGGGACATGGATATTAAAAATAGTTGGTGTCGTGTTGTATAGAGGCTTCTCTATAAGGGTCTGTTTATTTAGCCTGGCTAGAGCTTAGTTCTACGACTTTGTTGATTTCTATTAAAGATTTCTTGGTTCCCATCCATTCTATAAGGCAATTCATTAATTTTTATGATCGTGAGATTTAAGTCGAAAAGAAAAATATTTAGTTTTCCCCAGAGAAAAAGAAGGGTCCCTCAGACTAAACAGATTTTACGACTTTCCTATAAAATTATCGTGTTAAGGGCGGAAACACGTGTAGACCCCCAAACAAGATAGGCTTATTTTCTTCGCTGTAAAATAAACTGTTACAATAAGAAAGTTGGGCCACGCACAGGATTTCTAAAGCACCCTGTATATGCAAAGAAGACTGTTTTGAAAAATGTATTCCAGACCATTAAACTTTTATTCAAGACACTTTTTTCGAAAACGTAAAAAAGAATAGAATAAAAAAAGATACAGAGGATGTCAATATCTTAGGTCAATATATACATATACCTAACCTAACAAACCCTGTATATGCCGGAGGACTAATAATTGCTCAATATTTGTCTGTTTCATCTTGGCTCGGCCAAAAATCGTAAAATTTAGTGAAATGTAAAATATTCTTACCGCCTTTTGGTAGCTGTATTAGTCAAAAGATGATTTTTCCATTTTATGAATCTCCCCCAGCCAATCTCAAGTCAGCCAAAACTAACTGGGTTCACGGGCTACTGGCATAAAATGTGTTTACCAAATTTGAATGAAATCGTACAATAAAAGAATTTTTGCAACATACTTCTGGATTTTTGCCCATTGTGCGCCTGACGTAATTTGCGGATCAATTACACCAAGCGGTCTTTCTAAATAACCTCTGATAACGTTTAAAAATTGCTTAAATGGGCATGTGCGGGTATTTGACAACCGGAGCCGGCCGGCGAGATCTTTTATTTTAGGTTATATTTGAATTGTTTTGAATTATTGCTTTAGTTTTATTAGGTAATTTGATATTTAAGTAGCTGGGATTAGTTTTAATTAAATAAATATGGCCCAAAATATGGATTTCACCTCTTCCAATACTAAAGAACCTATAAAGAGTCTTAGGTTTACAGAAGATGACGACTTAGAGAATTTGTTGCTTGTTGTCCTAAACAGCAGACGTTGAACAATAAAGCACTGGAAATAAGCACTTTAGTCCTTTAGTTTTAAAATAAATAAAAATAAAGTAAACAAAACTGAGTGTATATTGGTAATGTTCATATTATTTGATATTTGTTATCATCATCATCATCATCATTGTCAACTTATTCAACAATTTCAAATTATATTGTAGCATCCCTCACATACTTAGATACTCTCTTTGTAGTTTGTAGGCTATGCGGGCCCAATTTATCCTAATAGCATCCCATCTCAGGTTGGTCTTCCTCAAGTATTTTTTATATAACCTGAAATATAGAAAAGAGTATTATTATCCGCATATCTTCACAAGCCTCACAAGAGCACAAATTCATGTGGATAATGCGTTTATTTTAACCATTCGCATGCCCCCAAACGATGATACCAATAACGAGGTAGCTAATAAAATTTAAATGGGATTTCTTATGCCACCCAGGACACCCGTATGCGTGCACGGTACTACGAGTACCTACGGCCGCTTGTGCAACTTCTAAGGTCACCGCCAATCCGCATCGGAATAATTCAAAAGAGTTCTGCCACACGAAAACCGACGAGATATATCTTTGACATCGTACCAGTAGGTACTTTAGCGCTGGAGGCACGACACGCTCATAAGGAAGTCCGACTGAAGACTCTATCGGAATTGCTGGCGAGGTCGCGAGGGTCGCAAGATATGCTAAGTGCTTTCGGTGATATGTCTGCCATGTAAGTGTTCTCTGTACTCTATAAATAACATAACTACGAGAGTTCTGTATTATATAATACGTGTTGAAAATGTCTTAACGTCTGTAGATATACTGAATCAATTTTACAAGAGATAATTCAAGTCTGTCCAACGAGAAAATACATCACAGCTAAATTAAATTTTCTTTAATTTTTTGAATGTCACCTATCGAAATCTACCCTGACAGACTTTAGTTCTGTTAGTTAGAGGTGTGTAGTTCGTGAACGAACTAGTTCCAATGAACTATTCCGACTCCGGAACGAAAGAAACAAGTTCCTGGTTTCTCAAAGGACTAGTTCCTCAAGACCTATTCCGGAGACCGATATGCGACAGCGGCGGATCGGCCAGCGCGATCGTAGCTTGATGGCTAGGCGGAAGTGGGGAGTGCCAGCCGTATGTTACCGGTCCCGGACCGAAAGGACTGAGAGGAACTAGAGGAACTAGAAGAAGAAGAAGAATGTTTAGGAGGGGAGTTAATCACCGCGACCTTATAGATCTATTGTGTGTTCCCCTTTCTTGAGTTATAACGAGTTATAACTCATCATACAGTCTCAGGGCTTTAAGAAAAGCCAGTATCTGAGACGGCTTCACAGAGGCCAGCTCTCCATCCTCGACATCAGACGTACCAAGGTTCATGGCACGAATGGTCGTCGTCTCGGCGCACTCAGTGATAAGGTGTTCTGGTGTTTCCCCATTTTCCGCACAAAATCTGTATTCGCCGTTGTTTCTTAGTTTCAGCCTACTGAGGTGTTTGTTGAGGAGACAGTGTCCTGTTAGAAACCCCGTGACAATCCGAAGATTGTTTTTACTTAAATCAAGGAAAACCTTTGATTTTTCTCGGTCATAAGTTCTAAGGAACTTTTTCGAGTGTCTTAGACCGTTGGAGGACACTCATTCCAAGTTACGGATAGAGTCTTCCAGATTCTTCAGTTCCGCTTTCAGTTGGTTCCCGTTTGGAAAACAGAACGGTTCTAGTCCAGTTATTGGAGTGTTCGCTCCTTTTCTAGCTAGATCATTTGCTTTTTCATTGCCTTCTATCCCTTGGTGAGCAGGCACCCAGAGTAGGAGGACTTTATTTTCTTTGCCTAGTTTGTTGAGCTTCTCCAGGCATTCTTTGACCAACTTCGAATTGATGGTTACTGAGTTGATCGCGTTAAGTGCTGCTTGACTATCGGATAGGATGACAATTTCCTGTTTTCGATAGTTCCTCTCTAAGATAAATTGTACGCATCTTTCGATAGCGCAAATTTCTGCCTGAAGGATACTGGGGTAGGTGCCCATTGGTTCGGAGTATTCAGTTTTCGGCCCAAATACTCCTATCCCTGTCCCTGCTTTGGTTTTGGAAGCATCCGTATACCACTAGAGGAACTAATTAAAAGACTAGTTCACGGAAATCTGTTCAGTCCGCAGATCTGAGATATAATACAAGGCGACGACGATGGATCCGGCTTTGTCTATTGCCGCGGCCAGCGTAATTACTAAAAAAAATTGTCGTGGATACTTTTTTAATTTTTATTACTGTGAATAGTTCTGACTTATAACGAAACCTATGAGCAAGCAACAGAGATGTCAATGTTAGTCGGGAACTAATGTGAACTAAAGACCTAATTCGAGGAACTCTTGCTCTGAAGGAACTAGAACTAAGAAACTAGTTCCTCCCAAGGAACTAGAATTCCCTCTTCTAGTTTTCGCACAAGAGAAAAAACAAAGATCTCTCTTGGTTTAAGTAAGAACAATCTTCGTATTCACAGGGTTTTTAATAGAACACACTATCTTCTCAATGAACACGCTTGAAGCTGAGAAACTACAGCAAATGCAGATTCTGTGGGGAAAATGAGGAAACACCAGAACATGTGATCACTGAGTGCGTTGAAACGACAACCGTTCGTACCATAAACTTTGGTACGACAATCGGAGATTTCTTTGAAGGTTGTAATTTATTTTTATATTGATTCTTCTTCTTCTACTACTTATTTGAGATCTAGTCGATCTGTTAGTTTTAAGGTTGCTTTTGTTGGAGTTCTTGGGAGATGGACTGCCAACTGTCTTTCTATCTTTTTGGAGCTCTTTCCGGCTGTCTCTTACCCATGGGTTCACTTCAAGAGCTATGTGTGGTAGCCTGTTTTCTTCCATGCGTTTTACATGCGAACCATTGTCTTTTTCTTTGCCTATCCCATCTCACTCCGTCCTGTATTCCACATTGTTGCCTGATATTTGAGTTTCTAATTCTGTCTCTTCTTGTCTTCCCAATTGTGGTTCTTAGGTTCTTCATTTCAGCGACTCTTAACATGCTTTTGGTTTTGTTTGTTTCCCCTCGGATTTCTATGCCATATGTCATTATTGGTCTGATACAGGTCTTATAAATTTTAATTTTGCTGTCTGTGCGCAGTTGCAGTTGCTCTGTTTATTTGCCTTCTCAAATCTTTCTCTTGGTCATAGTAGTACGACATATCTATTCCTACGTATCTGAACTGTGATAATTGCTCAATAATTTTGTTTTCTACTACCAGCATTTTAACAATTTGTTTTTTTTTGTTCTAATTCATTCGGCATATACCAAAAAAGGCATTCTCCTGATTTCAATGAAGGTATATAAGATTAACGGACGCACTATGGCCTGTTCTTTGGATTTCGCGCGGAATTTTAATGCCTTTGTGCGTAATTTATCGAGTTAATCGGAAAACAATTTCACGAGTTCCGATGCAGAAAAGGACAAGAAAAAATAAAGGAAAATTTGTATGTCGTTAGGACAAGTACCGTGGATTTAATTGGGGGTATAAATTCAGGTTAAGAAATAGTAAGACACTTGGATGGCATTTTTTTCTTGCCATCATCGCAACTACCACCAGATATTTAAGAGGCAGTGTTGCCAGAATTAAAGGATTTCCTTCAATATGAAGGATTTTACAATAACTTTTCGTCGATTGAATGGCTGAAGGATTTTTATCCAAAAAGAAGACAATATGAAGGTTTTTGGCAGTTTTGCACTATAAAAATTGTTAAAATATGTAGTAGAAATATTTATTGTATTTCCTACATTTATTTTTCACTTTAACGGTGTTTAATTAAGGATGCCTCAGTTTAAAGCAATGGTGCTGCCAAAAAGTCCGCAATTTTAGAAAAATTTTTACATTTCACAACAAAATGTTCTTGATGTTGAAAATAAATAAACGGAAAACATATTTAATTAGTCAGCTGATCATGGCGTCTTGTATGATTAATTATTCTCGGTTCAGGCAGTCATTATAAGCAATTAATTTTTTGAAACATACATTTATAAACGTTTATTTAAATACATCTCTGTCCAAAAATTACCAGAACTAAGATTTTAAAAATTTTCTCCTAATTATAAAATAGGTAAAATACACGAAGTATGGTGATTGTTCACAAGATCTGGAATTTTTAGCGAAGTTGAAGGAATATGAGGGTTTTTTAAGGCTCTGTTGAAGGAATTCACTCGAAAATTTCTCTCAACACTGTGAAGAGGTATGGTATAGTATGACTTTCCATTCTCAAATTAGTTATGGAATTTGATAAGTCATGTACAGGGTGGGTCAAATTCGACGCTTTTAAATGGAAATACCCTTTTCTATAGGAGATAGACAAAAACTAATATCGGTGTCTGGAGCTCAATTTTTGTCAAAAACATGATGGTGAAAACCGCATATCTATATCTGTTACCGTTTCGGAGTTACGGGGTGTTTTTCAAAAATATGCATTTTTAACAAATCGCTGTAACTTTTTTGCTATGGAAAATTTTGTATTTTTATGAAAACATTTCCAAAGCACCTTTTTACGTAGAATTTAATGGTTTAAGTATAATTTTTTTAAAATTAATAATTTAAGAATTATCAACAGAAAATTTGATTTTTTATATGGGACACCCTCTATATTTTTAATTTATTGAAAATAATTTAAAATTGCCTTTCCAAAAATATAACACACTTTATATTTTACTCGATTCCCCTTCGAGATATAGAGTATATAAAAATTCGCCCGCTTTAAATAAGTATAGGCTTATTTAAAGCGGGCGAATAAGTATAAGTATAGGCAAAAAAATTCTAGCTGTGAGCATCAATTAAAACGAAAATAATATTTGCTATGAGAGATGCAGAATTTTATAACAATTTAAAATATATTTAACCAACATCAACACATTTAAACTCTATCTAATAGCAATAAAAATAAATAGCAAACCAAGACATGAGATTTTGCTACAAGTGTTCGACATATCGTTTTTGAACATTTCTCGCGGAATTCTTTAACTCAGTGGGGCTCAAAGATACCCTCTTATAACTTCTAAGTATTTCTAATTCTTGTCTAGATTATACGGAAGAATAAGGAACCTTTATTCTTCCCCAAATATATTCATAGGATTAGATCCATGGGCACTAAGTAACGGCTGGGATCTTGGTTAGCTATTCAATTATTCTTGAAAATGGCTGCAAAAATTTGCTGATAACTTCAGCGTTCAGAGGCGGTGTGTCGTCTTGCTGGAAAAATATGTTTGTTTTCGAGTTCCATTAAGGGCATATTTTATCATCAATAAGGGGTCCAAAGCCTACTTGTTAAAAGTGGCGAACTTTTAAAAATTCTGTATTTCGAAGGGGATTATAACAAAATATCAAGTGTGCTATATTTTTGGAAAGGTAATTTTAAATTCTTTTCAGTTAATTAAAAATATAGAGGGTGTCCCAAATAAAAAATCAATTATTCTGTTGATAACTCTTCAGTTATTAATTTTAAAAAAAATATACTGAAACTATTAAATTCTACGTAAAAAGGTGCTTTGGAAATGTTTTCATAGAAATACAAAATTTTCCATAGCAAAAAAGTTACAGCGATTTGTTAAAAATGCACATTTTTGAAAAACACCCCGTAACTCCGAAACGGTAACAGACATTGATGTGCGGTTCTCACCATCATGTTTTTGATGAATTGAGCTCCAGACACCGATATTAGTTTTCGTCTATCTCCTATAGAAAAGGGTGTTTCCATTTAAAAGCGTTGAATTTAATCCACCCTGTACAGAAACGTAAAAAATTATAAAAACGACATATTGATACATTATAGCGAAACACGTGATGTTATTTGGTATAATTACAAATCAATCTTTGAAATATATCGCAGTCCCTAACGAATACAACTTGTTTGGCGTAATTTATATCGAAGAGTGCCTGAAAGAATGTGTAGGTAATCATCATATCTTTCAGTGCTTCCAAGATTTGACATTTCCGCCATGACTGTTCGCTCTATCGCGTGTGCCGTGGGTTATGCTAAATAAACAAGTTGATACTTTATATCATAAGTCTGCCTTTACGGAAATACAAGTTGGTTAAATATAGCAACAAGCGTAGTTTATAAAATAAAGGAGGTTTCTCTATAGAAAGAATACGTCTAGTTGGTGGGAAGATATGATTACTTTAGCAGCTTTACAATTATAACAGTGCTTATTTATGTTTAAATGACAACTATTAATTCTAAAAGTTATACAACCAAGGAATTTCAAATAAGGTTTGATTATTACGTGAATACAGGCTATATTAAGTTGCATCTTGTTTAAAAAAAATGCACAAAAGAGTGGATTCAGATGGCCCTTTTTAATTTGGGATTACAACTACAGAAAAGAAATTATATTCATTTTTATGTGATTACTACATGTTTTTTATAAGCGTTTAACAGTTATTTTGCATTGGGTTGGGTTTATTAAACCTGATTCTGATTTGGATTCTCTCAGATCGAGGTTGTTTCCATTCGACTCATTTTAGTGCGTTAAATTCGTCGATTATGATACACTAATTTATTCGCCATAACGCCATCACTGTTATATACAGAGTGTCCTTGACTGAGACGCCGATAAAAAATTGAGAAGAACACTTTTTACGTGTATTTTATGAGATTTCTCATTTATGCGGTTTTCATATTATTGTGCTAGTTTATTTGTCTTAGCATTCTAGTAGATAGAATATGAGAGATCCTCCTCCTCATTATACTTCTCATCCTTCTCCTCCTCCCACTAATATAATATACATGTCAAAAATATGTTAATTCCTACTACTTTCATCCCCACTTTATTTACTTAGTCATATATAGCTAGTAAGGTAGGTCTTTAGAAGAAAGTAAAGCGAATCTCTTATTCATCGAGAGTGATGCAATACAATAAGAAAAAAATAACTAATGTTGTTAGAAAGCTGATTCAAAAATATACTGTTTTCCGTCAAACTGTTTCTCATCGAATAGTTTTAATGAATCAAAAAGATTTATTTTTTCCACTCAAAGAAGATTGTCATAGGATAACTGAGTTTTGTGTTGATTTTCTATTACAAAGGATTAATCTTTACGAGTTATATTTATATATTTTGCAAGTGAACTAACACACATTGTTCCATACGTGAGAGTAACGAAGAATTCAAAAGTTATAATAGAAATTTTAAAGGTGTTCGAGAGATTCCATTTGGATGACGCTAGAGATCAGTCACTGCGAAGATTTGAAGGCAAGTTACAACAACCCGGAGAAGTTAGAAGCACAATATCAAGAAAACATAGACCTCTTCGTCAATATCGTACTCCGATATATTTAAAAAAATATATTTTGTTTTAAGGTGAAAAATGTCAAATGAGAATATTGAACTTATTAGCGCAGTAATATGTTTTCATCAAGAATTTTATGAATCATTTCATGAAACTTATCAAAAACTTAGACAGATGGAAAAAATATATTATGATATGATTCGTAAATATGAAAAAGGAATGAGTGCGTGTGCACAATATTATGAAAATTAGGATATATTAGAATTATTCTCTGTAATGATAGACTTAGGCTTTATAAATCAAATAACATATTTAAATAAATTTGTTATAAATGGGGGAATAGCCTACGAACAAGTAACAGACGATGTAAACACTAACATGAATAGTAACTTAGTTAACCAGGATAATTCATCCAATAACTTAGTTGATCTAGAAGTACTAATTTAGTTAAAATTATATTTTAATAATAAAAGATGTAATAAATATTATATAGATTTTTATTCATTCATAAAAAAATTATCATACAAATACAATACATTTGATAATGCACACATACAAGTTGACTTAGAATGATGAAAGCATTTTGGTGTTCCGATAGGCAAAGCTGGTTGTTCATCTATTTCAATCACTGGTTTTTTGGAATATTTCTTTACAAACGCAGCTTTTTCAACTCCTTTAACATAAACAAATTCCACTTCTACTACTTCAGTGAGTTTTTCAATTATATTTGAAAAATAATAGTGAGGTGTAAATCCTTCATTCCAGTTGATAAAATGATGGTTTTTCATTAACCATACCGCCTGTCTGTGACATTCTGGTGACAAAAAGTCTAATGGATAGGGTTTTTTAAACATATAATGTGAGATTCTATGTCCATCAAAGGCTGCAAGTTCTTAAGGTAAAAAGGTGTTTTTCTCATCTTTAAATCCTTGTATATCCACAATCAACCTCATATTTTTAGTTCACTAAACTTTTTAATTAAACTTTTTTGCCTTGAGTAGTTTGCAATTTGTTCTTTCAATTTTTGTATTTTAAAAATAAAATTTTGTATAATGTTCTTTATGTCGTCCAATATCGAATGTTTAACTTCCATAATCTCTCTTATTCGTTCATTAGTTATTCGCTCGAGTCTTGATTTGCCTGCTGATCTTCTCCAAAAATCCATCTCTGTAGCTTCCAGCATTCGTTTTGTTGTTTCCTTAATTGGCCAGACTTCACAGCTGTACGTGGTTATACTCTTTATGATGGTATTGTATATTAGAGTTTTGTTCTTGTTGTTTATGCTTCTGTCACACAGTAACCCATTCAATACCGTGATAGCATTCCTTTCAAGTTGGTTTCGTTCTTTAATTGTTGTATCCAACAGTCCATCATTTGTGATTTGCATACCCAAATATTTGTATTTTGTGCAGCACTTAATTTTCTTCCCTTCTTCTAGTATTAGATCTTGTTCTTCTCCTCCGATACACATATATTCTGTTTTGTTAGTATTGATCTCGAGTCCCCATTTCTGATATTCTTCTATAAGCTTACGTGTCATATAATTTATGTCATCGTAATCTTGTGCTATGATCACCTGATCGTCCGCGAAGCAATGTGTGTAGAGCATGTTATCCCCTATGGGTACCCCCATATTTCTACATTTTTGCTTCCAACCTTTGAGAACTTGTTCGAGATATATCTTGAACAGTGTTGGTGAAATACAGCACCCTTGTTTCAGACCGTTGGTTCCATTAAATCCTGTTGTTAATTTTTTGCCGACTTTTATTCTAGTTTTTGTTTTTTATATAATGATTTCACTGCTTTTATTAGCTCTACATTTATATTGGTTTTTTTCCATAGCTTCCCAAAGTCTCACAAGGGGAACGCTGTCGTATGCCTTCTGCAGGTCCACGAACAAAAGATGTAGCTCTTGGTTTATATTGCTCTTTTTACTTATTACTTGAGTGACTGTAAATAAGTGGTCCACCATCGATCTTCCGGCTCTAAATCCTGCTTGTTCTTCGGCTTCTATTTCTTGGTATTCGTTTTCGATCCTATTTCTCAAAATATTTCCATATAGTATTCTACTCACGGTGGCTGTTACTGATATTCCCCTGTAGTTTTCGCACTTAGTACGATCTCCCTTTTTGTATATAGTTGAGACGTTATTTTTCAGCCTCATCCCATTCTTGTGGTACATCCGTTTCGTTTATGCAGTCCTGGAATATTTTCCTTAAGTGTTCGTACAGTTTTTTCGGTCCTGATTTAATTAACTCTGCCGGTATATTTCCCGGTCCGGGTGCTTTACGATTTTTTAGTGAGGTACATGCCTTAATTACTTCGCCCATTGATATTCTAATCGGGGATCCCATTATTCTTATATTTGTCGTCACGTCAGGGCAGTCCATAAATTCGACTCTATTTTCCGTCATAAGATTTTCCATGTATTCTTCCCATTTTTGTGGTGTAATCGGGGAGATGATTTCTTTGCCTTTTCCCCTTCTGGCATTTTTTTAAACGAATTTATGCCTTTAGCAATCCTCCAGTCGAGAAGGTTTTTTTATAGGCAGACATGTAATGATCCTTAGACTTTTGTGGTAGCAATCCAAGACTTGTTAATTTGGCCGCCTCTGCTATCTCTGGTGGTGTACAGGGCTCATTACCACTCTCATAATTCATTTTTGATTTTAAACGAGTTCTTGATATGCCACTTAATAATCACTACCTACTTAACATTTGACAATTTTGAACGTCAAAATTAATAAAAAGAAAATATAAGAAAAATGTCAAATCATCCCCGCCGAGCATCGGGATGTTGTGAGTGTCACGTTGGCATAGCAACAAATGTAAAGTAAATGCAAAGTGTAATTTATCATAATTCACTGTTATCAGCTGTTATATTTCACTCTATTACAAATATGGGCACCATATCCTTCAGCTAGGAAGTAGAATACTGATTTATTATTAAGTAGTCGTGGACAAATATTTTTATTATATTATTCTAGTTTCGCCAAAACTTCTAATGCATGTTTAGGCAACGACACCCTGTATATACAAACCATTTGGTCGGTGCTCTCAAAAAAATCAATCTATTTGTCGAACAGAAATTCCAGGCCAGCCAAACAGGTGACAACAAACATGTATAATGCATTATTTAAATAAATTTTATATGACTTATTGACGTGAATAAAAGGATACAATTAATCAATTTACAGTTTTAAAACTAATTTAATAAATCTGTATTAAGTGTCTTATCTATTTTATTACCGTATTTTAAAAAATATTACATTTATTAATAAAATATTATTTACAGAATCTCAGAAGATGACGTATTGGCGAAAATCATAATACATTAATCAATATACAGTTAAAGGATATATTTAAAAAATATGTTACCTTTATCTTTTTTATTGCTTAATTATGAAAAATTAAAAAAAATGACCTAGCAGTATAAATTTTTGTATTGAAAAATTAATAATTTTAGCGGATTTTACCCCAACCTACATTTTTAGTGTGATTGTTCTTTATTTATTGAAGATATTCTTTTATAGAACAATCAAATTTTATATGGCGATCTGTTATAATGATATAATAATTAATATAAATCCAGATTTGGATAATGAGAACAGTGTGGTTCCATGTGACATTGGGTAAACACCAAGGCCATTACTCTACCCAATGTGTCAGAATATATCAGTTAATTCCATTTACCGATACACACTATATAGGGTGTCCCAATATTACCTGGACATAGAACCACTACGTATTTTTGGAACCAAAATAAGATAATTGGACATAATTTACCTCTAGACCAGTGATTCCTAAAGTGTTTGCGTTTGCGGTCGGTGGTCCCTCAGGGGTCTATTGGAGCAGGGTTGCCAACTCTGGAAGATGGATATGGATACCCGCTAGATTGGTATATTAAAAACCGCTCAAATCCGCTAGGGATGATATTGAACTTGAAATTGTGCTTTTCCACCTATTTTTGAACCTTTTACTAGAGCTTTCATCAACTGATGAGACGAATTTAAAGCGACTTCGCCCAGGTTCTAGACCTAGGTACTAGACAATTCTCTGAGATGGGACATGCATATCGACGCTTTCATGCAATTATGCTCTGCTTGTTTTGCATTAAGATCTGTTTCTAAGGAGCTTAACTTGTCAGTGACTAGAACTGTTTATTATGCACTTTTTGAGTCGCACCTCAGGTATGCCCTTCCATTCTGGGGTACGTGTTGTGCGACTCAATTTGACCGCATTTTCAAGCTCCAGAAGAGAGCTGTTCGATATTCACTGGGACTAAACAGCAGAACTCATTGCCGGGACTTTTTTAAAAAATTAAAAATATTAACTCTTCCTTCCTTATTCATATTTGAATCCGTTTGCCTAATACGTAAGCATGTATCAGCTTCTCAAGAAAGGCCATCTCACACTTTTCCACTCAGGAACGCGGAGCAAGATCTTTATGTACCTACCCCACGCTCAGAGTTAGTTAAAAGTTCAATATTATACAACTCAAAAAAAATGCACAATCACCTGCCATTTGAAATCGAATCCATAACATCATTTTGTTCATTTCGCAAAGCATTGAAATCTTATTTACTAGACAAGGCTTTCTACGCCGTAAATAACTTATATTTTGATAATCGAATTTGATCTTGTAAACACTGGTCTAACGTTTGCTATTACTATATTTACCAATGACATCGAAATAAATTTATCTAGAGGTCATTGATATTTACTATAAACTAAATATTTTTGAATCTTATTTTTATTTTTTTTATTCTTTGACATTTTAAACATTTATAAATGTTTATGTTAAACAATAAGACTGACAATGTTATTTGTATAATGTTTTGTATTCTTTTTTGTTTGTTTGTTTGTTTACTTTGTTTGTTTACTTTACCTTTGTCTACAAACTGTAAAATTTTATGACAATAAAGGCATTTATTTATTATTTACAATAAGAATATATGATTATTACGCGATTATTGAGGAAAATTTTGACAAAAACACGTTTTTTAGAGGAACAGTACTATGAGTTACTACGTACTACTTTTATAAATACGAATCATACACCAATAAAGAAAAGAAATATTCCTGAAGACAAACAACTACTACGTACACCAACAACAAATTATTGTTGACAAATCTGCTTGTAGTAGTCTGCCTTGCCGTCCATAGGAAAAGGGTAAAAAATGAGAGTGGGCACCATATACACAAGAACGCACATTTTCTCCAGATCGGTATCTTTACCTATAAATCATCTCAAACGAAATGAGCATATTTCATGCCTAACATAAGCATGGCGACTATCCTTTTCGAAGAATTTTAATGAACTACTTGTACTCTTTGGTCTACGTGCGAATCTACAGCTTGTTTGGCCAGAAAAATGATCGGTTTTGTCGGTTTTCGTATCCTCGGTTCGATATTTTTTTAATCATAATCGGGTTTAGTGTAGAAATGAGCGGCACATATCGATTACCGAGAATATCGATACTTACGAACCCGAGGGAGAACCGTCTCTTTTAGAAACTCAAACCAAACTAAATTTTCTGCCTGAAAACAGCCCCGAGGTTCCAACATTACAGGGTTGAAGGGTGGTGCATTCGGTACTTAGCCAATAGGATCATCCCTAAAGGTACTGTTCTCTGTTTGATTTGTCAGCTTGACATCGCCCTTCAAACCAAGTTGGTTCGGCCTCCCGTTGTTAGATGGCAGTACTATGACCATTTTACGTATTTAATTCTCGTTTGGCGCCTCTAGGTTTGACATCTAGGTACGTGCTTTTCTAAAGTTCACAGATCCTTTACAAACATCCGGCGGTAGTTAAACATGTTATCAAGGGTGGTTATTGGTTTTACAACGTCCCAGCGTTTTTATCTAAGGTCTATCTTTACAATTTTTCTGTTTACTTCTAAGTTCTACAGTTTATTTGCTTTGTCCTTCTATAAGTTTGGGAATTTAAAAATATTCACGTTTGAAAGATGTTTGTTTTATTACTTCCTGTTAAAAAGACCCTCTCCCGAAACTAATAACCGAAAACATCGACTTGAACATAAAGGACATAGGAAATAATCTGTTAATAATATAAATAATAATATAAAGGAAATAATCTGTTACAGTTTTAATCAAATTTTTAAGGTGGCGGAATTTTGTGCCGGCGATTATATAATCATTTGTCAAATACGACATATAAAAAAATAACAGGACGTAGGACAAGGAAACCAGAAAAAATCGTACGGAGAAATGAAATCGTGGACGCACCGCGAGATTAAGATCAAGATGGAAAAAAGGGTTTCGATGCCATGAGTGACATTAACTTATGATTGCGAGCGTTATTCGCCTCCTTGCTGAATTCTGATGGGCTTTGACCCCGGCCGGGTTTTGCGGTATTTTTAATGGCGCTTTTATTTATATTCACGTAATTCATTTATACAGAGAAAAAACTTAGAAAAACCTATTCGGATTTGGAAGAATCAGGTTGAAAGTAAGGTGCAGTCGTGCTTTATAACTTTATAACGTCATATCAGGACACTAAAATTATTATACAGGGTGTTAAAGAAATAGTGTATCTAACTTCGGTGATATAATAAATGAAACTATAACGAACAACTGCAACAAATAAAGTCCAGGATTAAGATAGCCAGAAATTCTTTTTTGAAACTAAAGAAATTTCTTTGCTGTAGAGATATAAACTTATTGTATGGTGCCGAAGAGCATGCTTAGCGGTGACAGCATGCTTAGCGGTGACTGGTGCCTTTCATTCTACGCCGTCAAAAGCTATGGAAACCCTACTCGACTTACCTCCTCTTCAAATTCTTTTGGAGAGAGAGGCGAGATGGGCTACATATAGGTTTCTAAATATGGCACGAGAGAGCCAAGGAACAATCATGTTCATACAAAATCGACTAGTAGACGAACTACAATCGGATGAGATTCTGGGAATGGTCTCGGATCTCACACCACCAATCCAACTCTTGACGCGCACCGACAACGTCCTGTTTCCGAATAGGGACGAATGGGATAAGCCGAGAAACGGCTTATTACTTGCGGAAATGTGTTGGTACACGCACGGATCCAAAAACGATAAAGGGTCTGGCGCAGGAATTTACTGCAGCAGTCCAAAGACTGAGATCTACCACAGTCTTTGAAAACACACCACAATTTTCCAAGCTGAGCTATATGCGATTGAAACCTGTGTGCAACTGTTGGTAGAACAGCAATACACCGGGAAAACAATAGGCATATTTTCGGATAGTCAAGCCGCGTTGAAAGCACTTGAGGCACGAAAAGCACGTCCAGGACGATTCTTCATTGTAAGAACCTACTCAATATATTAGGAGATGGAAACAAAGTGTCGCTAATATGGATACCGGGACATGTCGGCCTAGAGGGAAATGAACGTGCTGATTCCCTCGCCAAAACTGGTGCAGGCTCGCCATTCGTGGGCCCAGAACCGACACTTAGCGTACCAAAAAATCTCGCAAGAGACAGGCTCTGTGAATGGGTTAGGGGTGCGACGTTTCGGGACTGGTATGACAGTCGTCCCGGAATGGAACATGCCAAAACAATCCTAGCAGGGCCATCCAAACGTAGAATAGATGAACTCCTAAAGGCTGGTAGGAACGGAGCGCGTACGCTTACTGCAGTATACACGGGCCACTGCCGGCTGAGATCACACCTACAGAAGATGGGACTGGTGGAAGACGCCGAATGCCGACTCTGTATAGAAGATGACGAAACAATGAAGCACGTTATGTGTACCTGCCCTGCTGGGGGCAGGACCAGGTTTGAGGTGTTTGGTAAACCCACGCTAGACCTATCAGACCTAGAAGACATATCACCCTCGGACATAACGACCTATGTTAAAAGGCTGGGTCTTGAGGGTGAACTTTAATGCTCTTTTTCTATTAAAGAGCTTGTAGAAACTGAGCCACAATAGGCCCTCGCGGCGGCAGTGGAGGGTTCCACCTGGAACCCACTCTTAGTAAAATACAATACAAATACAATGGTGCCGAAGCGTGGACCCTTAAAACAGCCGAAGGCAACGGCCCAGCTACGCCGAAACACCGGTTCAACATGTTACGGATTCTACTTTCGAGGGCTGTAACTTCTTCGGGAAGTATTTTAGGGCATATGTTCATAGGAACTTTTTATTTAATTTTTATCTGTAGAATCACCCAAAAATATACACTATTTCAATTATAGTGTTGTTGATACACTATTTTAATTACTTCTAACAATTTCTTAATATCTTATTGTATTAAATTGCTGTGATGGTTGTAGCTGTAATATATAACTATATTCGATGATATTGTACAATTTCTGATACCCCGCACACCCACGCACTTCTCAGTTGTTTTGCAAAAAAATTTGTCTACTTTTTCCGAATACTAATACTGTAAAATACAGGAATAAAATTAATACAAATCATAAAATTCGCGGTTAATAATAAATTTTCTTAACGTAAAAACATGCGCTGACTGTATAATTTTACTTTTAAATTTTTCTATACCGTTACCTGTGATATATTACTATTTTCGTATAGCACCGTACATTGTGTTGTTCTCAAAAGGACACATAATGTTGCGAATATTTTTAAAAATATACGTAACGTATAGTAGGTACATTAGATATTCATGGCTTGATTTTCTTTTTCTTACCCATCATAATGTAAGTAATTTTATATGATAACATATAAAGCATAACTGTTTCTTTTTCTCCCTAAATATGTACAGGGTGGACCAAATTCGACGCTTTTAAAGGGAAACACCCGCTTTTATATGAAACTATACGAAAACGAAGATCGGTGTCTGGAGCTCAATTTTTATCAAAACATGATGGTGAAACCTGCACATCAATATCTGTTACCCTTTCGGAGTTACGGGATGTTTTTCGAAAATGTGCATTTTTAACAAATCATTGCCACTTTTTTTCTACGGAAAATTTTGTAACCATGTAGGGGTTAACCCTAGCTGAAGAAAAATCATTCTTCGGTTGGGGGGTATAAATTCATTATTAAATAACATTATTATCATCAGAAAGAATATTAAAACCGAATTATAACGAGAAAATTTTCCGGGAGTGGGTCCTTTCGAACTAAATGGAATGTGTCCATCGCCAGTTTACCATTAGCTGAAGAAGTATGATTCTTCGGTTGGGGGGTATAAATTCATTATTAAATAACACTATTATCATCAAAAGAATATATTAAAACCGAATTATAACGAGAAAACTTTCCTGGAGTGGGTCCTTTCGAACTAGATGGAATGCGTCTATCAGCAGTTTACCATTAGCTGAAGAAGTATGATTCTTCGGTTGGGGGGTATAAATTCATTATTAAAACAAGCATTATTATCATCAAAAGAATATATTAAAAAGCGATTATAAGGAAAAAACTTTCCTGGAGCTGGGTCCTTTCGAACTGGATGGAATGTGTCCATCAGCAGTTTACCATTAGCTGAAGAAGTAAGATTCTTCGGTTGGGGGGTATAATTCAATTAATTAAATAAAACTATTATCATCAAAAGAATATATTAAAACCGAATTATAAAGAGAAAACTTTCCTGGATGGGTCCTTTCGAACTAGATGGAATGCGTCTATCAGCAGTTTACCAATAACTGAAGAGTATGATTTTTGGGTTGGGGGTATAAATTCACATTATTAAACAACATTATTATCATCAAAGAATATATTAAAAGCGAATTAATCGAGAAAAATTTTCCTGGATGGGGTCCTTTCGAACTGGATGGAATGTGTCCATCAGCAGTTTACCATTAGCTCAAGAAGTACGATTCTTGGCGGTTGGGGGTAATAAAATCATTATTAAATTAATATTTTTTTTATTTTTTGTTAGATATTGTAGCGGTTTATTATAAACGAGAAAAAACTTTTCCTGGAAGTGGGTCCTTTCGAACTGAATGGAATGTGTCCATCAGCATTTTACCATTAGCTGAAGAAGTATGATTCTTCGGTTGGGGGGTATATAAATTCATTATTAAAAAACATTTTTTTTATTTTTTTATAAAAGAGTATATTTAAAAACCCGATTAAACTTGAGAAAACTTTCCTAGAGTGGGTCCTTTCGAACTGGATTGAATGTGTCCATCAGCAATTTACCATTAGCTGAAGAAGTATGATTCTTCGGTTGGGGGGTATAAATTAGCGATATTAAACAGGAATTATTATCATCAATAAAAATATATTAACACCGAATTAATAACGAGAAAACTTTCCTGGACTTGGTCATTTGGAACTGGATGGAATGTGTCCATCCGCAATTTACCATTAAAGTCTGAGAAGTATGATTCTTCGGTTGGGGATATAAATTCATTTTTAAAGTAACATTATTAATCATCAAAAGAATATATTAAATAGCGAATTATAAGGAAAAAAACTTTGAGTGGGATCTTTCGAACTGGATGGAATCTGTCCATTTCCGCAGTTAACCATTAGCTGAAGAAGTACGATTCTTCGGTTGGGGGATAATAAAGTTCATTTTTAAATAACATTAATTATCATCAAAAGAATTATATATTAAAAGCGAATTATAGCGAAAAAACTTTCCTGGGAGTGTGGGTCCTTTCGAACTGTATGGAATGTGTCCATCGGAAGTTTACCATTAGCTGAAGAAGTAATGATTCTTCGGCTGAGGGGTATATAATTAATTTTTAAAATTAACATTTTTTTTTTTTTTTTGTTTTTTCTTCCATATCTTTTCTAATTATAACGAGAATATTTTCCTGGACTGTGTCTTTTCGAACTGGATGGAATGTGTCGATCAACAGTTTACCATTAGCTGAAGAAGTATTATTTTTCGGTTGGGGGGTATAAATTAAATTTTTAAATAACATTAATTCATCATCAGATAGAAATATATTTACCGAATTATAACGAGAAATCCTTCCTGGACTGGGTCCTCTTGAAGTGGATGACATATGTCCATCCGTAGTTTACCATTAGCTGAGAAGTATGATTCTTCGGTTGGGGGATATAATTAATTTTTTTAAATACATTATTAATATATCAAAAGAAATATATGTAAAGCGAATTATAAGGAAAAACCTTTCCTGGAGTGGGTCCTTTCGAACTGGAATGGAATCTGTCCATCGGCAGTTCTACCATTAGCTGAAAGAAGTATGATTCTTTCGGCTGAGGGGTATAAATTAAATTTTTAGAATAACAATTTTATCATCAAAAGAATATATTAAAAACCGATTATAACGAGAAATCTTTCCTAAAGCGGGTCCTTTCGAACTGGATGGAATCTGTCCATCAGCGTTTTACCATTAGCTGAAGAAGTACGATTCTTCGGCTGAGGGTATAAATTAATTTTTAAATAACATTATTAATCATCAAAAGAATATATTAAACCGAATTATAACGAGAAATCCTTCCTAGAGCGTCCTTTCGAATGGATGGAATGTGTCCATACGCAGTTTACCATTAGCTTAAGAAGTACGATTCTTCGGTTGGGGGAATATAATTCATTTTTAAATAACATTATTATCAATCAAAAGAATATAGTTAAAAGCGAATTATAAGGAGAAAACTTCCCTGGAGTGGGTCCTTTCGAACTGGATGGAATCTGTCCATCGGCAGTTTACCTTATTAGCTGAAGAAGTATGATTCTTCGGCTGAGGGTATAAATTAATTTTTTAAATAACATTATATCATCAAAAAGAATTATTATTAAAACCGATTAAATAACGAGAAAATCTTTTCCTCTAAGAGCGGTCCTTTCGAACTGGAATGGAATCTGTCCATCCGCAGTTTACCATTAGCTGAAGAAGTACGATTCTTCGGTTGGGGGATATAAATTCATTTTTAAAATAAACATTATTATCATCAAAAGAATTATATTAAAACGCGAATTATTATAACGAGAAATCTTTACTAGAGCGGGTCCTTTCGAACTGGATTGAATGTGTCCATACGCAGTTTACCAGATTAGCTGAAGAAGTTTGATTATTCGGTTGGGGGATATAAATTCATTTTAAAATAACATTTATTATCATCAAAAGAATATATTAAAAGCGAATTATAAGGAAAAAACTTTCCTGGAGTGGTCCTTTCGAACTGGATGGAATGTGTCCATACGCAGTTTACCATTAGCTGAAGAAGTACGATTCTTCGGTTGGGGGATATAAATTCATTTTTAAATAACATTATTATCATCAAAAGAATATATTAAAAGCGAATTATAAGGAAAAAACTTTCCTGGAGTGGGTCCTTTCGAACTGGATGGAATGTGTCCATACGCAGTTTACCATTAGCTGAAGAAGTACGATTCTTCGGTTGGGGGATATAAAATTCCATTTTTAAATAACATTATTATCTCCAAAAGAATATATTAAAACCGAATTATAACGAGAATCTTTCCTATAGAAGCGGGTCCTTTCGAACTGCACTGGAAGTGTGTCATCGGCAGTTTACCAATATCTGAAGAAAGTATGATTCTTCCGGCTGGAGGGGTATAAATTATTTTTAAATAACATTATTATCATCAAAAAGAATATATTAAAACCGAATTAAATAAGCTGAGAAATCTTTCGCTAGAGTGGGTTCTTTCGAACTGGATTGAATGTGTCCATACGCAGTTTACCATTAGCTGAAGAAGTACGATTCATTCGGTTGGGGGATATAAATTTCATTTTTAAATAACATTATTATCATCATAAAGAATATATTAAAGGCGGAATTATAAGGAAAAAACTTTCCTGGAGTGGGTCCTTTCGAACTGGATGGAATCTGTCAATCGGCAGTTTTACCATTAGGCCTGAAGAAGTATTGATTCTCGGCTGAGGGTAATAAATTAATTTTTAAAATACATTATTATCATCAAAAGAATATATTAAAACCGAAATTATAACGAGAAATCTTTCCTAGAGCGGTTCTTTTGAACTGGATGGAATCTGTCAATCCGCAGTTTACCATTAGCTGAAAGAAGTACGATTCTTTTCGGTTGGGGGATATAAATTCCATTTTTAAAATAACATTTTATTATCATCAAAAGAAATTATTAAAACCGAATTATAACGAGAAAAATCTTTCCTAGAGCGGTTCCTTTCGAATTGGATGGAATGTGTCCATACGCAGTTTACCATTAGCTGAAGAAGTAGATTTCTTCGGTTGGGGGATATAATTCATTTTTAAATAACTTTAAAAAAAAAAAAAAAAAAAAAAAAAAAAAAAAATTATAAGGAAAAAACTTTCCTGGAGTGGGTCCTTTTCGAACTGGATGGAATGTGTCCATACGCAGTTTACCATTAGCTGAAGAAGTACGATTCTTCGGTTGGGGGATATAAATTCATTTTTTAAATACATTATTATCATCAAAGAAATATATTAAAAGCGAATTATAAGGAAAAAACTTTCCTGAGTGGGTCCTTTCGAACTGGATTGAATGTGTCCATACGCAGTTTATCATTAGCCGAAGAAGTACGATTCTTCGTTAGGGTTTATATATAATTCATTTTTAAATAACATTATTATCATCAAAAAGAAATATATTTAAAACCGAATTATAACGAGAAATCTTTCCCTAGAGCGGGTCCTTTAGAACTGGATGGAATGTGTCCATACGCAGTTTACCATTAGCTGAAGAAGTACTATTCTTCGGTTGGGGGATATAAATTCATTTTTAAATTAACAGTATTGATCATCAAAAGATATATTAAAATCCGAATTATATCGAGAAGTCTTTCCTAGAGCGGGTCCTTTCGACTGGATGGAATGTGTCCCATACGCAAGTTTACCATTAGCCTCGCAATTAGCTGAAGAAGTACGATTCCTCGGTTGGGGGATAGTTAAAATTAATTTTTAAATAACATTATTATGCAATCAAAAAGAAATATATTAAAGCGAATTATAAGAAAAACTTTTCCTGGAAGTGGGTCCTTTCGAGCTGGATGGAATGTGTCCATACGCAGTTTACCAAATTAAGCTGAAGAAGGTACGATTTTGCAGTTGGCTGGAATATAATTTAATTTTTTAAATATACATTATTATCATCAAAGAATATATCTAAAGCGAAATTATAAGGAAAAACTTTCCTGGAGTGGGTCCTTTCGGACTGGGAAATGAAATCCCCTTTTTTGGTCCCCCCATCGGCCAAAGCTGTTACCATTAGCTGAAGACAGATGATTCTTCGGCTGAGGGTATAAATTAATTTTTAAATAACATTATTATCATCAAAAGAATATATTAAAACCGAAATTATAACGAGAAATCTTTCCTAGACTGGGTCCTTTTGAATTGGATGGCATGTGTCCATTTGCAGTTTACCATTAGCTGTAGAAGTAACGATTCTTCGGTTGGGGATATAAATTCATTTTTAAATACATTATTATCATCAAGAAATAGATTAAAACCGAATTATAACGGAGAAATCTTTCCTAGAGCGGGTCCTTTCGAACTGGATGGAAATGTTCCAAACGCAAGTTAACCATTAGCTGAAGAAGTATGATTTTTCCGTTGGGGGATATAAATTCATTTTTAAATAACATTATTATCAATCAAAAGAATATATTGTAAGAAAAGCGAAATTATAAGGAAAAACTTTTCCTGAGTGGGTCCTTTCGAACAGGATAGCATGTGTCCTACGCAGTTTAGCATTAGCTGAAAAAGTACGATTCTTCGGTTGGGGGATATAAATTCATTTTAAATAACATTATTATCAATAAAGAATATATTAAAAGCGAATTATAAGGAAAAAACTTTCCTGGAGTGGGTCCTTTCGAACTGGATGAATGTGTCCATCAGCAGTTTAACAATAGCTGAAGAAGTACGATTCTTCGTTGGGGATATAAATTGCATTTTTAAATCACATTATTTTATCATAAAAAGATATATTAATAACCGAATTATAACGAGAAATCTTTCCTAAAGCGGGTCCTTTCGAACTGGATGGAATGTGTCCATCAGAAGTTTACCATTAGCTGAAGAATACGATTCTTCGGTTGGGGGATATAATTCATTTTTAAATAACTATTATTATCATCAAAAAGAAATATATTAAAACGAATTATAAGGAAAAATCTTTTCTGGAGTGGGTCCTTTCGAACTGGAATGGAATGTGTCCATACGCAGTTTACCATTAGATGAAGAAGTACGATTCTTCGGTTGGGGGATATAAATTCCATTTTTAAATAACATTATCTATCATCAAAGAATATATTAAAAGCGAATCTTAAGGAAACTTTCCTGGAGTGGGTCCTTTCGAACTGGATGGAAAGTGTCCATCGGCAGTTTACCATTAGCTGAGAAGTATGATTCTTCGGCTGAGGGGTATAAATTAATTTTAAATAACATTATTATCATCAAAAAGAATATATTAGAAAGCGAATTATAAGGAAAAAACTTTCCTAGAGCGGTCCTTTTCGAACTGGATGGAATCTGTCCATCCGCAGTTTAACATTTAAGCTAAAGAAGTACGATTCTTCGGTTGGGGATATAAATTCATTTTTAAATAACATTATTATCATCAAAAGAATATATTAAAAGCGAATTATAAGGAAAAAACTTTCCTGGAGTGGGTCCTTTCGAACTGGATGGAATCTGTCCATCGGCAGTTTACCATTAGCTGAAGAAGTATGATTCTTCGGCTGAGGGGTATAAATTAATTTTTAAATAACATTATTATCATCAAAAGAATATATTAAAACCGAATTATAACGAGAAATCTTTCCTAGAGCGGGTCCTTTCGAACTGGATGGAATCTGTCCATCCGCAGTTTACCATTAGCTGAAGAAGTACGATTCTTCGGCTGAGGGGTATAAATTAATTTTTAAATAACATTATTATCATCAAAAGAATATATTAAAACCGAATTATAACGAGAAATCTTTCCTAGAGCGGGTCCTTTCGAACTGGATGGAATGTGTCCATACGCAGTTTACCATTAGCTGAAGAAGTACGATTCTTCGGTTGGGGGATATAAATTCATTTTTAAATAACATTATTATCATCAAAAGAATATATTAAAGCGAATTATAAAGGAGAAAACTTCCTGGAGTGGGTCCTTTCGAACTGGATGGAATCTGTCCATCGGCAGTTTACCGTTAGCTGAAGAAGTATGATTCTTCGGCTGAGGGTATAAATTAATTTTAAATAACGTTATTATCATCAAAGAATATATTAAAACCGAATTATAACGAAATCTTTCCTAGAGCGGGTCCTTTCGAACTGGATAGGTCTATTCCATCCGCAGTTTACCATTAGCTGAAAAGAAGTACGATTCTTCGGTTGGGGATATAAATTCATTTTTAAATAACATTATTATCATCAAAAGAATATGTAAAACCGAATTATAACGAGAAATCTTTCCTAGAGCGGGTCCTTTCGAACTGGATGGGTCTTGTGTCCATACGCAGTTTACCATTAGCTGAAGTACGATTCTTCGGTTGGGGATATAAATTCATTTTTTAAATAACATTATTATCATCAAAGAATATATTAAAGAAAAGCGAATTATAAGGAAAAACTTTCCTGGGTTATTTCGAACTGGATGGAATGTGTCCATACGCAGTTTACCATTAGCTGAAGAAGTACGATTCTTCGGTTGGGGATATAAATTCATTTTTAACTAACATTATTATCATCAAAAGAATATATTAAAAGCGAAATTATCATCAAAAGACATATATTAAATTACCGAATTTATAACGAGAAATCTTTTCTGGAGTGGGTCCTTTCAAACTGGATGGAATGTGTCATGTGTCCATCAGCAGTTTACCATAGCTGAAGAAGTACGATTCTTCGGTTGGGGATATAAATTCATTTTTTAAATAACATTACTTATCATCAAAAGAATATATTAAAACCGAATTATTAAGGAAAAAACCTTTCCTGGAGTGCCGGTCCTTTCGGAACTGGATGGTATGTGCCAATCAGCAGTTTACCATTACCTGAAGAAGTTGATTCTTCGGATGGCGGGGGTTTTAAACTTCCATTATCTCAAATACCATTATATCGTCAAAAGAATATATTAAAACCGAATTATAACGAGAAAACTTTCCTGGAGCTGGGTCGTTTCGAACTGGATGGCATGTGTCCATTCAACAGTTTACCATTAGCAGAAGAAGTATGATTCTTAGGTTGGGGGTATACAATTCATTATTAAATAACATTATTAATCGTCAAGAAAGAATATTATAAAACCGAATTATAAACGAGAAAACTTTCCTGGAGTGGGTCCTTCGAAACGGATGAATGATGTCCTTCCGCAGTTTACCATTAGCTGAAGAAGTCCGATTCTCTTTACGGCGCTGAGGGGTTCATAAATTCATTATCTTCAAATTAGATTCTATTATCGTCAAAAGAATATATTAAAACAGAATATAACGGAAGAAAAAACTTACCTGGACGTGCGGTCCTTTTCTCGAACTGCGATGGCCTGCTGTCCATCGGCCGTTTACCATTAGCTGAAGAAGTATGATTTTTCGGTTGGGAGGTATAAATTCCATTATTAAATAACCTCTATTATCGTCAAAAGACTCATATTAAAACCGAACTCTATACGAGAAAACTTCGGAGTTGGGTCCTTGCTCGAAGTGGATGGCCTGTGTCCATCCGCAGTTTACCATTAGCTGGAGGAGTTATTGATTCTTCGGTTGGGGGGTATAAATTATTAATAAATAAAACATTCATTATCATCAAAAGAATATATAAAACCGAATTATAACGAGAAAATTTTCCTGGAGCGGGTCCTTTCAAACTGGGATGGAATGTGTCCATCGCAGTTTACCATTAGCTGAAGAAGTATGATTCTTCGGCTGAGGGGTATAAATTAATTTTAATAACATTATTATCATTCAAAAGAATATATTAAAAACCGAATTTATAACGAGAAATCTTTACTAGAGCGGGTCCTTTCGAACTGGATGGAATTTGTCCATCCGCAGTTTACCATTAGCTGAAGGAAGTACGATTCTTCGGTTGGGGAATATAAATTCATTTCTCTAAATTAAACATTATTATCATCAAAAGGAATATATTAAAACCGAATTATAAGGAAAAAAACTTTCCTGGAGTGGATCCTTTCAAACTGGATGGAATGTGTCCATGAACAGTTTACAATTAGCTGAAGAAGTACGATTTTTCGGTTGGGGATATTAAATTCATTTTTAAATAACATTATATCACAAAAAAGAATATATTAAAAGCGAATTATAAGGAAAAAACTTTCCTGGAGTGGGTCCTTTCGAAAACTTGGATGGAATCTGTCCATCGGCAGTTTACCATTAGCTGAAGAAGTATGATCTTCGGGCCTGAGGGTAATAACATTAATTTTTAAATAACATTATTTTTTTTTTTGAAATATTAAAGGAATATATCTAAAAACCGAATTATAACGAGAAATCTTTCCTAGAGCGGGTCCTTTCGAACTAGATGACATGTGTCCATCAGCAATTTACCATTAGCTGAAGAAGTATGATTCTTCGGCTGAGGGGTATAAATTAATTATTTAAATAACATCTTTCAATCAAAAGAATATATTAAAAACACGAATTTATAACGAGAAAATTTTCCTGGAGTTGGTCCTTTCGAACTCGATGGGAAATGTGGTTCCTCCGCAGTTTACCATTAGCTGAAGAAGTATGATTCTTCGGCTGAGGGGTATAAATTAATTTTTTAAATAACATTATTATCATCAAAGAATTATATTAAACCGAATTATAACGAGAATCTTCCTGAGGCGGGTCCTTTCGAACTGGATGGAATCTGTCCATCCAGCAGTTTACCATTAGCTGAAGAAGTACGATTCTCGTTGGGGGAAAATTCATTTTAAATAACATTATTATCATCAAAAGAATATATTAAAACCGGAATTATGAAGGAAAAAAACTTCTCCTGGAGTGGGTCCTTTCGAACTGGATGGAATGTGTCCATACGCAGTTTACCATTAGCTGAAGAAGGTACGATTCCTTCGGGTTCTTGCGAGAAGCTCCTATAACCTCTCATTTTTAAATAACATTATCTATTAATCATAAAGAAATATATTAACAGCGGATTAATAAGGGTAAAAAACTTTACCTGGAGCTGGTCCTTTCGAACTGGATGGAATCTCTGTCCATCGCAGTTTACCATTAGCTGAAGACAGAAGTCAATGATTACTCGGCTGATGGGAAAAATTAATTTTTAAAGTTTTTTTTATTTTTACGTGCAGTCTCAATCTCATTTCATTCGATTAGGCGACGAATGCGAATTATAATGAGAAAGCTTTCCTGGACGGGGTCCTTTCGAACTGGATGAATCCTGTCCATCCGGCAGTTTACCATTAGCTGAAGGAATACGATTCTTCGCGTTGGGGACTATAAATTCCATTTTTAATTAAACATTATTTATTTATATATTTTGAAATTTATTGTTGTTATAAAGAAAAAACTTTCCTGGACTGGGTCCTTCGAACTGGATGGAATCTGGTCCACTCCGGCAGCATTACTGAAGAAGTATGCATTCTTCGGCTGAGGGCCGGTATTAAATGAATTTTAAATAAACATGTATTATCATCAAAAAGAATATATCTAACCCGAATTATAACGAGAAATTTTTCCTGGAGTGGGTCCTTTCTAACTGGATGGTATGTGTCTATCAGCAGTTTTACCATTAGCTGAAAGAAGTATGATTCTTCGCTTGGAGGGAATAAATTCATTTTTTTTTACAAACTAAACATCAAGAACCTATATTAAAAGCGATTATACGGAACCAACTTTCCTGGAGTGGGGTCCTTGAACTGGATGGAATCTGTCCATCGGCAGTTTCACCATTAGCTGAAGAGTATGATTCTTCGGTGAGGGTATATAAATTAATTTTTAACAATAAACCATTATTATTCATCAAAAGAATCATATTAAACCGAATTATAACGAGAAATCTTTCCTAGGGCGCGGTCCTTTCGCACTGGATGACATGTGTCCATCAACAGTTTACAATTAGCTGAAGAAGTACGCTCTCTTCGGTTGCGGGATATAAATTCATTTTTACATAACATCTATTATCATCAAAAAGAAATGATATTAAACCGAATTATAAGGAAAAAAACTTTCCTGAGTGGGTCCTTTCGAACTGGATGGAATGTGTCCATTAGCAGTTTACCATTACCTGAAGAAGTTCTGATTCTTCGGATGGGGGATATAAAATTCATTTTAAATAAACATTATTATCATCGCAAAAGAATATATTAAAAACCGAATTATAAGGAAAAAACTTTCCTAGAGCGGGTCCTTTCGAACTAGATGGAATGTGTCCTTCGGCAGTTTACCATTAGCGGAAGAAGTATGATTCTTCGGCTGAGTGGTATAAAAATTATTTTTTAAATAACATTATTTCATCAAAAAGAATATATTAAAACCGAATTATAACGAGAAATCTTTCCTAGAGCGGGTACTTTCGAACTGGATGGAATGTGTCCGAATACGCACGCTTTACCATTAGCTGAAAGAAGTATGATTCTTCGCTTGGGGGATATTTAAAATTCAATTTTTAAAATAACATTATTATCATTCAAAAAAGAATATTATTAAAACCGAATTATAAGGAAAATACTTTCCTGGAGTGGGTCCTTTCGAAACTGGATGGAATGTGTCCATCAGCAGTTTACCATTACCTGAAGAAGTATTATTGCTTCGGATGGGGGGTTTAAATTCATTATTAAATACCTATTATTATCGGTCAAAAGAAATATATTAAAAACCGAATTATTACGAGAAAACTTTCCTGGAGTGGGCCCTTTCGAAATGGATGGCATGCGTCCATCAACAGTTTACCCATTCAGCAGAAGATCAACTCTCATGAATTCTTCCGGCTTGGCGAGGTATAAATTCATTATTAAATTAACATTATTATCGTCAAATAAATTATATCAAAAAACCGAATTATAAACGAGGGGAAAACTTTCCTGGAGTGGGTCCTTTCGAACTAGATGGAATGTGTCCATCCGCAGTTTACCATTAGCTGAAGAAGTATTGACCTTGATTAATATCTTTAATAAAATAAAAATTATTTAAATAACATTAGTATCATCAAAAGAATATATTAAAACCGAAATTATAACGAAGAACATTTCCTGGACGTTGGTCTTTAACTCGAACTGGATGGAATTGTCTCCATCCGTGAGTTTACCAATAGCTAAAGAAGTATGTTTCTTGGGTTGGGGGGTATAAATTCTATTATTAAAATAAACATTATTATCGTTGAAAAGAATATTATTAAAACCGAATTATAACGAGGAAACTTTCCTGGGGTTAGTCCTTTCGAACTGGATGGGATATGTGTCCATCCTCAGTTTACCGTTAGCTGAACAGAAAGTATGATTCTTCGGTTGGGGGAGTTAAATTCATTATTCAATAACATTATTATCGTCAAAAGTATATATTTAAAACCGAATTATAAACAGAAAATTTCCTGGGTCTGGGTCCTTTCGAACGGGATGGAATGTGTCCATCCGCAATTTACCATTAGCTGAAGAAGTATGATTCTTCGGTTGGGGGATATACATTCATTAGTTAAATAACATTATTATCGTCAAAGAATATATTAAAACCTGAATTATAACGAAGAAACTGTCCTGGACTGGGTCCATTCGAAACTGGATGGAATGTGTCAATCCGCAGTTTACCATTAGCTGAAGAAGTACGATCCTTCGGTTGGGGGATATTTAAATTCATTTTTAAATAACATTTCAAATTTAAATCAAAATAAAAAAAAAAAAAAAAAAAAAAAAAATTATAAGAAAAAAACTTTCCTGGAGTAGGTCCTTTCGAACTGGATGGAATGTGTCCTTCGGCAGTTTACCATTAGCTGAAGAAATATGATTCTTCGGTTTGGGGGATATATAATTTCATTTTTAAATAACATTATGTATCATCAAAGAATATATTAAAGCGAATTATAACGAAAATCTTTCCTATGAGCGGAGTCCTTTTCGAACTGGATGAATCTGTCCATCCGCAGTTTCACCATTAGCTGAAGAAGTACGATTCTTCGGTTGGGGATATAAAATTCATTTTTAAATAACATTATTATCATCAAAGAATATATTAAAAAGCGAAATTATAATGGAAAGAACTTTCCTGGAGTGGGTCCTTTCGAACTGGATGGAATCTGTCCATCGGCAGTTTACCATTAGCTGAAGAAGTATGATTCTTCGGCTGAGGGGTATAAATTAATTTTTAAATAACATTATTATCATTTCAAAAGAATAATAAAAACGAATTATAACGAGAAATCTTTTCTGGACTGGGTCCTTTCAAACTGGATGGAATGTGTCCATTACGCAGTTTACATTAGCTGAAGAAGTACGATTTTTCGCGGTTGGGGGATATTAAATTCATTTTTAAATAACATATTATCATCAAAAGATATATTAAAAACCGTAATTATTAAGGAAAAACTTCCTGGAGTGGTCCTTTCGAACTGGACGGAATGTGTCCATCAGCAGTTTACCATTACCTGAAGAAGTACGATTCTTCGGATGGGGGATATAATTCATTTTTAAATAAAGACAAAATTATTATCATCAGAAAGAATATATTAAAACCGAATTATAAGGAAAAAACTTTCCTGGAGTGGGTCCTTTCGAACTTGGATGGAATCTTGTGTCCATCCGGCAGTTTACCATTAGCGAAGAAGTATGATTCTTAGGCTGTGAGAGGCGTATAAATTAATTTTTAGAATAACATTATTATTCTCCATTCAAAACAAAATATCTCAAATCCGATATTAGTTAACGCTATGAATCTTTCCTAGAGCGGGTCCTTTCGAACTGGATGGAATGTGTCCATCGGAAGTTTACCATTAGCTGAAGGAAGACAGTACGATTCTTCCGGCGGGGGATATAAAATTTCATTTTTAAATAACGGAGGTTTTATTATCAT
Organism: Sitophilus oryzae; assembly: GCF_002938485.1. NCBI lineage: Eukaryota > Metazoa > Arthropoda > Insecta > Coleoptera > Curculionidae > Sitophilus > Sitophilus oryzae. The sequence continues at coordinate 1,544,306 of NW_022146782.1, forward strand.
CAAAAGAATTATATTAAAACCGAATTAGGTAAGGAAAAACCTTTCCTGGAGTGGGTCTTTCGAACTGGATGAATGTGTCCAATCAGCAGTTTACCATTACCTGAAGAAGTAATGATTCTTCGGATGGGGGGTTTAAATTCATTATTAAATACCATTATTTATCGTCAAAAGAATATATTAAAACCGAATTATAACGAGAAAACTTTCCTGGGATGGGTCCTTTCGAACTGGATGGCATGTGTCTATCAGAAGTTTACCATTAGCAGAAGAAGTATGTTCTTCGGTTGGGGGTTATAATTCATTATTAACATATACATTATTATCGTCAACAAGAATTATATCAAAACCGAATTATAACGAACGGAAAACTTTTCCTGGAATGGGTCCTTTGAAACTGGATGGAATGTGTCCATCCAGCAGTTTACCATTAGCTGAAGACAGATGATCTTTCGGCTGAGGGTATAAATTCATTATTAAATTAGGATTACTCTCATCGTCAAAAGAATATATTAAAACAGAATTTATAACGAGAAAACTTACCTGGAGTGGGTCCTTTTCAACTGGATGGCATGTGTCCATCGGAAGTTTACCATTAGCTGCAGAAGTATGATTCTTCGGTTGGGATGTATAAATTCATTATTAATTAACATTATTATCGGTCAAAAGAATATATTAAAACGAATTATAACGAGAAACTTCCTGGAGTTTGGTCCTTTTCGAACTTGGATTGGAATGTGTCCAACCGCAGTTTACCATTAGCTGAAGAAAAGTATGATTCTTCGGTTGGTGGGTATAAATTTAATTATTAAAATAACATCATTTCATCAAAAAGAATTATATTTAAAACCGAATATACGAGAAAACTTTCTTGGAGTGGTCCTTTCGAACTGGATGGAAAGTGTCTGTCCATCCCGCAGGTTTACCATTAGCTGAAGAAGTATGATTCTTCGGTTAGGGGCTATAAATTCATTATTAAATAACATTATTATCGTTCGAACAGGATATCATTTAAAACCGAATTAAACGATGAAAACTTTCCTGGAGTAGGTCCTTTCAAACTGGATGGAGTGTGTCCATCCGCAGTTTACCATTAGCCTGAAGAAGTCATCGCTCTCTTCGGTTCGGGGGTATAAATTCATTATTAAATATTTTTTTTTTTTTTTTTTATTTTTAATTATTAAAACCAATTATAAAACGAGAAACATTTCCTGGAGTTGGTCCTTTCAAACTCGATGGAATGTGTCCATCCGTAGTTTACCATTAGCTGAAGAAGTTGGATTCTTCGGTTGTGGGAGGCTATAAATTCATTATTAAATAAACATTATTAATCGTTGAAAGAATATATTAAAACTTAATTATAACGAAAAAACTTTCCTGGAGTTAGTCCTTTCGAACTGATGGAATGTGTCCATCCTCAGTTTACCATTAGCTGAAAAAGTATGATTCTCCCGCGCCTTGGGGAGTATAAATTCATTATTCAATAACATTATTATCGTCAAAGTATATATTAAAACCGGACAATTATAAAACAAGAAAAATTTCCTGGAGTTGGTCCTTTCGAACTGGGATGGAATGTGTCCATCCGCAGTTTACCATTAGCTGGAAGGAAGTATGATTCTTCGGTGGGGGGTATACATTCATATTTAAATAACATTATTATCGTCAAAAGCATATATTAAACCGAGTTAAAACGAGAAAACTTTCCGGAGTGGGTCCTTTCGAAATGGATGGAATGTGTCCATCAGCAGTTTACCATTTAGCTGAAGAGGTATGATTTTTCGGTTGGGGGTATAAATTCATTATTAAAATAAACATTATTATCGTCAAAAGAATATATTTAAAAACCGAATTATAACGAAAAACTTTCCTGGAGTTTAGTCCTTTTGAACTGGATGGAATTTGTCCATCCGCAGTTTACCATTAGCTGAAGAAGTATGATTCTTCGGTTAGGGGGTATAAATTCATTATTACAATAACATTATTATCGTCGAAAGAAATATATTAAAACCGAATTGATAACGAGAAAACTTTCCTGGAGTTGGTCCTTTCGAACTGGATGGAATGTTCGTCATCCGCAGTTTACCATATAGCTGAAGAAGTATGATTCTTCGTTTGCGGGGTATAAATTCATTATTAAATAACATATATATCATCAAAAGAATTATATTAAAAACCGAATATAAAACGAGAAAATTTCCTGGAGTGGGTCCTTTCAAACTGGATGGAATGTGTCCTCCGTAGTGTACCATTAGCTGAAAGAAGTATGATTCTTCGGTTGGGGGCTATAAATTCATTATTAAAAAACGATTATATATCGTCTTCAGAAGAAATTATATTAAAACGAATTATAACGAGAAAACTTTCCTGGAGTTAGTCCTTTCGAACTGGAATGGAATGTGTCCATCCTCAGTTTACCGTTAGCTGAAAGAAGTATGATTTCTTCGGTTGGGGAGTATAACAATTCATTATTCAATAACATTATTATCATCAAACAGTATATTATTAAAACCGAAATTATAACAAGAAAATTTTCCTGGAGTTGGTCCTTTCGAACTGGATGGAATGTGTCCATCCGCAGTTTACCATTAGGCTGAAGAAGTATGATTCTTTGGTTGGCGGGTATAAATTCATTATTAAATAACATTTATTATCGTCCCAAAAAGAATATATTAAAACCGAATTATAACGAGAAACTTTCCTGGAGTTAGTCCTTTCGATCTGGATGGAATGTGTCTATCCGCAGTTTACCATTAGCTGAAGAAGTATGATTCTTCGGTTAAGGGGGTATAAAATTCATTATTAAATAAAAAAAAAAAAAAAAAAAAAAAAAAAAAAAAAAAAAAAAAAAATTATAACGAGAAAACTTTTCCTGAGTGCTTCCTTATCGAACTGGATGGAATGTGTTCATCCGCAGTTTACCATTAGCTTGAGAAAAGTATGTTTCTTCGGTTGGGGGGTATAAATTCATTATTAAATAACATTATTATTCATTCAAAAGATATATTAAAAACCGAATTTTTATAACGAGAAAAATTTCCTGGAGTTGGTCCTTTCGAACTAATGGATGGATGCTGTCCATCCGTAGTTTTACCATTAGCTGAAGAAGTTATGATTCTTCGGTCGGGGTATTAAATTCATTATTAAATAACATTATTATCGTGAAAAGAATATATTAAAACCGAATTATAACGAGAAAACTTTCCTGGAGTTAGTCCTTTCGATCTGGATGGAATGTGTCCATCCTCAGTTTACCGTTAGCTGAAGAAGTATGATTCTTCGGTTGGGGAGTATAAATTCATTATTCAATAACATTATTATCATCAAAAGTATATATTAAAACCGAATTATAACAAGAAAATTTTCCTGGAGTTGGTCCTTTCGAACTGGATGGAATGTGTCCATCCGCAGTTTACCATTAGCTGAAGAAGTATGATTCTTCGGTTGGGGGGTATAAATTCATTATTAAATAACATTATTATCGTCAAAAGAATATATTAAAACCGAATTATAACGAGAAAACTTTCCTGGAGTGGGTCCTTTCGAACTGGATGGCATGTGTCCATCAGCAGTTTACCATTAGCTGAAGAAGTATGATTCTTCGGTTGGGGAGTATAAATTCATTATTAAATACCATTATTATTGTCAAAAGAATATATTAAAACTGAATTATAACGAGAAAACTTTCCTGGAGTGGGTCCTTTCGAACTGGATGGCATGTGTCCATCAGCAGTTTACCATTAGCTGAAGAATTATGACTCTCCGGTTGGGGGGTATAAATTCATTATTAAATAACATTATTATCGTCAAAAGAATATATTAAAACCGAATTATAACGAGAAAACTTTCCTGGAGTGGGTCCTTTCGAACTGGATGGCATGTGTCCATCAGCAGTTTACCATTAGCTGAAGAAGTAAATAACATTATAATCATATAAAGAATATATTAAAACCCATATGACCCATGCGTTCAATATGACCCACCCTGTATAGGGTGATTCAGAGCGATGGAGGGCTGCACATTTATAGCGAACAATTATTGATAATGTTTTTTTGAAAATTTTGATTGTTATATAAAGGGTCCTGCTCTAATTTTTCAAATATATTATGATGTTTTTTCTAAATAAAAATATATCAGACAAATACTTTTAAACCTACTTATGTTTAGGGATTTTAAAATAAAATTTTAAAGAATTAGTGCTCTGTATAATGGAAACTTCAGTTCGAAAAAATGTAGAATATTTTTTAAATAAAATACCGCCCGCCAAAAATCCCCTTTCATATTAAATTACACAAGTAAACGATTGGATTTCGAAAAATGTCAATGTTTCCCGGCCTCTCCTTGCATTTTAAAGGAATTTATCCATTATCAACCTTAACTTATCTTCGCCCGAGCCTGTACAGTTATCCCCGATGATATTGTAAATAAACATTTTTTTGTTTTCATAACGATCATGTCTCGGCAACGCACATTTGCCCGCATTGTTTTAATTGTATGGAAAATTAATACGGCATAATGACGTGCACATTTCACCGTAGTTTTTATGTTAATGACGGTCAAGGTAGGCCCGTGACGTTATTAAAATACCTTTGTTTTAATCAGTTTAGTCTATTAAGAAATTCAGCTGATTTGCAGTTTTTCATAGCGAAAAAAAAACAAAAAATATAGAACAGAATGTTCTGAGCACAGGTTATTTACTACCAGCTGGTCATCTTTTAGCCGAAGAGCTGGCGACATATTTAGAGAACATATTTTAGGTTTAATAACTTGTGAAAAATGAGGTCTAAAATATAAGAAAATGCATTTTCTACGAAAACTTGAAGGGATAGATAAAAAGTGGTATAACACAATTTGATAGACAATTAAATTGTGCATCTGATTCTCCTAAAATATACAGGGTGTTCCATTTAAATTAAACAAGTTATTGCCGCTTAAAGCTAGAAATAATTTAAAACAAATTTTTAGACACTCTGTACGAGGTAGTATTATTTTTATTATTGCAACACAATAACTGATCAATAAATAGACTTCAGTAAATATTTAGTATTAAAAACTTTAATACCCTTGGAGAAATGAAGCCTTAAAATTTTTACAGCAATTTCACAAAATTGAAAATATTTCAAAAACGGTAAGGTTTAGGTGTAATAAACCTTAATCAAATTTACCTTTATTTTAATCGTAGAAACTAAAAATGCAATAATATACAGAGTGTTCCATTTAAAAAAATACAACTTTCGATATTTTTTATATATTTGGGACACTCTGTATCTTGTAAAAATATTTTTAAATTGTAGCTCTAATAGTCGAACAACGAACCCAAAACTTACGATTTGTAAAAATCTAATCATTTAGCTACAATACTCCGTTCGTATGTGGTAAAGAAACCTGTATATGCGCCCAAAAATAAACAAAAATTGATAAAGCACCTACGAAATAAAATATCGTCTCGTCATCAATTAAAATTCTTTCAGCATATCTACGATAAGCCTAAAAAAACAGATATTACGCCTACAGTCTACTTTGATTCCCTAACAACAACCTGTAAAATATCAGAGCCATCAAAACCATCGTTTTGGCACAATATTTCTCATATAAATGTACAAAAAGAAACGCAAATAAAAAAGGACGAATACTGTTATTCAAGCGGTGTCGTATTTGAATTTAAAATTGGTCGTCGTAGCGCCCCGCGTCGTTCTAAATGCTGCTCTCATATCGCGCATATTTCCTTAAATGAGACTGGTTTATGGCCGGTGCAGATTTGAACAGTTAATGTCGCGAAAAAAAGGCGCGTGGGTTCGATTTTAACCCAATTTTTAGAAATTCTACAACTTTCTTTCAGCTGCAAACATTTGGGCACGTTTTTTTTAAGAATAGACCAAATTTTAAACAAATAAGTACATACACAAGGCTCAGATGTAATTCTTTTATACAGGGGGGTCCAAATTGTATTTCAGAAACTTCAATAGCATATTCTGCAGATAAAAATAAGTAAAAAAGTTCATATAAATGTATGTCCTAAAATGCTTAGTTTTGGAGATACAGGGTGTAGAAGATTAATTTTTGTTTCGATTTTTTCCAAATAATTTCTGAAATAACGTCAATATTTGGATGAAAATTGGTGTCTGAGATTTTTTTGACATGAGAAATTCGAGTTTGATGTCAATATGACTCCTACTTGTAGAGGGCGCCACCTGCAAATGTTTTAACTGGTTTGAAGAGTAATAACTTTTCGTCTATACCTGTATAAAACTACTGAGTAAAAAAATATACATTTTCGACGTTTTTTACTTAAAAAAGGTCTCTTGGTAAAAATCGCTACAAGTAATGGTTCTCAAGATATTTGAAATCGAAGTTATCAATACCTGTCATCATTTTACATATTATATTAAGCATGTCGACTAAACAGTTATTAGATTTTATGTCAAAAGTTTAACAGACACTGTTTTATCGTCATTTTTTTCGAAGAAGAATTTATGATTAATTTAAAAAAAAGTTCACAAATTTATCATTTCAGTCAAATAACTATCCACTCAACATGTTTATTTTTTGTCAATAATGACATGCATTGACTATTTTCATTCTCTTCATCTTTAGAACGGTTGCTCGTAGCGATTTTTACCAAGAGACATTTTTTACGTAAAAAATCACGGAAATGTATATTTTTTCACTCAGTAGTTTTATACAGGTACGGGCAAAAAGTTATTACCCTTCAAAACAGTTAAAACACATGTATGTGGCGCCCACTACAAATAGGAGTGGAGAACACACCCTGTATATTTTTATAATAAATCAACAATTTCTCCTCGAACTGAGAAAAAATTTAATGTTCAAAACAATACAAAAATAGTAGGGGAGATCGGGGCAAGTTGGCGAAGTAAAATACAAAAGACTCCAAAACACGAACTAACAGGTTTAAAAAAAAGATCCCATTTCATCTGTTAGTATATTTATTCAGGTACATAATAAAACATAAAAAACAAAATAAAAGTGTACTCTTGAAAAAATATAAATAAAAAAACAAAAAAGTGAATTTTCGTCAACTTGCCCTAGTACCGGGGTAAGATGACGAGCCTATAGGGGCAAGATGACGATTATAAACAAATTTCGCAGGTATATGTGCCATCTTTTTCGTAGGCTCTGCACGACTCGTGCCTCCAACTCTCTCACGTGTTACATTGAATCCACCCAAGTAGCATTTGGACGTTATCTAACGTCGGGTATACGTCGCGTTCAATAAACCCGACGTCGGGTAACAACGTCGGTTCGACCGCCTGACGACCCTTATTTGCACCTAAATGGGGAATACAGATTCGGGTCGCCTCGACGTCGGTATCTGACCTAATAGGGAATGTAATTCTACCAATTACCAACGTCATATTACGTTGGATTTTAGTCACTTAAAATTCGTCGCTAAGCACTTACGTTACGTTTGGTTTCATATTCGCTACCAAGAATACATAAAAACCTAACCAAACTACCTAATTACAAATGGATTCATAATCACTTCTCGAATATAACTATAAGTGCCTATCTAATTTCATATTATAATAATTCTGAATCATTAATCCAGATATCAGTTTTGTCAACGGAAGTCACTTTTTTTATATATCTGATTAAAATACTCCGGAAAACAACAAGCGCCTTCAAAAGTGGGTAGATTTATGAAATAAAAATATCTATAAAAAAGTAACTCGCAAAATATTTTTTTGATTTTCTAGCTGGTTTAATCATAAAACTGTACTATGGTTTCCCCCAAACTCAACCTTATCAATATTATTCTACTAGAAATCGGAATGTGAATATAAATTTTAAAAACAAAAAACGATTTTAAAATGGCTGACAATCGGATACCTGTTAAGAATGGCGGATTTCTGTGTCCGACTTAATATGAACTACCAATATACCAATTCCGACCGGGTCTCCAACATTAGTCGTCTCACACGACCGAAGTCATCAAACCGGACGACCGGCAATCGTATTATGACGTATATAATTCCAACGTACGCCACGTAACCTCACTTTGCGTATCAGTGATTTGTGGATTTGTACAACTATATTTTAGTTTTTGTTTTCTCTTTAAAACAATGGGCAGCCACTTTTTTAAGATAGTATATACAAAATTTAAAAGAATTGGAACCAGTACCTCACATGTGGGGTCTGCTGGTTTCCTAAGCTAAAAAATGAAATTAAGATGCACCAATGTAATGCAGCATCTCTTCCGGATAAAAAGCATTCGTGGGCGGAGGGAAGACATCACTACTACTATTATTATTTTGCAAAAGCCTCGGCCTCTTTCTGTAAAATGTAGATGAATGTCTAAATGCCTTTTTAGTGTTTTTTTAGGCATAATAAAAAAATTAAGTTTGTTTACAAAAACCTTTTATTAGGTTATGTTCATGATGTTTATTAGGCCGCAAATGCTACTTAATGGGTTGTATTTACGGACGTAAATAGAGATACGTAAATTAGGTTAAAAATATGAACATAAAATACAACAAAATATAATTGGACGTTACTTTAGGGATTATCAGTGAGATGTATCTAATTCGGACAACGGGTAGACGTCGGGCTAGTTCAAGTATAGGTACGTCGTGCAAGCCAACGTTGGAACGACGTTGGGAAATTAATAAAAATGGTACGTTGTTATTTTGTACGTCGACAGATCGTTGGATTTACCGACTCGGATCCAACGACGTCACTTTTAATAGGAAAGCGACGTCACCAGTCGTATCACCAGCACCCGACCTAAATTTGCACAAAGTCTGACGTCGCTTCAGGTCAGATTTAGTTCGAAGTCAGATAGATGCTACTTGGGCAGTCTTCTGTAGGAGGCTCAATATAGGATTCCTGGCAGCCAGGACAAAAAATGTCATTTCTTCACAGTTTTCTGCTTCTTTCCTACCGGCTTTTAACGATTTTCTTAGGCTAGAATTCGTAGGCTAGTTTTCTATATTGTACTGATGTAATTGCTCTAATACGCAGGTCAGTTAGGTAGATCACAAACTGAGCTCCCTGAGCATCAGAGAATGTTCTTCTGAATGTCCCACCACTAAGAAGAATTGGTTCGTTGTTATTTTGCTTTTTTACATAACGTCTTAATGTTGCTTCCGGGATTCCATGCTCAACTGGCAGCATTAATTGACTTATGGTCGTGCAAAATAGAGTGCAACGCAGCAATTAGCACGTCTTGTACGGTGTTTATAAGTTCTCACCATCTAAAAACATCAAAAAATTAATTTAACTAATTTTATACACAGTGGGACAAGTTGACAAATTCGTCATCTTGCCTCCGTCAGCTTGCCCCAGCAAAAATTAAATTATTTATTAAGTGAAATTAGATTGTATCTTACCTTCTAATATTTAAAATGTTTACAATAATCAAGCTTAACTATGAAAGGGGCTTCTATTTTTCTTTAAACCTGCGAAATTGCTTATCTTCTGGAGCTGGATGTTCACATCTAACCGGTTTGAAAAGCGATTATGATTTTTTAAACCCGATGCAAAAGTGATAGCTCCATCTATGTATAACCCGACGTATTATATACCTAAAGGAATTTATAGAAAAATAAATGGGATTTTTAGGATGTACAGTTTTCTGTAAATCAGTACTTCGTCATCTTGCCCCGTTCGTCATCATACCCCGACCTCCCCTACTGCTTGACTTGCCTGCTATTTTTCTTTATAGTATAAGCAAAGATTAGGTATCCTATAAGTATACAGATAAAAATCTTGTCTCTAATTCGTGGTACGAAAATTGTTTTTTATGACGATGAGCAAACGAGTAAATTTTCTTGTGCGCAAAATTAAACTCCCGTTTAAACAGCGTAAACTAGGCCGGTCAGGCGCTGTGTACAATGGGCTCTTTCACAAAAAATTAAATACCCAATTCAAGGACAAAATCTGAAATAGAAGACTATTTTCAGTATATTTATCCAAAAAAATAGTTCCACGACATTGAATAATTTTTTATAGGCCCTCAAAATTGCTTTAATTTGAAATAATTTTAAAGCGCCAATTGATGACGTATGAAAGATACACCCAATCACATTGAAGAACCGTACTCGTGCGCCAGCCAACAACTGGCAACATTGCGATTTGATTTCACCAGCACTACCTCAACTCAAGGCCAATCAACATGATATGGGCAAGGCAAATATGGCGGCGAAGGCAGCGCATTATTAAATTGTTTACCTTTAACCTGAAAAACCGGTAGAGGTTTCTCGTTCCGATTGCATACCAGAAATGATTAATTATCTCTAGTTTGTTGTGCTTCTTTCTGCAACACGTTTGTTTAGTTCTTAGTGTTCAGTGCATGGTGTGATCAGAAAATTGTAATAAAATAACACACAGTTTAATAAAAATCTAAATAGACATTCTTCTTCTTCTTAGTGTGCCGTATTCATTTAATGAATGTTGGCGACAATTCTGGCAAATTCGTCTCGATCTTGGGCGACTCTAAAGAGTGAATGGGCATCGAGACCAGTCCAGTCTCTGATGTTCTTAAGCCAAGAATACTTCTTTCTTCCGATGCCACGTTTTCCTTCAATCTTCCCCTCCATAATCAGTTTCAGGAATTGATATTTGGTGTTTCTAAATATGTGGCCCAAGTAAGCTGTTTTCCGTTTTTTAACTATTTGAAGCAACATTCTTTCCGTTCCCATACGTCGCAGAACTTCGTCATTTCTCACGCGATCAGTCCAAGGAATCCTGAGCAATCTTCGAAATATCCACATCTCAAAGGCCTCTAGTCGGTTCATAGTTTTTTGCCTTGAGGGTCCAGGTCTCCACGCCATATAGTAGTACTGAGTATACGTAGCCTTTACAAAACGGTAACGTAGGCGTAGACTCAGGCTTTGGTTACTCAACAGAGTTCTCATGTTCGTGAATATTGCTCGGGCTTGTTCGATCCTGCTTCGAATCTCCGTGTCTGGATCTAGGTCTTCGGTAATCCAGCTGCCGAGGTACTTAAACTTCGGGACCTGTTGAATCTGTTGGCCGTTCACCGAGATGTTTAGACGGTCGATCAGGGTTCTGCCAACCATCATAGTCTTCGTCTTATCGATGTTGATTTTTAAACCGAGTCGCTCGCCTTCCGAGGATACTCTATCGATAAGTCGCTGTAATGCTTCTTGGTTATCAGCAATGATGACTGTATCATCAGCGTAGCGAAGGTTATTAACCGCGTAGCCGTTGATCTTTATGCCGTCGTCTGTGTCCTTTAAGGCACTGTCAAATAGACATTCCACATAGAGAACTTCAAACTTTTGTGCTTGTCGTACTCCTCTATTATAAATTATTTTAAAGTAAGAACTAGAAGTATTTATCAAGGTATTACACCTAAATGAGTAGCCTTCGCCGCCAGTCTGCATAGTACTTTATAATGGTTACTTACAATAATCAAAAGATAGGTATTAAAGGGTTAACATTTTATTGTAGCATGCCTTTTACATGCTCTGTTCCAAATTGTCACGGGAATTATAGAGGGACTCCCAAGGTTTCTGCTTTTATATTCCCCAAAAATGACGAGCTTTGTAAAAAATGGTTGACAGCTATTAAGAGATAATTTCACTCCTACTAGTAGTTCTCGGGTAAGAAATGCATTAAATATGCCTCAAAAAGACCAAAAGCCAAAGCCTCTGTTACCCTAGTGAGGATGTAGTTATGGCTACTGCTTACACTTACCTCACTATAAGTAAAATATTGGAAGAAGAATCAAGCTTTTTACATCAAAAAGATCACAGAAAGATATTGACAACATTGACATTTGAAAATATAAATGGCCTAGATGTAAGTCTTTTTTTAGGTCACAATTGCCCCACACATACATCAGAATTTATTATTAAATCCATCTTGTTCAGAATATCCAATATTTTATTCGTCTTTACCACAAAGACAATGCCCTATGTAAAGAGAAAGAGTAAAGAAAACTAAGCTAAGCGCAAGCTTTACTTACGAATCCCCAAAAAGGTATTTAGTTTTTTTTTCTATATAAAATCTTGAAACACATATTATATTTTTTATTTATCCTCACCTATTATCGTTTAAATTTATTCCCATTTGTGTAATGCTGCAAAACATATTCCATATTTTTTGACCCAAGTCAGTGTAGTTTATAATTCGAAGAGCATTTACCAAGGCTTTTACTAAGACAAGTAACTTCCTACACTGTCCATAATAGTATATATTTATCAAACGTTCAGTAAATTCTAAACTATGGTAGGTAAGCGTTTGCAATTGAATATTTAGTTTATATTACTTTTTCTGTCATATATTTCTGGTTATTTCTTTTTCCGATGATTTTGAACACTCTATATATGCTACTTCAAGTTTGAATATTTTAACACTACCTATTTTCTGAGAAAGTAGACCTTTTTATTAAAATTAACTAACTGATGTTTTCATAAAAGTAATAATACAAAAAATTCCATACTTATGTGGAGAACTTTAGACTCCCTGTATATTAAAAAATTAGTGTAATATTACGTAATTTAAACCGACATTTGTGTGAAAAATGTTTATTTGGAATTAAAACAGGTTTTAAAATACGCGCCAAATAAAGCACTTCTATCTCCGCCATATTGGAAAAGGTTGAATGGCCTTGTGTGGAGGTGGTGGTGGGTCAGCATGGTGGCCCGGCCGCGGCCGTGTTGCCGCTTTTCGACATGCCAGGTGTGACGTATTAAAAATCAAGTGCGGATTTTTATTCTGGGCTTTTTTGTTTTTATTTATTTTCTTAAGAACGACTTCAAATTTTTCGAAAGTGAGATAGCAGAAAATTCTAGAATTAACTGCAAAATATAGTGAAAGAGCCCATTTTAGAGGCCATAAGTGGGCGTGCTTGTGCGCAAACTAGTAACCTAACTAGTGCGCGACTCCAAAAATTGGAACCACGAAAAACAATGTATTTGAAGATAAGTTTATAATCTGTATGATCTGTGGTATAACTTTGGCGTTATATATCTTTTGTCTAGGCTGCTTTTTTTTTCCAGTTTAGTGGTTTCTAAAAATGCTCACATTCACTCTAAACTGAATGTACCGAATATTTAAATATAACAAAAAAATTAACTTACCTGGTATTTTTTCCCACTGACCTTATATATCTCTCCAACTAGAACATTGTAGTATATATCTGGTCTATAATGGTGTTATCAAAGAAATGGGCAAATAATCAATAATACTTATTAACTTTATTTTATTAAGATCAGGTATTATTAAAATTTGAACAATAAAATTAAAAAAGAACAATAACAACATAAAATATATTCATTGTTACAACTCAGATAGGTAGATTTCATTTGCATAATCTAAACACGATAAGTCAGTACAATACTATATGCTTCAGATTTTATATATTTTAAAATATTATATTTATACCTGTTAAGTTGTAGGTACTTATTAAAAACACAGAATACAACATTTTAGGCCAACAAGAAGAATACTGATACAAAATGGAAGATATTTGTAACAAAAAAGAACTTTACAACACCATCTAATACAATAATATAAATTTTGTATTCCTCCTTATAGCTATACAGGGTTGTTCACCACATACGACACGGAGTATTGTAGCTAAACGATTAGATTTTTACAAATTGTAAGTTTTGGGTTCGTTGAAGGTCTATTAGAGCTAATTTAAAAATATTTTTACAAGATACAGAGTGTCCCAAATAAGTAAAAAATATTATAGTTGTATTTTTTTAAATGGAACACCCTGTACGTTATTCTACTTTTGGATTCTACGATTGAAATAAAGGTAAATTTGATTAAGGTTTATCATACTTAAACCTTACCGTTTTTGAAGTATTTTCAATTTTATGAAATTGCAGTAAAAATTTTAAGGCTTTATTTCTCCTAGGGTATCAAAGTTTTTAATACTAAATATTTACTGAAGATTATTTATTGATCAGATATTGTGTTGCAATAATAAAAATTTTACTACCTTATACAGAGTGTCCAAAAATTTATATTAAATAATTACTAGCTTTAAACGGCAATAACTTGTTTAATTTAAATGGAACACCCTATATATTTTACGTGAATCAGATGCACAATGTAATTGTATATCAAATTGTATTATACCATTATTTACCCATCTCTTCAAGTTTTCGTAGAAAATGCATTTTCTTATAATTTAGATCTCATTTATCACTATACCCATGGAATATTGACATTTCAGATTTTTTTATAGCACCATAATATGTACAAAATGTACAGGTGGTAAATATTGCAAGCCCATTGGCATACAAAAAAAACTATTTAAATCTTTGTAAAAGAGTATACCAATTAAATATACCACCATTATTTCCTACCAAAAACACCAAAACTTAAATTGTTTTAATTAATAAATTATTCGAAATAAATGTGGATTCATGATGTGGAGAAATCAATATGATAATAAGTTCTGAAAATGAATGTGTCTGTTTTTATAAATAAGCATTCGTCAATAAATTTATAAGGTGTTACTTTATACCACACTGTCTAATACACACACAAAATTCAGTTTTTTAGTATTTGGAGCAATTATTATTAATCAACGTAAACAGTCAATTAATGTAGTTGAAATACTGGGATCATATTAATTGATCCTCTGTAACAAAAAATATTTAAACAGTTTTTTTTTATTTTTGTTTAATTAAATAAGCGAACTATATCGACAATATTAGTATCTGTACCCTTTGAAAATTTGTTACATCTTTAAAAATAAGCTAAAATGTCAATATTCCATGGGTATAGCGATAAATGAAGTCTAAATTATAAGAAAATGCATTTTCTATGAAAACTTGAAGAGATGGGTAAAAAAATGGAACAATACAATTTGATAGACAATTACATTGTGCATCTGATTCACGTAAAATATATAGGGTGTTCCATTTAAATTAAACAAGTTACTGCCGTTTAAAGCTAGCAATTATTTAATATAAATTTTTGGACACTCTGAATAAGGTAGTAAAATTTTTATTATTGCAACACAATATCTGATGAATAAATAATCTTCAGTAAATATGTAGTATTAAAAACTTTGATACCCTTGGAGAAATGAAGCCTTAACATTTTTACTGCAATTTCATAAAATTGAAAATATTTCAAAAACGGTAAGGTTTAAGTGTGGTAAACCTTAATCAAATTTACCTTTATTTTAATCGTAGAACCTAAAAATAGAATAATATACAGGGAGTTCCATTATTTTTCCACGGTAAGGTTTAAGTGTGGTAAACCTTAATCAAATTTACCTTTATTTTAATCGTAGAATCCAAAAATGGAATAATATACAGGGTGTTCCATTTAAAAAAATAAAACTATAATATTTTTTACTTATTTGGGACACTCTGTATATTGTAAAAATATTTTTAAATTGTAGCTCTAATAGTCCTTCAACGAACCCAAAACTTACAATTTGTAAAAATCTAATCGTTTAGCTACAATACTCCGTGTCGTATGTGGTGAACAACCCTGTATAGTTAAATAATTTAAGTAATATCAAAGGGCGAAATATCCTAATTATCATTTTGGTTAACTAGAACTGGGCAAGAATTGACAAAATTCACTTTTAGAGTACCTGGGTGTTGTTCCCAAGGTTCTCCGTCAATTTGAACAGGTGCTTTATCTTTGAGTTTTATCTAGAAAATTATTTAAAAAACATTACATAAAAACTAGAACAATGTGAGAAAAACTATGTATATCTGTATTTACCTCAACTAGTTTTGCCTGTCCTAATCTTATTGGAGTCGACATTCCTACTTGTAACTGGGCTATATGAAACGAAGAATAAATACCCACCACCTCTAAAACGCCGTCGTGGTAGGACTGGGAATGTCTAGATGACTCTTCTCCCATACCTAAAAGATAAAAAACTATGAATTTCAAAGCAATTTGCCAATACTGTATAATATGTCCCAAGTAGAATTTTTGGACATATTTTAGGTAATGTTTCTAATTATTGTGTCTGTTTCTTGACACAAAATGGAAACGGTATGCCACAAATAGGAAACGTTTTCGAAACCTATATATTTTATAGGGCTTTATTACATGTCTTCTTCCCCTAGGAGATGCAAGACCTTGTCGTTGGTGGGGAAGCTCCTGGTCAGGTGCTGGGGGGAATCCCCTCTAGCACTTGGCTTGGTCTAAGAAGCATCTCACTCATCGTCTTGTCCCTGACTGTAGTGTCGTGGCCAGGGAATTGCACCAAGACATATAACGATACCGGGCGGGGCTACGGACAGCCTCAACCTTGGGGCACCGGGGGCGCCCCATTGTATTTACCCTTACTTCTACATGCGGGGCTCTGTAGAAGTGGACCGACTGTCCCCTAGCGACTCATAGGAACACTATGAGATCTGATAATAATAGTAATAAAAACATCACCGGTGAAGCTGTGGGGAAACCCCTAGCGACACTGGGAACAGTAACAATGAAAGTTCCAAGGGGCCAAACCCAAAGAGAACTACAGGAGAGGTGGCTGACACTTGCGTGAGACCATCCTCCGCAAGTGGCATACAAGCTACCACCTCCTCCAAGGGTCGGGAGCCTACATCCTACCTCTAAACCCAACAGGCGACACAAGCTACCGTTTCGTCTACCCGGCCTGGGTCGTAGCTCCTCGACTGTGAGGGACACGGGTCTCCGTAGGAAGTCCTGGGACTGTATGATGAGTTATAACTCAAGAAAGGGGGACACAATAGATATCTAAGGTCGCAGAGATTAACCCCCCTCTCACTTATTCTAAAAAATTCTAAAATTACGTCTTTCTAATGTGGTGGCACTATAGCCGTTTCTTGAAATGTTTCCATGCGGAATAAAAACTTTTAGAGGAAACGTTTCAAAACATTTTCTGCAATTTGTGTCCAAGATGTTCCCGTTTTCAGCAGCCACTGTTTCTAAATGTGAAGAAACAAAATACCAAACTAAAATAATCTATGTCTGTATCTGGATTTCAAAATAAAAACAACCCATCAACAATGTCGACCTCCGCCATATTTTTTTGTCTTAAAATCTTTGTTTTTAGGTTTTCTCGCACAACAAATGTATGGCAAAAGCAAATTCATCGTTTAATTTAATAATGTACTTTCATATTTTAATGTTCCTTCTATATATCATTATTTGTTACTACAAAACATTTTTGTTTGGAATATAGATTTTTATTTTTATATCCTGGTTCTGAAAATAAAAATATATAAATCAATGTAATTAGAACGCGTTCTTATGAGTTCAAAAGCTCAACAGCCAATAAAAACATATATTTTTAGTTAAAAACGCTATCACTAGCCGACATGGCGGAATTTTAATTCATGATTTTATAAAATCGACTTGGAGTCGGACACAAATCATCTATATTATATCATGTTTGTCAAACTAAAGAAAACTTTTGAAAAACTTGAAGAATGCTTAAATGCAAAAACTGCAGAACAAAATCCAAACAATAAAATAAGGTTATGTTAAATTATAGAAACTTTTCTGGCACAAAACGGGTACGAAATCTTTGTAAATGTGAGCAACATCTGTTTCTTAAAAGTTTCGAAAAATTTGTGACACTAAGATCTTTATTGTTACAGCTTATGTAGCAAAACCATATTTTGGTAAAATGTTTCGAAACAAAAGGCGATTTATGTTACAAAACGTAGGTATCAAAAACGTGACGAAATTATTTTGCAATGTTTCTCCGCAGAGATTTTGTGTCTAAAAATGCTACTTGGGTTATAAAAAGACTATTTATTTGTTATAAACTTACTCCATAAATTCACACCTGCCCCCCACGATGGAATATTAAGAATCACAATAGACTCTAACTCTGGTAATTCAATTTTGTTACCGTCTAAGTACAGATCTAACCTTTGTTCGAGATTCTTACAATCGGCTGTGACAACTTGCTGTGTCCCAAAACATAAATACAATAACTGAAAAAAAAATAAACAGTAAAATAGTAATTCATTGATTACAGTTGTGTAAAAATATGTTATAGTTACTTTATTAAATAATCTACTTCCATAAACGTAAAATATGCTGTCCCTCGTTTTGTGAAAACTTAAGGCAACTTGCGCATCTACTCCAATACTTATGTAATTGTACATGTAGTAGGTTTTGTTTGGAATTTTTAATCCTAAGTGTCTAGTTGAAATGACCTCCACTTTCCATCTAAAAGTATGTCAGGAAATAGTTGTAACACACCTTGTATAGTAGAGTGAATCAAAAAAATCGACTATATTTTAGTTGGTAGACACTTCAAAAAAATTCTCTCCAAGTATGAGCTCTTAATTTAATATCTTAATTTTATATCTTATTACGCCACGCATCACGATTATTGTAAATTCTTCGAGGCTGTAAAAGAAGTATACGGCCCAACCAAGAAGGTAAGCTGTCCAATCATGGCACAAAATGGCGAACTTCTAAAAGAGGAAGAGCAAATTAGAAACCGCTGGGAAGAGCATTACAGCCATATCCAAGAAAACAACCCCAATATAGAAGCACTAAACACAATACATCAGTATAACAGCCTCGATATATTAGATACCCCAATAACAGAACAGGAAATAATGGCATCCATAAAACAGCTTAAAAACAACTGGCTGTGACGCAATCCCGGCGGAAATCTATAAGTGTGCAAGTAAAGAACTTATTGGTCATCTTACGGCTCTCTTCAATATGGGAAAGAGTAGAGGTACCTCAGGACTTTTGCAACGCGAATATAGTGAATATATTTAAGAACAAAGGAAGTGCATCAGACTGCGGAAATTACCGGGGAATTTCACTATTGGTTATCGGAGGAAAAATTCTTGCAAAAATTATGTCAAATCGCCTGCACCCACATATAGAAAAAATCCTTCCAGAATCGCAAACGGGTTTTCGTACCAACCGCGGCACATATTTTCCCTCCGCCAAATACAGAAAAAAGTAAAAGAGCAGCAGTCTAAACTTTATGTTGCATTCATCGATCTAACAAAAGCCTTCGATTCTGTGAACAGAGATGCACTTTGGGCAATTATGAAAAAGTTCGGAGTACCCAACAAATTTCTTACAGTATGTAAAAGCCTCCATAACAACAACCAGTCAAGAGTGTCACATCATGGATCACTGAACGATCCCTTCCCGACAAATACAGGAGTTAGGCAGGGATGCGTCTTAGCGCTTCTCCTATTCAACATATTCATGGCAGCGCTCTCCATTATAGTGGACAGAAAACTGCAGAAGAGAGGATTGGGCATTAGATACAGATATGATGGAGGTATGTTCAACATAAAAAGACTCAGGGCAAAAACACGTACAAAATTCATCACAGAACTTCAATACGCTGATAACTGCGCTCTAGCTGCAAACACGTTACAACAATTACAAGAAATGTTGAACACATATACCTGGGCTGATGAGGCTTTGGGTCTTAAGCTAAACATCGACAAAACCAAAATCATGTGCACTCCCCCGCAAGATCATAACAATGCTATAAAAATCGGAGAAGAACTAACGGAATATCTAGCGGAATTTAATTACCTCGGCAGTTTTTTTCGGAAAAGGCCAATATAGATTCTGAAATTCAGCACAGGATTAGCAGCGTCTCAAGAGCATTCTAGAAATTAAAAGACAGGGTTTTCTACAATCATGACTTGAGTACAAAAACGAAACTTGAAGTGTACCGAGCAATTACAATCCCGACCATGTTATATGGAAGCGAAACCTGGGTGCCGTACCGCCGACACATGAACGCTTTAAACAAGTTGCAACAGAGACACCTTAGACAACTCTTAAGAATCCGGTGGTTCCAGCATGTCAATTTTTTTGAGGTGTCTACCAACCTTTTTTTCAGAATATAAAGTGAAAAAAAATAGTCGATTTTTTTGACCCACCCTATTGTATACTCTGATCACCACAAAGGGTGTCTCACTGTTTGAATTACATGTACATTTTCTTGGCAGTCGCTGGCATCAGTCGACTATAATTATATATCAGACATAGGCAGTCGTCTTCGCAGTCACTGGCAGTAAAATTATATTTTGGCAGTACATGTACATTTTTTACCCAAGTGAGACACCCCTCGGGTTACCATGAGACAATAGAAAATGATTTTAACCCTCAACTGGCGTGGTGGGGTCCAGCGGACCCCAAGCACTATTTAAACCTCTGTAAAACGTTTACCTTTAAGAATTAGGCCTTGTCGCGCCATTTACCTTTAAGTTAGGGTACCAATATGCAACTGTTAAAGGCGCACTTGATTTTATCAAGTATTGTTCCTACCAGCGGGAGCTAAAGTTTGTGATGCTCCCCCGTTTTTGCGAAAGCTCACGGACGCCGAGTTGCCTTGGTTCGGTTCCTCTGACGCCACCCCCAACGTTTAAAGTGTTTGCGAGACCACTCGTGCCAATACGGGTAGCTTTTATACAGTGGAGATACCAGGGAGTGATGAGATGAAAAGAAAATAAAACACACAATTAACTATAACGTAACACTAGGTTTTTATTTAACTAATTAATTATGTACAAAAGTAATCAAAGAAGGTTCACGTCCTCGAATTGTAACAATAGTGAAAGACAATGTATATTTAGAGACCCGTAAAGTAAATTTACAATAACAACCGTGTACCTCTAGAGTTTTGATCGATTATTCCCGATACGTAACTCTCTGAATGATTCTATCACGCGAATTCAAAACGCGTTCCCGAAGTGACATTCTCTTAAACACGACGACGCGAGTTCCTGATCGGCGTCGGGTTTAGCAGCGTCCTAATGAACACAGACACGTAGATACCGGAGCAACTACTAGCACTCTACTACGACGCGACTCTCTAAACGGCGGCGACTTCGTTACAGGCGTCCCGATGGTCACAGCTAAATATTTATCGGAACGGCGTCCTTTTTTTACAGCGAAACACGGACCTCGGATCGGCGTCGGAGTTAAAAGCGTCCCGTGACACACTCACGCGAGTCCTGGATCGATCGCGAAGTTAACGGCGTCCTGTGGGATTTAGAATTTTTAGAATTAGTTAGTTTTGTTGAAAATAATTATTTATGTTTATTACTTTAGCTTCACATTTCAGTTGTTTGTACTTTTAATAATACGTTAAAATCATAAAATATATTTATATGTTTTTAATTTCTATGGGTTTCACAGCCAAGTTATATTTCTGTTGTCAAAAATTCCTAAAAAATGCGTTTTACTTTATTTTTGTGTCCGTTCTTATTAATTTGTTGAAAATTAATGAAATTGTTTGTTCACAAGTTTGAATATATTGTAAACAGTGTTAGAATAACAAGCTTTTTATAAAATCTCTTCATCATGTATTTTAAACTGAAAAAAATTGGGGTCCGTCGGACCGTAACCACCGTAATAACATACGGTGGTTACGGTCGGACCCCAGCACGCCATAAGCGTTACAAAAATTCACCACGCCAGTTGAGGGTTAAGATGAAAAGTTTATATAAATTTGAAATTAAAATAACAGAAAACTGTACCTATGAAAAATCGTAGTATTAATAGTATTATACTACCTTACCTGTCTAAACGCGATAATCGAGCTTGCTGAATATCTGTCAGAATCTTTGGTACATCTGGTTCCGGGCTGTTTTCCTTCCCCCACCCCAAAACTCTAGACAGGTCATTACCAGTACCCAAAGGAATTATAGCCAAAGGCGGTTCTGGCTGGAACAGATCACAAAACAAAAATCAGGCAATGCAACAGAGAAAAAGAAATACTTCTTACATCCAAGTCTAACTTATGAGATGAAGTTAAAACCCAAGAAATTGTACCGTCTCCTCCTGCCACTAAAACTTTTATAACCTGCAGCAAATTAAGACATGGTATTACACAAAAATTAATCAACCTGAATAGTTTCAGAAAAATTACTAACATCAAACTATTATTCACCTTGGGTGCGAGAAGTACACACCATTGCAAAGCCGCTGGGGGTTTTCTGTTCGTTAAGTCTATTACCTGCGCTGGATTCAAGAATTTTCTGAATTCTGACAACACCAAAGCACCGTCATTGTTGCCAGACTTCTTATTAGCTACAGATAGCATGGGAATATATAAAAATTAATATCTTTATATAAAGCTTTACCTATAACTACCAGTGGTGTCCACTTATCCCAACCAGGATCTTTTACTCCTCTTAGTAAAAGATGCTTATTCAACGCCCCCTTCCTTCGAGCCACTTGAACACAGAAAGGGGGTACAATCATTTCTCTATAAGGTCCAAAATCACATCCCTACAAAAACAGTGTTCTTTTACCAGGAATTCCTTGTTAAAAAATGGTATTACTTCATCAATTTTTTTCTGGCATTTAGTGTGAACACATCTTTGACACCAGCAACACTGAAAATCTATTAGACCTGGCTCCATTGAACAATCTTCCTTACATATAAAACAAGTAGCTCCTAAAGGTAGATTTCCTACAAAAAAATTATCATAAACAAGAAATAAATAATTCTAACAATATTACCTTTAACCCAGTGATGTAGTTGAAATTCACTATTACTAGTGATGGCTTTACATCTTAACATTTGGTTGGCTTTTTTCACACATTCTGGATCTGCACATATTCCACAACAATCGCAATACACTCCAATCCCATGTATTAAAAATGATTCACATATAGAGCAGTACCATGCCTAAATTCCAGTTTGATTAATTTAAATAAGCCTCCGATACTAATTGATCGAACCTTAGCAGTAATTTTTATCGGTATCCAGCTATGGTTTTTACTGTGATCTTGAACAGCAATGTTTCCTTCACCACTTAACTTTTTGAAAATATAAAAACTTAAAACGCACACAACTATTGCTCCTGCAAAAGTGGTAAAACCTATAGGTGGGACTACGTCTTTAAAAATCCACATGTCGGGGCTGAAAAACACACCGAACTTGCTAAAAACAGTCATTTAATTAGTTTACTGTATTAAATTAGAATATCATGTTCACTTTAACACTTTAAAAATGAATATTCAATTATTAAATGTCGATTTCACCAGGCTCCTTTAATTTATTAAACTTCATACTTTAATCGATATTCTATTCAATTAAATTGTTAAAGAAATAAATACATAATTTATCAAAACTCTGACATATGTACACAAATTATACAAAAATATTTTATTTTTGTTTTGTTTATTTGACGTTTAACTACTGTCAAATTTATCATCCATCCACAAGTGCGATAGAAAAAGATAGGTAATTTCAGAATGTCAAATTTTGAAATGGGATTATTCCAGAGCTACCAACATAATTTTAAATATATTTTTTTATAAACCTAATATTGGGTATTTAATAAATTATTTCAAAAAACATCGAATCCATAGTATATCAAAGGCAGAAAATATTCAAAATCGCAAATAATGTATTGTAAAAACCAAGAAACAATAAATTTTTCTATAATCTAGTAAGAAATTTTTAGTGGAATAAAAATGAAAAGTTACTAGCTTGAAAAATTACCATAATCTAAAGGTTCTAAAATCTTGCTACTTTTTATGGTCACGTTTGAGAGTTTAGCGGATAAAATAAGGTTTATAGAAAAATCAAACCGGTATTTTCTGTTGAATAAGTTTAGCCACATTCAAAGGCAAATACCTAGTAAGTCCAAACCCATGCTATCCATTCGTATCATATTTAAATTACAACTATATTTTTTTTGCTGTTGAACTTGAATTAATTTTCTTTTATTTTTTTTTCAAAACTAACTAGAATGGCAGGACGCAAGAGGCCAGGGCTCAAAATTGTTATGCAGGAGGAGCCAGTACCAGTGTAAGTAAAAAAGAAGTTGAATGTAAAATAAATATTAATTTTCCTGTTAAAATTTTAAGAGTTCCTCCTGGCAATTTGGATTCCCAGACAACCATAACAATAGCTGATAAAACCTTCGAAGTAAACGCTGATGATTTAGAGAAGATTTGTGACTTAGGGCGAGGAGCGTACGGAGTTGTGGAGAAAATGAAACATATTCCGAGTGGAACAGTAATGGCAGTGAAAGTAATAATCGTATATGATTATTTTTTGCAATATTTTAACTGTTTCTTTTAGCGTATAACAGCTACAGTAAACTCAAAGGAAGAAAAACGTTTGTTAATGGACCTTGATATATCTATGAGGAGCAGTGACTGTCCTTATACCGTTCAATTTTATGGTGCCTTGTTTCGGGAAGGTGATGTCTGGATTTGTATGGAAGTGATGGATACCAGTTTAGATAAGTTTTATGCTAAAGTATATAAGAATGACCAAAGAATACCAGAAACGGTTTTAGGTATTTTTATCATGTTCGTATATATGTTTTTTTTTAAATAATATTTTTCTTTTAGGAAAAATTACATTTGCTGTTGTCAGCGCCCTACATTATTTGTATTCAGAACTAAAGGTTATCCATAGAGACGTTAAACCATCGAATATCCTTATAAATAGAGAGGGACAAGTTAAAATGTGTGATTTTGGTATTAGTGGATACTTAGTCAACTCTGTAGCAAAGACTATTGATGCTGGATGTAAACCTTACATGGCTGTAAGTATATAAGTGATATTTTTTAAATTATTTTTGTTATTTCTTAACTATTTTTAGCCAGAAAGAATTGATCCCCAAGGAAATCCATCTCAGTACGACATAAGGTCAGACGTATGGTCTCTAGGCATCTCATTAATCGAACTAGCCACAGGGGTGTTCCCTTATCCTAAATGGGGCACTCCATTTGAACAACTTAAACAGGTAGTGACCGATAATCCACCTAGGTTGCCATCGGATGGTCAATTTTCTCCAGAATTTGAAGATTTTATTTCAAAGTGTCTTCAAAAGAAATACACCGACAGGTAAAGTTAACTTTTTTATTTATTTAATATATACGAATTTGTTTTTTTTTTGTTGTTTAGGTTAAACTATGCTCAACTTTTACAGCACGAGTTTTTAACAAAACATCGAGACTTAAAAACGGATATTTCCAGTTTTATTGGAGAGATTTTAGACTTGCCTGATGAGAATCCTTGAGATTCGTGCTCTATCTCTTAGTTACATTGTCTTTTAATCATATTCCTTACATTACTGCCTCTGTTCTTCAAGTTTTCTTACTTTTAATTCAATTTTTGAAAATTTATTTGGCACTCTTAAATTAATTTTTAAAATTTGATTTTTATCTAGTCAAAAAATTCTCTTTTTGTATGTAGGGGAGAAATATACAGTTAGTTAAGGCTGTCCTAAAAATTATGTGGCACTTCTTAAGCTATCCTCTCTGTGTATATTTCTCTGACATTTAAAATGAATTATTATTCTTTTTTATCCACAAAAGATGGTCCTCATGAAACGTAGTACAAAAATTAGTGCTTCTTAGTGTTCAAATTACAAGCAGAAGAGCCACAGAACAGGGTAGAAACAACTGACATTATATTTTAAAATAGGTAACTCGATTTTTTTTGAGTATTTATTAGTTGTAACAACTATAAACTAAAAAGAAGTTAGATATTAAGAGTGATAGCCTATTCATGTAATTTTGTTATTTTTTTGTAGTTCCATAGGCCTATTAATGAAAAAAAAACGAACTACTTAATTCTAAAACCAAGTTCCAAGTCAGCTTTATTAAATACAGGGTGTATAGAATAATTTTTTTTTGTTAAGATTTAAATCTCTGAAATAATACAGGAAAATATTTGAAAATTTAGTAATGGTTTATTTCGAAATTATTTTGGTACACCCTGTATACTCAAAAGCAACTTAACAAAAACATTGTATGGTGGGAAAAAAACGGTGTCAAAGTACCGTTTTAAATTGCAATCAATGAGTATTTTATTTGAGTAAATCTCTTTAAGTTATTTATTAAAAATCAACTGAACGGTGTTATAAAGTCGATGGTCATTTCAAAGCCTACTTTGACGCCATTTTTTTCCCCAATCGTATATAATATTCATTATAATGAATTAAAATAACTATTTGATAGTTTTGTTGGCCTAATAATGAAGAAAAAAACTATTTTAGTGTTAGCTAACTCTCACAAATACAGAGTTTTTTAATATTTTTTATCAACATTTTGATAGCTGCCGACATGAATCTGCAAAAATATGATCTCTGTATATTTGAAAATTACTGGATATTTACTGAGAAAAATAACTGCTTCATTTTAACTGATTTAAATGTTTACTAATTACAGAATACTTCTATAATTTTCATTGAAAACTACTTGATATTTTGAATCAATTCGTTCATGTACCGTATGATCGAAAAAACGGCGTCAAGTTGCCTTAGAAATGAAAAACGGTAACACAAACCAATATGTAACTTGAGGCATTATATTTCTACGCCTACTATGACGTCGTTTTGTTTTCGATCACGCGGTATATCGACTAGTGAAAAATTCTTACAAAATTATTATAGTAATGCCCCGTGTATTCTATGGTAACTGGGTAGTTATCGATTACTAATGTAAATAATAGTTAAAAAATTTGATGAATTTATAAACATCACATTATACCTGTAAGTCCTTGTCTTTTTTATGTGTATATAGTTATTGGACTGAAATTATTTTATTTTAATATCTACAGAGTGTTTTACCTTGACTAGGCAACTAAATGAAGTTACATAAGTACCAAATTTGTTTTAAATATGACTAATTCAAAAATTATCAGATATTTTTCAGGGTTATATTCATTAGGTTGTCAGTTATTTACAAAGTTATCATTTCTCTCACGACACCCTCTAAATTTTTAGTTAATTGTCTAAAAAATAGTAACAGACCATTGTAAACCCTTATAATATTCACAGTAAACCTTGCCTGAAAGAGGATTTATTTCCCATTTAAATTACATAGGAATTTGCCACTTTTTACAAATAATCTTTTTTCTCTCAATCTTGTTTTCTCGCAGCCATGACAATCACATATTCTTGTACAGAATTGAACGCTCTACAAAGAAGGGCTCTTACAATTTTTCGATAAACCAACTCATTCAAAAGTTATTCACGGTTAAATTTAACCACTCGGTATATTCCTAAATTTTTCAACTTTTGGCAAAATTATGATTATTTTTGGAAAATTTAACCTATTTTTTGAAAAATAAGCAATTTTCATGATACCATGATAAACAACTTTGAATCATGTAAAACAATTTTGAATGCATGACAGGTAGTTAATTCCAATACTTATTATTTTTGAGCTTGTATTCTTTTGCAGTACTTAATTAAATAATTTTAAGTAAGTTCGGTAAATTTCTGTTATTTTCCTAACATTTTTTTTCTGTTAAGTTGACGATTTGAATTTATTTTTACAAACATTCTTGCCAACATAAAAAAAATCAAAATCCAACTAAAGAATGTTTATTAAAATAAATCAGCTATACTTATATATAAATGGTTTAAATTTCATTAGACTTGAAGATTTCTTAACTCCTAACCTCAACACCATCAAAATTGTATATTTTTACAGTAATAGATTAAATTATTCAAAAATAATCATAATTGTGTCAAAAAAAGTTGAAAAATTTAGCAATTTACCGAGAGGTTAACTTTAACCGTGAATAACTTTTGAAGGGGTAGGTTTATCGAAAAATTTTGAGAGACCTTTTTTGTAGAGCGTTCAATTCTGTACAAGAATATTGTCATGGCTGCGAGAGAACAAGATTGAGAGAGAAAAAAATTATTTGTAAAAAGTTGCAAATTCCTATGTAATTTAAATGGGAAATAAATCTTCTTTGGGGCACTGAAATGAGGCGACGCAAACGCGGACGAAAGGGGGGGGGGTCTAAGCTGCAACAAGTTTAATTTTTTTTATTCCTCAGATATAATATGTTTGAAGGTTTAACCTACTAAAAATGTCTTAAGAACTTTTTTTTGTTTTTATTTGTTTATTTTCTTTTTGTTTTTTAAGCAGCTAAGCAACAATAAGCTAGAGATTTTTTTGCTCCTCAGATATAATAAGTTTGTAAGCATAACTTATTAAAAAAGTCATCATCGGAACTGTTTCTTTATTTTTTTTTTCTTCAGAGTATAAATAATATAACTTAAACATATATTAGGTATTAGCTAACTAATCTAATGATCGTAATATAACAGCTCTAATTTCAGGTTTTCGTTCGGTTAGTAAGACGGAATTTGTCACATCAAGCTCTACGACGCTCGATGCGACGACATATGTAAATAAGAAACAAACAAGTAAAAAATAGTTACAAAATGTAATTGTATAAGAATTATTCCTTGTAGGTTAAGTTTATTCGTCTGTCTTTAAGAATGGCAAATTTATCAATTATGTCATCATAAAACTTCCCTTCGTTCTCACTAAGGGTAACCAACAGCTCCTTTTCAATTGAAAATAAAGACAAAGCAGAAAGTCTATCTTGTAACATTGTATTCCTTAAGTAAGATTTTATCCGTTTTAGACAAGAAAATCCCGCTCGACTTGAACACTTGTAATCGGGATTGTTAATTTGTCTTTTTATCATTTGTTATAACACTTATCTGGGGAGTAGGTCTGTTTTCCTGTAAGACCTCTCGCTTTTCATCCTCCTGTTTTCTGGAAAACGGGGTTTCTAGAAGGGACATCACAATGTCATGTACGTGATTCATTTTAAAGTCTGATTATTACAAAATAAATCACTAAACTCTGAATTACGGCTAGATCACACTACTTGCTACTCACAAAAGCATAAAACAAACCGACCGAACAGACGTGACGTTTAGTAATTCCCCGAAATATCTAAAGTTAATTATTTTGACCAGTATTGCGTGGATGCCAAGAGTTCATATTATTCAAATTTATTCTATACTCTCTTCGATATACGATATTATTTCCACAATTATTGATGGGGTATTTCGTGAAGATCAATTAATAGATTAATTTTAATTACAAAGAGCATTATAATATCGCATTATCCAGCCATATCAAGCACGAACTATTTTTGAACTTAACAATCAAGTTTGTAAGCGTTGCACTTAAGCGATTTGGCTGTCGCCTCTGCAGCAGCTAATTTCACGCTTTCCCTCCGCTTCCCCGACCCACTGATTTCAATGTGTGACGTTTTAGTTCACTGATAAAAAAAGGTCGGCAGAGGCGGCAAAAATTACGCCTCAGGAACGCAGAACGAAAAGATGCATTGTAGTCCAGTTAAAACAGAAATGATATGGCGCGATCGATTGGTTTAGACCGGTCGAAAAGTAAAAAGCTGGGTATATTTTAATAAAATTATTCGATATTAATATTGCTATAATATAAATATACGATTAGCTGGAAATAAATTTGTGTACTACTAAAAGATAGAATTTCGAGGTGAGGCGGCGCCTCAGTTGCCTCACCTGACGGGCCGCCGCTGGTTTATTGTGAATATTAAGGGTTTACAAAGGTCTGTTATTTTTTTTTAGACAATAAACTAAAAATTTAGAGGGCGTCATGAGAGAAATGATCAACTTTGAAATATAACGGACATCTTATTCATATAACTTGCCTAATCGTCTTGTTAAGGTTGGACCGCCCTGTATATTTATTTTTCAACCCCAAACAGTGCTACAAATAATCTAGTTCAAAATAATTCGACTGATAAAAGAATATATTACAGAATAATCAGTTATTTTGATTTCAGTAATTTTATATTTATTTTATTTCAACAAAAAAAAATCTTGGGTGGATTAAAAATTAATTTATTAATTTAATTATATACAGTTGGCGATCGGTAGAAATATAGCTTTAATATGGCTTTCACTGGAGCTTTTGACAGCTGATCATGTCTTATTTTAAAATACTAAAATTACAATATAAAAAATATAAAATTCCGAATCCCAAATCAGATCAGCTATTAAGAACTTCAGCGTTAGGCATGGTAAAGCTTGAACTAAAATGTTATTTATATACTCCTACCGTGACGTCGTTTTTTATTTAGTCACACAATATACTATATGCGTTTATTTTAATAGGAAGTTGTTTTGTTTTTATAAATATTTTTGATCTACCCGACAAACGACCACGTTCAGTTTTATGAATTTTAAAATATTTTTATTACCGTTTAAAAACAAATAACAATTTTAACATATTTTTCCTTATGCATTATTTTACACAGAATTTCGAGATAAGTTATTACCATTAAGTAATGTTTTTTTTATATGCATTATAGTGTAATAATAAAAGGTGTGATAATGAAATTATACAGTAAAGATATCAACGTGTCTTTTTCTTACTAATTTTACCACAATATAGTTGTTTGTTTATAAGCTATTTCCTCCTAATTTTTTTTCTTGCTTTTTCGCAGTTTTTAGCAAAACTTATCCATTGTCCTTTCAAAGACTACTGTGACGCCATTTTTTATATACGTACTAGCGTGTACCAGCGACTTCGTTCGCGTCGAATTAATCATTTGTAAAGGTGATGGTAAACCAAAGCAAGAATTTCCATTAACAGACAAACTGGATAAAATTTTCTCACATTTATGTCAGCATGAGAAAAAACAATATGGCGATATTGTTATATAACTTGGTAATATTTGAGGGGTAGTTTCATCTCGTTGGAATTTGACTTTCGAAAAATCAGTTTGCCAAAAATAAGCTTTTTACGTGAAGCAGTTTAAGCAGAATCGTGGTTAAGAAATTACCCAACTTTTTGGAACACCCTGTATGATTTTTTAAAAAATTTCAAAATACATATATAAAAAACCAAATAAATTATGCTTGTCCAAGCGTTTTCTCGAAAGACTAACCGTTTTTTAAAGAACAAATATTGTAATATTTGAGGGGCGTTCTCACCCTCTTGGAATTGGAGATTCAAGAAACCCCTCCTTTCAAACCTCTACACCCCACAGTCAATCCGTTTGCCAAAAATCAGCTTTAAACGTCAAGCAGTTTAAGCACAATCGTGATTACTCAATGGTCATATTTTATGAAACACCCTGTGTAAATTTATAAAGAAATCCTGAAGTATGTAAAAAAACAAAACAAAATATACGTGTTTAAGCGTTTTGTCGGAAAATTGACCGTTTTTTAAATAAAAAATATTGTAATATTTGAGGGGTGGTTTCACCCATAAAATAATTAACTAGAAAGAAGTGTCAACTCTGTGTTAAATCGTGGAAACACGATACGCCACCGAAAGCCTTCGTTGTCGTCTGGAGAACTAATTTTCCAATTGACAGGTTGACATGATGGCTTCATTTTTATTTCCGTTTCCGGTTATTCAATGGCGGGCCCTCTTTCAGTTTAAATGTATTTTGTACTCTTTCTTATCATAAATAAAACAAAACAAAATTTTATTCAAACATATTTATTTGAAATATGAGACAACGGGACTAAATAAATATAAAAAATAAAGAATTGAATGATTTCTACAGCAATTACTTAATTATATGCAATTTTAACGTAAATTAGTAAGGTATAAGCATGACTTACAGTAATTTGTAACGTTAAGAGCCTTATACAAAAATCTGAAAACAGAAAAACAAATTTTTTTATACTAAAATTAACAATGTAAAAATATCAAGGTATAAAATATAAATATACTGTTTAAAAAAAGCGTCCATTATTCCCAAAGAGACCTGGTTTGTAAATCAAAAAGAAGCAAAAAGAGACTTTTAGTCGGATAACAATCAGATTGTATCAGTCAGAATTACTGCATTATTGACAATAAATCGCACATACTGGAGATAACTAATGTTGGCTATAGTTAAAAATGATCTTACTTTGCTGTAAATTGTTTCCATTTTCAAAAAAATCGCCGATCATAAACATAACAAAATTTTCTTGCATCTAAAAAATACAGAAATAGTGTTTATTTACTACCTATTTTTAATATACATGGGACATACCTAGTACTGCAGAAACGTCTTTTCTCCAGGATTGTTCATGTAATAATATATTTATATGCTTTACTACCTTTATATTTATAAATTTCTGCCGAAATATCAAATTGAATTTACAAAACAAAACTAACCGGAGAGGATTAAAATGGCGTCGAAATTTGTTCTAGAACAAATCTGAAGTTGTCTCTGAAATCTGTCAATTCTAAACTGTGAAGTTAGACAATAGTTAGACAGAAACATTGCTGTCCTTGTCTAGGCGGCCATACTTGTCGTCAGGAGATGACAGGATTGACACTAATGACTGTTTCCAATTTTCCTATTTCACTGTCACCCCCCTGGTTTCACCCTCTTGGAACTGGAATTTCGAAAAATCCCTTCTTATCGAACCTCTACCCCTAGAATCAACCTGTATGCCAAAATTGAGCTTCTTACGTTGAGTGGTTTGAGCAGGATCGTGATTAATCAGTATGTCAGTCACTTAAAGATTTTATATATTAGTATAGATTTCCTCCTAATTTTTTTCTTATTTTTTTCGCAGTTTTTAGCAAAACTTATCCATTGTCCTTTCAAAGACTACTGTGACGCCATTTTTTATCGCATTATACAAGGTGTTTCTTAATGACATGCTAATATTGAAGGGATTGTATCCAGTGTTGTTACAATAGGTACAATTGTACTATTTTGGGTACATTTGATAGTCAAGGAGTACATAGGTACAATTGCAAGAAAAAATGTACAATTCTTACTTCTCAAACACAAACTAACCCAAACTTAAACCCACGTACATATTTTTAGACGAACGGTGATACGCGATGCGTGTATTTGAAATGCAGGTTGCTAGGAGCAGAGGCACAGAATTATACATCACTTGAAATGCTGTTCAAGCCGCACGGATGTCAAACGTAAGTTTGATATCCGTGCGGTGACTAGGAGGGGGGCTAATCATAAAATAATTAACTAGAAAGAAGTGTCAACTCTGTGTTAAATCGTGGAAACACGATACGCCACCGAAAGCCTTCGTTGTCGTCTGGAGAACTAATTTTCCAATTGACAGGTTGACATGATAAGGACATGATGGCTTAATTTTTATTTCCGTTTCCGGTTATTCAATGGCGGGCCCTCTTTCAGTTCAAATGTATTTTGTATTTTTTCTTTTCATAAATAAAACCAAAAAATAATTTATTCACATATATTTATTTGAAATATACAATGGAACAACGTGACTAAATAAATATAAAAATATAGAGGATTGTATTGTTTCAATGCCAATTAGTTAATTATATGCATTTTTAACATAAATTAGTTAAGGTATAAGCATGACTTACAGTAATTTGTAAATAAACACACGTATTCGCAGACTTCAAGGACAGAAAACGGACACAGGAACATGAAAACGGGAGCCTTATACAAAAACCTGAAAACAGAAAAACAATTTTTTTATACTAAAATTAACAATGTAAAAATATTGTTACGGATTCCGTGGGTCCACTATTTAAACTCACGATAAAATACTTAACGAATTTATTTTCTCACTTTATACACAATTACTAACTTATAACACACAACAAACTAACTATTTATAAGATTCCTTCACCAAATTGTCCGATTTTCAATTTCCACGCGGTATATTCAAATTTCAAAAACTGTCTCAGTTGTCGATGGCTCCGGCTTATATACTCTATTGACTGCTTCTCGAAATTTCCCCAATTCTCGGAAAGCGTACTTCTTCATACCAGACAATTCTATTGTCTGATTCCTACTTCTCGACTTGACTAAAAAGATGGCGCCTGAAAAAGTCTTTTAATTTCTGGCGGATACGTTGCGGTTGTGCAGGCAACCAGTAATACATTTTTAATTTCTGGCGGATGCGCCATTTTTTCTTGACATTGCCCCTTCTCAAATTTGATCGTCCCGATCAAGGTTTCCTGTCTGGTATCTCTTCAATCGATCCAGATGAACTACTTTCATCTTACTTCTAGGGCTGCGTTGAATCCGGTACACAACATCATTTATCCTCTTGATGACTGTATAAGGACCTTCCCATACTGGAGTTAACTTTGGGGACCTCCCTTTCTTGCGCTGTGGGTTATAAAACCATACCAGATCGTCCTGTTGAAATCCCGTAGAATTAGCTCTGAGGTCGTAACGAGCTTTCATCCGGTCACTGGCTAGCGTAATCTTACTTCTCACGGCCTTATGAATTCCCAATAACCTTTCCTTCAGTTCATCCGCGTAGTCCTCTACGTTCGTGGTGCTGTCGTCTGGTGATCCGAACACCAAGTCACAAGGCAACCGTAATTCTCGACCAAATAAAATCTTCGATGGTGAAAGTCCGGTGGTGTTGTGAACTGCACTTCTATATGCCATTAGGAATAGTGGTATATGCTGATCCCAATCTCTTTGATGTTCATCCACCATTTTCGAGAGATGTTCTTCAATGGTCTTATTGAATCTCTCGACCATCCCATCAGACTGCGGATGTAAAGCTGTTGTCCTAGTCTTGTGAATACCAAGCAGATCACACATCTTCTGGAACAGTCTTGACTCGAAGTTTCTTCCTTGGTCAGTGTGAAGCTCTAAAGGAATTCCAAATCTACTGAAGACATTATTGACCAATACTTCAGCTACAGTCGATGCTTCTTGGTTTGGAATGGCAAAAACTTCTGGCCATTTACTGAAATAATCCATCGCTACTAAAACGTACTTGTTGCCCTTGTGCGTTTCAGGGGAATGGAGCCTGCAATGTCAACAGCGATTCTTTCGAATGGCAGTCAACGTTATATTGTTTCATTTTCCCCTAGAGCGAGTGCTTGGTCCTTGGCTGGCTGCACAAGTTTTACATTGTCGACACCATTTCTTGACATCTTCGCAATAATCCACCCAGTAAAAACGATCTCTCAGCTTGCTCAAGGTCTTGTTTACTCCAAGATGGGCTCCAGTTTTACCACCGTGAATTTCTTCCAATACCTGGGTAACTTTCTTCCTTGGTACCAGTAACTGAGTTGTTACTGTCCTGCCATCCGCACTTTCCCACGTGCGCTTTAACAATCCATTCTCAATAACCAGTGAATTTCACTGAGCCCAGAGAGCTTTGAAAACAGAGCCTCTGTTTGCAATATCCTGCCACGGTGGTCTCTCGCCGTTACCTTCCTTGAGCCGTAGTATTGGTCCGATGTCTGGATCTTCCATTTGATCTTTCCTCAATTGTGTCGTCGTCCACTGTTCATCGGTTCCAAGTTTAAAACTCCTTATCATGACAGTGCCTTCACGTTGTTCCGTTTTACAGCAGTGCTTACAAT
This sequence comes from Sitophilus oryzae, assembly GCF_002938485.1. NCBI lineage: Eukaryota > Metazoa > Arthropoda > Insecta > Coleoptera > Curculionidae > Sitophilus > Sitophilus oryzae. The sequence continues at coordinate 1,579,316 of NW_022146782.1, forward strand.
CGGTTTGACAGGGTCTTCTGGATAAACCGTCTGCGTTACCATGCATTTTTCCAGCACGATGTTGGATGGTAAAGTGATACTGTTGGAGCTTCTCGAGCCATCGTGCTATTTGACCTTCAGGTTGTTTCATCTCCATAAGCCACTTGAGAGCCGCATGATCTGTCCTAATTAAAAATTCTTGGCCGTACAGATATTTATGAAAATGATCAACTGCCTTCACAATTGCTAGCAGCTCCTTCCGGGTAACGCAGTAATTCCTTTCTGGTTTGGATAGAACTCGACTGTAATATTCTATCACTCGTTCTTCGCCATCTTGCACTTGTGATAGCACTGCACCGATGCCGATGTTGCTGGCGTCGGTATCAGGATATACCTCCCCTTGTTGTTGTGGGTAGGCTAAAATAGGACTTGAACATAAAGCCGCCTTAAGTCTTCCAAAGGCTACATCACAATCGGTGTTCCATTCGTAGCCGACTTCATCACCTGTAAGCCTATGTAAGGGTGCAGCTATATTGGCAAATCCCTTGACAAATCTTCTGTAATAAGTGCATAAACCCAGGAAACTTCTAAGTTCATGTTTGTCGCGAGGTTTAGGCCAATCCTTAATTGCAGCGATTTTCTTCTGGTCGGTGTAGATTCCGTCTGCGGAGACTACATGGCCCAAAAATTCCACTTGTCGCTGGAATAAGCTACACTTCTTCGGGTTCAAGTACAGGTGAGCATTCCGTATGCGGCCGAAGACTTCTTCTAAATTTCGCAAATGCTCCTCAAAAGTTCTTCCCATAACCAATACATCGTCGAGGTAAACCAAGCACGTTTTCCAAGTTAATCCTCTTAACACCACCTCCATGAGACGTTCGAAAGTGGCTGGAGCATTGCATAATCCAAACGGCATGACCTTGAATTGGTATAGTCCGTTTCCTGTAGAAAAAGCCGTCTTTTCTTTATCGTCCTCGTCCAGACCAACTTGCCAGTATCCACTCTTTAAGTCGAGAGTGGAGAACCAGCACGAACCTGCGAGAGTTGTTAATGTGTCATCTATACGTGGCAGTGGGTAGCTATCTTTCTTAGTGACGTCATTGAGCTTCCTATAATCCACGCAGAATCGTGTGCTACCATCTTTCTTCGTCACCAAAACAACAGGAGATGACCATGGACTCGATGATTCTTCGATAACTCCATCTTCTAGCATCTTATCTACCATTGTCTCCATTTCTTGTTGTTTGGAAAGGGGCACCCTTCTAGGACGTTGTCGAATCGGCTGAGCATGACCAGTATTAATCAGGGTGCTTCACAAAATCCGTTCTTCCACTGTTGTTCTTCTCAAAATACTGCCATGCTTTAGCAGGAACTGCTTGGCCTTCTGTTTCTCCTCAGGTGTTAGGTGATCCCATGGCTGTTCTAGATGTTTTAGTGTTTCTTGGGATGCCTTTTGTGTAACAGCTGACGACACTTCATCACATCGGGTGACACTTCTTACAGGTTCGCAGATGGCTATCTTGTCACCTTTTTGGATCTTGACACAATTCAGAGAAAACATTCGCAATTCTGATCGGTATATTCTTGTCGGTGTTAACCAATGATTTTCCTACTAAAGTACCTATCCTGTTTGTTGTCGCTACTTTGTACCAGTCCAACACAGCACCCAGCGATTTTCTCCACTTTACCGAATACGATCTTCTCGGTATTACCAGGTATCACCACAGTTTCCGCTGATCTTACATCCATTCTTCCTGGTCCCTCGTCTGGAGATAACATAAACTCTTCATTTCCGATATTCAGGAAATTTCTCTGGTGATCGAACGAAAATCCATGTTGACGAATCACATCCATGCCCAAGATAAAGTCATCTTCAATATCAGCCACTAAGACGCTATGCTTAAACTTCAAATTTCCTAACTTCAGTTCGACGATAGCCTCTCCCCATTACAACGGCCATTTCCCCGTAACTGTACGTAAACATACTCTTCTTCTCAGAGGCATCAGCTTCAATCCTTGCACTGAGTTAGCCCGCACCAACGATACCATAGCGCCAGTGTCCACTGTCATTCGGATTCTCCTACCATTGACCTTCCGTCGATCACTAAACTGTCAGCGGTTCTTCCCAGACTCCTAATGGAAAAAATCCTGGGGGCTCTGTTCTCCCAGTCAATACTCGCCCTTAGTATTGACTGATTTTAGTTTTCCTGGTGCCTACGTTCTCTGGATGGTGAACGGGATCGCATTTGAACGCGGCAATCCCGTTTAATGTGGCCATTCCTGCCACATCTAAAGCACCTTATGTCCTGGAATCTTCTCTGGTTCTCTGTCTGGGTGTTGTTGACTCCCTTGTTTATTAGTAGCTCACATAGTTTGTCGACTTTCTTACACATCTCCTCCTCTGTGAGTGCTTTCGGGCTGTTCCTCGACCGTTACCGATCTTATCTTCGGTCTAGGGATGGCGCTAAAAGCAGCTTCGATTTCCAGCGCCCTGACCAGTGCTTCGCTGCTGGTAGAAAATCGGGATATTTGCAGCGCCCTCTGTAATTCGTTGTCCCTCAGTCCGCTGATAAAGCACTGAGCAGCGAGTTCCTCCCTAAATCCTTCCGGTGCTTCTGGGTATGCTAGGTGTACCAGCCGACGTAAGTCTGCTTCAAATTCCTGCAGACTCTCTCCGGACTTCTGCAGGCGCGTCTTGATCTGGGCCTGGTAAAGTTGACGTCGATGTTGGTCGCCATATCTTCTGTCCAATGCAGCAACCAAAGCCTCATACTCCTGCTGTTGGGCTGCAGGAATAGTTGTAGCAGTTCCAGGGCAGGGCCACGCAGCGCGATGACAAGTGCCGCTGCTTTATCCTGGTCGGTCCATCCGTTGGCAGCGGCGGCTGCTTCAAACTGGCGGTGGTACATCGTCCAGGTGGTTTGTCCATCGTAGGTGGGGGCCTTGAGGTTCGCAGTCCCAGGAACGCCAGGTGTCCTTGCATGTGCCTTGGTCTTCTGTATGTCCATCTCTAATTTTTCCATTTTCTGCTGAAGGCGTTCCTCCAGATCTTCTACGGCTTCTTGGAAGTGATTCTGCTGTTCCTGGCAACGTACTTCCAACATTGCTTGTTGCTTTTTTTCCATGTCCCCGAAGCTTTTCCGAAGTCGAATTTCCTGATTTTCCAATATTTTCTGAAGCCGGTCTTGTTCTTCTTGTTTGTCGTGCTGTCGTTGAAATTTGAAATCTTCGAAAATTTTCTCAAGCCGGTCCTGTTCTTCTTGTTTATCATGCTGTCGTTGAGCTTTCAAATCTTCGAGAATTTTCTCAAGCCGGTCCTGTTCTTCTTGTTTGTCTTGTTGTCGTTGAATTTTTAAATCTTCGAAAATTTTGTCTTGATTTTCTAGAATTTTCAGTAGGCGATCCTGTTCTTCTGATTTTTCTCTTCTCATATTCTCCATAAAACCTTCTAATAACTTGCTTACTTCCTCCATTTTCTTCGCTTGCTCCCTTGTACCAACCATAAAAATACTCTAATCCGGTCTAAAAATCTTCCAATCCACTTAATTTCTTCTTAAAATCCTCTTGAATCCCACTTCTGACACCAATTGTTACGGATTCCGTGGGTCCACTATTTAAACTCACGATAAAATACTTAACGAATTTATTTTCTCACTTTATACACAATTACTAACTTATAACACACAACAAACTAACTATTTATAAGATTCCTTCACCAAATTGTCCGATTTTCAATTTCCACGCGGTATATTCAAATTTCAAAAACTGTCTCAGTTGTCGATGGCTCCGGCTTATACTCTATTGACTGCTTCTCGAAATTTCCCCAATTCTCGGAAAGCGTACTTCTTCATACCAGACAATTCTATTGTCTGATTCCCTTACTTCTCGACTTGACTAAAAGATGGCGCCTGAAAAAGTCTTTTAATTTCTGGCGGATACGTTGCGGTTGTGCAGGCAACCAGTAATACATTTTTAATTTCTGGCGGATGCGCCATTTTTCTTGACAATATCAATAGGTATAAAATATAAATATGCTGTTTAAAAAAAGCGTCCATTATTCCCAAAGAGACCTGGCTTATAAATCAAAAAGAAGCAAAAAGAGACTTTTAGTCGGATAACATAATCAGATTATCAGTCCGATTTATTGCATTATTGACAATAAATCGCACATACTGGAGATAACTATATGTTGGCTATAGTTAAAAATGATCTTACCTTGCTGTAAATTGTTTCCATTTTTCAAAAAAAAATCGCCGATCAAAGAGATTATAACACCATTTTCTTGCATCTAAAAATGAAAAACAGTGTTTATTTACTACCTATTATTCATATACATGGGACATACCTACTACTGCAGAAACGTTATTTTCTCCAGGATTCTTCATGTAATATATATGTTATATACTTTATTACTTTTATATTTATAAATTTTAGCGGAAATATTAAATTGAACTTCCAAAACGAAACTAAACGGAATTAATTAAAATGGCGTCGAATATTTGTTCTAGAACAAATCTGAAGTTGTCTCTGAAACTGAAATCTGTCAATTCTAAACTGTGAAGTTAGACAATAGTTAAATAAAAACAATGCTGTCCTTGTCTAGGCGGCCATACTTGTCGTGAGGAGAATGACAGGAATGACACTAATGACTGTTTCCAATTTTCCTATTTCACTGTCACCCCCCTGGGGCTAATCACTCCGACCTTAGAGATCTATTGTGTCCCGATGTCAAACGTGACGTCACGCAATTAGTTCCCATTTAACCAATGCTATTCAACGCTCTTTGTAGCTTCTGTATTGCTGTCCTCCATTTGCGAGCCAGAGTTCCGATTTAAAGTTCCAGAGCTTTACGCCCTGGGCTGCGCAGAACGGTTCTGAGAGGGGCTGTGCGAGATAGCCTGGTGCCTCCATATGGCGCGGAACCAGTTCTGAACTTTATGACTCAATTGAATGGAGGGAGAGTATCGCGTTCTTAAACAGTTCAGAGCTGCTCAACTGCGTGAAAGGAGGTTAGCATATGGTGTATAATTCTGTGCATCCACATTATCCTTAAAAAAGTGGATCGGCGGCGGCGGCCAGCAACGTATCGACGAATCGATTTCCAGCAATTCTTATTGGCTGAAAAATTCATCTGTCAGAAATTTTATCTGTCAAATTCACCTGGCAAAAATTTCAGCCAATAGAATTGCAGGAATCGATTCAAGGTCGTTAAGCCAATACGCTGCTCCGCTGTTTTTAGGGATAGTGGATGCAACTTCACGTACCAAAACTTGGTATTAAAGGTACCTGCAGTACTTCTGCTGGATGCTGTGTTACATGAAAGGAATGCGGACGAAAAACATTTAAATAAACAGCAATATATTTTATACGTCGATTTGACGAGTGCGTCACCGCAAATCGCTCGCGCCCACTCACTTTATTGGCTACTTGCAAATTTGTTGAATTTTTTATTGATGGGACGCGTCGTCTATTTTTTTACGAAAACATCGAGAGAATATCGTTTCCTCTCTCACGGATACCCTGTAGCTACAGAACGGACAGAAGTACTGTAATAGAGAGATCACATGATCCCACATTTTTTGCACCAAAAATGTACAATCCCCACCTAAAAAGTACAATTTCGACACCATTTATAGTACAAAATTTCTGCCCTTAATAACAACGCTGCTGATTGTATCTCAACAGTTAACATGTTTAAGACATACATTCATATGAGTTTTTTTCTTTGGATTCTTGGTCTTATGGGCCAAAGAATCACCCCTTAAAAATAAGCATGTCGTTAAAGTAACATCCTGTATAGTGTCCATCGAGGGGATACATGACAGTGACAATTAAGAAATTGACATTTTAATGCAAACGTATATTGTATTTTCTATGATTTTTTTGGCTGTTCGTCGAAATCTTCCTTGGCTCATTGGACAAACATACTGCATGTGATTTGACGTACAGTACGTCTGCTGGATCTCTGTGTCTATGAAGAGGAATGCGGACAAAAAACATTTAAATAAACAACAACATATTTTATACGTCGACTTGACGAGTACCGCAAATCGCTCCTGCCCACTCGGCGTAACGACCTTGAATCGATTTCCATGGCAATTCTATTGGCTGAAAAATTCATCTGTCAGAAATTTTATCTGTCAAATGAATTCACATGGCAAAATTTCAGCCAATAGTGAATTGCAGGTCGATTCAAAAATTCATACCTACATCGAAACTACGCCGTTCCGCTGATTTTACAGGATAGTGTGGATGCAGTACCTAAAATGATAAAAAGGTACAATACTTCTGCTGGATCTGTGTCACCCTTTAAGAAAGGAATGCGTTAAGAAAAACCTGTAAAATAAACAGCAATATATTTTATACGTGACATTTGACAAGTGCGTCACCGCAAATCGCTCCGCCCACTCATTTTATTGGCTATGATTTTGTTGAATTTTATTGATGGGACGCGTCGTCTATTTTTTACGAAAAACATCGAGAGAATATCGTTTCCCCTCTCACGGATACCCGTAGCTACAGAACGGACAGAAGTACTGTAAATAGAGATCACATGACCCCACATTTTTGCACCAAAATGTACAATCACCAAAAAGTACAATTTCGACACCATTTATAGTACAAAAATTTTTGCCCTTGTAACAACGCTGATTGTATCTCAACAGTTAACATGTTTAAGACATACATTCATATGAAGTTTTTTTCTTTGATTCTTGGTCTTAAGGGCCAAGAATCACCCCCTTAAAAATAAGCATGTCGTTAAGTAACATCCTGTATAGTGTCCATCGAGGGGATACATGACAGTGACAATTGTGTCTGACATTTTAATGCAAACGTATATTGTATTTTCTATGATTTTTTGGCTGTTCGTCGAAATCTTCCTTGGCTCATTGGACAAACATACCTACGTGATTTGACGTACAGTACGTCTGCTGGATCTGTGTCTATGAAAGGAATGCGGACAAAAAACATTTAAATAAACAACAACATATTTTATACGTCGACTTGACGAGTACGTCACCGCAAATCGCTCCGCCCACTCATTTTATTGGCTACTTGCAAATTTGTCGAATTTTTATGGATGGGACGCGTCGTCTAATTTTTTACGAAAGACATCGAGAGAATATCGTTTCCCCTCTCAGGAATACCCCGTAGCTACAGAACGAACAGACGTACTGTAAATAAGTTTTTCCATTGCTATAAGCTTTTTAAAGATACTTTTCTTTAATTTAATAATAGTCTAGTTTTATTTTCGTAAATAAGGTATTATTGTAGTATTTGAAAGAAGGCGTCCATTCTTCTCAAAGAGACGTGGTTCAAATTAAAAAAAAGTAGAAAAAAGACTCAAAGTCTCGGTCTCAACCTTTATATAGTGTTAAACTGTTACACGTGTTTCGCTCATATACGAGCATCATCAGAGCTAACAAGAAAGAAACTAAATAAATAACAAATAATTAAAATGTCGTCATAACTTACAAATACAATTAAAATTAATCCAAATACACGTTCACATTTTACATATTAAAACAACCCTGAGACGAGGCTGAAATGGCCGGAAAATATTTGCCGTCATTTTTCATTTTTACATAAAAAATGTCGTAAATGTATATTTTTTTATTCAGTTGTTTTATACAGGTACGGACGAAAAGTTATTACTCTTCAAACCAGTTAAAAATAGGCAGGTGGCGCCCTCTACAAGTAGGAGTCATATTGACATAAAAATAAAATTTCTCATGTCAAAAAACTCCCAGGTACCAATTTTCATGCAAATATTGACGTTACTTCAGATATTATTTGGAAAAAATCGAAATAAAAATTAAACTTCTGCACCCTGTATCTCCGAAACTATACCATGATGGTGTTGCATCGTCGAGCGGGACATAGGAAATCCCATGTAAATTTTAATCGGGTCAATTATTGGCTTCCCTAATTATTTTAGAGAATAATTCTATTTAGGTTTATTGAAGAGCACTAAAACCCACATTCAAAAGAATAACTTTAGATATTTTTGATTAGCCCGTTTACGAGTTACCACCGATTTCTTTCTTATGGCCCTGTATTTACTTATGAGCACCAGACAAGGTAAAAGATAACTGTCAAATGAAGTTGTCATTTCAGAAATTTATCTATTTAGTGCTTTATTATTATTATTAAAAATTCATACCTACATCGAAAATATTAGCCATGAATTACACTACCGAAGAAAAAGTACTGATGATTAAATCGTAATGGTCTTAAGGGCCAAGAATCACCCTTTTAAAAATAAGCATGTCGTTAAGTAACATCCTGTATAGTGTCCAACGAGGGGATACATGACAGTGACAATTGTGTCTGACATTTTAATGCAAACGTATATTGTATTTTCTATGATTTTGTTGAATTTTTATTGATGGGACGCGTCGTCTATTTTTTTACGAAAAACATCGAGAGAATATCGTTTCCCCTCTCACGGATACCCCGTAGCTACAGAACGGACAGAAGTACTGTAAATAGAGAGATCACATGACCCCACATTTTTGCACCAAAAATGTACAATCCCACTTAAAAAAGTACAATTTCGACACCATTTATAGTACAATAATTTTTGCCCTTGTAACAACGCTGATTGTATCTCAACAGTTAACATGTTTAAGACATACATTCATATGAAGTTTTTTTCTTTGATTCTTGGTCTTAAGGGCCAAGAATCACCCCCTTAAAAATAAGCATGTCGTTAAGTAACATCCTGTATAGTGTCCATCGAGGGGATACATGACAGTGACAATTGTGTCTGACATTTTAATGCAAACGTATATTGTATTTCTATGATTTTTGGCTGTTCGTCGAAATCTTCCTTGGCTCATTGGACAAACATACCTACGTGATTTGACGTACAGTACGTCTGCTGGATCTGTGTCTATGAAAGGAATGCGGACAAAAAACATTTAAATAAACAACAACATATTTTATACGTCGACTTGACGAGTACGTCACCGCAAATCGCTCCGCCCACTCATTTTATTGGCTACTTGCAAATTTGTCGAATTTTTATGGATGGGACGCGTCGTCTAATTTTTTACGAAAGACATCGAGAGAATATCGTTTCCCCTCTCAGGAATACCCCGTAGCTACAGAACGAACAGACGTACTGTAAATAAGTTTTCCATTGCTATAAGCTTTTTTAAAGATACTTTTCTTTAATTTAATAATAGTCTAGTTTTATTTTCGTAAATAAGGTATTATTGTAGTATTTGAAAGAAGGCGTCCATTCTTCTCAAAGAGACGTGGTTCAAATTAAAAAAAAGTAGAAAAAAGACTCAAAGTCTCGGTCTCAACCTTTATATAGTGTTAAACTGTTACACGTGTTTCGCTCATATACGAGCATCATCAGAGCTAACAAGAAAGAACCTAAATAAATAACAAATAATAAAAATGTCGCCATAACTTACAAATACAATTAAAATTAATCCAAATACACGTTCACATTTTACATATTATAACAACACTGAGACGAGGCTGAAATGGCCGGAAAATATTTGCCGGTCATTTATCATTTTTACATAAAAAACGTCGTAAATGTATTTTTTTTATTCAGTTGTTTTGTACAGGTACGGACGAAAAGTTATTACTCTTCAAACCAGTTAAAAATAGGTAGGTGGCGCCCTCTACAAGTAGGAGTCATATTGACATCAAAATAAAATTTCTCATGTCAAAAAACTCCCAGGTACCAATTTTCATGCAAATATTGACGTTACTTCAGATATTTGGAAAAAATCGAAATAAAAATGAAACTTCTGCGCCCTGTATCTCCGAAACTATAACGGGTGTTGCATCGTCGAGCCCCATGTAATTTTTAATGGGGTCAATTATTGGCTTCCCTAATTATTTTAGAGAATAATTCTATTTAGGTTTATTGAAGAGCACTAAAACCCACATTCAAAAGAATAACTTTAGATATTTTTGATTAGCCCGTTTACGAGTTACCACCGATTTCTTTCTTATGGCCCTGTGTTTACTTCTTATGGCCCTGTATTTACTTATGAGCACCAGTCAAGGTAAAAGATAACTGTCAAATGAAGTTGTCATTTCAGAAATTTATCTATTTAGTTCTTTATTATTATTATTAAAAACTCATACCTACATCGAAAATATTAGCTATGAATTACACTACCAAAGAAAAAGTATTGATGATTAAATGGTATTATCAAAGAAATAGTTATCAAAAGGTGTCGGACATGTTTGCTGCTCTGTATCCGAATAGACCGATACCTGGAAAATCTACAGTCGCAAGGAATATCCAGAGATTTGAGACCAAAGGTACCCTAATAAATAACTGCAGATGTGAAACAAGGCAGGAACAAAGAGAAGATGCAAGAAATGATACCGACTTGGTAGTTTTATTGTGCGTGGAAGAGAACGATGGAAAGATCAGCACAAGGAAACTTGAGGATGAAATAGGAATAGATCACACCACAGCGTTTCGAATTTTGAAACGACATAAATTCCTTCAAATATGAAAAGCACCAAGAGCTACGAGATGGGGACGAAATACGGCGGCAGGCGTTTTGTTTTGATATGATGGAAAGAGCAAACACGGATAGGGAATTTTTAAAATACATATGTTTCACTGACGAATGCACGTTTACCTTAAATAATGAACCCAGTGTTCAAAAGTATCGATATTGGAACAAAGAAAACCAACACAGGTTTGTCGAAACAAGGACGCAATATCCACAGAAAGTAAATGTTTGGGCGGGGATGTGACAATATTATCGGGCCAGTATTTCTTACGCGAAATTTAAATGCAGAATATTATTTGGAACTACTCGAAAATCATATTTTACCTGCTTTACATGATGCCGCTAGGGATAATCAGGAAGTTTGGTACCAAAATGGCTGCCCGGCACATAGTACCCTGGCTGTTCGGGAATATTTATATAGACCATAGTTTTAACGGAAACGTTATTGGCCTAAATCATGCAGTAAATTGGCCAGCAAGGTCTCCTGATATTTCGCCAAATGATTTCTTTCTCTGGGGCCATTTAAAAAACAGGATATACAAGGATAAAAAATACCCAAATCTAAACGAGTTAAAAAATGCTATTTCTGCCGAATTCAATAGAATTTCAGTTTACCAACTAGCGAATGTAAGAAGAGAATTTTATGATCGCCTGTGTTATTGTCTAGCAGTCGATGGAGGATTATTTGAACATCTTAAATCCTAAAGTTTTAACAATTTAATAGTACCTAAATTAATAAGTTATTGAATATTGTAATAATACTATAATTACCCTTGTAATTGATTACTTTATTTTACTTTAATTCATATTAATTTGTATTTATAAGTACATCTTTAAGATTTCCGATGAAGGAATGAGTTTTCAATAATAATAAAGCACGAAATAGGTAAATTTCTGAAATGATAACTTCATTTGACAGTTATCTTTTACCTTGACTGGTGCTCATAAATAAATACAGGGCCATAAGAAAGAAGAAATATTTAAAAAGAAATTGGCGATAACTCGTAAACGAACTAATCAAAAATATCTAAAGTTATTCTTTTGAATGTGGGTTTTAGTGCTCTTCAATAAACTTAAATAGAATTATTCTCTAAAATAATTAGGGAAGCCAATAATTGACCCCATTAAAATTTACATGGGATTTCCTATGTCCCGTCCGGCGATGCAACACCCGGTATAACCATTTTAGGACATGTATGTATATCAACTTTTTCACTTATTTTTATCTGTAGAATATACAGCACCCTGTATAACTGCAAAAACAAAACGACATCTTGAAATTCATCAAAAGCTCGTCTGAAACGACTGTATTTTTAATTATTTCATAAACTTATCCTGTAATTTTTTTGACGATATGTACTTTACAGCGATATTATCGATAAGATGCAAGTTGATGCATATAAATAACAAGTTCAAGTAGACAAAACTGATAAAACTATTATTAAAAAAAATCTAAACTCAAAAAACATCATATTGTTAACTAATTGTTCCGTCTTGAAACTTGATAACGTTCAAGGAACAGATAAGATATCAGTGAACAAGTCTTAAGTACCTTTATTAGTTCAAATAAAAATGAATAATGTTAAAAAATACTTACACTACAAGGTCCTAATTCTGTAAAAGGTTCTGAACACATCTGCAGTGGGATTCTGTAAGCTCCGTAGCAAGAAAGTTCTTGCCTAGCCTATGTTATTTGTATACGATTGATGTAGTTGTAAAAAAATTTTGGTAAAAAAACTGACAGATCCTTAATGACAAATTATATAATAAAAATAATAATGATTGTAATTATATGTTTTTTCGTCATACTATATTGTTATATTATTATAACATAAGCAAAATCAGAATGGAAAAGATGCATATAACGTCCGCCGGACGTTATCATAACGGCCGGCGGCCGTTAAGTTTCTAAGGTAATCGTAACGTCTGTCACCTGCAACAATGACTATTTATTGTCAGTTGGACTTTTCAAAAATTGGGAAAATAGACCATAGCGAGATGTCGCGAGAAATTCCGTTGGAAATACAGGAGGAAGCGGCTGCGGCTACTCAAAATTTACTTCCGACTATAACCAGAGAGAGATATCAGCAGGAATATGACAATTTTTTTGAAGTGGCGGCAGGATAGAAGTATAAACAGCGTAAATGAAGCGGTATTGCTGGCTTATGCTAAAAGAATGTCTGAAATGTATTCTCCTACATCACTGTGGACAAAGATATCCATGCTGAAGCTTGCGTTGAGAGTATATGAAAACATCGACATATCAAGGTAAAAAGCCATTATATTCTTCGATATTTAATCATACCTCATCTAAATTATATTTGTTCATAGATTTGGTAAACTGTTCATGTTTCGAGGCGCAAAAACGAAGGTTATTCACCAAAAAGCCAAAGTTCTGTCGGAGAATGACATAAATAATTTTCTACTGGATGCCGATGATTACACCTGGTTACTCGAAAAAAATTGTATTGGTGCTTGGTATTCTTGGAGCTTGTAGGCGCAGCGAGCTTTGGTCACTCACAGTTGATGATTTCGAAGATTCGGAGAAAATATTCTTGTCTCATTAAGAAATACTAAAAATAAGAAAGATAGGAAATTTCTTATTCCAAAAACGGGCCTTCCGTTTGATGCCTATGGTTTATACAAAAAATACATCAACCTGCGTCCTCGTAACTTTGGCAATCCAAAATTTTTCATTGGTTACAAGAAAGGCAAGTGTGTTAAGCAAATCGTCGGTATACATACCATCGGGAGCGTACCGCAGAAAATTGCAAAATTTTTTGAACTTGGAGAATCCAGAACGTTATACAGGGCATTCATTTCGTAGATCATCAGCAACCATGCTCGCCGAAAATGGTGGTGATTTACTATCGCTAAAGGAGCTAGGAGGATGGGAGTCTTCAACAGTGGCAGAAACTTACATAGAAAAATCAGTTTCCAAAAGAATGAAAATAACAAATCAACTTTTTCATGATAGCTCCAAAAATAATGTGTCTTTAGTGGATACAAATATTTGCCATTCTTCAGTAGCATCATCTTCTTCTATAAAATCTGTAAATCCCTGGGAAGGATTACAGATTTCTAAGAACAACAAGTGCACTTTTAATTTCCATGTTCATTATCATGAAAAATGAATTTTAGTATAAGACATTATGTATTTTTTATCCTTACTTGTGTTATTGTTCAATAAAATTTGTTATTAAATAGTAGTGTTTATTGCTCTAAAAAATCTGCAGTATGACGAAAAATCTAGAACGCAACACGGCCGATAACAAATAACGGCCTTGGCTGCTTATGATCCTCGGCTATCGCCTCGGATCACAAACTTCAGCCCGGCCGTTATTTGTTGTTTATCGGCCTTATTACGTTAATAACTATAACTATAATCTTGCACATTAAATATAACATGTTCTATTCTTTAAAATTTGATGTTCTGTTCGAATAAAATTAATTGTTATAATTGCTATAACTTTATTATTTTTCAGATAAAACAAAATTTGGTATGTTAGTATATGACATAAATTAGGACTGATTGACATGTCCAATTGTTTTCGGTCATTTCCGGTGAAACCTACAACTTTTGATTTTTAAATGGCACCCTCGGTATATTGCTACCTTATTCGATAGAAAATGACACTCTGAATAGAATGACATTTCATATGTCAACTTTTGACATTGTCGCTTAAATTCGTATTAATATGGCTGTGTAAAAACATTAATTTTTAATCAAGGAGTCTTGGAAAAAATAAGCCGAGTCTCCACCATAAAATAATTAACTAGAAAGAAGTGTCAACTCTGTGTTAAATCTTGGAAACACGATACGCCACCGAAAGCCTTCGTTGTCGTCTGGAGAACTAACTTTCCAATTGACAGGTTGACATGATAAGGTCATGATGGCTTAATTTTCATTTCCGTTTCCGGTTATTCAATGGCGGGCCCTCTTTCAGTTCAAATGTATTTTGTATTTTTTCTTTTCATAAATAAAACCAAAAAATAATTTATTCACATATATTTATTTGAAATATGGAACAACGTGACTAAATAAATATAAAAATATAGAGGATTGTATTGTTTCAATACCAATTAGTTAATTATATGCACTTTTAACGTAAATTAGTTAAGGTATAAGCATGACTTACAGTAATTTGTAAATAAACACACGCATTCGCAAACTTCAAGGACAGAAAACGGACACAGGAATATGAAAACGGGAGCCTTATACAAAAACCTGAAAACAGAAAAACAATTTTTTTATACTAAAATTAACAATGTAAAAATATCAATAGGTATAAAATATAAATATACTGTTTAAAAAAAGCGTCCATTATTCCCAAAGAACCTGGCTTATAAATCAAAAAGATGCAAAAAGAGACTTTTAGTCGGATAACATAATCAGATTATCAGTCCGATTTATTGCATTATTGACAATAAATCGCACATACTGGAGATAACTAATGTTGGCTATAGTTAAAAATGATCTTACCTTGCTGTAAATTGTTTTCATTTTCAAAAAAACAGTGTTTATTTACTACCTATTTTTCATATACATGGGACATACCTACTACTGCATAAACGTCATTTTCTCCAGGATTCTTCATGTAATATATATTTTATATACTTTATTACCTTTATTTTTATAAATTTCAGCCGAAATATTAAATTGAACTTCCAAAACGAAACTAAACGGAATGAATTAAAATGGCGTCGAATATTTTCGAATTTGTTCTAGAACAAATCTGAAGTTGTCTCTGAAACTGAAACCTGTCAATTCTAAACTGTGAAGTTAGACAATAGTTAGACAAAAACAATGCTGTCCTTGTCTAGGCGGCCATACTTGTCGTGAGGAGAATGACAGGAATGACACTAATGACTGTTTCCAATTTTCCTATTTCACTGTCACCCCCCTGGTCTCCACCAAAGAAACATTTGTCGGCAACTGTGTCGCCGACTAGTGTTGTCGACAATGTTGCTGAAAATTCAGTAAAGTCGTCGACATTTTATGTCGCAGATTTAAGTCGCCGACTTTGTTTCATGTTTCGCTGGAGTAGCGGCACATCAAAGAAAAATCGTGTCAACGATAATGTTTACAAACATGCCAAAAAACGTCTCCACCGAATCAACTCCTATTTTTCCTATTATTATTATTCACTTCCCCAATAAATTAACGCACCACAAAAAAATAACCAAAAGTTTAAGTTAATTTTTTGTCAAAACCACTTATCCGATTTGGACGATTTTTTTTTGAATGATAGGTTATTCTTTCCACAATGTTGCTATACTAACTGTATTTTGATAGGAACCCTTTTTATACTAATACCGGGTGTAGCAATTATAACGTGTTTTTTAATAAAATTTGTGACCCTGTAGAGTTGATCAGTTACAGTATCAAGTTAAAATTGAAATAACATTTTAGCCTTATCTTTTTTTTACATTTTGTTTTATTATTTACTCCATTATCTTCCTTATTACACGAGAAAGAACATTTTATAGGATGACATGATTTAATATTGGTTTTAATCTTTGAATAAGAAGACTAAGAAAGGAGCATATCAAAAATCTTAGGTACACCGCGATGGGCCTCAAATATGGCCGACTTAAATTCCGGTTTATCAGTGCCGTTCTAATTTTATTTAAAAAAATGTAAAACTATGATGTAGGGTAGACGTGGGATAGACTCAATAATTTGTTGTTTTATTTTAGGTTGTGAATAAATGTTGGTAGTTTTGGTTTGGTTTTATTAAAATTGTTATAAAAATATATAATTCTAATAAAAATAGATAAATTATAATAAGTATTTATTAACACAAACATCCGATACGCTACTGAAGCAGGTAAGTCAAATTAACGTATCTAAATTCTTTGACATCTAATCTTTGACAAGTAATTATGGAGTCTAAAAGGAGGAGGCGAATCGAACGCAAAAATTATGGGCCCAGTTTTTGAGATCTAAATGAAGTTCGAAAATCGCCGTTAGGGGCGCTTGTGATGATTGGGATACTAGAAATACACAGCTTCTTATGGCAAGAATAACTATTTTGTTATAAATTATAGAGCCAAGTTAATATTTGGGCATATTTTTACCAGAGTTAGCTTTTAGAAACGTGGTTTTTCTAATTGAGCAATGTGCGTGGCTAAAATTGTGAATACAAAACCTTAAATTTGAGTTTGAAAAGTTAGTTAGGTTATATTAGATGCCGGTTTAATATATCCTTTTCCTAAGTTGATATTATAAAAATGTTTTATTATGTGGTTCTTTTTAGTGCATACACGACCGAAGAAACATATAAGCTGCTAAAATAAATCTTCCCTAGAACTGTTGTACAAAAAAGATAGAAGTTCCAGCAACAAATTTATCACCAGTTCAACCTTTGATTTGATGTAAACAGTAATTGTTTCTTGATGAGAAATGCGAATGAAATAGTTTATGGTGTGATTGTGTTAGTGTTTTATTAATAGTTTTGTTGATGCAGTTTAAAGGTTCATAGTTTTTCATTAAAACATTTGAAATTGACATGTTTACATGCAGTTTAGTGTGATACCATTTTAATAAACATTAAAATCTTTCGAACTAGTAGTGGTTTTATGGCGATTGACAGATTGAATAACGAAAATTAAGAGTATTTTATCAGGAATAACTTAATCATAAATGGAAACTGAAGACGAACGTTACCATTGCACCCTTTGATCGGTGTTATCTATTCCATAACTTTTTATAGCTGAAACTAGAGAGTAGGTATATTGAGCTGAAACGTTTCCTGTGTTCAATAGCGTTTTTTCTAGCGTTGAATTGTAAGTTTTAATGTCATTAGCAAAGTTTTGCAAATTGTCACTGTTTCGTAGACAATTAAATTCAAGATATATTATATTCAATGTCACCTAATAATTGTAAAGGTTTTTCTATTGATATTCACTTTATTAATATAAGGTAGGTTTGTAAATAAAATATTAATGAATAAATAATGTACTCAGTTTATTTCAAAAGCACAAAAATACAGAGTTGTGAATATGTATATACGCTGACTTATTTCATCATATAAATATTTATTTAGCAATATTAATACATTACAACTTTTGTTTCTATTAACTAATTCCACTAAATTTAATAAATAAAATATACAATATATAAATTTAATATACAATTTAGCACTTAGATATTAAATATCTATATGTACTATGCCAAAAAATAAAACAGGAACATCATATTATATCAAGAACACAAAAAATTACAATTTAAAAAAAATGCATTCTAAAAAAATACCTAGCTACAATATACCTACATATTAATTTAAAGAGCTTATTCATATTCATAAAAACTATTCTAAATGGTTTATATACACAATCAAAAGTATCAACCACAATACAATAATTTTCAAATTATTTCTTATTATTCCTCAATGAAAAAGCGTCTTGCGACGGCTAGTCAAAAATCTAAATAATTTTTATAATAAATTTACAATCTGACATATGCAAACTATTTTTCAAATTTGTGAACATAGTAACTCTACTGTCTGTAACATCAACTGGCACATTAGTAATATCACGAAGAATTTCATTCTCATTCTCAAAGTTAGGTTCTGAAGTTTGATTTTCAACATGATTAATAGGCAGACCTTTTACTTTTTTTGAATTAGAAACTTTTTCAGTTGCTTCACTCCTTACACATGGTGGTTTCCTCTTTCTTTTATTACTAGAGAAATATGAAGGCAGGTTAGGAAAAATTCTTGGAATTGAACCCTCCTTTAATAATGGTCTACCCCGCTCAATTCTACTGATAGTTCCGTCAGTTAATTTGATCTCATAATGAGTCAAAATATCTTCATCTAGAAAATGTAGTTCACAAACAGCATCTTTGCTGCTAAGTGTCTTGTCTGATCTGGGTATCGCCTTTTGCCACTGCTGTAGCAAGCTAGGATCCTAATAAAAGATATATAATTGTTAAATAAAATAAAAAAAAAACATTTTTCACTATTAAAGCTGTTATTTTGAGAATACGATCTTGAAGTATAAATATTTAATATTCACTTTCAATAGCACTGTTCAAACTGTGGTTAATATAGGTACATGTCAACAGGTAATTTTAGCACCTAGTAAGTATTAAATTATTTTAATTTTATAACAAGGCCTCCTAGGTTATGTTATACACATGTTGATTTTAGGCTATATTTCCTATTAATTTGGTTTATAATTTAATCTGTACACTGACAGTATATAATTTTAATGTTTTTCTTAACATCTATCCATAATTTTTATAAATAAATAGTCATACTACTTACATTAGGAGCTTTGAAAAGGCTTGGGTTTCTTTCACCCCGTTCTTTATTTGCCTTGTTTTTATTGGGATTCCCACTTGTACAGCCAGGTACAAAGCAATTTCTACCACGACTCATTGTTGTACTGCTAAAAATTCAGTAAATTAACTATAAATTTTATTAAAAACACAATTAAATCGTATACTAACAATGAAAATGTAGTATCCCAGTCGATCGCAGTGCCTCTGCTGTCAAACCGAGGAAGCTGCTTAAAAGTGGGGACAGAAATTTCAAATTTGCCCATTGCCGATAAATCTCCTTTTTTAAGCCCTCCATACAAGTAATAAATAAAAGCTAAAATGCAAGAAAAATATATAATTTAGTTAATTTAAGTGAATTTCATAAATGATCGGTTTACTACACGTATGTATATTATATAGTCACTTACTAGCGAAAAGTTGTTCCATTATTTCACTCAATTTTTGCCGAGATCTACCGCATGCTACACAACCAATTTTTTTAGTCTTTTACGATAAATCGCGATAGTGTCACTGTTAATTTAAGTTCTGCCACAATTTCCATCTAGATTTACTACCTTTATACAACGATCAGTAGTAGAATAAATAATAAATAACATAAAATAAGCTCCGTAAAGACTGACAAATCCACAAAATTTCAAATCAAATTTAAATGTGTCAAATGAATCGTCAAACAGAACTGTCAAGGATCCCCACCCTAGAGAGCTTTTATGGTGCCTTTTCCGCCCACCATGCATGAATACATCGATAGCATTATGCTCCTTCCTTAGTCTTCTTATTCAAAGGTTTTAATTAACATATTTTTTCATTTTACTCACTAAAGTAAGTAGCAGGCTATGGAAAAACACGGATTACCAGTAAATGTCAAATAGAGTTGCTAGTTTCTGTGCAAACTTGTAGACCATTAATATCTCTGAGCTGAGTTTGAAGGGTCCGAGCTATTACGAGACGTTGTCTTAATGTTGAGAGTTTTAAAAAACGTTCCTGAATCGGATTGGTTCTTCGATTCCTGCCTTGTCCCGGCCTGCGACAATTGTATAACTCGTGAAATGGTTGAGTGAGTTACATTAAATCGTTCACCAACCAATTAGCTCCAACCTTCCTCAGACAATATTAATGCTTGAACACATTCTTCGCCAGTAAGATTTCTTGTTTCACGTGCACGTTGCATATTTTTGATATAATAAAAGAACGAAAACGACTGACACTGACAACAAGCATCTCTATTTGACATTTACTGGTAATCCGTGTTTTTCCATAGCCTGCTACTTACTTTAGTGAGTAAAATGGAAAAATGTTAATTAAAACCAATATTAAATCATGTCATCCTATAAAATGTTGTTTCTCGTGTAATAAGGAAAATAATGGAGTAAATAAAAAAGCAATATGTAAAAAAAAGATAAGGCTAAAATGTGATTTCATTTTTAACTTGATATTATAACTGTTCAACTCCACAGGTGTCACAAATTTTATTAAAAAAACACGTTATAATTGCTACACCCGGTATTAGTATAAAAAGAGTTCCTATCAAAATACAGTTAGTATAGCAACATTGTGGAAAGGATAACCTATCATTCAAAAAAAAAATCGTCCAAATCGGATAAGTGGTTTTGACAAAAACTTAGCTTAAACTTTTGGTTATTTTTTTGTGGTGCGTTAATTTATTGGGGAAGTGTATATAGTATTTTCCTATTTTCCTTAAGTTCAGTTATTAGTGCATCACATACTTCTGGTATTATTTTTGAAATCGTCTGCTTTCCACATTTGAAAAGATAACCAAGGCTAGTATATGAATCCCCAGAAGCCAAAAATCTAAGCGTAATAGCAAGACGCTCTTGAACAGGAATTGCATCTCGATAATTTGGGTCCATTTTACAAATCCTGGGACCATTCATTTGAAGCAATGATTCAAAGTCAGCTGAAATCATTCTTAGAAAATTCTTGAAATTACTTCTTGTTTCATTGTGGAGCGGATTTAAGTCATCTGTACAAAGATCAGTGAGCAAGTCACTACCATTATATAAATTTCTCCTCTCCTTATGTCATATATTGACATACCAAATCTCATTTTTTTATCTGAAAAAATAAAAAAGTTATAATAGGGGTGAGCCACTTTTGAGACGCTGTATATCACATATGATATCTATACTAATATATCAAATCCTTAAGTGACGCTCCTCACGATCCTGCTCAAACCACTCAACGTAAGAAGCTCAATTTTGGCATACAAATTGATTCTAGGGTGTAGAGGTTCGATAAGAAGGGATTTTTCGAAATTCCAGTTCCAAGAGGGTGAAACCACCCCTCAAATATTACAATATTTTTTATTTAAAAAACGATCAAGTTTCCGAAAAAACGCTTAAACACGTATATTTTATTTTGTTTTTTTACATATTTTAAGATTTTTTAAAAATGTATACAGGGTGTTTGGAAAAATCTGGTCATTGATTAATCACGATCCTGCTTAAAGCGCTTGACGTAAAAGGCTGATTTTTGGAAAACAGATTCGCTTTAGGGTTCAATAAGAAGGGATTTTTCGAAACTCGAATTCTAAGGGGGTGAAACTATCCCTCAAATATTAAAATATTTTTTATTTAAAAACCGGTGAGTTTTTCGGAAAAACTCTTAAACACGTATATTTTATTTTGTTGTTTTACATATTTTAAGATTTTTTATCAATTTATACAGGGTGTTTCATAAAATATGACCATTGCGAGTAATCACGATTCTGCTTAAACTGCTTGACGTTTAAAGCTGATTTTTGGTAAACGGATTGACTGTGGGATGTAAAGGTTCGATAAGGAGGGATTTCTCGAATCTCAAATTCCAAGAGGGTGAAAACGCCCCTCAAATATTACAATATTTGTTATTTAAAAAACGGTTAGTCTTTCGGGAAAACCCTTGGGGACAAGCATAATTTATTTGTTTTTTTTACATATTTTGAAATTTTTAAAAAAATCATACAGGGTGTTTCAAAAAGTTGGGTAATTTCTTAACCACGATTGCTTAAACTGCTTGACGTAAAAAGCTTATTTTTGGCAAACGGATTTTTCGAAAGTCAAATTCCAACGAGATGAAACTATCCCTCAAATATTACCAAGTTATATAATAATATCGCCATATTGTTTTTTCTCATGCTGACATAAATGTGAGAAAATTTTATCCAGTTTGTATGTTAATAGAAATTCTTGCTTTGCTTTATCATCACCATTACCAATGATTAATTCGACGCGAACGAAGTCGCTGGTACACGCTAGTAATTTTTATATATTTCTAATACCGTATGATCGAATAAAAACGGCGTCAGCGATGGCTATGAAATGAAGATCGCTGTCATTTTATATATAGTTTATATTAGAAATGTCATCGATCGTCATTTCCAAGCCAACTGGACGCCATTTTTTTTTCGATCATACGGTATATGAATAATATGCTTATCTAACGTTAATACGTATTAATATTTTCATAATACTTATATCAAAAAAAAAACTGTTATCAATGATCGGAAATGCATTAGTTGAAATTCGCCAAACTATACAATGCAATTATTTCTCATATAAATAATATTGCATTTTATAACTTTATAATTTATAATTCGGTAATTGTCTTATTATATATCTAATTAATTTAATTTAAGTGGTTTTTATTCTCATCAATACCTACAATATTTAAAGACTATAGGATGCCGAACAGGTCAAGACCCAATATTAGGAAAACCAATTAAGGATTAGAGACAAAACAGCTGCACGTACTCATATTAGTTTCTCCTATTACTAAACTAAATTCAGCTAATGGTATTCGAGCTTAAATCACATTATTATGATTCACATATAGATAAATCAATAAAAATTGGTGTGCACGTCACGAAAGACGTCGAAATTCACTTATATTGATAAAATGAGTTACAACTTTTTGTAATATGGAGTGGTCAGAATTAAAAATGGATGAAGTCCAAGTTCTTACTATTTAAGATAATCGTCTTTAAACGTTTATAAAACACGATTTTTCCAGTAAAGAAATGAATCAAGTCATACTTCACGCATTAAGTAGCTCTATAGCCTGTTTCTGTTTAGTTTCTGAATATTCTGTTGATTTCTTTCCGGAGCGAAATGGACCAAATCAACGCAACGCTGCAATTTAACGCTGTGCGTGATTTTAACAAACGTGCTAAGTTTAGAGCTAACATTTTTTTTTTTTTTGATAAAATGGATGACAATGAAACAAAGATCCATTTGTACCAAGTGAAGATTGTACCAGATTATCAGCCATCTGAAAGGTCTGATTCTATCGATGTTAACATGTTGTTTATCTGAATAAAACCGCACCAGGAAAATGAAACAACATGAAAGATCTTCCCTTTATCCCGCCTATATACCGTATTTTTTTATAAAAATCGAAGAAAACACTATTAATAGAAAAAGTCAATGAATCCCTTAATGACGAAGAAAAATGTACCGGCGATTAACCAATTTATATCTAAAATTTCAAATATTTTCAGAGATAAAATGGTTTACATCCAAAAAAGTATAAACAAACATCCTTAAAAACGACCACAGTTGTCTTTTGAGTTACTTTAGTTAGCAATTATACAATTTAAAATATAATAAAACATTGTGTCAAGTTTTCTTCTCCAGCTTGTTTTATTTTAATTATGTAACATTAAAAAAAGCAATAATTATTCCTCTGCATAAAGGAGGAGATAAAGATTAAGCTTCGAACTCTCCTGCCCACATTATCTAAGATCATTGAAAGATTGGTAAAAAAAGGCTTCTATCTTTTCTCCTTAAATATAAAGTACTTACTACCCATCAATTTGGATTTCTAAGTAACAGTTGCACAAATGATGCTATGTTCGACCTTTTTAATAATGTATACTCTAGCCTGAATGACCATCACTCTACAGCTACAATTTTCTGTGATTTCTCTAATAAGACTTTCGACTGTGTAAATCGTAATATCTTAATTAACAAATTGCAATACTATGGATCCAGGCTTAAGTCATATCTTGACAACAGAAGGCAGCTTGTGAGGATTGATACGTCTATGTGGTGTCCCTGTTTATCAACGACATTACACTTCTAGACATTAGCGGTAAAATCTGTCTTTTTGCGGACGATACTAGTTTCACTTGGAGCGGCCCAGATGTTACGGCACTATATAATACTATATCCAGTGACTTACGCACCATTAAATCTTGGTGCGATTCTAATCTCCTATGTCTCAACCTTTCAAAAACTAAAGTTTTGTCACATAAAAGTACTATACAACCTTTTGTACTTAATAACACCACTTAACCACTATTGACGTCGTGGAGAGTAGAGGTAGTTGGACGATTCTACGCCAGTGGAGGTGGAGGAGGGACACTGCGCATGCGCGAGGGGGAGGGGCTGTCACCTGTCAGACGTCAAACCTGTCACCTATCAAACGTCAAACCTGTCAAATGTCAAACGTCAAACCTGTCATCTGTCAAATCTATCTTACGTCATTCTTACAATGTATTTTTCCGTTCTGTTATAATAATAATGATACTAATGTGAAATTCTTAGGACTTGTTGTAGACAACTCGTTAAAATGGGACTTGCACATCGAAGCTTTATCAAAGAAACTAAGCGCTGCCTGTTTTGCGCTAAGATCAGTTTCTAACGAACTTAACTCATCAACCTCTAGAATGGTCTATTCTGCCCTGTTTGAGTCGCATCTTCGTTATGCCCTTTCATTCTGGGGTACTTGCTGCGCGACAAAATTTGATCGTATTTTCAAACTTCAAAAGAGAGCAGTTCGTTACTTATTGGGACTGAACAATAGAACTCACTGCCAGAAATTTCAAAATACTGACTCTTCCTTATTCATTTTTGAATCCGTTTGCTTAATCCGCAAGCACATATCTGCTATTCCGGAAAGGCCATCTCATAACTATCCACTTAGGAATGCGGAGCACGATCTTTATCTGCCAACCCCGAGCTCAGAACTAGTTAAGGGCTCAATACTGTACAATACCAAAAAATGTACAATTATTTGCCTTTGAATATCAAGTCACTTTCATTATTCTTTCCCGCACTTCGCAAAGTTCTGGAATCATACTTACTGGAGAGGAGTTACCCCCTTACCCTAGTATCCTACAGGCAGAAATCTACGCTATCGAGAGATGCGTACAACTTATCTTAGATAGGAACTATCGGAAACAAGAAATAGCCATCTTATCTGATAGTCAAGCAGCGTTAAAGGCGATCAACTCAGTATCAATCAATTCGAAATTGGTCAAAGAATGCATAGAGAAGCTGAATAAATTAGGCAAAGAAAACAAGTCCTCCTACACTGGGTGCCTGCTCACCAAGGGATAGAAGGCAATGAAAAAGCAAATAATCTAGCTAGGAAAGGAGCGAACACTCCACTAACTGGACCAGAACCGTTCTGCTTTCCAAGTGGTAACCAACTCAAGGCGGAACTAAAGAACTTGGAAGATTCCATCCGCAACCTGGAATGGAAATCTTGCAATGGTCTAAGACACTCGAAGAAGTTTCTGAGGGCTTATGATCAAGAAAAATCACAGACCTTCCTGGGTCTGAGTAAGAACAATCTTCGGATTGTCACGGGGTTTTTAACAGGGCACTGTCTCCTCAATGAACACCTCAGTAGATTGAAACTAAGAAGAAACGGCGAATGCAGATTCTGTGGGGAAGATGGGGTAACACCAGTACACCTCATCACTGAGTGCCCGAGACGACAACCATTCGTGCCATGAATTTTGGTACGACTGATATTGGAGATGGAGAACTACCCTCTATAAAACCGTCCCAGATACTGGCTTTTGTCAAAGCCCTGGGACTGTATGATGAGTTATGATTCAAGAAAGGGGGACACAATGGATCTGTAAGGTCGAAGTGATTAACCCCCTCCCACTCATTCTAAATTTTAAAAAAAATTCTACTGGAGAGGAGCCCTATATGCGGTAAACGACTTTTTTGTTGATGTTTAATCATGAACAATTTTGAATTTTAAAATTTTGATCATCTCACACACTGGTTAAAGGTCTAGTATTTAATATTTAATAGTTTATAACTGTTACATGATTTTATCCATTTACAATTTTCCTTTTGTAAAATTTTCTTCATACGCCTGTGTTCTACAATGTCCATGTTTGTTTTATTTGTAATTTTAATGACGTAAATTTTTTTGAATTGATTTGTATTGTATTACATTTTTTTTATTATTTGTATATTTTTTTTGTGCTTTTGGCTTTTTGTACAATAAAGCGTTGTTTATTATTATTATTATATAAAACTTTAACTCTCATTTTCTCTATAATTATCTTTTAGGACTTGATCCAGTTCACTTCTGAACACTTCATATAATAATATAATGGAGTACCCAGTCCACCTGCATTGTGAAAAGCCTGCAATTTGAAAAGTGATAAGAAACAAACAAAAATATGACGTGATATTCCTATATGAACATATTTCTGTTTAAAGTGCATTTTGGAATTATAGATATAAATAATAGTTTAAGTAGGTATAAAAGTAATTACTTAATAATGTTAAAAATATCGATGCATCATTTTAGACAAAATCATGTAATAATTATTGAAATATTATCCTTATATACAGGGTGGCGCACCTCATTCACCTCGGTTATTGATTATACAGAAACGGAAAGATGTATGACTAAATAGACCAGCAATTTTTGATACCCCTGTATACATTTAAGGAAGCAATAAAATTGTTTAGTAAAGTTTATTTCTCTGGCTTCAAAGTCAGCACAAGAATTAACTCTGAAAAGTAATGTACAGGGTGTTTATAAACTTTTTTATTATACCATGCATATTTAAATATCTTTAAATATCTCAAAAACCAAAGAATTTAAACATATTAAACCCTTATAATAAATACCTTATTTTACGCCTAAGAATCCAAAAATGAAATAAAATACCGGGTGTTACATATACCCATAAGAAATTTTGTTTCTACATCTTTCCGTTTTTGTATAATCCACCGAGGCGAATGAGGTGCGCCACCCTGTATACACTATCGGACAAAAGTAAATAAAGCAACTTTTCTGATAAAATGAGGGATTCAAATATTTAAAATTAAATTATTGTCTATGGAAGTATGTGGTTTAAACGGTCATGGTAGACTGTAACAGTCTTATTTTCAAAAAAAAAATATATTAATGAAATATAATCATAACAAAAGAAAAGTTTTATTATATCGGGATTCCCCCCATCGATTAAAAATTCATAAATTCAAGAATACATTAAATAAATCATTATTAAGAATTAAATGGCGCCTATCAGACAGTTCTTAAGTTTATCTTTTATTAAATTAAGTTCTTTAAGTTATATTGTTACTCTAGATAATTCCATACACTTATTATATTTATCTTTATTTTATTCTGATTAAAAAAATCAGATCATATAAATTATATGCTTAAGAGTCTATTACGCTGTACCGGGTGGCCAACTCAGAATGGACGCCGGCTGTATCTCAGAAACTACTTATCGTATAACTTTGGGAAAACAATTCTAATAAGTAAATCGACCAAGAGAAATCGCTGGAAATTATTTTCAAGTTCGAAAAATGCCCGGTAGGGGGCGTTTCTCTAATAGCCAATCAGAAAACAGGATTTTTCTCAGAAATATGCAGGTGAACAAGGTATTTTAAATATTACCGTTGGAGCCCCAGTTTGTTTCAATCGCATAACCGAAACCAGAGTTATCCTTATTTTAATAAAAGCAAGTTTAACCTTCCCCCACCACTTTATTTTATGAGATAGAGCAAAATACTCTATATCAAAAAAATTACAAATTTCTCGATGATTACAACAGTAATATTTAAAATACCTGTTCACCTGCACATTTTTTAGAAAAATCCTGTGTTCTGATGGGCTATTAGAGAAACGCACCTAGCGGGCATTTTTCGAACTTGAAAATAATTTCCAGCGATTTCTCTTGGTCGATTTACTTATTAGAATTTTTTTCTCAACGTTATACGATAAGTAGTTTCTGAGATAGCGCCGGCGTCCATTCTTAGTTGGCCACCCGGTACTTTCGGGTCGCTCTCAGGGGTCGGGTAAAGCGGGTGTGTGGCCGAAGGAAATATATATTCTTCTTTCTCAGCCTGGTTCCATCCAGTGTTGGATATAGGCCACTTCTAGGTTTTTCCATGCTTCGCGATCTCTAGCCAATCTTATCCATTGTCTTCCCGCCACTACCCTGACGTCATCGACCCATCTCTTTTTTGGTCGGCCCATATATTTGGTCGGCCCATATATTTGGTCGGCCCAATATACAGGGTGTTTCAAAACAAATGCGAAAAACTTCAGGGAGTGATTCCTTGTTCAAAATAAAGGGTAGTTTGCTTTATAAACGTTGGGTCAAAAGTCAACCATTAGGGAGATATCGCGGTACAAAGATGGCGGAAAAATAATGTTTTTATTTTTTATCTTGAGAACGAAAAGAGATAGACTAATGAAATTTTATGGAAGCATTACTGTTATGAAAACACACTTTCTGGTAATTTTTTCACTTTTTTAAAATGAGTGGAAGGGGTTGAAATAAACTACCCCTATCATTCTTGTTAATGAAATTCAAAGAAAAATCTTATCAAACACATGCAAAATTTTTAATTTTGATAGTTTAGTTTATTTAGAAACTTTTTTATCTCTTGTGTTTTTTTGATAAAACTCACCGATTTGAAATTAAAAAATAAAATGTAAAGCATTACATGTCAGGACAAAAAACATTTTCAGATAAAGAATCTAGTGGGCAGCTGTAATTTTTAGGAAAAAAATCTAGTCGGCCGCTGTCACTTTTAGGATGTTTCAATATTGTTTATTTGACATTACCCTACTGCAATACGTTATTATCTAGATTATTATTATTATCATTATTATCACTAGATTCTTAATCTAAAAATATTTTTAGTCCTGACATGTAATGCTTTACATTTTATTTTTTAATTTCAAATCGGTGAGTTTTATAAAAAAAAAATACAAGAGATAAAAAAGTTTCTAAACAAACTAAACTATCCAAATTAATTTTTTTGCATGTGTTTGATAAGATTTTTCTTTAAATTTCGTTAACAAGAATGATAGGGGTAGTTTATTTCAACCCCTTCCACTCATTTTAAAAAAGTGAAAAAATTACTAGAAAGTGTGTTTTCATAACAGTAATGCTTCCATAAAATTTCATTAGTCTATCTCTTTTCGTTTTCAAGATAAAAAATAAGAACATTATTTTTCCGCCATCTTTGTACCGCGATATCTCCCTAATGGTTGACTTTTGACCCAACGTTTATGAAGCAAACTCCCCTTTATTTTGAACAAGGAATCGCTCCCTGAAGTTTTTCGCATTTGTTTTGAAACACCCTGTATATTATATTTCAAAAATCTGCCTAAGGCTTACCAAGATCCTGTCGTGTTAAGCCACACCCAAAATTCCAAACACGTGCATAGATGTGATTGGATTAAGGCTTGATTAAGGTTTGCAGAGCTTCAACATTTGCCATAAAATAGCGAGAAATTTGTTATAAATATAAAATATATATCATTGTAATCATAAAACTTCAATCTATGTGGGTATTGTAAAGGAATTTTAAATTATGTCTTTATTTTCGAGAAAATTTAATTCAAACATAAGGAATATTTTGTTGATGTTTGACCACCAAAATCTTAAAAATAAAGAAGTTGTCTAAAAATGTGCTACAAGACGGATATAATATAATCCTTTATCTTTAATTTCCTTCTTCATTTGTGTAAAAATACCTAGCCAGTTTTACATAAAACGTTAAATGCCGATCGCTTATTTTGCTTATTTTTCGAACTAGTGAAATGGACTCCATGGAAATACAAAGAATTTCAACAATAACTGTATAATATTTATTATTTTCCGTTTCTTTATCATTATCAATTCCTTTATTTGTAAAACGGTACTTCTATAAATACCTAAACATTTTTAATTTTATCGATAAACCGTTAAGTGAAAAGTAAACAGATATATAATAATAAATAATGGTTCTATTTCAGATAGAATTGTTCTATTCTAATTCATAAAATAATATCATACCTATTAGGTTTAAGGCTGATTCATGGTACACCGGGCCGTACCCGAGCCGGGCACGTTCCGTAAAGTAGACACCGAGCCACGTCCGGGCCTTCAAATATATGCTACACCGAGTGGACAACGGGGATCATGTTCGTGCCGATTATATTCTAGAAAACAGTGTTGCCGCAGTGGTACATTTGTACCAAATTTGATACTTTTAATTCTATTTGGTACAGTGGTACTACATTTTCAAATCCAGGATGATTTGGTACAATAATTATTTCCCACGCGCACCGAAATTGAATAGATATTTAATAATTATTGTCGTTGATATTGCATTAAACGCGCTTACCGATACCATTCGGAGAAAATCCGCATTAATTAACGACGTATTATAAACGTTGTAATGTCTATAGCGTTGCCTATATTAAATAACCCGAAGAAAAAACTTGAAAATTTACTGTTTCTAACATGCTTCTATATTTGCGTTTTTTTTAAATAAAATTTAAGTTTTCCAAGTATTGTGTGTAGTATTAGAATTACTTAGAATTCTTCAACCTATACATACTTATAATTGGGTTTTCTGAATTTCTATTTCATGTTTTTCGTCTCGATTTGTGTCTTTCTCCAGGAAGTTTTTTTATGTAGAAATTTATGAAGAAATTCACAGCGACCAAACCGGTTAAAGTCATATGCAGATGTATTTTGTTGTGCTTTAAAAAATTGTACCAAAGTGGTACATTTTTAGTTTATAATGTGGTACGCGCTAAAAGTTGGGTGCGGCAACACTGCTAGAAAACAGCCGCTATAGGCCCGTAGATGAACGAAGTATTTAGCCCGGGCGACTCATTTATGTTTGCCGCAACGGGGCCGGACCGTAGCGGATCCGAGGAAAAATGTACACCGACATTTCTCGGACGGGGCACGGACGCGTTCCGGCGAAGCTCGGCCCGTGCTCGGCTTAGCATGAATGCATAACTATAAAGGTCGATTTATAAACTCTACAGTTGGCTTTGGATTTGGCGTTGGCGTTGGATTTGCCGTCGACTGTTCGTAGCGCCGCAAAATGGCATTTATAAACTCGACGGTTGACAGTTGGCTTTGGCCGTTTTGGGCAGATCTAACCTTACATTTTTGTTTACTTTTTACTTAAGAGTAGCAGAGTCTATAGTGCGTTTTTTAGAGACGAAAGTGTTTAAAGTTTTGGTTTTTTTTTGTTCGAGATTTTTAATTATGGATTTGGAAAGTAATGGTCTTGATGAAATTACCCTATTAGGGTTATTGGGAGTGACCATAAATTTGGAATTAGCATACTTCAAAACTAGATGTAAACAAAGCAACACGTGATCGCTCTTTACTATTCTATTGGCTGTAACGTCATTGCTACGTGGTGCTACGGACGGCGAACCGCCGCGAACGGTAAAAAGTTAAACATAATTTAAGTCCGACGGCAACCGGGCGCCAAAGCCAACGCCAACCGTGTTTATAAATGCTCTTATGGTAATATACAGTTTTAAGAATTGGGCGGCGGCGCCAACGCCAAAGCCAAATCCAACTGTGAGTTTATAAATCCTACTTAAATAACATTTGACAATGTTTGGCCGTGCCTTCACCGTCGCACGGCCCCGGCCCGTCACGGTGTACCATGAATCAGCCTTTAATCGTTTAATTCAACAAAACCGCTAAAGTTTGAACGACCCAGATTTAATAAGAATGTAAATCACAAATCAAATACTATACTGCTGTATGTATACATATACAGGGTGGCTCATCGAAAACGTTCCGCAAGGCATAACGGCCAGGATATTTTTTTTTCAAAAAATCCAAAAACACGTCAATTTTGTTTGTGAGGAGGACAACTTTTGCCCCAAAAATGATTGCAAAATCTTCAACCCTCTAAGCGGGGGTGTCATCCCCCAACTTTTTTCAAATGGGAAGGGGGGTCAAGTTGTACCGCAATGAAAAGGGCTTTTTATTCTCTATACTTTCCCGCTTCGTTTTTGAAAATCGGTCGAGTCATTGAGAAAATATGAAGGATTGAAATTTGAAAAGTTTATTTAAACATTTATCAGAGTAAATGATAAAGATAAATTCCTTCGACCAATTTGCTGTTTTTTCTTATTATTTCTAGATGTTTACGCATTTTTTCACTTCCACAAGGTTGAACGATCAGGTGCGGCAGTTGCTAGATAGCTGTTCTGTGACTTGTGCGTTGAAGTTCTTCTCAATATCGCTAAACTGACCTAAAATTGAATTTCAAAAAATACCAGCCCACACGTTCAATTTCTGAGGGTTTTGTGTGTGCACCTCGTGAAAAACCCCTCAGCCCAGTACTGACAGTTATGCCGATTAACTACACCGTTCAAAAGAAAGTACACTCATCCGAAAAACACACATTAAATAGGAAATTATTATCATTCGCCACTCGTTCACTCACAGTTTCACAAAATTGCAAGCGACGATCAAAATCGTCTTCGTTGAGTTCTTGTACCAACTGAATTTTGTACGGGTGGAACTTGTGTTTTTTTAATATCCTTTCGACACTGGTACGGTTCACGCCGGCTAATTTTGCATTGGCTAATTTTCTTGTACTCAGCGTACTATCCATGGCAACTTGGCCCAATACGAATACCTCCATAGCTTCATTTATTACAGGGTTTTCCCTCTGTCTCTTTTTATTCATAACGGAACCAGTTTCGCGAAATTTTGCTACTAACTCGCGAACAATTTTGCCATAAAGGTGTTTTTCAGGATGGCATTCATTGAATATCAGCGGAAACCGATTGCTACATTCATTATTTTTAAAATAAAGTTCGATTATTTCCACTTTTTCTGCAAGTGAGTACACCTTAATTGTTAAAAAGTTTAACGATATTGAGAAGAACTTCAACGCACAAGTCACAGAACAGCTATCTAGCAAATGCCGCACCTGATCGTTCAACCTTGTGGCAAGTGAAAAAATGCGTAAACATCTAGAAATAATAATAAAAAACAGCAAATTGGTTGAAAGAATTTATCCTTATCATTTATTCTGATAAATGTTTAAATAAACTTTTCAAATTTCAATCCTTCATATTTTCTCAATGACTCGACCGATTTTCAAAAACGAAGCGGGAAAATATAGAGAATAAAAAGCCCTTTTCATTGCGGTACCACTTGACCCGCCTTCCTATTTGAAAAAAGTTGGGGGATGACACCCCCGCTTAGAGGGTTGAAGATTTTGCAATCATTTTTGGGGCAAAAGTTGTCCCCCTCACAAAAAAAATTGACGTGTTTTTGAATTTTCTGAAAAAAAAATTACCCTGGCCGTTATGCCTTGCGGAACGTTTTCGATGGGCCACCCTGTATACTGCTGATATGATGCTGCTGTAGCATAAATATTAAAGAAACTACATGCTAATACATGTAGCACTTAGCTAGGAAATATGACAATTCCAGCCACTTTCCTTCTTAGTTCATTTTCTTTGCTAAAATGTACGAACTTTACGCACATCTCTAGTTGCTCTATAAACTGAATCTTAAAGAAAAATTACCTATAAGCAGGTAATCGTTGTATAAAAAGGAATCTAAAAATATAGAATTATAATACTATATGAAATACGCAAATTTAGTTTAAATTTTACTTGTACTAAAAAATTGTGTGTTTCTAATTTCCGGATATCTAGAATAAATAAATAAATGCCTTTATTGTCAAAAAATTTTACAATTAGTCTTATTGTTTAAAATAAACATTTCTAAATGTTTACAATCTCAAAGAATAAAGAAATAAAGAAATTTGTAACGTATATAATACGTATAATATAATATACAGGGTGGTCCGAACTGTATTCCGGAAACTTCGGCAACATATTCTGCAGAAAAAAAATAAGTAAAAAAGTTCGTATAAATGTATGTCCTAAAATGCTTAGTTCCGGAGATACAGGGTGTAGAAGTTTCATTCTTATTTCGATTTTTTCCAAATAATTTCTGAAGCAACGTCAATATTTGGACGAAAATTGGTGTCTGGGAGTTTTTTGACATGAGGAATTTCATTTTGATGTCAATATGACCCCTACTAGTAGAGGGCGCCACCTACATATTTTTTAACTGGTTTGAAGAGTAATAACTTTTCGCCCGTACCTGTATAAAACTACTGAGTAAAAAAATATACATTTACGATGTTTTTTACGTGAAAAAGATCTCTTAGTAAAAACCGCTAATAATAAGTAATGGTTTTCGAGATATTTGGAATAGAAATTATCAATACCTGTCATCATTGACATAAATTAAATATGTTGACTAAATAGTTATTACATTCAAATAATAAATTTTAAATGTTTTTGTGCCAAATGTTCAACAGAAACTGTTTTATCAACATTTTTTGCACAAAAATTTATGATTAGTTTAAAAAAATAAAAATTTCCCAAATTTATTATTTCAGTGAAATAACTATCTACTCAACGTGTTTATTTTTAGTCAATATTGACATGTATTTACTATTTCCATTCTAAATATCTTAAGAACGGTTGCTCGTAGCGATATTTTTTACGTAAAAGATCACAGAGATGTATATTTTTTCGCTCGGTAGTTTTATACAGGTACGGACAAAAAGTTATTACGCTTTAAAACAGTTAAAAGACACGTAGGTGGCGCCCTCTACTAGTAGGAGCCATATTGACATCAAAATCAAATTTCTCATGCCAAAAAACTCCCAGACACCAATTTTCATCCAAATATTGACGTTATTTCAGAAATTATTTAGAAAAAATCGAAATAAAAATGAAACTTCTACACTCTGTATCTCTGAAACTAAGCATTTTAGCTTTTTTACTTATTTTTATCTGCAGAATATACTGCCGAAATTTCCGGAATACAGTTCGGACCACCCTGTATAAATACTTTTGCAATTTCAGTGAACGGGTATTGGGCTTCTGTGGGTCATATAAACATTCCTACTGCTTTGGATAAAGGTCTGATATATAAAATTTTGAATTTCAGAGTGATGCAAAATACTTTGATATACAGGGTGTTTCAAAACAAATGCGAAAAACTTCAGGGGGTGATTCCTTGTTCAAAATAAAGGGTAGTTTGCTTCATAAACGTTGGGTCAAAAGTCAACCATTAGGGAGATATTGCGGTCCAAAGATGGCGGAAAAATAATGTTTTTATTTTTTATCTAGAAAACGAAAAGAGATAGACTAATAAAATTTTATGGAAGCATTACTGTTATGAAAACACACTTTCTGGTAATTTTTTCACTTTTTTAAAACGAGTGGAAGGGGTTGAAATAAACTACCCCTATCATTCTTGTTAACGAAATTTAAAGAAAAATCTTATCAAACACATGCAAAAAAATTAATTTGGATAGTTTAGTTTGTTTAGAAACTTTTTATCTCTTGTATTTTTTTGATAAAACTCACCGATTTGAAATTAAAAAATAAAATGTAAAGCATTACATGTCAGGACAAAAAACATTTTCTGATAAAGAATCTAGTGGGCTGCTGTAATATTTTTAGGAAAAAATCTAATCGGCCGCTGTTACTTTTCAGGATGTTCCTAGTATTATTTTATTTGACATTACTCTACTGCAATACGTTATTATCTAGATGATTATTATTATCGTTATTATCACTAGATTCATAATCTAAAAATGTTTTTTGTCCTGACATGTAATGCTTTACATTTTATTTTTTAATTTCCAATCGGTGAGTTTTATCACAAAAACACAAGAGGTAAAAAAGTTTCTAAACAAACTAAACTATTCAAATTAAAGCATTTGCATGTATTTGATAAGATTTTTCTTTAAATTTCGTTAACAAGAATGAGAGGGGTAGTTTATGTCAACCCCTTCCACTCATTTTAAAAAAGTAAAAAAATTACCTGAAAGTGTGTTTTCATAACAGTAATGCTTCCATAAAATTTCATTAGTCTATCTCTTTTCGTTTTCAAGATAAAAAATAAAAACATTATTTTTCCGCCATCTTTGTACCGCGATATCTCCCTAATGGTTGACTTTTGACCCAACGTTTATAAAGCAAACTACCCTTTATTTTGAACAAGGAATCACCCCCTAAAGTTTTTCGCATTTGTTTTGAAACACCCTCTATAAGTAGGTCAAATAGACTGAATGTATAGTGATCTAGTATAGTACCTACTGTATTTCCGATGAAAAAGCAAAAGTGATTTTAAGTAAAAGCTTCTTATAGTATCATCACAAAGTGACGAAAAATATGTATAAGCCAGCAAGACAAGGATCATCGAAATCCTATCTTGTTTCAGAGCTTGTACAGGGAATACCCAAATGTATAACACTGCAGAACGTACATGCTGCCATTACTCGCTGACGAGTATTTGACACGCATCAGAAGATGGTTACACAAGGCGTTTTCTTTCATGAGCTTTTCTGTGACTGAAAATCCCTATACGTGATCTTATCTCTCTTCCGCACTCCGGACGTTCAAAAATCTCATTGATTTGTTGCCTCTTTACTCTTTGGTTATTGCTGTTAATTGAGTTTACAATTCTTCTCCATTGCGTTCTATTGTGCGCTACTTCTTCCCACTCATTCTGCATATTTATCCTTTTTTAGTTTTCGTGGAAAATATCCTTGTACCTTTTGAGTTGTCCACCCTGTTTCCTCTTCTCTTACCATCTTCAAGTTCACCGTAAAGCAGATATTTTGGTAGGCGGTTTTCTTGCATTCTGCATACGTGACCAGCCCATCTTAAGCGGGATTTTGTAATCATGACATATTGATCTCAGCTCCGGCATCGGCACCGATTTTGCCGGCGTGTGTGAAAAAGCTCTGAGTGTAATGGGCCAAACGAACTAATAGTACTAATAAACTACCCGGCATTGGAAGCAGTTGTTTTACGACGGTTATTTTTCAATCTTTAATTAAAAATTATATAAAATTTTCCGACACACTATTTGTTTAAATCAGTTAAAAAATAATGGCAACAAAATATATTTATCGAAAACGTACAAGATACCTCTTAAAAACTAATTATTATAAAGTACAATTCAATTGCAGCCAAATAAAAATCACTCAAAATGAGTTTATCTCAAAATTATCTTGCATTTAATTGTAACTAGCAATATATAGAGTAATATTATCTAAAAATTTTCAGTTTCACATTATATTGTCATTATCAGATATACCTATAAAATTTAATATGTATTTTCTGAATAGCTGATCAAAGCTCTAGCTTAAAATTTTGAAAAATTGTATTTATCTATAAATTAGATAGTGTAAAAAATATGTATTATTTCAGTTCGGAATGGCCTGCACATAAGTAAAAATATATTAGTATATTCTGAAAAGTGATATAAAAATGATTTCGTTGAAGTTACTACTGTGCTGTTTACTTTTAATACACCAAAGTAAGTACACTGTTAAATGTAATAATTTGCTAGTTTAATATAAGATATATTTTTCTTTTATTTATGTAAGTTCTCAACATTCATTTAATGACTTTTTTAATTATCCGGGTCTTTTTCGAGATAGCTCAACTATCTTTACATACATATATGGTCGTCTTCCACCTTCCACCAAAAAACGTCTTTTAGTATGATCTAAACTTTAACTTTTTTTAGATATGCCATTTATTTTGTCTGCTTCACAAAGATCAAAGCTGCAACAAGTTAGTTTTAAAAAGACTTAAGTCTTAAGTAATTTCTAGAATCAAAATGATTTAAGTCTTGAGTCAAATTAAACAATTGAGTCAAATAAAGTTCAAATGATATATGTCTTAAGCCTTTCACTTAAATCATTCTATTTCAAGTCAAGTCATTTTTGCAAAACTTAAATAAATATAATATTATTTAAGTCGTTTTTATGACTTAAGTCTATATTTTTGTATAGTATTTTATAGATCTATATTTTTGTATTTTTGCGAAGCTACGACGTCTAGTCCAACAAACGAAGCTACAACGTCTACTCCAACTAGTGAAGCCACTACGTCTTCTCCAACAAGCAAACCTACGACGTCTACTCCAACTAGTGATGCCACGACGTCTACTCCAACAAGCGAAGCTACGACGTCTAGTCCAACAAGCGAAGCTACGACGTCTTCTCCAACTAGTGAAGTCACGACGTCTACTCCAACAAGCGAAGCTACGACGTCTACTCCAACTAGCGAAGCCACGACGTCTTCTCCAACAAGCAAAGCAACGACGTCTACTCCAACTAGTGATGCCACAACGTCTACTCCAACAAGCGAAGCTACGACGTCTACTCCAACTAGTGAAGCCACGACGTCTACTCCAACAAGCGAAGCTACGACGTCTAGTCCAACAAGCGAAGCTACAAAGCCTACTCCAACTAGTGAAGCCACTACGTCTTCTCCAACAAGCAAAGCTACGACGTCTACTCCAACTGGTGATGCCACGACGTCTACTCCAACAAGCGAAGCTACCACATCTCCTCCAACTAGTGAAGGAACGACATCTACTCCAACAACTGAAGGTACCACGTCCACTCCAAGTAGTGAAGGAACGACATCCACTCCAACAACCGAAGCTACCACGTCTACACCAGTGGTGGAAGGAACGACGTCTACTCCAACTAGTGATGCCACGACGTCTACTCCAACAAGCGAAGGAACGACATCTACCCCAACAACCGAAGCTACCACGTCTACTCCAACTAGTGAAGGAACCACATCTACTCCAACAACTGAAGGTACCACGTCTACTCCAACTAGTGAAGGAACCACATCTACTCTAACAACTGAAGGTACCACGTCTACTCCAACTAGTGAAGGAACGACATCTACCCCAACAACTGAAGCTACCACGTCTACTCCAACTAGTGAAGGAACGACATCTACCCAACAACCAGGCTACCACGTCTGCTCCAATGGTGGAAGGGTTGACTGTCCTACCCCAACAATGACTACCACATCTACTCAACTAGTGGAGAGGAACCACATCTACCCAACAACCAGAGGTCACCACGTCTACTCAATGGTGGAAGGGAACGACGTTTACCCCAACAAGCGAAGCTACCACATCTACTCCAACTAGCGAAGCCACGACGTCTACTCCAACAACTGAAGCTACCACGTCTACTCCAACTAGTGAAGGAACCACATCTTCTCCAACAACTGAAGGTACCACATCTACTCCAACTGGTGAAGGAACGACATCTACCCAAACAGCCAGTACCACGTCACCTCCAACTAGTGGAGGAACGTCACCCCAACAGCCAGAGCTACGTCTACCCCAACCAGCGATGGAACGACATCTACCCCAACAACCGAAGCTACCACGTCTACTCCAACTAGTGAAGGAACCACATCTACTCCAACAACTGAAGGTACCACGTCTACTCCAACTAGTGAAGGAACCACATCTACTCCAACAACTGAAGGTACCACATCTACTCCAACTAGTGAAGGAACGACATCTACTCCAACAACCGAAGCTACGACGTCTACTCCAACTAGCGAAGGAACGACATCTACCCCAACAACCGAAGCTACCACGTCTACTCCAACTAGTGAAGGAACGACATCTACCCCAACAACCGAAGCTACCACATCTACTCCAACTAGTGAAGGAACGACATCTACCCCAACAACCGAAGCTACCACATCTACTCCAACTAGTGAAGGAACCACATCTACTCCAACAAGGGAAGCTACGACATCTACTCAAACAAGCGAAGCTACGACATCCACTCCAACAACCGAAGCTACCACGTCTACACCAATTAGTGAAGGAACGACATCTACTCTAACAACCGAAGCTACGACGTCTACTCCAACTAGCGAAGGAACGACATCTACTCCAACAACTGAAGCTACCACGTCTACTCCAACTAGTGAAGGAACGACATCTACCCCAACAACCGAAGCTACCACGTCTACTCCAACTAGTGAAGGAACGACATCTACCCCAACAACCGAAGCTACCACGTCTACTCCAACTAGTGAAGGAACCACATCTACTCCAACAACTGAAGGTACCACGTCTACTCCAACTAGTGAAGGAACCACATCTACTCCAACAACTGAAGGTACCACGTCTACTCCAACTAGTGATGCCACGACGTCTACCCCAACAAGCGAAGGAACGACATCTACCCCAACAACCGAAGCTACCACGTCTACTCCAACTAGTGAAGGAACCACATCTACTCCAACAACTGAAGGTACCACGTCTACTCCAACTAGTGATGCCACGACGTCTACCCCAACCAGCGATGGAACGACATCTACCCCAACAACCGAAGCTACCACGTCTACTCCAACTAGTGAAGGAACGACATCTACCCCAACAACCGAAGCTACCACGTCTACTCCAACTAGTGAAGGAACCACATCTACTCCAACAACTGGAGATTCCTACACATTCCTACCTCCCAACTGGTGGAAGGGAACTGACATCCTCCAACAATGGAGCTACCACGTCTACTCCAACTAGTGAAGGAACGACATCTACTCCAACAACTGAAGCTACCACGTCTACTCCAATTAGTGAAGGAACCACATCTACTCCAACAACTGAAGGTACCACGTCTACTCCAACTAGTGAAGGAACGACATCTACCCCAACAACCGAAGCTACCACATCTACTCCAACTAGTGAAGGAACCACATCTACTCCAACAACTGAAGGTACCACGTCTACTCCAACTAGTGAAGGAACGACATCTACCCCAACAACCGAAGCTACCACATCTACTCCAACTAGTGAAGGAACGACATCTACTCCAACAACCGAAGCTACCACGTCTACACCAACTAGCGAAGGAACGACATCTACTCCAACAACCGAAGCTACCACGTCTACACCAACTAGTGAAGGAACGACATCTACTCCAACAACCGAAGCTACGACGTCTACTCCAACTAGCGAAGGAACGACATCTACCCCAACAACCGAAGCTACCACGTCTACTCCAACTAGTGAAGGAACGACATCTACCCCAACAACCGAAGCTACCACATCTACTCCAACTAGTGAAGGAACCACATCTACTCCAACAACTGAAGGTACCACGTCTACTCCAACTAGTGAAGGAACGACATCCACTCCAACAACCGAAGCTACCACGTCTACTCCAACTAGTGAAGGAACGACATCTACCCCAACAACCGAAGCTACGACGTCTACTCCAACTAGTGATGCCACGACATCTACTCAAACAAGCGAAGCTACGACGTCTACTCCAACTAGTGAAGCCACGACGTCTAGTCCAACAAGCGAAGCTACGACGTCTACTCCAACTAGTGAAGCCACGACGTCTTCTCCAACAAGCAAAGCTACGACGTCTACTCCAACTAGTGATGCCACGACGTCTTCTCCAACAAGCAAAGCTACGACGTCTACTCCAACTAGTGATGCCACGACGTCTACTCCAACAAGCGAAGCTACGACGTCTACTCCAACTAGCGAAGCCACGACGTCTACTCCAACAAGCGAAGCTACGACATCTACTCCAACAAGCGAAGCTACGACGTCTAGTCCCGCAAGCGAAGCTACGACGTCTACTCCAACTAGTGATGCCACGACGTCTACTCCAACAAGCGAAGCTACGACGTCTACTCCAACAAGCACAGCTACGGCGTCTACTCCAACTAGTGATGCCACGACGTCCTCTCCAACAAGCAAAGCTACGACGTCTACTCCAACTAGTGATGCCACGACGTCTACTACAACAAGCGAAGCTACGACGTCTAGTCCAACAAGCGAAGCTACGACGTCTACTCCAACTAGTGAAGCCACGACGTCTTCTCCAACAAGTGAAGCTACGACGTCTACTCCAACAAGCGAAGCTACGACGACTACTCCAACTAGTGATGCCACGACGTCTACTCCAACAAGCGAAGCTACGACGTCTAGTCCAACAAACGAAGCTACGACGGCTACTCCAACTAGTGAAGCCACGACGTCTTCTCCAACAAGTGAAGCTACGACGTCTACTCCAACGAGCGAAGCTACGACGTCTACTCCAACTAGTGAAGTCACAACGTCTACTCCAACAAGTGAAGCTACGACGTCTATGTCGACAAGCGAATCAACGACTTCCTATCCGAAAACTACATCAAGTACATCCACAACTTCGACAACGCCAACTAATACTACGACCACCACCACAGCAGTTCCCATAGGCCCTACTAAATTTCCATTTCCTGACGACAGCTCTTCAATGAAGATTAAATCACACAATGGTTTAGTTTTAGGAGGTCTCCTACTTCTAGTGCTTAATTATGTCTTTTAACATCCACAGTTCTAACATAGTGACATCTACATTATTCCTATTTATAAATAATGCACAAACAAGCATAGTACCGTTTGACCGAATAAAAACGG
Organism: Sitophilus oryzae; assembly: GCF_002938485.1. Lineage (NCBI taxonomy): Eukaryota > Metazoa > Arthropoda > Insecta > Coleoptera > Curculionidae > Sitophilus > Sitophilus oryzae. The sequence goes on from NW_022146782.1 coordinate 1,621,419, forward strand.
CGTCAGCGGTGTCTATGAACTGACTATCAATGACATTTCTTATATAAATTGAAATATAAAATGACAGCGATCCTCGTTTCATAGCCATCGCTGACGCCTTTTTTTCGGTCATACGGTATTCACCTTATTCCTAAAGTATTTATGTTACATTATATGGATCTGTGATAATTATAACTTTAAAACATGTTCAATCTAATTTATAATTAAATATGTATATATAAAATATAAGTATTAATTTAAAGCCAGGAATGTGTGTTGTAGAGTATACCTACATACATCCTACAAAATATCTAATTGGTTTGTACTATTTCCTTCATATACATATAACTATATATACTCAGTGTTCCCTATTTAACCCCGTGTGCAATTTGCGTGCCGTAAGAAAAAGACAACATAACTCAGCTCCATATTAATGCTGCATAAATCTATTTCACCCGGATATCGATTGAACTGCGACTGCGCCAAACTCCGATTGATTGTTGTTTTAGTTCTGTTTGGATTACTTTTTATTTGTGCGTGTAAAAGAGTGATTTTGTTTAGTTTATTGTTTCCAACTATTTTTTGATATTTTTCCAACTCCATGATAATGTGTTATAAATAATAAAAATATAAATAAAATTGAAGGTTAGGTGAAATGTCAGTCAACCACTTCCCTTTAAAAACACGGACCAATGAAAACTTCTTCAGGTAAGGCATGCGCAATTAAGTGACTATCCGGGTGAAATAGACTTATGCAGAATTCCATATTTCTCTTTCACTGTTTGGGCTTCACTTTTTAGAGATTAGGCTGAGTATATAAAGTTATATGTATATGATTTCCTTATGTCTATTGACAAGTGACAATAGATAGGTACGCTTTAAGAACAATCCCACCAAGCAAAAAACCTCATATTACATTTACAATATTTCAGTCAATATTTTTATAATATGTCTAATTAAATTTGGCCGAAAGGAATTTTGCTGGATTTGCTGGAAGTTGTTCTAAAAAAGGACTGTCCTTTTCAAAAAAGGGTTAGCTGGCTTGGAAATGAACATCGATGATATTCTCCATATAATTTTACAATAAAATGACGGCGATTTTTATTTCATAGCCATCGCTGACGCCTTTTTTTCTATAGTACAATATTGGGTTGTCAAGATACTATATTCACTCTATTTTCTCTTACTTTCTGACTTTCCCCCATAGACCTAAGCGCAAACATGGCGGCGCGGCGCGGTGCTCAAGATAAGAATTTCTCCGCACGTTGATGCTCATTCTTAATGCCTCTATATCTCTGAGATAACCTCTTTAAATTTATTTAACCTCAATTTATTTTTGTGTTGTACTTTGATTTTTTTTATAAATAATATTATATACCTATAAATACGGTATTATAATGTTCTTATGACAAATTTTGTGAGCCAATTTTGACCTGATTCTTTTGTTTACAACTTTCAAACATGCCTTCTGATGAGCAAAAACGAATTATATTGCAAGATATTAATTGTAAATACGGCGATAGCTTATTAAATTTATCTAAATGCACCGAAATTTACCAAAACCTTTTGGACAGAAAGAGAGAGATACTTCGAGAGGTAGGTATTATGAAGTTTGATTTATTTTCCTTTATTTCAGATAATACAATATTTTAGCTGGACCTAGAAAATACAGAAGGTATTGTTGGTGCTTCTATTAATGATGGGGAAAATGCCATTGGGCAGTCTAGACTAGCAGTAGACAATTCTAGAGAAATAACTGATAATGTTGAAAAAGATTTAAATGAATTTGAAGACATACGGAATACATTAAAGAATAAATTCGATAAACTCTATGCTTTACAAACTACTTTGCAGTACATGAGAGTTGTACAGCAAATTGAACATTTATGGTATGTATTTTTTTCTCACCTAATTTCACTTTGAGTGTATTTGTTTTTTTTTAAGTAATGAATTACAGCGAGAATTGGATAGAAAAGATGATGAAAAATGTACTACGCATTTTGCCAATTTAACAGAAATCAACAGGATACTTGCAGATTGCCCTGTAGAACATTTAAAATGGTATCTTAAGGAATCTATGTTACACTGGCATGAAATTTTAAAGGAAAAATTATCAAAGTAGGTGGTAATTTTAGCAAATATATTTTTTGGAAGTAAGAACCTTTATTTTTAGAGATCTTGAGGAGGTATTGAGACAAATAAAGTGGCCTTTTGTCAGCACAAATTTTAATTTAGTATTGCCTATGGATAGTAATATTAGTAGGCTTAAAACTATAGCAGAATATTTGCTGCAAATTGAACTTCCAACAGAAAGTAATGTTCAAAAGGAAGTTCCTTCAGGTAGGTACTTGATATATCTACTATATATATTTTGGTAATTATTGGGAAAACTGGAAATCGTCAGATTTTCACCAAAATTGGTATACACACTATTTTAAGGTCGTAGATTACGAATCTGAACTTTTTTCTTGGCGGTCTCTTACGGTTTTTCAGAAAAACGGAAAATTATTTCAACATTGAATTTTTCTTTATTTCGGCCCTATAAAGTAATAATTTCACTATATTTTCATTATATTATAGTTTATCTAAAAGCTACACTTGATTGGGGATAGAAAAATGTCCGAAATTTTACTGAAAAACACTTTTCTTAACAAAATAACAAAGAAAATTGAGACCAGATGGACGTTTGACATTTGATTTATCTTTCTTTCTCTCTGCTATGTAATGAGAGAGACAAATATATTCTAGACCTAATCTAGAAATTTGAAAATTTACAACGTTGCCATATCGTCTATTTTTTCGGGTGATTAGGGATTTTAAATAAATTACCTATTATGAGATTGACAATACTAATTAAATATACCTACCTATATCCACAAAGTTACGCGGAAGAGTTTTGATTGCATTGGTTTCAACTTCTATGCGGAGGGGCTTAATCTTTTTTTTTGTTATATTATATTTATAACCACGAAGTTGCACGAAAGTTAATCTTTTGTTGTTATATTATATCAAAAAAAGACTATTTATAACCACGAAGTTGCACGAAAAAGTTTTGATTGCATTGGTTTAAACTTTGCGGTGGGGGCAAGGGAGGGGGTTAATCTTTTTTTTGATATAATATAACAACAAAAGATTACACCCTCCGTATGGAAGTTGTAACCAATGCAATCAAAACTCTTTCGTGCAACTTCGTGGTTATAAATAGTCAGATCTCGTTGGTAAAATAGCAATTATGGGAAGGAGCCGTTCTTCTGGCGACCGCCTTTCATAATCCCAGAATGAGCGAAAACACACACTAAATTTAGGTTTAGCATTGGCAACGTTGCTTGAAATGCCAGAAACACATAACCCAACATTTTCAGATTGTTTACAAATTTATTTTAGCAAATTTTCCTCTATTATGCATAGAATTGGTTAAAAAAGTAACAGAAAATAATAATAGCATCATTGTTTATTGAATACCTAACAAAATATGTGCTAGAAAACCTGAAAAATATGAGAAATTAAGAAAAATTCGATGTTGAAATAGTCTTCCGTTTTTCTGGACAACGGTAAGAGACCGCCAAGAAAAAAGTTCAGATTCGTAATCTACGACCTCAAAATAGGGTGCATATCAATTTTGGTGAAAATCTGACGATTTCCAGTTTTCCCAATAATTACCCTAGTTTTTTTTGTTCGGACAGTTTATATGGAAAATTTTCAGCCAAAAATACTATATAATGTATGACCAAGTGACTCTTCAAATACATATACAGGGTGTTGCTTAAAGACATGGTAATATTTAAAGGGGCGATTCTTGGACCTGTCCTAAGACAAAAATTTGCACGAATGTATGTTCTACATATCTATATTAACATCAGAGTTATTATGAAAAAATGTTTTTTTAGAATATTTTACCACACTGTATCTCAAAAGTTACTAAGTTAAGAATCTCAATGTTTACCACATACATTCATATGAAGCTTTTTCTTAGAATAAGTAGAAGAATCACTCCCTTAAATATTAGCATGTGATTAAGCAACACCCTGTATATTTACCTATTGTTTCCTTCTTTGGCTGTTGTTAAAGTTTGTTTAAATAAACCCATTAATCGCTTTGTATAATTATTGGCTTAGGTTTTTGAGTTTTTGTTACAGGAGTTTTAAGTTATTTTACACCTCCATGTTTACCTGTCCATTTTCTTCTTCAACCTCTGAAAAGAAGGTTTATATATCATTTTTATGGAAACAGAAAGACCAACAGACCTGACAAGCCAGAATGGTAAAAATATATTGAAAATAACAGTTTCTTAGATCATTGAATGATATATTATATTTTAGGTATTTCACTCAAATTCTTACATGGGTGAGGGATCATAAAAAGTATGTTGAGGAATGGATTCAGCCAGTAGTGGTTGAAAAATTTGGTTTGCACCACATAGATGCCCAGGTAATTATTTTAAAACATTACCTAAGTTCTTAGAGGCGGGCGAAACTGTTATTTTCAAATAACAGCTTGAACTGTTCTTGTTATTTAAACATAACAGTTTAAAAGTTAACAGTTGTAAAAAAGTCAAAGTATAAAAAAAAGAATGGGCACATTTAATAAACATTTTTAATATGACATAACAGACACCTATACACTTTTTGTAATTGTCTGTTTATTCATTAACAATCATATATGATCAATGGAATAAATTTGTGGTTTCAATTACACTTTATACTTTTCATTTGTGACTTCATTCAGGACTTCTACTACACTACAGAAAAATTCTACTACATTTTCATGTTTTTTTTTAGTTTTCTCTAAAACGGTATGGAAATTTGGAATAATATAGGCGGTATTAACCATTTTAGAACAAGCAAAAATTATGAAGAATACATTTTTCTCAAAATATCAATAATAAAAAAGTTTTTCCTCTTGTAAAGATAATCCAGGGACATACTGTAGATCAGTTGAAAAATAAAGGTCGATTTTTTTGGAACAACTGTTGCAACCTGGGTAGAATTTTGTCTGCAACTGTTGCAACCTTGGTAGAATTTCGTTTGTACCTGTCACTTTTATAAAGAAAAACTATTGCAAACTGTTATTGAAAAAATAACAGTTATACAATAAAGGTCGGCTTTTTAGATCAACTGTTGCAACCATGGTAGAATTTTGTTTGCAATTGTTATTTTTAGAAAGTAAAAACTATTTCAAACTGTTATTGATAAAATAACAGTTTTAAAAAAAAGGTCGATTTTTTGGATGAACTGTTGCAACTTGGGTGGAATTTTGTCTGCAACTGTTATTTTTAGAAAGTAAAAACTATTGCAAACTGTTATTGTTAAAATAACAGTTTAAAAATAAAAGTCGATTTTTTGGATGAACTGTTGCAAACTTGGTAGAATTTCGTTTGTACCTGTTATTTTTAGAAAGTAAAAACTATTGCAAGCTGTTATTGTTAAAATAACAGTTTAAAAATAAAGGTCGATTTTTTGGAATAACTGTTGCAAACTTGATAGAATTTCGTTTGTACCTGTTATTTTTAGAAAGTAAAAACTATTGCAAACTGTTATTTATAAAATAACAGTTTTAAAATAAAGGTCCATTTTTTGGATGAACTGTTGCAACCTGGGTAGAATTTTGTCTGCAACTGTTATTTTTAGAAAGTAAAAACTATTGCAAACTATTATTGTTAAAATAACAGTTTAAAAATAAAGGTCGATTTTTTGGAATAACTGTTGCAAACTTGGTAAAATTTCGTTTGTCCTGTTATTTTTAGAAAGTAAAAACTATTGCAAACTGTTATTTATAAAATAACAGTTTTAAAATAAAGATCGATTTTTTGGATGAACTGTTGCAACCTGGGTAGAATTTTGTCTGCAACTGTTATTTTTAGAAAGTAAAAACTATTTCAAACTGTTATTGATAAAATAACAGTTTTAAAATAAAGGTCGATTTTTTGGATGAACTGTTGCAAACTTGATAGAATTTCGTTTGTACCTGTTATTTTTAGAAAGCAAAAACTATTGCAAACTGTTATTGATAAAATAACAGTTTTAAAGTAAAGGTCGATTTTTTGGATGAACTGTTGCAAACTTAGAAGAATTTCGTTTGTACCTGTTATTTTTAGAAAGCAAAAACTATTGCAAACGGTTATTGATAAAATAACGGTTGTAAAATAAGTATCCAGTATTATATTTTGAAACAATAATTGTTGCAAGCTTCGTAGAGTTTTGTATTTTTTTCATATTACTAGCCATTTCTGTTACACCTCGATATTTTCGTTGGTAACTGTTATTTTTAGGAAGTAAGGACTATTCCAAACTGTTATTTATAAATACCAACTGTAAACTAGCGGCCGACTGTTATTCTTACGGAGTTTTAGGTTGAGTTTATAAGAGGTCTTGTGCACTTAGGAGCGGAAAAATTGAATTCCGAATTGCCTTCACTACAATTCGATGACTATACCTTTTCTCACTCCATTGATGAAGCTTTGGGTTTTGACAAAGAGTTAAGGGAAGTCTACGGTTATCCATCAAACCAGCCCAGTATTATAGTGGTTTTAACACAGGCTCCAATTTTGGTAAAATGGTTGATAATGGAGAAAAAATGTTAGTATGTAAAACTTGGTTTGTTTATTAATATATTATTGTTTTGTGGCGTTTTTTAGATGCTGTTGAAAAAATGGATGCTATTCTATCGCAGAATTCAACAGAGGCATTTGGACTATTAACATCCGATGTTGAAGATTTGAAAATCACAATGTGCGCTGATGCATTTATTACTTTGCTTCAAACAATAACTGAAAGGTATGTACTATATATTTAATAATTTTAAAACACCTGAAGAAATTTGTAAATATACAATCTCTGTAAAGGATAAATTTTTTATTTTTATTTTTTAAGGTATGAATGTCTTCCTCAGCCTGGTCATAGATTACAATTTTTAGAGCTACAGCTTGAATTATTAGATGATTTTAGAGTTAGGTAAGTACTGTAAACATAGTTCTTCTGGCGTAACTTTTCCTAATATGCCAGAACACGATCTGTCAAAGCAGTCAGCTCCATATTCGGAAAAGTTGCATGAGAAGAACTATACATATATTTCAATGATACATATACAATGTAGATTACTCAGATGATTCTTATTTTGTTCTTGAAAATTGTTACAAGTTACAAGATATTAGTAAAAAAAATATTGTAGTTAGATATTGGAAACCATTGGCGTACTATCTAGTCTTTAAAAAGGATTTGTATAGGCTTAACAAAAGGTAGCTCAAAAATTCAATAAAAAAATCAAAAAATAATTTTAGAATCTCCTCCTGAAGTGCTTTATTTTTTAGATTATTACAACTTGTAAATGCCGAAGAAGGCGATATAATTGATTCAAAAGTACCGATGATAGCAAATACTTTGTATTATATAGAGAATGTTTTAGTTGATTGGGGTACAATGTTGGTAAGTCTTAAATTAACGTAAATCTTGGTTTTCAAGTATTTTACTTTAGATAAAGATAAAAAAGCACTATTGTGTAACTGTGTCATGAGGTACTAGATAATTGAAGGAAAAAAGTCGTCACGGTAGTCATAGAAATGACAATCATTTAATAAATATCAACATAAAAAGACAAAAAATTGTTTTGAAAATAGACTTGTGTCTATGGACAGTTTTTACTTCTTTTCAAAAGATATTCAATTGTCATTTCAAAAGAAATGCTGCAGAGATGGGCCAGTAAGAAACTCTAATGTAAAAAACATTTTTTTTTACATATAAATTCCATTTTTACGTCTTTACCGTCTACAGATCCCTGAAGACGGTGGTATTTGTTAATACATAATAATTTATTTCACTGTATTTAGTTATTTTAAATATAGTTCAGTCATTGGGGATCAAAAAAGGGGCCTGCTTGGAAAAAAGTCCGGAAGTTTTGAAACTTTGCAGGTTTATAGGTTTTGGGGTCCCTAACAAAAAGCCATAAAATGCACATTTTCAGACTTTCCGCCGGCGCCGCCATCTTGCCAAGATGGCGCCCAAAATCGGTATTTTGTAAATGTCTCGAAAACTATGCGTTTTTCGTAAAAATTTGAAGAGAGCAAAATTAAAGAGAATAAAATTTCCTATAAAAAAGGTTATATGAAAATTTTTGCTAAAGTCAACCGTTTAGGCACAAAATCCCTGGAAATTTTACAATTTTGCGTAAAGTATGATATACATATGGTCGATTTTCCGAAATCAAATGTCGATTAGTGTTCACTAAAACTAGTTTTAGTTTAGTTTCTTCAATTTTGTCATGAAACAGCGGCGTCTTTTTAATTTGCTCATTAATTTATGAATAATTAATTGTCGTGCTGAACAGCATTCATTGCGAACTGACCACCAGGTTCAGCATTGGTTTGATTGTACCAAAGATGCCGAAGAATGGGGTTGGAAGAAAACAAAAACAGGCATTACTCCAGTCACAACGTTGAACGATCCAGCTCCAAAATCCCTATTGACATTTTTATCCTGTAAATGCAAAGCCAACAACTATGGTAAAGCCTGCGGATGTAGAAAAGCAGGATTAAAATGTTCAATGATTTGTGCATACTGCAATGGGAAATCCTGTGACAACGTCACTGAAGTGTCACTCGACGAATCTGATGAAGAGGAGTTGGACTTGCCTGTAGATATCCCTCTGGCGGTTGAAGATGAAGAGTTGGACGTATTGAGAGACCACCCTGATGAGCCCAGCACAGCAGACACGATCGACTTTGACATCAATGAGCCAGATCCGTCGGACTTGTGCAGATAAGTTAAAGTTTTGAATTTATCTAGTGGAGTAGGCCTCCGGGGAGACCACATTAAAATAAACGCGCCATCTAAATTACTTTACCTCTTGGGTGGTGTGGAAACAAGTACACATTTTCAATAATTAATATTAATTATTCATAAATTAATGAGCGAATTAATGATACGCCACTGTTTTATGACAAAATTGAAGAAACTAAACTAAAACTAGTTTTAGTGAACCCTAATCGACATTTGATTTCGGAAAATCGACTATCATATTTTACGCAAAATTGTAAAATTTCCAGGGATTTTGTGCCTAAACGGTTGACTTTAGCGAGAATTTTCATAAAACCTTTTTTATAGGAAATTTTATTCTCTTTAATTTTGCTCTCCTCAAATTTTTGCGAAAAACGCATAGTTTTCGAGATATTCATAAAATACCGATTTTGGGCGCCATCTTGGCAAGATGGCGGCGCCGGCGGCAAATCTGGAAATGTGCATTTTATGGATTTTAGTTAGGGACCCCAAAACCTATAAACCTGCAAAGTTGCAAAACTTCCGGACTTTTTTCCAAGCAAAAATCCCCAATGACTGAACTAATTGGTAGAAGCAATAGAAAGTCTATGAAGAATGATATAATTTTTTTAAATTTTTTTGATAGTTTTTACATTTTTTGACATCCCTGAATAATATCTAGTAATACAATAATTTTTTTATCTACAACCGTTTAGTTATAACGTTTTTACATCACTATTTTTTTAGTATTTCAGTTACGATATGAGATTCATAACACAACTAGTGGTGTTATGAATCTATAACACTAGTTTTTATAATAATGAAAAACAACTATGTGACAAATGTCATAGTTAAAGGTGTTGAAGGTGGGCGACTAATAAACAAAAATTAAAACAGCATTTTCTTATTTTTCGGTTGTAGATAAAACGTTGTACATGACACGTGCGTCTAAACATGATTACAACTTACAACACTCGTGTAATCGTTCACACTCATTGTAATCATGTTCATAAACACACTTGTACTGTAAATAACTATTATAGATTTCCTTTATATCAAAAATAAATGCTTTTTTAGCATTTTTTGAATCTGTATTATTACAAAAACCAACTCGAAGAGTCTAAGAAACTGCATACATCACCTTCGATGAACGACTTTGATGACGAGTCCACTCTCGATTTGGAATCCGAGTCGATTTTTGCAGAAACTCTGTCCTTGTACAGGCACTTTAGAAGGGACTTGTTATGCGGGTTATCGGAGAAAGTAATAAGTGAAATAAAAAAGTGTAGCTGGAACTATCGACGAGAAAGGTTAGGTTATAATCTACAGTTCGTTTCCATATACATATAACTATATATACTCAGCCTAATCTCTAAAAAGTGAAGCCCAAACAGTGAAAGAGAAATATGGAATTCTGCATAAGTCTATTTCACCCGGATATCCATTTAACCGCGCATGCCTTACCTGAAGAAGTTTTCATTGGTCGGTCGGTGTTTTTAAAGGGAAGTGGTTGACTGACATTTCACCTAACCTTCAATTTTATTTATATTTTTATTATTTATAACCTTTGAATAAGAAGACTAAAGAAGGAGCATATCAAAAATCTTAGGTCCACCGCGATGGGACTCACTCAAATATAGCCAACTTAAATTCCGGTTTATCTAGTGCTGTTCTAATTTTATTTAAAAAATGTAAAACTATGATGTAGGGTAGACCTGGGGTAGACTCGCAATATTGTTTTTATTTTACGTTATGAATAAATGTTGGTAGTTATTAAAATTGTTATAAAAACATATTATTATAATAAAAATAGATAAGTTTTAATGATTATTAACACAAACATCCGATACGCTACTGAAGATGCTACTGAAGCAGGTAAGTCAAATTGACGTATCTGAATTCTTTGACATCTAATCTTTGACAAGTAGTAAATAAAAGCAAAAATGCAAGAAAAAATATATAATTAGTTAATTTAAGTGAATTTCATAAATGATCAGTTTACTACACGTATGTATATTATATAGTCACTTACTATCGAAAAGTTGTTCCATTATTTCATTCGATTTTTGCCGAAATCTACCGCACGCTACACAACCAACTATTTTAGAGTCTTTTTCGATAAATTGCGATAGTGTCACTGTTAATTTAAGTTCTGCCACAATTTCCATCTAGATTTACTACCTTTATACAACTATCAGTAGTAGAATAAATAATAAATAACATAAAATAAGCTCCGTAAAGACTGACAAATCCACAAAATTTCAAATCAAATTCAAATGTGTCAAATGAATCGTCAAACAGAACTGTCAAGGATCCCCACCCTAGAGTCCTTTTTCCGCCCACCATGCATGAATACATGGATAGCATTATGCTCCTTCCTTAGTCTTCTTATTCAAAGTTTATAACACATTATCATGGAGTTGGAAAAATATCAAAAAAATAGTTGGAAACAATAAACTAAAGAAAATCACGCTTTTACGCGCACAAATAAAAGGTAATCCAAACAGAACTAAAACAACAATCGATCGGAGTTTGGCGCAATCGCAGTTCAATCGATATCCGGGTGAAATAGACTTAGGCAGCATTAATATGGAGCTGAGTTATGTTGTCTTTTTCTTACGGCACGGAAACAACACACGGCGTTAAATAGGGAACACTGAGTATATTTCAGTTATATGTATATGTTCGTTTCATGCAATGACTAAAGAATCCAAGGACAAATAACATCCGAGAGCAAATTGTTACGACGTCACCAATCAGTGCCGTGGAACATATTTTTCTTAACTTAGCTATTTGAAGAGATATTTATATTTTTTAAGAAATTTTTTAACTACGCCTATGGTGTATGCAGTGGTATCATACTAATTAATTACGAAAAAAAAACGTATTAAACTGTTAACAAAAGGTATAAAACTAGTATCGACGTATAGCACAGATCAAGTACATATAATTTCGGAAAAATAATTATCGAATTCAATAAGAAAACGCTAGAAAGGTGGAGCGGACTGTTTATTTACCTATGAAACGTAACTCCTTACTCTTTCTTATCGTTGGGGACTACTAATCATTGTAATAAGGTTTATACAAAGTTCCCTATACACAAACTAATAAAAATCGCTAAAATTGTCGCTGATGAGTATGATGACCAGCTGATGACTCATTCGTCGCCATCAAAAAAATGGCGTCTAAGGTCACAAATTCTGCTGCAGCCCGTATATGGGCGTTACATGTCCTTATATTCTTCAGTAATTGCTTGATACGAACTATACCTAATTAAAAAAAAGGAAAATCTTATGGGACTTTTTAATTTATTAGGTGGTCATCAATGAAAGTACTGAAAGAATTTAGAAGTCTATCGTTAACGCCTTCGGCGTGTCCACTGTTTGACGTTTTAGCTAAAAGGTTGCATCAGTTGGAGAAAAAATTGCAAAGTCGATTATTTACCATAGGTAACAGAAATATACCCTGCGATTGAATGGAAATGACGTCATATTAGGCGTAGAAGTAACATTTTAATTGAAACTTTACAATCTATCATTAAATTAAAATTAGCTAGTTTTCCACCACAAAACAAGTACCATACGGTTAAAAAATGGTGTCATAATAGCCTTTTAAATGACAATTATATATATAATATATAATATATACTGATCGGCATACAAATTTTTTTTAAAATGTCTAAAGACATAATTAAAATAGAAAAAATAAAATCCTATCTGTTAATTTTTAATAAATAATATAAAGGGATCCTTCGTCATTTCAAAGCTTGCTGTGACGCCGTTTTTAACGTTTAACAAGGACTTTCTATAGCTCATGAACGGGTGTTACTATCAGGAACATCTCAGTGATACATAAATTAAAGCTTAAATTGAAATGTTATTTCTGTGCCTACTATTACGTTATTTTTATTTGATCATACAACAAGTTGAAGGTAGAATAAAAACAGTAAATATTACAGTGTGGAGAAATATAGCGACACAATTGGATACCTACTTGTTTGAAGATTTGGTTATGGATAACCGTTTCAATGATGGAGGTGCCCTACAACTAAAATTTGACGTTACTCGAAATTTGCTGCCTTTATTTTCGCAATACACTGATACTCCTGCCAACTATTTTACACAGTGAGTTCTTATTTAACAAATCTTATATTTTTTTATTCAAGTATACAGGGTTGTTCACCACATATGACACGGAGTATTGCAACTAAACGATTAGATTTTTGCAAACTGGAAGTTGTGGGTTAAAAATAAAATTTATAAGGTGTTACTTTTTACCACACTGTCTAATACACATACAAAATTCAGTTTTTTAGTATTTGAAGTAATTATTATTAATCAACGTAAACAGTCAATTAATGTAGTTTGAATACTGGGATCATATTAATTGGTCCTTTTTAACAAAATATATTTAAACATTTATTTTTTATTTTTTTTTTAATGAAATAGGGAAGTGTATCGACAATATTAGTATCTGTACTCTTTGTAAATTTGTTACATCTTTAAAAACAATCTAAAATGTCAATATTCCATGGGTATAGTAATAAATGAGGTCTAAATTATAAGAAAATGCATTTTTTATGAAAACTTCAAGAGATAGGTAAAAAATAGTATAATACTGTTTGATAGACAAGACGATTGATGCAAATTGTGCATCTGATTCTCGTTAAATATACAGGGTGTTCCATTTAAATTAAACAAGGTATTGCCGTTTAAAGCTAGTAATTATTTAATAGAAATTTTTAGACACTCTGTATGAGGTAGTATTTTGTTTATTATTGCAACACAATACCTGAAAAATAAATAAACTTCAGTAAATATTTAGTATTAAAAACTTGCAATACCCTTGGAGGAATGAAGCCTTAACATTTTTACTGCAATTTCATAAAATTGAGAATATTTCAAAAACGGTAAGGTTTAAGTGTGATAAACCTTAATCAAATTTACCTTTATTTCAATCGTAGAAACTAAAAATAGAATAATATACATAATGTTCCGTTCAAAAAAATACAACTATAATATTTTTTACTTATTTGGGACACTCTGTATCTTGTAAAAATCTAATTATTTAGCTGCAATACTCCGTGTCGTATGTCGTAAACAACTCTGGATAGTTTATCCAGCGACAGAATATATTATGGTTTCTGCTGGTTGAATAAAAACAATATTATTTCTTTCATTTATTTTGCTGAAATTACAAATATTCTGATATAATTACCACAGAATAATTGTCCTACTTTTGAAGTAGGCGTCCCAAAATTTTTTCGTTTGAAGTCACATATTTTGACAAATATACTTCCACAACTACAATTTTCCGACACTACATTTTGTTTTACAGACTAATAGAGTCATGCAACTTGCTCAACCTGACCAAAGGTTCAGCATTGTTGCTAAGAGAGACTATTTTGGCACTCGAAGGCGCCACAGGGGTTGAAGATACCAGGCCAAAAACGTTGAAAGAGATTGGTGTTAGTAACTTTGGCCCGAAAATGGCCGTGAAAATATTGAACCAGAGAACAGACATTACAGTGAATAGGCTAGACGTGGATTGAGGTTTTATTTTTTTGTTTACCGTACTATCAACAAAAAAACGCCGGCTGGGTAGCTTTTGAAATTCTGCATTGTCGTAATTTCACATATTTTACGTACGATAATTTGTGATGTTTTTTAGATTTATATTTCAGATTTTTTTACCAGTCCGTACTTGAAAAACTAAAACTTTATTCATAAAAGGGGTATTCATTTTCTATGTTCAAGTGAAAAAATGAAGCATTTGAAAATATTAGAGATATACATATATTTGTTATATTATGTTCTAATATATTTATTTATTTATTTTTATACATTAAAACTATCTTAGGACAAGGATTAACTTTACATAAAGTAATAATCATTATAGCTTTTAAAAATTACTGTAAAAAGGTGATAATTTTTGTTTTGTATAGGTGCTTGTTATAATTTATTGGATATTGTTGGTGAATTTTTTAAGTATACCAAATAAAAGTATTTTTACAGACTTGGATCTATTTTTGATTATCTGTAGTACGATAATAAGTTAATAAATTTTCTTTTAAAACTTTATATATTGTTTTAGTTACTATTAACTACACACACCGGAAAAATCTAGGGATATCATTTTATTAAAGTTAAAAATAAATGTTTTGAATAAACAACCACATATGTGTAGGCCGATTCTTTCTACTTCGATTGAAACAAAGTAGTCACACTAGTTATTTCTAAATTTGGGATATTTGCAGAAGCGTTTGTGCATTTTTTGTCAAATGTATAAAAAGCACCAAGCATCAATTGTTCGAATTTAACCTATACTGTCTATGTTTTTATGATACCTGACCAGAATTCATTCAAATAACTCTGTTTAGTATTAAACGACATTATGGAGCGTAGACATCTTAACAGAGACGAAATGCTAAGGCCCATGGGCATGCTCGAAGCTGGAATGCGCCAAATCGACGTAGCTAGAGCATTAAATACAATGCAAAGTGTAATATTGCGATTAAGTGCACTCTGCCGTGAAAGTGGTGATGTTGCAGAAAGGCACACAGGGCGACATCGCATTACTACCCCTCAGCAAGATCATTTTTTCAATTAAATGCTCGACGCCGACCGACTCTTATAGCACCAGAGCTTAATTTAATTCTCCAGGAAACACATAACACGTACTATTTTATCTACTATTTTTGATAGATATAAGGCAATTTTAACAGTTGTTATGGAAAAAAATCAACTATTTATTGTTTATATTAAATTGTATTTAAATTAATACATCTGGCACATTTTTTTTAATACCTACTTAATTATTCTCCTAACCCTCCATAAACCGTTTGAACAATTTCATTTCGTCCATTCTCTTAACAACCCCTATAGACTCCTCCAAGTCTTTTATGCTCCTGTTTAGACACTCTATGCTCTTTTTGTGCTCCAACCTCATACTTTTCGGCGACCTTAACACCTGTTCGGCCTTATTAATAACTTCTAAAAAGTCTTCCTCGTCTTCAATTACTTCTAACGATCTTTTCTTAGTTTTAGAGAAAGTGTCATGAAGATAGTCCTTCTCTAATTTTTCTTCTATGGTTTTCTTGTAACCTTCTATTAAAGGATTGTTTCTGTAGAACCACTCGCTGGTGCTGTATTCGTTTAACGATTCCACGTCATATACGACTACAAACGTCCTAAAAACATCCTCGTACATGAATTTTTTCGGTAGGTCGAAATCTTGTTCCTTTAGTTTTTCCGTTGCGATGATTTCTATGGCTTGCGTCCATAGAATCGTGTCGTAGCGTTCGTCTCTGATGGTCTGTATTAGGACGTCTAGTATGTTGACGTATGGTTCTTTGGGATTTTGAAAAACTTCCGTACAGTACTTGGAGACGGCTAGTATTAGGTCGGTTTCGTTATGAGGAGGCCAGTTTTCTAAGAATTTCGGGAGTTTTAGACTTTTCATTAGTCGCTGAAGGTGGTCTTCGTAACTTGGGTGTGTCCAAAAGTTAGGAAAATATCTGTAGAAAAAATATAGGAGTAAAAACACAGATTATAAACTTTGCTTTTCGTGGTTCTAATTTTCAGAATCGGGCACTAGTTAGGTTACTAGTTTGCGCACATAGCACGCCCACTTATGGCCTCTAAAATTGAGCATAGTGCTTGACCGGCACATTAGAGAGATATCGGAAAACCGAATAGCGTCATGCAGTATTTACGCGTACCTTATCATGGTTACGATATGCGCGAGTCAACTTTTAACGCAACGCCAGCTAATAACGTTACCGTCTGACGTAATTGCGGATCAATTACACCAAGCGCTATTTCTAAATAACGTTTAAAAATTGCTTAAATGGGCACGTGCGGGTATTTGACAACCGGGTCGGCCGGCGAGATCTTTTATTTTAGGTTATGTTTGAATTGTTTTGAATTATTACTTTAGTTTTATTAGGTAATTTGATATTTAAGTAGCTGGGATTAGTTTTAATTAAATAAATATGGCCCAAAATATGGATTCCACCTCTTCCAATATTAAAGAATCTATAAAGAGGCTTAGGTTTACAGCAGATGACGACTTTGCCCTTCTAAGAGAATTTGTTGCTTGTTGCCCTAAACCCACTGGCAGACGTTTAACAATAAAGCACTGAAAATAAGCACTTTAGCCCTTTAGTTTTAAAATACCTAGTAAACAAAACAATTTCAAAGTTTTAAATTCAAAGTTGGTTAAGTTTAAACAGCGGACGCGACGCGAACAGAATTCTTTCCGATCCGATAACTATAAATGAAGAGAGTTAATACCACCTCACGTAAAGGAAATAACACCTGGCCTTATTAACGTCCATGCACGCTATTCGGTTTAGCGATATCTCTCTATTACGCTGTTTATTGTTATTTTGCGCGAGTTTATTTTTGCGCACAGGAAATTTTACTCGTTTGCACATCGTCGTAAAGATAAGATTTTTATCTGTTTACATATAATATACTTAATCTGTGGTAAAAATGACACTTTTTGTGGCGCGACTGTACGTTTGGCCACAACGACATACAGCCAAGTCACAAAAATTTATTTTTACTCCGAATAAAACAGGCGATTTTTTCAAACGCCACAAATAATTTCTTAAACAATTTCAAACGTTCTAAGTAATATAAAAATATTAAAAAGTCATATTATCTTGTACCATAGATAAATAAAGCAAGTTTAGATCGGAAAGTGCCCATAAGGATAATGTAAACGCTATTTGGCGCTATTCTTGCAACGGTCGCGACCCAAAGCTTTTGATAATTTCAGATCGGCTCGGCTTTTTCCGGAATTATGTCGCTAAATATTATCTATTCAAATTTATTATTATTTTCTTTTATTTTATAAATATAATACAGTGTGTTGCGTACAAGAAACTTTATTTCATATAAGGACATGCATGAAATACCTACGAAACATTGGAAACCGACGTTATGCTACGATCCACGATGGTTTTTGCAGTTCACAGTTCACAACACAGTTTTTTAGTTTTTAATGCCACTTTTTCACAATTATCACGGGTTTGAGTAAGTAAAATTTAAATTAAACTCACAAGACAGCGATAATTACTTTGAGAATGGATGCTTTAAACACTTTTCAGTATTTTTTCAATGAGGGCGGTTTAAATTTTGAAAGATTTTATAATTTTTGAAGATTCCGACTTTGACAAGAGAAAATTATTTCTATTATTGTTTGCGGTTGTTCTTAGAAACCGCTATAGCAGCGCCAGATCGCGTACAACGGTCGCGACCCAAAACAATTATATATTTTGACGGGATTTCCAACCTAAATTTATTTCCTTTATCTATTCCTTTATGTAATTATATATCGAGAAACTATGGTTACGCTCGTTGAATTTGACACTTTATGTCAATTTGATATATATTTTCGTACTTTTATGCTTAGGCGCAAAAGTGCTTTACTTTTATGCCTAGGCGTTAAAATTACTTTTATATTGTCAATTGCGTCGCAAAAAAAATTATCTAGTACTTTTGTGACGTTTGAAAAAAAAATATTTTTTTTATTAAGTTATGGGCCAATTATAACGCCACATATCAAGTAAAAGTACAAAAAAAAATAATTAACCTAAAAACTAACCTATAATCGCAAGGTAAAAAATCTGGAACTTTGTCTGGCAAGTGATCTCGAAAAACTTCCGGAAATGGAGCAAATTCTTTTCTTTTACTATCCATGACTATTTTGGTCAGCAACTGTAGTCCTTCATTATACAGGTTGATCAAAATATTGGGGTCCCTCATGCAAAAGTTGTACTCGTGGTTCCACTTGGCGTAGCTTTCTAATAAAAAAAATATAAATAAAAATTAAAAATATATATTTTCGAAGAAAAATAGGATAAACAATGAAGGAAAAAAGTACTAGGTAATAACATCTTGGAATAATTATTATATTTTTAATATAAATATTAAAGATAGGTATAAATCGTACTAAAAATGAGACTGAACAAACCTGCTTTTTTCCATATTTCTGTGCATAAATTCCTCATGAGGAACGTATACAGGGTGTCCATTTCGAGAGGTGGATATTTTTCTATTTTCTTTGCTAAGAAAATAAAGCCGTTGTCTATAACACTGGGCAGGACTTGTCCATATAAATTACAACTAAAAACAAATAAAAAATATTAACCTTAGGGATGTATGTACTAAATATATCGTATCAATTTTTTTTTAATTTAAATATCGAAAAATGATATATCGATTTTTCTTCGACAACATCCCTACTAACAACAGTGTTTGCGGTACTGACGAGGAATGGGCAATAATGGATTTTACCCACTAATGAGTTATCGCAATTCATCTATCGACATAGTTTAGTTATCGATAAAATATATCGATATGTATCGATAATTTTGAACTCACTTATTGTTACTCCATATATCATCGATAAATTATCGATATATCGGAAAAAATCCATTCCTAATCATAAGTATCCAGCTTTGAATAAGAAGACTAAGGAAGGAGCATAATGCTATCCATGTATTCATGCATGGTGGGCGGAAAAAGGACTCTAGGGTGGGGATCCTTGACAGTTCTGTTTGACGATTCTATTTATTCTACTACTGATAGTTGTATAAAGGTAGTAAATCTAGATGGAAATTGGGGCAGAACTTAAATTAACAGTGACACTATCGCGATTTATCGAAAAAGACTCTAAAATAGTTGGTTGTGTAGCGTGCGGTAGATCTCGGCAAAAATCGAGTGAAATAATGGAACTTTTCGCTAGTAAGTAACTATATAATATACATACGTGTAGTAAACCGATCATTTATGAAATTCACTTAAATTAACTAATTATATATTTTTTCTTGCATTTTTGCTTTTATTTACTACTTGTCAAAGAATTTAGATACGTCAATTTGACTTACCTGCTTCAGTAGCGTATCAGATGTTTATGGTTATAAATAATTATTATAACTTATCTATTTTTATTAGAATTTTATATTTTTATAACAATTTAATTAACTACCAACATTTATTCACAACGTAAAATAATAAAAAAAATTATTGAGTCTACCCCACGTCTACCGTACATCATAGTTTTACATTTTTTAAATAAAATTAGAACGGCACTGATAAACCGGAATTTAAGTCGGCCATATTTGAGGCCCATCGCCGTGCACCTAAGATTTTTGATATGCTCCTTCCTGAGTGTTCTTATTCAAAGGTATCCAGTATAAAAAAATATACACACAAAAATAAATTTCATTATATCGAAAATTATCGATATATCAATATCTCCATTGTTAGCTATAATATCGATAGTTATAAATAAACGATTCTTGTGGAAATGTTATCAATACATCGATAATTTTCTAGTAATAATAATCCCTAGCACTGACCTGTATATGACGTAATCCGACACTACACCAGTTTCCTGAAGTTTTTCCAGGTACTCCTCAGAGTTTGACGTATCCTCCAGAATAATAATGACAGGTACTTTGACGTAAACCCCGAAATTTTTCAAGTTCTCCACTATGCGCCTTTGGAACAACGGGTTGAAGTTTTTCCCTACGAAAACAAAACCGTTGGCATCACTGCTTCTCACGTCTAGGCCTTGCTGCTTTTCCACGCAGTAAGTGACGGTTTTGTGGTTCTCTATGTACTGCGTGGTACCGTGCTTGGTTAGTTCCCAGCCAGCGTAGGATTTTAAGGTTTCTTCTAGTTTGTGTAAACCGTTGATCATTTCGTCTACATCTAAAAATTATCTTAGTATTACATATGGAGTGTAAAAATGAGGGAAAACATTACCCCAAAATGCTTTGTTTTTATTTTTTAGACTATAAAACAATTATTTTTATATATTAGAGGCCCAGTCTATTGCTGCTGAATAAAAATCGATAATTTATTTCGACAATTTAAGTATGTAACACAAAATGGCGGTATTCATTTAAAATGAGGAAGTTGTTGTCAACTTCCGGTATTTCCGGAAGTGCCGCCCTACTGAAAATATTTTTAATCAATAGATCTCATTAGAGATGTGTAGTTCGTGAACGAACTAGTTCCAATGAACTATTCCGACCCCGGAATGAAAGGAACTAGTTCCTGGTTTCTCAAAGAACTAGTTCCTCAGGACCTGTTCCGGGATCGAGACTGTGACCGATACAGAATAATATGCGACGGCGACGGATCGGCTAGCGCGCGTAGCCCGATGGTAGGCAGGTGTGAGGAGTGCCAGCCGTAAGTTATCGAATCCGGACCTAGAGGAACTAAACTAAATAAAAGACTAGTTTACGTACGAACGGATCGGGCCAGCGCGATCGATGCTAGGCAGGAGTGGGGAGTGCCAGCCGTATGTTATCGGATCCGGACCTAAAGGAACTAGAGGAACTAAATAAAAGACTAGTTTACGTATGGATCAGCCAGCGCGATTTATGCTAGGCAGGCGTGGGGAGTGCCAGCCGTATGTTATCGGATCCGGACATAGGGGAACTATTAAAAGACTAGTTCACGGGAATCTATTCAGTCGGCAGATCCGAGATATAATACAAGGCGACAACGATGGATTCGGCCTTGTTTATTGCCACAGCCGGCGCGGCGCAATTACCACAGAAAATTGTCGTGGATACTGTTTTTGATTTTTAGTTTGTTTTTTAAATATTTTATGGGAATGTTTCACTTTAGGTCCCTAAAATTAAGAAATAACTTATAAAACAAACTAGATATTCTGAATTTTTAGCTTGAAGTGAGAAAAACGCAATTTTTCGTAAACTTTTTGTAATATTTGCTCCAATTGATTTGTGATATAGTTTTTTAAATTCTGATTTGAGTTTTTTTTTATTTTTTTTATCTGCAATAAAACTTACCTATACGTTTTTAACATACACAGTTACACGTCTCGTTATATCTCCGTACATTATAATAATTATATAGATCATACTGTGAATAGTTCTGACTGACAACGAAACGCATTAGCAAGCAAGGGGGATGTCAATGTAAGACGGGAACTATTGTGAAGTAAAGACCTAGTTCAAGGAACTATTCCTCTGGAGGAACTAGAACTAAGGAACTAGTTCCTCCCAAGGAACTAGAATTCCCACCTCTAGATCTCATTGTGAAACAATGATGTGCTAAAAACATCCGATCTAGATATTGTAGGTCTCTAGAAACTTCTAATGCACGCTTAGCCTGAGACACCCTGTTCTATAAAACGATATTATGCAATGTATACGACATGGACTAACCTGGAATAGATATCACAACTTTCCAATAAATATGTTGGTGCCATTTTTCTTTGATTTCGCACAGCCTTCGTCTCAATGCGGAATAAGTGAGATAAAATAAATTTAATTTTACTGTAGGCTGATCTTCAACAACGGGAATATCCAAGGGGCGACCTAACTTATACCTAAAAATTGTTTAATTATACAGGGTGACCCAGAAATAAGCGCAAGTATTTTAAGGGGTGATAGATCTCGATAAAAGAAACATAATACCGTATGATCGAAAAAAAATGGCGTCCAGTTGGCTGGGAAATGACGATCGATGACATTTCCCATATAAATTTACATATAAAATGACAGCGCTCTTCATTTCCCAGCCAACTGGACGCCGTTTTTTCTCGATCATACGGTATTTATTTTCTCTTTATCGTTTTTAAAATAAGTCCAAAATAACGGAGTTATTTTACTTTGAAAATTTAAAAAAAAAAACGTTTTTTTTGCTCAAATTTTGAGAACCACTGGATCTTTTCTGGATTTTTTTTGTAAATTTAATCTAATACCTATGCTGCCATATTATCAAGAAATTATGTTTTTTAACTAAAAAAAATTCCAAAAAAATTTTTCACAAAAAAACCTTTTTGTGGCGTTATCACTAATGATTAGTTCAGTGCAGAGAATATCATATTGCTTACCTTTTCATGTAACTCAGAGTTAAATCTTGCGTTTTCGAATAGAAATCTTTGGCACACTGGCTCACGTCCTTGTCATTGACCCATATAGGAATGCAGTCCATAGCCTTACGTTTCTTCTTCCTCCTAAGCACAATGGTCCGCCATTTTCTAAATACTTTCAATACAATTCTATTTCGAATGTTCGTTTTTATCCTGTTCAGGGCCGCATCTTTAATACCTTGGTCTACTTGATCAATCTAATAAGGTCATAAAAAAACACGTCACAGTAATCCCAGAAATATAGTTTCAATTCAGTATTTACTAGGTCTATAACTATATCTTGTCAATGGAAACTGATGGCCAGTTCTTCAAAAGTATTTTTTGAACTGATTTTTTTTTCTTTCTCAAACTAATTTTCTACATTTTTTACATGTCCAGACGCAGTTTCTACGCATCGTTACCCAACCCTGGACTTAGTAAATATCAAACTGAAACTATATTTCTTCGCCTACCGTGACGTTAAAATATAGAAATTATTTTCTTACCAGTTCCTTCAAAACCAGCTTCACAGATCTCTTAATTTCCATCTGTCTTTGTTTTTCTTCTATTTCTTTTTGTCTTTCTAATTCTCTTTCTTTCCTTTTCCTTTCTTCCTCCAAAATTCGTTTTTCTTCGGCTATTCTTCGTTTTTCTTCACGCATTCTCCTTTCCTCTTCTTCCCGTTTTCTCCTCTCTACTTCTAGGCGTCTTCTTATTTGTTCTTCTTCAATTTTTCTTTGATTTTCCTCTTCTTCCTTGCGTCGTCGTTCATCTTCCATACGCTCCAAGTCTTCGTCCATTTCTGTTTCTTCATCTTCGTCTAACTCGCTTTCTTCTTCTTTAAGTTGTGTTGCATTTTCGTCAGGCTTAGGGTCGATCATCTTCGTTTTGTTGTCTTCAATTTGGGGTGGGGTTGTTTTAAACCTTAAAGCGAATATATTGGGAACCTCTGAAGTTTTTTGAGGCTTCAGGTTGAACTGAAATCCTCCCATTTTTGTCTCGGTTTTTGGTGGTTGAGTAACTTTTTCCGCAAAAATATTGGGGGTTGGTTCTATTGCAGGAATCTTAACGTCCGGAGGCTAAAAAAAGTTAAGAATTTCATGTAGAATTCATAAATCAAAAAATATAGAGGATGTTCCTTTTTGAAAATTAACATATTGACATCCGCTTCCGACTAGGGTATAGGCAAATACACACACCGGAAAAATCTAGGGATATAATTTTATTAAAGTTAAAAATAAATGTTTTGAATAAACAACCACATATTTGTAGGCCGATTCTTTCTACTTCGATTGAAACGAAGTAGTCACACTAGTTATTTCTAAATTTGGGATATTTGCAGAAGTGTTTGTGCATTTTTTGTCAAATGTATAAAAAGCACCTAGCATCAATTGTTCGAATTTAACCTGTACTGACTATGTTTTTATGATAATTGGCCAGAATTCATTCAAATAACTCTGTTTAGTATTAAAGGACATTATGGAGCGTAGACATCTTAACAGAGACGAAATGCTAAGGGCCATGGTTATGCTTGAAGCTAGAATGCGCCAAATTGATGTAGCTAGAGCATTAAATACAACGCAAAGTGTAATGTCGCGATTAAGTGCACGCTACCGTGAAAGTGGTGATGTTGCTGAAAGGCACACAAGGCGACATCGCATTACTACCCCTCAGCAAGATCATTTTTTACATTTAAATGCTCGACGCCGACCGACTCTTACAGCACCAGAGCTTAGTTTAATTCTCCAGGAAACACATAATGTAACCGTTAGTCCTGACACTGTTCGCAATAGATTAAGAGAGGTCAACTTAAGAAACAGACGCCTCTGGAGAGCTCAACCCTTAACGAGAGGAAATCGAGAGGTACGATATTTGTGGGCTCAAGATCATGTTCAGTGGTCGAATGAACAATGGGCCAATGTTCTCTTTACAGATGAGTCACGCTTTGGAATTCATCCGGATTCGAGAAGGCTTAGGGTATGGAGAGAACCGGGAAATCTTATTCGGTTGGATCATGTTCAGAAGTGCACCCTTATCAAGGCGGTACAGTTATGGTCTGGGGAGGAGTCCAGTTAGGCCGAAAAACCGATCTCGTTTTTCTTGAAAGGTTTCTAACAGGAATCACATATCATGATTTAATTTTTGAGCCTGTCGTGTTACCATATGCCAATGATTTTGAGAGAAACTTCATTCTCATGCATGACAATGCACGGCCTCATACAACCAGAGTGGTAAGTGAGTTTATCAATGCTCATCAATTAAACATCTTACCCTGGCCGGCACAATCTCCTGACCTCAACCCCATCGAGCACGTATGGGACGCGGTCCAAAGAAGAATTTTGAGAATGGGTATGCCTCGTGAAACTCGTAGGGATCTGGTTCAGGCCGTGAATGCAGCGTGGCAGGCTGTACCTCAAGAAGAGATCGACAACCTGATCAGGACCATGGAGAGACGATGTAGGGCTGTAATAAACAGTAGAGGAGGCCATACCCTTTATTAGTAAAATGGTTTTATCTTTTTTTTTTTAATTCACAGTTTAGAATTTAAAAAAATGTGTGTATTTTTTTGAGTTCAATAAAAATCAAGGTAAATTTGAAAAATTCGGTAAATTTCGCATTTTTATTTCCAATACGTCCTGTAAACTATTTGTTTATTTTAATTTTATTATATCAGAAATGCAAATAATAAAATTACTGACGATGGCTGGATAAAATTGTAATATCCCTAGACTTTTCCGGTGTGTGTATTTGCAAAATCTATTGTATAAAATTCTAGAGTCACAGTTTTTTTTACTATACTCCTCCGAAACGGCTTAACCGATTTTGATGAAATTTTATATGTATATTCAGTAGGTCTGAGAATAGGTTGTTATCTATTATTATACCCCTAAGTGATCAGGGTGGTCCACCACAATTTTTTAATTTTTTTATTTAATTGTTTAAATATTTTTCAAAGAACAAACATGTACGCCACTGACTTTCTTTATTTTGATATCAACATTATGTAGGCCGTTTAAAGCCAATTAAAAGTTACCTGTTGATATTTCGTCGAATTCAGCCTCCTTGATGAGATAAACGCAATTTTGTTAATCAAAATTGATAGTCTTATCAGCGTTTTTTTATCTTTTGATTGCTTTTTCAAAATGCCAACAACATCACCTACTTCAAATAATAAAGGCATTTTGAAAAAGCATTTAAAAGATAAAAAAAACGCTGCTAAGACTATCAAAATGTTGATCTAATAACAATTTGACCTGTATACTATTACGTCAAAAGCAACTTTTTTCCAAAGCCTACCATGACTTCACTGAATCATCGTTTATTGTTGAATCATCGTTTCTCCCCACGAGAGATGGCACATGTTTTTTACACCCTGTACATTATTTACTTACCTTTGACAAATTACTAGCCGTAAAAATATTGGTTTCTTCTTTCACACTAGGCTGTACTTTAAAAATATTCACAATAGGGTCACTACTAGTAGTTGTAACAGATTTAAAAATATTCTCTTTTGCTTGAATCTCACTAGTATCTTTCTTGATTTGAAAAATATTTTCATCTTTGTTCTTGAATATGTTCTCTTCCTTTTTCAAGTTTGTAGCAAATATGTTCTCTTTCTTCTGAGCGAAAATATTGTCAGGTTCTATCTTGTTCTGTCCAAAAACACTGAATTCATTTTGAGAAACGAACGGACTTGTGTCTTGATCGAATATACTATCAGGCTCTGTTTTGGACTTTGTCTCGAAAATATTCGTTTGAGGACGCGAAATAGTTGTTTTTTTAGTGACAGGTATGGAGGTAACATTTTTCCTTTCCGGAGTAGATTCTCTGAAATATTTAGCAAGTTAAAACAAGTTCTAAGCTTGATTTTCATGCATCCGTTATCCGACGATACGATATTAATTTTATTGGTTGAATTTAAAGACTTCGATTGGTTAGAAAATTACGCAGTTTTTAAATTTATTGCATTTTTATGCCTCCGTTCATCGGATATACGATTGGTGTCATTTTATGTTTTCATTTCCATAACGATTTCGCTGTTTTACTTATAGTCTAAGAGCTGGCAACGTTTTCGGGAAAGGATTTTAAGAAAACTGGTTCTTTAATATATCTTTTGTTATGCTCTCCTGAACAGAGTAAGAGCCGTTGCACACACGCCGGAACCGGATAGACGGCACCGGCTACCCGGTTTCACTATGACCTATCACACTAGTCCGATTTTACACCCGGTTTGAGCCAGTACAATTGCATTTTTGATCGCGACGCCGACGAGACGGTATAGAACGTGAACATATTATTGTTTTGTGGTTTTGAATCGTCGCTGTCGTTATTAGAAAAGAAAAGCAGGGAAAATCATCTTTCAGTTTGATGCAAATTTCTCTCCATACTTGTATTCGTACTCCGTACTTGTTTCGTTTTTGTATTTTTATAAATACAAGGTTTTATGCCAGTGGACTGGTCTGGCTTCAAAAGTGGTATTAAAAAACTTAGTATCTACTACCAAAACACCACTTGCCGTCGCTATAGTTAACTTACAACGTACAAATTTTACAAATTTCCAATAATGCGAAACGCAAAGTCTCTCTCATATGAACGAAACCGGGCGACTAGGACGGACAAGTGTGAAAGCGTCAATCTAAAACAATGTACTACTACGAGTTCGGACAGGACGGCGCGCCGTCCGGCGACCGTGCTGGCAGTGGTGGTATCCGGTGACAACCCGGCGCCAATCCGATTCTTGTCCGGCACCGGCTCGTGTGAAAGCTCCCATAAGATGCTATGCACCTCATCGCCGGACGGCCGGCACCGTCTATCCGGTTCCGGCGTGTGTGCAACGGCTCTAAGGACCGTCTGGCTGCCGGTAGACGTTGCGTTCACTACTGCGCATCATATTATGTATTCAACATCTGTTCACTACTGCGCATCACAAATTCGCTCTGTATTTCAGGAACTAAGAAGGCTAGGACAAACCTATGTGTAGCATATTTAGTTTTATAAAAAAGTAGCAAAGTATAGTGTGAAAATCGCATCATTGTATCTCTTCTCATAAACGAGAAATCCCATAAAACACACGAAAATGGGATACCCTGTACAGATGTGATGCGCAGAAGTAAACTGCAGTAGTCTACCGGCAGCCATACGGCCCGCACTTTGGTCAGGAGAGCATAGCAAAAAAAACAGCCTTCTCAAAATTTACGTTTTCCCGACGGTGCTATACTCTGTTTTTTTTTTCTCAGGTAAGACTTCGGCAGACGCCGACAGAAGAAAAACACATGACGTCCCATACCAATCTATTTATTTTACTAAAAAAGTTTCTAATATTTTTTGAGTTAACTATGGATGGGTTTAAATATAAATCCGTCATGCGTCGTCTCTTGTTGTTTTTAACCAGTTTTATTGGTTTATTTCAAAAATGACAGATCGTATTTCAATTTTATTGGTTTGACGGAACGATGAACGACAAACGGACGCCGATGCGCATGGACTCGCCTTTAGATTTTTGAGGCTTGTCAAAGTCTTGCCAAATTATAGGTTATAATTTTGTGTCAACTTCTGTCAAATACCCTGCGTTTTGGAAGATAATGCATTTTGATTCGTGTTATTACGTGTGTTTTGTGTCTTTTGAAGTCAAGTGGAGGAAAAATCGAGGGAAAATTAACTGTAGAGCTAGTGCACAGTATATAGTTAATACTCGCGGCAAAGGCAGAAAGTCTTATACACCAATAAAGTTTGTATATCATCTCGTCGTAGATAAGTGCATCTCGTATATAGTACAAGAATCGTACTAAACATATACTAAGGTATAAAATTTGGTAAGTGTTATTATTAATAAAATAGTTTGTTTTATTTATGTTGTTTTATTTATTCCTGTGGAATATTACAAATTTGTATTTGTACATACATAAGTTATATTGATAAATATAATAATAAATGCGGAAAGTTTCTTGAAGCTTGAAAGTAAGAAATAGTTCTTTTTTATATTTTTTGGCATGTGGTGTTTTGTTCTTGTTCGTTTTGTATTAACACACCGTTTTTTTAAATAAAATAAGTGGATTACATTTTTTTAGTTTTATGCAGTTTTTTTACAACATTTTGAAGTAATCATTTCTCAGTCAAATTTTAAATATATTTCCTGCTATGCGTTCCAGTAGTACCAACTTATTTCTTTAAAATAAAATAAACTACTTTGAAATTAAAATGACAGACACAGATCTATCACTGTCAAGGATCTTGTCGTTGAACAGACTATAGCTCTTTTACTATTATATTTTTATTAAGGTTAGCTTAAATTTGTCAAAAAAGTGTCAAAACGTCCGTTATCGTACGGGTACGATATTTCTCCGTTGACGGGATGGAGTAAAAAAATTTACGGATGAAAAGTGGCGCGAAAACGCTGTGACCAATCACAGCACCGTCCAACCATCGTATCACAGATTAGGTATACTATATGCATGGTACAAAGAATACAAGGTATGATATTGCGCAGGTTGGTCGCTACGTCACAGGTGATAACAGGCGCTATTGGTCAGCACGCTCCGCGCGCCAGTTCAAATCGTCAAGATATTGTTATAAACCTGTTTATTTGTTTATATACCGTCATTGAATTATCGCTAAGCAAGTTACTGTGGAGCAGTGCGTAAGGAGTCGGGCTAGGAAGCGAGAGACCGGAGTTCGAATCTCGGCCGGGACATAACTTTTTATTTATTTTTTTGAATACTGTTGTATTCTATAGTTTATTTTTGTAGTATGAAAAAAAGAACTATTTATTCTGTTATTTTTTAATCTCCGTTATTAATATAAATTGATTGTTAGTACAATACCTCATTTAATATAAAATAATATTCTACTTTTTGAAATGTATCGGGCTCTAATTGTACCTAAAAGTAATATATTTTTAGTGATATACCATATTGTAAACTATTTATTTTTTATATTTCAGTCACTGAAAAAGTTAATTTGCATTGAATAATTGCCTACCATTAAAGGAAATTTGAGCTATATAATCCTTGATGGGCATATTCTGGGTATGCAAACACTTCCTTTAAATTTTGGGTGTCGTTCAACCGATTTATTCTCAAAACCAGAAACATCTACATATAAAAAGAAAAGCACAGGTCACTAATTATAATAAACTTCACCCTTGGTATTACTTCCACTAATTATAATAAACTTCACCCTTAGAATTACTTCTATCACAATTACAATACGTTCATCTGCATTGGCATTTTCTACTTTTCGATGGGAAACAATAAACTTCCCAATATTTTTTAAATGATGTAACAATTCCTCTTGTGGTTACTTTTCCATAGATATCCTCAACTCTGTCCTCATGTGAATTCAGAGGCAATGAAAATGAAAATTATTTACCATAAACATCGCAAACTAAAAACCTAATAAACAATTTTATACCGAATATAGAAATAAATTCAGTATTCTTACCTATCGTCCAAATCCATGTTAATAGATAATTATTATTTTTAAATTATTTTTGGAACTGCTGGTTTTAGTAATTATTAAATTAAACGAACTAAAAAGTCTTAAAAATAAACAATTCTTAACCATAACCCCAAAAAATGCAGATCTCCTGTCAACTTTCTTTATTTTTTATTTATTCATTATTTTCCTAGTGACGTCACAGGTGGTATGCGCGAACTGAACGAAATTGGCGCCGCTATCGATCATACCTTGTATTCTTTGTACCATGTACTATATGTATACAGATCTTGTCCCTAATTCGTGGTACGAAAATTGTTTTTTATGAGCAAACGAGTAAAATTTCCTGTGCGCAAAAATAAACTCGCGTTTAAACAGCGTAATAACTGGGCCGGTCAGGCGCTGCGCACAATTTTAGAGGCCATAAGTGGGCGTGTTACGTGCGCAAACTAGTAACCCAACTAGTGCGCGACTCCGAAAATTGGAACCACGAAAAACAATGCTTTTGACGATAAGTTTATAATCTGTATAATTTGTGATCATATCAACGGATAACGCACGCATGAAAATCAAGTTTTATTAGAAAAAAAATGTAAAAAAACCTGGAGTCTGGCTCGTCTAGCAGTTTCTCTTCGATTCTCATTTCAACCTCATTAAATAGTTCGTCCTTGATTAAAAATCCATTTTTATCAAAACTATCATGTAACTCGTGAGATTGCATTTCCAAGTATAACTCGGGTGACATTTCTTTTCCACTTATTATACTACCTACAAATTAAATCTTTCAGTCCACTACAGGCTTGGTGCATTTCAGTTAATTCCAAAAAATTCCGACCGCAGCGCTGTATACGGCAGAAATTAGAAATTTTTAGTCCCGGTTAGAGTTCATGTTGATTGCATTAAAATAATATTGAAATCGTGGCTTTGTCATAATATTTAAGTATTTTAGTTTTTTGATTTCACATTAGATTTATATATGCAATATCGAAAAATGAAGAAAATCATAAATGGAAATTATTTTATTACAGAAAGTAGTCCTTACAACTTAAAATGCTCTAAGTAATAAAATATATTGGAAAACAAACACAGTTTTATGATTATTAGATTCCATCTTTTAGAATCCTCATATGGATTTTGGCTAAGAACTAGCATTTAATTAAATAGATTCCAAAATGAGTTTATTATGATGCTTAATATTTTCATACTAATTTATTGTAATAAAATAGGTCCAGTTCTGTTACCATTCTGTTACACTAGCCCCAAAATTTATGAAATAACTTAATTACTAGCCAGTTGTGGAAACGAGTTGTTTGTGAATTTGTACGTTCGGCATCATTCGGGTGAAAATCGAAACTCCTTCGGCTCGATACGTTTGCGTTTTGGACGTACGTAAAGGCACGTAAAGATACGTATCGCGTATCCGTAAACGCAAGTGAATTTCTCACTGCGCAAGCGTACATGTCAAACGATACGTTTACGTCTACGTTTTTGGCCGTGCTTTAACTGTCTATTAATGGTATAGTTTTTTTAATCAACTAGTGATTAAATGCTTTACGAACATCTTCTAAAATTATAATTATGTACCTTTAAAAAATTTCGTTATAGCCGAAAATGCCTCAATTATAAACCCACTAGAAAAACCGGTGATTAAAACTATGCTCGCTACCTTAGTTGAACTCATCTAAAAAGTTTTTTTAGCTATTTTTAGAAATTTTTACAAATTATACTTCCTAACACTTTTAGAATAATTAAATAATAAATTTTTCGTATTCTCGCTATTTAAACTCGTGTATTTGTATACTAAGGCTGGCAAAGATTAGTCTTGGGTCGAGATTTCCGTATGTAAGAAGAGTACAATGCGTTTATAATGTACTGAACGAAGAGAGGACAGTAAACACGTTGCCAAACGTATGAAATAAACCGAGAAACTGTGCACATCGCTAAGAGACGTGGAAGGGGATATAGCAGATTTGTCGCAGTTGACCGGTCGACCCAGTACTTAAAGTTCTAGGGAAAGTACTTTGTCAGTACTTAAAGTTCTAGGGAAAGGTGTACGTCATGCGGTCAGCTTCACGATTTAATTACGTTTCGTGCTACTTAGTTTGTTTATTTATTAACGAGTCGTTGTAATTTTCCCTATAGCTTGAATTTTTTTAAGTGTAAGCTAGAAACACTTGCATTTTTGGTAAAAATAAGTGGAATTGAGTGGGTGTTCGATAGTGGTCGCGCTATTAGAACTCTGAATACAAAAATCGATATCTCGAAATCTTCTTCTTCTTCTTCTTTTAGAAGGCGTATCGCCTATTTAGTTCCGGTTTCCTCCTCGTCTAAGCAACTCTTGCGAGGTTGACTGCCAACTGTCTTGCCAACGTTTAGGTGGTCGTCCACTAGGTCTTCTGCCATGGAGTACGTTGTTGCGAATTATTATGGCCATTCTGTCGGGGCCCATTCTATTGACATGCTGGTTCCATTCTCTTCTTCTCTGCCTTATCCATCTGACAACGTCGTTTGTTTAGCACTTTTCTCTTATGTCTACATTTCTCTGTCTGTCCCTCAATGTGTATCCAGTTATCATTCTTAAGGTCTTCATTTCAGTAGTTCGTAGGATTCTCTTTGTTACTGATGTTTCAGCTCTGGTTTCCGCACCATATGTCATCACTGGTCGTATGCAGGTTTTGTATATTCTTGACTTACATTCTGTACTCAAATGTTTGTTTTTCCATATGGGATATTTAAGATGTCCTGATATTGCGGCAGCTTTATTGGCTTGTTTCCTTACTTCTTCTTCCAGGAATCCTGAGCTTGTAATTTTGCATCCGAGGTATTCGAATGACATTATCTGATCAATAGTTTTGTTTTTTATTACCAATTTGCACCGTAGAGGCTCCTTTGTAATGGTCATGCATTTGGTCTTATTTGTGGAAATTTGCATGTTAAGTTTTTCTGCCTGTCTGTTAAAAGCTTGTAGCATTCTTTGGAGGTCGTCCTCTGACTCTGCAATAAGTACTGCGTCATCGGCATAGCATAATATGTTTACTTTATGCATTCCCATTCGATATCCTAATCCAGTATTCTTGACGGTTTTTTTACTTGATCCATGATTGTGTTGAATAACAGATACCAGTGTGTAGTTCGAAGATGCTGCGTTAAGGTAAAGTTTGTTCTTATTTGGGTTGTCGTGTTTGTGTTTAAGTCCTTGATAAGTTCTGTGAGTTCTTTCGAGACATTACTGCTTTCCAAGATGGTGATGATGTCTTTTATTTGAACTCTATCAAAGGCCTTTGTTAAATCTATAAAACATAGATAGGCTGGAGAGTTATATTCTAAGGATTTTTCAACTAGATTTTTTCATCTCGAAATCTATTAGAAATAATAGATTGCAGTTTTTACAAGAACTTTGTTAATATTTCTGCTGTATTTTCTTTGTAGACAGTATGTGAAAATCTTTATCAATAAAAAAATTACACGATTGCTGAAAATTGCTATGCTCTAAAAGTAAATGGATGGATTGTTTACAATTTTTGAAACAACCTTATCGAATTTTTCTTACGTCATAAATTATACTGTAAAATATCCGATCTTGAAAATAAAAAAAAGTTTCAATATCTAAAGTGGTTCTTGAGTTATGGCCTGTTATGTGTTAAAAAGTTGAGTTCTTAAATTATCGCGATTACTGACGTTTTCTCGTTATAAAAAAATGACACCCTAACGATATCCTTATAATTCCATTTCAGATGCTCAGAAACATGTCTAATGATTTTATCTAGTTATCTCTTGAAAAAAAGTCTTTTAAAAATA
This sequence comes from Sitophilus oryzae, assembly GCF_002938485.1. Taxonomy (NCBI): domain Eukaryota; kingdom Metazoa; phylum Arthropoda; class Insecta; order Coleoptera; family Curculionidae; genus Sitophilus; species Sitophilus oryzae. The sequence continues at coordinate 1,655,279 of NW_022146782.1, forward strand.
AGCGGTTTGCGATCGTGATTTTACTTTACTTCATAGGGAAAGGCGTATCGGCAACGCCGCTACAGCACACCGTCGCGCGTCGCGTCGGTCGGTCGCATTTCTCTCACTCCGACTTAATAAGATCCCTATGCGATTTACTTCCACACATGTAAATGCCGACCCAAAAGTAACAGTTGCCAGCACGGTATACTAGTTGTTTACGATATTCTCCGATGGGGGCAGCACCGACGGAGAATGCACAAAGCCTGTAATATTAACTTAAACAAAATAAACACTTACCTACACTTCCTTGTCTTTTGCTTTCAACCAACCCAGATCTATCCAAAACATATTGGTATTCCGGAACCTTGAAGGCACTTCTCTCAAACAAAACCTGGTTTCTGCTTTTATTCACACTAATACCGTAAGAATTCAAGAAATCAATGGCAGCTTCCACATCGTCGAAATACAACAAATTGACAAATTCTTCCAGAGGGTAAAAAGAGATAGATCTTGGAGGTGTGAAACATTTTAACAGGGTTTCCAGAGCCTGAACTCTGACTTGTACGAAATATCGCATTAGGATGCAGGCATTTAGGTAGGTCGTTGATTTTATTAGCTTGAAAAATTTGACGTAGTTGTGTGTGTCGGCGGCTGAATAAACTTGGAGGGCGAATCGAATTTCTGGGGATTTTTGAATGTCTTCTGGTAGCTTTTGAACCTAAATATATTCCAAACAAATTAATAGTATAACAAACAAAATACAAGAAGCAGAAAAAGGGGCCAAAAAGACCCTACATAAATGCTTATTCTCTGCATTAAGTTCATCAGACTGAAGGGAACAGCTATTCGACGACCAGTTTCGGAGATTTATCTCCATCAGGCCCACATGCTGTAACCCTCAATCTGAATACACATTTTTTTATTAAAAAATGTCATATTTCAAAAAATGTGAGTGAAAATAATGCAAAATTGAAACAATAGAAATTTTATGGCCGATTTACTGATAAAAAAATGTAAACCCTCCACTTAAAAAAACAAACTCCAAGACACAAAACATATAAAAACAGATATAAAGCTTTCTTGGCACCCAAAGTGGGCCACCCTGTATAATAAATAAAATATTATATTACTTACCTCCCACATAAAATTCCCATCACTTAAATTCAGCAAAATCACATAAGCTCTGAACTCAGCTTCGTTAGAACATTTTTCTCCCTTTAAATGTAAATCATTGTACATATATTTCAGTGTTTGTAAACACTTTGTCAAATTTTCGTCATTGATTTTATGGTCAAAAACCGAGGGGTCCTCACTTGTCAATCTTGCAGCACAATGTATATGGAATCGAGTACACTGCTCTACTAACTCTACCGCACCTTGACTACACAGAGCTTGCTGAGTAATATCTTTTCTTATACCTCTCGTTCGGTCCCAAAGAAAATGGTACCATTCAGCTATATTAACCTTAAAAAAAAAATAGCGCAAAATATTAAAAAAAAATGATTTACCAAATTACTTCAGAGTCAGTATCGCATAAATCCATAAAAGTATAAACCAGGTAGTTCATTGTGAACTGTAATACTTTCACAGGTCTCAAATCATGAGGTAGGGGTGATTCTTGATCGGCCGAACTACGACTATACTGTTTTACGGCTTTGTGATGGTTCATAGAGTGCTTCACACCATCATTTTGTTCATAAAATGCCACCTAGTGCATAAAACATTAGTTAACATATATTTTTTTAATGCTACATAACTTACTTGATGCTTCACTTCCCTTAAAAGGCGTTCCTTTTCGGGACACATATCACAACATGTTCCTATAGTCGGACCTGATTTCATAACAGATTTTTTTCTATTAAACCTAAAATATATATATTTAGGATGCAGCCAAAATATGAGAGATTTTTTTACCTAAGTAGCTTGTCTCTAGCGTCCAAAACCTTGTACTTTTCTTCAATTGTATTGGCCTGGGAACGCATAATTTTCAATAAGTCCAACTGTTCAGCAGTTAAACTAAAAAAATCTTAATAGAACCTAAAATAGAAATTAAGTTTTTACTTACATTTTAACACTTTCTTTCACTTTATTTTTAATAGCTGTCTTAAGAAGTCTTTTCTTTGTTGCAATGTTTCTTAATGCCTCTGTAGGTCTAGCATCTTCTTTTTTCCAAACTCTATTCAATTTTGGTAGTATTTTAGGTTTTGCAGTAGGCTTAGGGCTGTCAGATGTTAAATCTATGACCACTTAAAAAACAAAAATGTTTTTTTATATTTTATACAAAAAAAACACATACCATTAACATTTGAATAGCCACTCATTGCAGCTAATTCTTTATCAACCTCATCATGATCTACATAAGATATTTTATGCTTTTTAACTACTCTCTCCCTAATTTTCTTCTTAGGCTTAACAACTTGTGGTTGTATAGGTAACTGAGATGTAGTTGATTCATACTAAAATAATCAAGTAGTACGTACATCTATGATAACAAAAAAATATATAAATTGTACCGGTTCCTTATGGAAGATTTGTCCTCTATATTCGCCAATGTTTTCCAATGCATTTAAATAGTCGTCTCGGTTAATATACTCCACAACAATAGCACGCTGTCTTTGTTTAAATATTAGTCTTTTGACTTTGCCGAATTGTCGAAAGTACGTTTTACATAAGCGTTTATTTATTTCAAATTCTTCCGGGTAATTATAGCACCTTAAAAGTGATCCAAAGTTTGATAATGTTTTCAAATGAGTTGACAGAAAAATCTTACGCTATTCTCAGATTTTCTGATGCTTCTGTATCCGGATTCTCCATCGTTTAGTATTTTAATTATATCTATTTCTACACTACTGCATTTTAAAAACTATTATTTTTTTAAATAAACCCAAATAAACATAAACTAACATAAACTGATCACAACTTAACCTAAAATTCTATTAAATGTCAAACTTGTGTCAAACAAAAGTCACTCATAGCCCATAGATTAGTTTTATTCATTTCAGGTTGCTAGTCAAAGATATACAGGTAGGATGTTCGCGCTTAGGTCCACAGTCTCCCAGTTATTTTAGTTTAATTTCATCGTTATTCCAAGTCTTTAGGAGATTAGTTTGGCATGTGTTATAATTTATTGTGTTTTTGAATTCATAGACTGATAATATAATTTAATATAAATTCATAGACTGCCTTTTTATTTATCTAAAGTATTTTTAGTATTTAATAACAAATAAGAAATTCTTATTTATAAACTTTCAAACAGCGAAATATGCATTTGCACAGGCCCAACGCGCTCAATTATGATAAAAATTGACTTTAATTATTGTTTATTGTAATTTTATTATTTACGGCATTTTGTTTTCTCGCCTTGATAAAAAGATTATTATTCATTTGTAATATGTACTACGTTGCATACTATAACACTTATAATAGTTTATTATGATTGTCTAAAGATAGTCGCAGAGGTATACCGAAATTTCTGACCTTCCTCTATTTTGACCTAAGTACGAACATGGCACTGCGCACGTCCATATTTTCTGTCTCTATATCTCTGCTACCAGTCTACATTTTAATTCTATGGCATAGTCTAAAGGTCAAATCTATGTCAAATCACAAATCACAATAAACAAATACACATTAAATTAAAATATTTTATATTTCTAAACAAATTATAATTAACTCACTAACTTAAAACATGTGACGATCAACAAAAATCATAAACATGACACAACAAAGATGTAATCATAATTTATTAAATTAACCTTCTATAAAATAAAAAGATCGCTAGAAACATAGCTAGCTCTATACTGCTCCATAACTACAGCAATTTCAACTCTTCGAAATCTGATAAATGGAACTTCTTGAGACATCCTGAATTTAAGATGAATCTAAAAACAAAATCACGTCATTTAACTATATCACTTTACTAGATATTCACTCACTGTTTCTAATTTTGCACTGCTGAATAGCTTCGTTAAATCCTTGGCAAAGAGTTAAATCGGGCTGAGTCGAAGCGCACTGTAAGAATTGCTTGATCTCCCATGCACAAGGTCCAGAAGGCTCGCTCGTTTGGCTATTTTGAACTGGAGCAGCCACTGGAGCCGCTTCCTGAGCTGCTGGTTGGTCACTTGAACCACTGAACAGGCCTAAAAACAAAATTACAGTGAAATTGAGGAATGTTTAATAATATATCGAAAGAACTATACCGGTAACGGCATGTCCCACGGTGTGTCCAATAGCAGAGCCCACTGCAACACCACCAGCTGTAGCTGCCATCTGCCCAAACAATCCCGGACCCTGGGATGCTGGAGGAGGCGTAGCGTGCATTTGGGCCGGTTGGGGAGCAGGACTAGGAACATACTTAGATGGGACATTTGATGTGGTCCTGAAATAACATAAATAATTTAAAAAATTACGTTATAAATCCACTTATATATAGTTCTGCTATATTACAGCCTCATTATTCCATAACATAGATACTTTCTATAGGTTTTTTGTATTAATACAAAACGTGATTAAATTCCAAAAGTCACCTAACCTAAAGACAATAAACCTAATTTTATATAAATACCTTCTTGAAGGGGATGGGGATGATCGTCCGCGTCTCGGCATTTTTTCTAATATTAGCTAACACAAGAACAATATTATCGCACAAAAGTAGTCGGATTTCACCACTTTGTTACGTAAAATGAGATTTGTGTTCGATTTTTTGACGTTTTATTCGGAAATGACGTTTCTAGAGATGGGCAAAAGTAACCGGTTTTTTGAATAACCGGTATTTTCCTCTAAAATAACCGGTTATTTAAAGGTAGTTTTTTTTTCATCAGTTAACCTAATAACCTTGCATTACGTTCAATAACCTATAGCCGGTTATTTTTTAAAAAATCGTACTTGTTTAAAACAAGTAACAATTAAATATTAGCTGTTTGAATCGTAAATTTCGAAGAAGCGAACGGCACGGATCTTCCAGATATTACGACGATAACGGGAGATCCCGCTCCCACTCCCAAAACGAAAATATATGACATCAAATGTCAAAATTAAATCAGGCATCAGGCGAACCCTGATGATAATCAAAACAACGGCCGAATGGCCCTGACAGGTCAGGCCGTAGAACAAAGTACTAATGGCATAGACTACTACTAGCCACCAGCTAGCCAAGTGATACGAACCTAACTTCAAATAGATTCTCTAAATTCTATATTTAAATTTTAACCGACTTTAACGGATTTTCAACGGTTCTTCAAAAGTTTTCCATGGTTTCGCCCAGTTTCACCCACGTTTCACCGTAAATATATTTTATTTGTAGTTTGAAGTCTCTCTTGAAGCTTAGACTAAAGAATACGAAATTGAAGTTCAAGTAATGAATGAAGATAATCTTTCATTATCTATTCATTCAGTCTCCTTATTTTTTTGTTTGGTATTTGATTAAAATAACTTGGTTGTAGATTGTAGAACTTGTGAGTTGTGTGGTTTATTTGAACGTTAAGTAATTACTAGTTTTAATATCATATCCATGTCTACTCAAAAAAGTGAGGTTAGCATTTTTATTTAAATTCATTTTGTACATATACATGCTTACATTGCTACAATCTCTATTTAATCATGCGATTTAACTAAGTTTATTATCTAAATTTGAAGTAGACCTATGGAGTGTAGAGGTAAGTAAACCTATAGGAAAACTAAATATTTAGTTTTGCTAGGTTAGGTTATTTGAATAACCGGTTAATTTGTGTCGGTTAATTTTGTCAAGTTATTATTTTTTAAAGATAATTCCGGTTAACCTATAACCGGTTTTTTACCAATAACCGCCCATCTCTAGACGTTTCTAGAAAGTTCACAATTTATTGGACCTGACGCGATCAAACGTCTACGTCATTTTCCACGTGAAAGAGCGAGAAAAAATATTTTTAGCTGAATTTGGGGAACTGACAAAATAGGACAGGGTTGTAATTATTTTTATTTGATTAGATAAAAATGTTTAATAAAATTATGCAAACCAGTGAAATCTTAAGAAATAATAAAACAAATATTGGTTATACTCTTTGTTTATTTTTTAATGAAAATGAAGTATTCTGGCTTTTTAGGCAAAAATAAAGGGCTTGAGGTGAGAATATAAAATTTTAAAAAATATTTTGTTTCAAACCAAAAATCAAAATGGTAAATTCATAAAAAGAAAATTTAGATATTGTTCAATAAATGATAGATTATAGCTATATAGAAATAATATTGCGCGATGAAGTTACTTATTGGCGCTGTTAAACGTTTAAAACACCACGTAAAGTAAAATATATTAAATAAAGAAATATTTATGAAATTATGACAAGCCTGTCCTGACTTAAGTTAAATTTAGTGCAATTTCATTGTTGTAAAGGCAATTTCCAAATATGTTCCATGCTCATGTGACTATATAGCCGAACTATTTATTTGTTTTGACGGTGAAACTTTTTTACTCGCCTGGTAAACAAAAATGAGATCAAACACGTCAAAAAATCAGGACAAAAGTCATTTATACAAATTATTGTACTCACGAGTAGGCCCTGTTCCCCGTGGTGGGCTGCTTAGTGGGTTTGGGGGCGCGTTTCGATGCTGCTGGCTTACTTCTAGGCATTATGATCGAGAATTTTGTTGAAACTTTGATGAAATGACAAACACAACAGACCAAATGAAAATTGCTGTTTGACGTCTGATTGACTGATGAAAAATTTGATTGCTTAGTTTAATGTATACAGGGGTATCAAAAATTGCTGGTCTATTTTAAATATTTATTTATCGAGAACTTCGTTATTTCAAATGCAACACTATGTATTTTTTTAAATAAGTCGAAGCGAATTTAAATGCTCTTTCAAACTATATTAGGGTTTCCTCAAATACGTTTTAATAAAATATACGGAGAGTACCGCTTAAATTCCTGTCCCGATGTTGAAGGATGGCTATAGAATGTCAATGCATTTCCCACATAAGTCTATCCTTGTTCGGGAGGAGGTTTTTTGCGCTTGCTCGATCTGTAAGCACTTTGATTGGACAGTTCCAAATCATATGATATGTTTTGTTTTGGTTTTATTTATTTTAAGTTGAGGTTAAAGACGTTCTAATAATTGAATTAAATCTTTCGAAAAATTGGAAGTTTTTGTTAAATATTCTGAAATCAAATAATTTGATAATGTAACATTATGCGCATATTTATCAATTGAGATATTTTAATCGTATCCAACATGTTATGGCAAAACACTTTTTCAACCAAAAGTTTTCAGATATCTTCGATTTAGTTATTTTCGAATGTTTATTTTGTTTATATCTATTACAAACTCAAGGAGCAACAGTTTTTTACAAGTAGTGTTAATTTTGATGCTGGTGCAATACTTCTACTCGTTAAAATAAGTTTATTATAAATATTACAGACATTTAAAAAAATAGGCTATGGAATAGGTATATAAAAATTATTTTATATCTGTCTCACAATGGGGGGCTCCTAGTAGCGTAATAGGTATCTGCAGTGCGATTCTGTAAACATTTCCCTGTCTAGTGACTCATCAATCGTATACAAATAGCATAGGCTCGATAGGAAATTTCTTGCTACAGAGCTTACAGAATCCCATTGCTGATTTCTAAAATTCTTTTTCTAGATAGGCTTCCCGCATCGTAAAAACTCCTATTTTATGGTATGTAATTAGTATTCTGAAGGTATTAAAATATTTTAATATCAATATAGTTTTTTCACTGAAACTCGAGTTAAATCTTAATATACATTATTCATATTGTCGTTTTAGAGATTGTGCTTTTATACTTACTATTATGAAAATTTACTGAATAAAATATATAGTTGCAATCCTTTTACTGAACTCCTTAATTTCTTGTTTTATGAGGGGATAATTTTTGCTTATTTAGGTACTAATTTTAATCAGACCATTTTTTAATGAACTCATTTATATTTATATCATATCGTTCTAAGTAGACTTTGTTGTGTTAGACAATTATTATTAAATAAAACGAATGAAAAAAAGTGACAGGTACGATATTTTTTTTTTAAATTCAAAAAATAATTTAGTAAAACCACAATTATTAAGAAATTGTCTTAAAAACTTCGTAGTACAAATTGCATATCTATTTCACTTTTTTTAAAATTCAAAAAATAATTTAGTAAAACCTCAATTAAGGAACTGTCTTAAGAACTTAGTATTACAAATTGCATATCTATTTCACTCGACTTAAAAATTGCAGCAAAACAAAGTATAACAGTACATTTTTTACTGTCTATTGTTTCTTTTACTGCCCATGTATTTATGATCAATATCAACATCAGTCCTGGTTTAAAATGAAACAAAAGTAATTCTTTATTATTAACATATTTTTTATTAAACAAATATAACTAAAAGTATGTACATATTAAGTTTATACATAAATCAAGCTAGATACAAAAAATATAATTATTTACATTGTTGCATTGTAAATACTCTTTTATATTATGAAAAAAAAACAATAATAATTTACAATAAGACAGTTTGTGTGAACTGTGTAAGCATTATAATTAGCCTTATGTAGTCTCTATTTTTAGTCTTTACATTATAATGTCATTTTTATTTTAAAATAGTAAGACTAAATATAATGCTTTTAACAATTATTGATTTTTGAATAAAATTAGTTTCGTATATTTTTGTCTTATATTAACATCCCTTTCATTTCTGATTTTGCTTTCATGAAACAAACGAACATCGAGAAAAATTTCTATTATTAATTTGGTTAGTTGGCTTCTACCACACAAAAAGCAGTAGCCCATTCGCATTGTTCTATTAATTAAACTACAGCAAAAGTCTTTAAAACTAAATCACAAAATTGTCAATAAACGCACAAAGATTAAAATACAAACGAAAACACAGTACACGTGGAAAACACAGAAAGTTAGAGAAAACACTAATGGCGACTGCCCAAGTCCAAACTGAAAACAAAACGCCGACGACGCGTCCAAAAATAAATCGATAACCCATCTCGACACCATTCGGCCAATAGAAAAGTAGCATTTCGGCGCATGTGCATTACATCCATCTACTGAACAAGGATGGACTTATGTCAAACTCGATCTTCTGTCCTTCAATCCTGGGACATAAATTCTCTCATTGCTCTTATGGGGAGGCCGCGGTATATGTAAATTTAAATGTATTTGGGTTTCCTATACCTATCTACAGTGGTGGCCAAAAGTATGGTAACTTTTTACTTTTTAAAATATCACAGAAAATATTGCTATACTTAACTCTCAGGAATATAAATGAACAGCTTATCAGTAAATAAAAGTATTCCAAAAATTACACAGCGAAAAAAATCTGTTTAGCAGTTTTTGTAGGAGAACAATAGATTTCTTGTGGCCCAAAGTATGGAAACCATAAATAAATACATTAAAATTATTTAGTTTAAGCTGATAAACGGTACGACTTACTTCAGATAAATATAAACATCATGCCCAAGTCTAAATATTTCTCTACGGATTTAAAAAATAAAATAGTTGAATTATACAAGAGCGGTTATAAACAAATTCAAATAAGTAAAAATTTAAACATTTTAAAAGGCACCGTTTCGAAAATAATTCGTAAATTTAATAAAACAGGGAACGTTTCAACAGCTTTTAAGTCAGGAAGACCAAGAAAGTTGTGCAACAGGACAATGAAAGTAATGAAGAAAATATCAATTGGAGATCCAAGAAAAACATCCACAGACATTTCTCGAGAAATGGATGAAAGGGGAATATCGGTGTCTGCACGCACGGTGAGAAGAAGGTTGGATGACATGGGACTTTTTGGAAGAATTGCGGTGAAGAAACCACTAATATCAAAGAAAAATAGGATGGCCCGCTTTGAATTTGCTCAAGATCATCTCACCTGGTCTTATCAGAAATGGAATACTGTACTGTTTAGCGACGAAAGCAAGTTTCAACGGTTTGGTAGTGACGGGAGACGTTATGTCCGAAGACCAAAAGGTACACGGTACAGCCATAAGTACCAGATGCCCACAGTAAAACAGGAGTATAATGGTATGGGGGTGTTTTTCTCGTTCAGGTGTTGGTCCTCTTGTTAAAATTGATGGGATAATGGACCGTTTTTTGTACAAAGACATATTGGAGAATAATATGCTGCCTCATGCTGATGAAGAAATGCCACTCAGATGGTTGTTCCAGCAAGACAATGATCCCAAGCACAAATCTCGGTTTGTTCAAAATTGGTTAAATGAACATAATGTTCCACTAATGGATTGGCCCTCACAATCTTCGGATCTTAACCCCATAGAAAATTTATGGGACCATTTGGATAGCAAAATTCGAAGCCATTCTATTTCAATTAAAAATGAATTATGGGAAGTGCTAAAAACTGAATGGGCGGCCATTTCCACTAAAGATTGTACGAGATTGATCGATTCGATGCCATGAAGATGTAGAGAAGTAATTAATTCAATATTCCACTAAATATTAGTAATTTTTATATTATCTTGAATTTTAATAAACATTCTTCTTAAGTTTCCATACTTTTGACCAAGAAAATATTCATAATTTTTTATATATTTTTTGATAGCTGTAATTTTTTATTTAAATGTATTAGGTTTTCTAGGAAATTATTTGTAGGTCACGATTATATAAGTCGTTTTATTTCATATTTTAATTTCTCAGCATAAATGACAAATTAAAAAAGTTTCCATACTTTTGGCCACCACTGTAGCTCAGATTTTGAATAAAGAACAATTTTTCAATAAAATGGCAACCAAGATCGCTGATGTCAAGTTTCTAGTGACAGTTAGATGACAGTTAGTAGCTATTTTGAAAATCAAAATTAGTTTATGGACTTTTTTCCTCACAAAATAAAATCACTAGTAACATATTTGTTCGTTCCGCCAGCAGATACTGCTTTATTTTTCTTGATAAAATAATGAATACTTACTTATTAAACTATTGTAGCTAAATTTAAGTAAACTGTTATAAATCTAAATAATAATGTCCATAAACTAATGTCGATTTTGAAAAGAGTTACTAACTTTAACTAGAAAATTACCATGACGACACCAGCCATCTTGATAGCCATTTTTTAAAAAATCGCTTTTTATTCAAAATCTGAGCTAGATAGGTATAGAAAACCCTAATATAGTTTGAAAGAGCATTTGAATCTGCTTCGATTTATTTAAAAAAATACAGGGTGTTGTATTTGAAATAACGAAGTATTTATGTAAAATAAATATTTAAAATAGACCAGCAATTTTTGATACCCCTGTATACATTAAACGAAGCGATTTTCACTTTCTGTTTCAACGAAAAACTATTGATTTTGAAATGGCACCGACCGACGGTAGGTATATTTCTGGTTTATTCGATAGAAAATGACACTCTGAGTAGAATGACATATCATATGTCAACTTTTGACATTTTTGCTCAAAAAAATCGTATTTTAAATTTCAATCTAGAGTGCCATGGCTGTGTTAAAAACACTAATTTTTAAACAAGGAGCCTTGGAAAAATAGATTTAACGTCTAATGTTTTTCGTCTCTTGTCCTAGTGGGTTAAAAATGCCCAAAATGGTATTTTTAATCATATGCCAATTTTTTCAAATGGAACAAGTGGCTCATTTGCATATTTGGAAAAAGAATTTTTTACGAATAATTTTGTACCAAACACTTGATATTTCGAGTCAAATTGTCGTTATGAACCGTATGTTACAATTTCAAATAAACCATATTATGCGAAAATGTCAAAAGTTGACATATGATATGTCATTCTATTCAGATTGTCATTTTCTATCGCATAAAGTAGAAATATACCGAGGTTGACATTTAAAAATCAAAAGTTTTATTAATTTCCGGTGAAAGAGGAAGTGATCAAAAACAATTGAATACGTCAATTAATCCTAATTTATGTCGTATACTAACATACCAAATCTCGTTTTTTCATCTGAAAAAATAAACAAGTTATAAGAGTTAGCCAGTTTTGAGATGCATCCGGTCTATAAATGATAAGTATAAGTGATCTTTGAAAACATCACTATTTATAGTTGCAAGCAATTGCATTATTTTTCTATAAGAATTTAAGAAAAACTTCTTTTCTTTTTCACAATCAATTATTTCGTGCAGAATCAGTATAGGTATGACCAGATACAGTTTTGTCGGCTTCAAAATGAGGATCAGCCATCAGTGTTTGAGATTTGAGATGCATTCATTTGTCTTGCTTTAATGAAAATTTTCTACGATTCTGCTACCATTTACCATGTATTACTACATATTCAATCCAGAACAATCAAAACTTGATATTTGATCACATACCTGTGAGATTGACCAAAAGATTGATATTTTTCCCACTACTGTGAATAAATTAATGAGGCAAACTTACAAGCTTTTTTTTGATAATGAGATCGGGATCCTATTTAGCTTCTTGCGAATTGAATATTTTTTGTTTCATATAATTTTAGGGCGGATCAGCCATTAACAAATAAAGGGTGTGGGTAGTAGACAAAGTGCAATTTTGAGTGGTCAGTCTAAAACTGTCAATTTTGCTGGCTCTTGACCCAAAACAGTTTATTGTTTAGAGAAAATTTATAAAAACAAGAATTATAGAAAGAAGGGTTATTTACAAAAAGTTGATAGCTTTTCAGTTATAAGTAAAATATCACGAAAAATTTTTTTTTCTTTTTGTTTGATTAATTAGTAAGTTTGATAATTTTTTCAGTGTAAAATACAAGAAGTATTTGTGTAGTGCTTTTATAAGAGATTATATTCGTTTATTTTGTAGATGAGTAGTAGGTGAAGGTATTTGGGTATTTTTTCTTTTTGTTTTTCTTCTCTAATTGTAGTAATTCTATTAAGTATTGTGACAGATACCTACATATCTTCCTTCAACTTCGTTGAAAATTTGTTATCATATAATTTTGGTTTTCTGGGAGTAGAATATACGAAAAAAAAATCAGATCAAATTTGTTTTAAATTAAATTAATCGAGTCTTATTAATCAAATTAATCTAGTCAAATAATAATAATAGTTAGTTTCTAAATACCATACAAGGTGAGTTTCCTACGATGTTCTCTATGGGTATCTCGGAAACTACTGGAGATAGAGAGTCGGTTAAATGGGGAAAGAATTTCAGTCTTGTGGGGTCATAAATATGCGCCTTTCGGATTTTTCGGAGAAGTTCAAGGCTTACTAGACATTTAGAAAAAAAAACCGTATAATCGAATAAAAACGGAGTCAACGATGGCTATGAAATGAAGATCGTTGTCATTTTATATGTAAAATTATATGAGAAATATCATCGATCGGGAGATATCATCGATCCATAAAAGTTGTAAATAATCACATACCTAATGAGTTTGTGTTTTCTGTTTTTTTTTTCTAAAGCCTGTCATTTTTGATATATGACACAAACATTATGTTTTTTTTTTAATGGAAACCCTAGTTGGCCATGACTTCATAAAAAGCGCCATTCTTTAAGCTTTTCAGCGATACAGGTATAATATGTTTTTTTTTCTCGAAAAATTACGTTAAGTAAAAATAAGTTATAGCCACTTTTTTTTTTCTTAGCTAATTCCCATACCAATAATACCATGCCAATTAGTTGGCATCAAAAATGTAAAAAGTTTTATGTTTTCAAAAAAAAATATCGTAAAATTCGTAAAGCACTCAATTTAGAATAAAATAATCTAAGAATGAAATGATTCTTTTATAAACCTGCATTAAATCAAATTAAAATAGGTATGTAACTTTTTTTTAAATATTTATTTAAAAGCAATTATTTAAATAGCAATTAGCATTATCATAAATTATAAATAATGTACCAACATATCGAAATAATAATTTCTTTGTTAATACGGTTTAGAATTCTTAAAATAACAAGCAAAAATAATCCACAATTTACAATAAAATAAAAGTTTCGCTTAAATTTCTTAATTAGCTGATCACTATTAAAGTTCGCAGAAACCCGGGCTATATTATTATATTACTCTGAGGAAAATAACGAAAATAATCGATATTTTTGACTCCGCCCCGAAAGGTCCACGATTTGTCCTCCAGTTGGCAGCACATTTTATCTAGTCGGTTGAACAACTTTAAGAATATATAAACACACAAGGGGTGGTAGTAAATAAAAACCTTTAAAATACATCAAAATTTTAAGATTCCAGAGTTTCCCGAGTCGGTGAGTGTACATTAAAAAATCAAGATAAAGACCGTTTATACCAAATTGTACTTACGCAAGTGCCGTGCCAGTTGGTCTGAGTTGAGTAGCGGGCTGCCTAGGGGGCACCCTAGTGTGCCGTGTATAGGCCCTAGGGGCGCTCCTGCAGGACCTTCTGGGCATTATGATCGAGAATTGTGTTACGACTGATCACAGAATAACTAAAACTGATGAAAGGACAAATCGAACAAAGAAACTAAAAATTGCTGTTTATTGTTTGCTTGACTGATGACATATCTGATGAAATATGTGAATGATTTACTTATAAATTTGGATTGTTTGCTCTTGCTGGGACTGAAACCCCTGAATAATAGAATATTATCAAGCTTATTAGTAAAATTTTATCTTTTTGGTTTGTTATTCTACGATGGAACCATTTCAATTTACGAAGTACATTTTAAAAGGCCTAAACAAATAATCTAATGATAATTAAAAGAGACACATAAACTCTCTAAAAGTACCCATGCATCCTGAGAAACTAACTAAGCAAATAATACAATCTTCTAAATATTTTAAAATGATACAAACGAGGGGAAAGTAGAATAAATTAATATTCGTCCCTTATTATCGAAAGTCTATTGTACAGGGTGAGTCAACGATAGAGTAAAGTCCATTATCTCATTTGTTTCGAGGTTTACAAAAAAATGTTTAACATAAAAGTTATAGGGAAGGTTAAGATACACATTTTAAAATTATTAAAGAGTATACAGGGTGCTTCAAAAAAGTGTGGCGGATATAACATATTGTTGCGGACCCGTGTGGACTCGACCTAACCTAACTATATGTCCCGCCCTCAGATGACCTTAACATCGCATTAAAGAATAGACACAGTAATGATTCATTCGTTCGAGAAAAATCGAGTCCCACTGGAATGGACTAGTACATACGAGAACATTCGAAAACCTTCTCTACGCACCTAACGATCTATGGACTATTCTAGAGTTCTTTACCTGTCGGTATAAAAGCCGGCGGCTGTGGCCTACAGGGGGCAGTTATAAATATACCAGTGCAGTTGACGCGCTAAAATTCAAAATAAATTCTTAGTTATAAATCGTTTGTAAATAGTTCTATAAGTCTTTTATCGTTATTGTTTTTGTTAATTAGTGTTAAATAAATACTGTTTAAATAAATTGTGACTTTCTATCCACACGGAACCGACGAAAAACGTAACAATATGTTTTTTTTAAAGGCAACACCCTATTTTTTATTTTATTTTTAGATTCTGCGTAAAATTTTATAACTTTTTTATATATAATGTTATATACCTAAAATTAACAGTTTTTGAAATATTTAAATTTGTTTAAACAAATGTTAAATTGCAGTGTGGTAAAAAATTGCCAGTAGTACCATTGTTTCTGAAGTTGGAATACCAAAACTTGGTATGATAGTTCTATAGAGATTAAAAAGAAGATATATGTTAAGATATTTTAGTTAAATGCTACAGGGTGTGCAAAATATATTTATGAATTTCAACTGCTTAAAATTAAGAAATTTCAATTTTTTTAAATGGTACACCCTATATATTATCATTTTTTCTGATAGATTTTACAAAACTCTTCAACTTTTATTAAGTATGTCATATACCTATTTTTATTAGTTCGCGATTTATTCCAATTTTTTGGAATAACACACCTTTAGTTCCAAAACACACCTTTAATTCCGATGACAATACAATATAGTAATATCAATAACATTGTAAATCTAAGATGGCCGCCGGTACAAAATGGCAGATTTCATATTTTTCCACAACCCGGCCTCAATATGGGTATCAGATGAAAGGGCTACACTAGTAGAATACTGTGATATGACAAAATTTAAAATCCAAGATGGACGTCGTTACAAAATGGCGTATTAGGTGAGGGCATGAGTAGTCGTGTCCAGAACAGTTGTGCCCAAGATTGTGTGACGTTAGAAGGACAGATAAAAAAAAAGGTGATTAGATGTACCTACGTAGTTAGCGGTAGCTTTACCACCCAAGTTAAGGTAACAGGTTAAAACGTGCTGAGGACTGTATGGCATTAGGGTGGCTAAAAATGTAATGTCGCAAGCGTTTTCCCCTCAAGATTGGGCGCCTCTTATTGTATATTATAGCCTTGCCCCTCTACTGGACCTCTGGGGGGGTCGACCGTTAAAATGTCCATTACTCGTGGGAACAACATGGAAACAATAAATAAAAAAAACAAACAAAAATAAAAACGAAACTGCTACACAACGAAAAAGAAGGCTCGAAAAGGCGAAAGAAAAATATAGAACGAAACGTGCAAAAGAAAGTGAAAATGAAACCTATAGTCGACTACAGAAATGAAGAGAACGGTTAGCAACAGAAACACCTGAGCAACATGATGCCAGGTTAATAGCACAACGTGAGAGACAAAGGCAGCTGGTAGAGTCGGAAACACCTGAGCGTCATGAGTCCAGGCTAGCATCACAACGTGATAGACAGAGAGAGTTGTTAGCGGCAGAAACACCTGAGCGACATGAGTCTAGGCTGGCATCACAACGAGAGAGACAAAGAGAGTTGTTAGTGTCAGAAACACCTGAGCGTCATGAGTCTAGGCTAGCATCAGAACGCGATAGACAGAGAGAGTTGTTAGCGTTAGAAACACCTGAGCGTCAGATTGTAATAAATTATCAGGTAAAAAACCATGTAATAATGATGCACTAAATGAATTAAATAGAATGAGGAATATTCGGTAGGCATTTCCGTCAAATACTAAAAACTAGAAAATAAAAAATCGGTAAAAAAACTTTTAAGTTAAACGGTTTTATCTTATGTGCACTGAAAACTAGAAAATAATAATAACAATTAGGTATTTTGAACTTCTAGTTCAGAAATATTTTAGTACTAGGCAGAATAGCTTTTAGGCATATTAGACTAAAATAAAAACGTGGGCCCTCTGAAATCCTACCTATAGCAAAGCATATCTTTATACTTTGGTAGATCATGAGCTCGGCGTTCGCTGGTGAAGCCGCCACGGCTGGTTATTGATTGTCAAAATCTCCAGTTACGATTATAGTAAGTCGATGCAATCCACACTTAGTATAGAAGAAAGTATTACAGCAATAGTTAATGGGCCAAAAAAAATAAGTAATAAAAAGTGTCAACTAAATTTAAAAAACCATGGCAAATAAAACTTGGCAAAATAAAACAGTATACAGGGTGTCCCAGGCTGAGCGTGCATTAGAAGTTTCTAGAGAACCACAATATCTAGATCGGATTTTTTGCATTATTTTTACATACATTACATTTTATTTGCATCATTGTGTTACAACAAGATCTATCGATTAAAAATATTTTCAATATGGCGGCACTTCCGGAAATACCGGAAGTTGACTACAAAACTTTCTTATTTCAAATGGCCGCCCCTATTTTTATTACATACTTAAATTCTCTGTAAAATTCTAGGATACACTCTATATCTAACATTAACCGTTTTTGAGAAAAAAAATATTTAAAATTTTTGGACGAAAAAAACTACCTGTCAAAAAAAATTTGTATAGCCTAAAAGCCAAATTTAGTGATTGCTACAGCTACTGTGACATAAACAGAACACATGTAGCTATCTATTTTAAAAATTAAATTGTTCAAATGTCATACGATAATGGCGGTAGCTGTCATGGAATTGAACGATTAAAAAGTTATCATAAATCATTTTTTTCAAATGGAGACCCACTCTTTTATTTCACTAGTGAAAAGGTTTTACAATTCGTTACTTTTTAACTATACATGTTCCTATACCAAAAATAAATCGTTTTTAAGTTATTTAAGATTTAGTTTTAAAACGTATATTTTTCTTGATTTTATCTAGCTTCCTTTGACATTAAGTGTCAAAAAGTCAGACAGTTTATTTCCATCTGTCAGAAAACAAATTATTTGAATTTCCTATATTGTAAAAGTTTAAAAAGTGTATTTATAAAAATATATTATAAACGCCACGAATGTTTGGGAGTGATTCATCGCTTGATGAAATTAGAATCGACACGCGCGCTATCATTTTTACATTAAAAACGTAAATTTTTACCGCAGACGTAGGTTTTTAAAGGCCCGGTCTAATCATCTGCCTGCCCTCCTCCTACTTTTTCTAAAATGTTAGCGTGATTGACAAAGACGATACTATATCGCGTTTCTTTGATTGATTCGTTTTTGTGCGTCAGTCCATTGGTGGGCTTGCAGTGTGACCAGTGGGGCATTCCAGTTTATATTTATAACCAAATATATGTTTTGAGAAGACTTTGACAGTTAAAACAACAAATTACAACAGATTATATATTGATTATTATATGACTTGAAACACCACGGCACTGGAATTAAGTTTTATGTGACCTTGAGCAGATTAGTTCACATGGTAGCGACCGTTGAATCACTCCCAAACATTCGTGGCGTTTGCTATATCTTGTATTCTTAGTGATATCTAATAGTTGATTAGATTATTAATATACTGTATCAACACTGAAAAAAACGCAATGTTGGCTTGCAAATGATGGTTAACATACAGCTTTTTGAACAAAATGTCACAATATGACATGGCCATATTGTTTTACATCACTTGACGTAAAGTCATAGGCTACTGGTTAAAATCAAGAAAAATATACGCTTTAAAACTAAATTTTAAATATCTTAAAAACGATTTATTTTAGGTATAGGAACATGTATAGTCAAAAAGTAACGAATTGAAAAGGCTTTTCACTAGTGAAATAAATAAAGCAGGTTTCCATATGAAAAAAATGATTTATGATATTTTTTTAATCGCTCAATTTCATGACAACTGTAGCCATTATTAAATGACATTCAAATAATTTAATTTTTGAAATAGATAGACACATGTCTTTTCTTTATGGCACAGTGGCTGGGATAATCACTAAATGTGACGTTTAGACTATACATATATTTTTGACAGGCAGGTTTTTTTCGTCCAAAAATTTTCAATATTTTTTTTCTCCCAAAAACGGTTAATGTTTAGGTGTAGAGTGTTTGATATCAATAAAATTCATAAAATTTTACAGAGAATTTAAGTACATAATAAAAAATAGGGGCACCCATTTAAAATAAGAAAGTTGTCGACAACTTCCGGTATTTCCGAAAGTGCCGCCATATTGAACATATTTTTAATCGATAGATCTCGTTGTGAAACAATGATGTGCAAAAAATCTCCGGTCTAGATATTGCGGTTCTCTAGATATTTCTAATGCACGCTCAGCCTGGGACACCCTGTATAATAATATAATTCGCCACAATCAAACAGTCCCTTCCACCCCCCTCCTCCACTGCTCTGTACAAAAAATTATCATGTTTACTTCTAATCAAATACAATTATTTGTTTTGGCGATATCATTTTCAAAATACGTTAAAAAAACATGACAAAGGTCGTTTATAGTACTTACTCCGATTTCCCGGATGGCCCTATTGATGGTTTCTTAGGGTGGCCTTTCGATTTATTATGGGGCATTGTGATCGGGAATTTAGATTAGACTTGATGATACGACAAACAGAACAAAACTGACAATTACAGTTGATTGAGACTGATGTAATATCTGATGTAATATGTGACTATTTTCAAATTAATTTAGTTTGTTTGCAGCACCGCAGCACCGCAGCGCCACACGCTCGACACAGTGTAACGAAATTGAGAAACGCTGGACATTAGTGAATAAATCGACAACCGAATTTTGAAATTTTCTTTTACATGAATGTTAAGAGGACACTCCAGGGGTTTACTATGCTCAATGACTAAACAATCCAAGGACATGTAACGCTTTGTAAGTTTTGAACATTGGGTTCATTATTTAAGGTAAACGTGAAAAAAAAAGGTCAGTGAAACATATGTTTTTTAAAAATTCCCTATCCGTGTTTACTCTTTCCATCATATCAAAACAAAACGCCTGCCGCCGTATTTCGTCCCCATCTCGTAACTCTTGGTGCTTTTCATATTTGAAGGAATAGTATTTATGTCGTTTCAAAATTCGAAACGCTCGCTGTAGTGTGATCTGTTCCTATTTCATCCTCAAGTTTCCTTGTGCTGATCTTTCCATCGTTCTCTTCCACGCACAATAAAACTTCCAAGTCGGTATCATTTCTTGCATCTTCTCTTTGTTCCTGCCATGCTTCACATCTGCAGTTATTTATTAGGGTACCTTTGGTCTCAAATCTCTGGATATTCCTTGCGATTGTAGATTTTCCAGGTATCGGTCTATTCGGATACAGAGCAGCAAACATGTCCGACACCTTTTGATAACTATTTCCTTGATAATACCATTTAATCATCAATATTTTTTCTTCGGTAGTGTAATTCCAGCCTAATATTTTCGATGTAGGTATGAGTTTTTAATAATAATTATAAAGCACCAAATAGATAAATTTCTGAAATGACAACTTCATTTGACAGTTATCTTTTACCTTGACTGGTGCTCATAAGTAAATACAGGGCCATAAGAAAGGAGAAATATTTAAAAAGAAATCGGCGATAACTCGTAAACGAGCTAATCAAAAATATCTAAAGTTATTCTTTTGAATGTGGGTTTTAGTGCTCTTCAATAAACCTAAATAGAATTATTCTCTAAAATAATTAGGGAAGCCAATAATTGACCCCATCAAAATTTACATGGGATTTCCTATGTCCCGTCCGACGATGCAACACCCGGTATACAACGGTTAGGAATTAGTTATGTTATTAGGTTAGTTTTTTTCATTAAGTGACTAGGATCTTCATGAAAAGACTGAATACACTATGAGACTACGACATATACATATCCAATAAGCCAACTGGCCTTTTTTTTTCGTTCATACGGTTCATTGAATTAATAAAAAAAAATTACCGTTTATTTGTTGAATCTGGGTTAAAATAAAACTCAGTTTTTTTTATTTAGTGATTGGTCGACTTTAAAAATAAATGAATAATATAAATGCAATACCTATGGGTATATGGGATATACATTTAGTTTAAATTTAAATCGATATTGAATAAGAAACCAAATATTGATAAATCAAAAACCAAATATTGAAAGTGAATAAAAAGTAACGATGAAGGATTTCCCATATATGAATAATATTTAAGGAATGTGACAAAGGGTTTTTAAACAAACATGTAAGTAATAACAATACAATATGACCGAAATAAACGGCGTCACCGATGGCTATGAAATGAAGATCGTTGTCATTTTGTATGTAAAATTATATGGGAATTTTTTTTTTATTTCACTAGTCCGAAAAAAAAGCGTTCGGCATTTAACGTTTTATGTAAACCTGGCTAGGTATTTTTACACAAACGAAGAAGGAAATTAAAGATAAAGGATTATACTATATTCGTATTTTAAGTAAAAATAAATTTCATTTTAAACAGAAAATATTGAAAACAATTTTAATTATTTCACACAACTAGTAGTCTGTATTGCCTCCTCGAGCCTCAATGCAAGCTGTGAGACGACGTGGCATGCTCTCAATTAAGTTGTCCAGAAGATGTTGAGGAATGGCTTCCCATGTTTCGCGCGCAGCAATATTCAATTTATTTAATGAAGGGGGGGGGGGATCATTCCTTTTGGCAATATGGCGTTTTAGCATGTCCCAAGCATGCTCGATTCATATCTCGAACATTCATATCTGGAGACATCGGTGGCCACCACAGTTTCCTTATACCCTCTTCCTCACAAAATTCGCGAACCGCTAAAGTGCGATGGGGAGGAGCATTATCGTCCATGTAAACAAGTTCATCCTCCACTGCCCCTCGAAATGGACGCACAATAGGCTCTTAAGCGTCTCTAAGATATGAGGCACCTGTCATTGTGCCATCAATAAAATCAAGAGGAGTTCGAACTCCGTGCATTATACCTGCCCATACCATAATGCTTCTCTCTTGAAACGGGACGCATTTTTCCGTTTCCTATACGGCTAGCGCAACCGATTGCGTTAATCGCATAGGAGACGGAGTCGATAGCTACAACTCCGTTTAATAAGTGGTTATCACAACCCATGCAAAGAAGCGCTTGCAGTAAACTTGTGACGACTTTTCTGTCGTTACCCAAATAGAATGAAAAAAGAATCCGTTGCTCAGGGTTAGAGGAAAGCTGGGTTAATCAAATTAAGCTGAGTCAATCAAATTAAGCTGAGCCAATCAAATTAAGCTGAGTCAGTCAAACTAAGCTGAGTCAATCAAATTAAGCTGAGCCAATAAAATTAAGCTGAGCCCCACGTTGGGCGCCATATACTTTATTCTTCTATGTGTGACGACTTTTCTGTCGTTACCCAAGTAGAATGAAAAAAGAATCCGTTGCTCAGGGTTAGAGGAAAGCTGGGTTCGTAGGTAAGGCTTCTGACTCACAGTGACTTTCTAATGTTGTTAAATATTAAAATAAAAAAATGATAATATATAGGCTGCAGAGATTTTAATATTGATGTTAAGAATTCAAATAGGTATGGTCAAAGACAGTGAAAAGGGCGCCACTTACTTTGTTTATGAGAGTGGTAAAGTAAGAAACCAAAAAGAAAAATACGATATCACAACATAGCTAAAATAAAGTAATCAACAGCATTAAGGGTCTATTATGTTTATCAGGAATAAAAGTCAGAAACATATATAACTATCCTACATTAAACATTTATTGAAAACGAACACAAGTATCATCAATTAGTCACAGTGATCCCAATAAAACCGCAAGTTATTTTAGATAGATTCGAATTTAGTAACTGTATTCTTTGAACTAAGTAAGCTACTTAATATAAAAACAGGTGAAATGTATGTATGTCTCAATACGATGATGTTTCGAAACATCTCGTGTACAAAAACCTTTAAAATGAATATGTGTTAATAATTTTCATATAAAATATCATAGCTACGTAAGAGTGTACTCTACGAATCAAATTATAACTTATAACGTTAAATAAAAAATAATTTTGCCTACAATATGTGGGATAAATAGTGGTAATTTACCAGGTTATTAAATCTGTTGTCTCAAAAATTATAAAATAAAAGCGTACCTTGTGTATCAAACTTAAGAGACTTATCTGTAATAGTTTCTTATGATGTAAACAGGTAGTTAGGTATTCTCCAGACTAACAGAAGTGGATGCAGATGACTATGGCAGGAGAAGTCTTCGGTATCAGCCAAAAGAACGATTGTAATGTCAGGAACACTGTCTTAAGGTCTGCATAGGTCCATACAAAATGAAAGTGGGTGAAACATACAATAATTACTGCATTATTACTGCATACTATGTGGTAATTACTGAGTACCATGTGGTAGTTACTGAGTACCATGTGGTAGTTACTGAGTACCATGTGGTAGTTACTGAGTACCATGTGGTAGTTACTCTATAAATAAAAAATAGTTCTCAGGACAGATACTCAATAAAAACAACTTACGGTCTGAAAATCAGCTTTACATAAATATATTCAAACCATATGCCGATCCAAACCAGTAATCAAATACTCAAATAAACGAAATAAAAAACGGAATTAACTGAAATAGAATTTAGTTAGATAGGGCTATATAAAATGGCGGATAAACTTACGGTGATCATTCCAAGAAGAAACCAAACAAATACGATCTATACTCTGAATTGCATACTTTACAAGGTTTTCAAATCTCCAAATCGGACACCCATGCAATGGAAATCGAAAAGTGGATTCAGAGTGCTTTTCACTGGAAAATTTGTCGGACGCTGACACACGCGTCTTCTTCAGATCCAAATTCCCAGAAAGAAAGACCTTCTTCTCCGTTTCAGAACCGAACTGTCATAAATGAAGTTTGACATCTAGCGAATAGATGCGCTAATAAAAATTAAATATCGGGACAAGTGAAATACAATTAAGGAAGTTTGGCATATAGCGAATAGATGGCGCTAATAAACAAGACAAGTGAACTGTAATAAATGAAGTTTGATATCTTTGGCATCTAGCAAATAGATGGCGCCAATACTAAGAAATTTAAATAAAAATAGAATTTTAAATTCAATTTTATTAAAGGAAATAAAAAATGCTACAAACTTTCTAGGTATGCTCTATTTGTAGTCACTTAGGACACAGAAAATGGGATACTCAGTATTAATGTAACCACTACACTATAACAAAACTCTAAGAATTAAGATTTAAACAATTCAATTTGACAACTAATCAAATAAATAAATTTCGCCATGTGTGTATTCCTATAATATATTTGAGTACTACCATAACGAATTTATTTTCCAAGTTTTCTAGATGTGATATTTATTTTAAAATATCTCTTCAAATAAAGCTAGTACAAAATAAAAATCCCTGTATATTGGATAACTCTGATTACTAACTATAGGTTACCAAGCTAATGAACCTTTCCGCGAGCCTACGAAAGGCTGAAATGGTGCGAAGAGGGGCAAGGGGACGGGTTATTGATAAGGGATGACCGTTTCGATCTGTCCGATCATCAATCGGACCACAAATAACTCTTCTATTGTAGCCTCGGTTGTGGCCGTTTATCCATCGATTTAAACCCACTGCAGCGTTTGTTATTTATTTCACTTAAAAGGAGCTATAAATCCGTGTTGGGGCCGATCTCGTTTGTTCGGAAGGGCCGGCAAGGGTCATTCTTCTTCCCATCGTTTGGATTTTTATTGAACGCAATTTTTTTCATTGAAAAAAAGGCTAATAGTCGAGGTTCTAGCATAGGAAACTAGTAGCTTTACTCCTTGTTAAATCCTTTGTTCTTTTTCTACCACTTTATATGACCTTGTTCTCGCATCCCGTGACCACTGCCGTAGGTAGCTGTATCTGTATAGTCGCGTCGCAGGTCTACGGACGGAACTCAACTGAAACGCTCTGCAATCTGCCGATATTCGACAGATTGTAAAAACTGGCAGAAAATATTTGGGAGAGTGCAACTACTCTTTTCCTTCTACTATGGTTCTAGCAGAGTAAGTAAACATGAAACCGACCATATACATATAACTACCTATACGCCTAATCTCTAAAAAGTGAAGCCCAAACAGTGAAAGAGAAATATGGAATTCTGCATAAATCTATTTCACCCGATATTCATTTAACTGCGCATGCTTTACCTGAAGAAGTTTTCATTGGTCGGTGTTTTTAAAGGGAAGTGGTTGACTGACATTTCACCTAACCTTCAATTTTATTTAAATTTTTATTATTTATAACACATTATCATGGAGCTGGAAAAATATCAAAAAATAGTTGGAAACAATAAACTAAACAAAATCACTCTTTTACGCACACAAATAAAAAGTAATCCAAACAGAACTAAAACAACAATTAATCGGAATTTGGCGCAATCGCAGTTCAATCCATATCCGGGTGAAATAGACTTATGCAGCACTTATGGAGCTGAGTTATGTTGTCTTTTTCTTACGGCACGGAAACAGCACACGGGGTTAAATAGGGAACACTGAGTATATTTTAAGTTATATGTGTATGAAACCGACCATTGTTGCCGCACCCTACTTTTAGCGCGTACCACATTCTAAACTAAAAATGTACCACTTTGGTACAATTTTTTAAAGCACAACAAAATGCATCTGCAAATGACTTTAAGCGGTTTGGTCGTTGTGAATTTCTTCATAAATTTCTTTATAAAAAAACTTCATGGAGAAAGACACAAATCGAGACGAAAAACATGAAATAGAAATTCAGAAAACCCAATTTTAAGTATAGATTGAAGAAATCTAAGTAATTCGAATACTACACACGATACTTGGAAAACTGAAATTTTATTAAAAAAAACGCAAATATCGAAGCATATTAGAAGCAGCAAATTTCCAAGTTTTTTTCAGGTTATTTAATATAGGCAACGCTATAGACATTACAACGTTTATAATACGTCGTTAATTAATGCGGATTGTCTCCGAATGGTATCGGTAGCGCGTTTAATGCAATATCAACGACAATATTATTAAATATCTATTCATTTTCGGTGCGCGTGGGAAATAATTATTGTACCAAAACATCCTTGATTTGAAAATGTAGTACCACTGTACCAAATAGAATTAAAAGTATCAAATTTGGTACAAATGTACCACTGCGGCAACACTGAAACCGACAAGTAACGACAGTCCGGTTTTCAATTTTCTTTGCGGCTGCGCAAAATAAGTAGTTCATCTGTCATATGAAGAAGCGAAGTTGCCACTGTTGCCATTTATCAAATATCTCTATATACTCTATTTCAAGTATGCCTCAGGCAACGAATCATTTTTTTTAATGATTTATTAGCTGTATGATATTTTACACATTCAAATTTAGAAATAAGGATTAAACAATTAAAACTTGATCCAAAATGTTATACAGGGGGATACAAAATTAATATGAATTACCAAGAGATCTTTTTTACGTAAAAAACGTAGCAAATGTAGATTTTTTACCCAATAGTTTTATACAGGTACGGACGAAAAGTTATTAGACTTCAAACCAGTTAAAAAATATGTAGATCGCGCCCTCTAGAAGTAGGAGTCAAATTTCTCATGTCAAAAAACTTCCAGGCACCAATTTTCATCCAAATCTTGACGTTACTTCAGAAGTTATTTAAAAAAATCGAAATAAAAATAAAACTTCTACACCTTGTATCTTGTAAACTTCTACACCTTGTATCTGTAATTATTTTAAGACATACAAGCTATTTTTAAACGGTTTTATTTAGCTCGACCCGTACGGTATTTATTATTTATTTGCTTGTTTATTTAGGTCAAAATTAGAAATTGAAATTTAAGTACCTTCCTGTTGTTAGATTGATCTGAAATTTGGTACACACCTTTAGTTACGATGACAATACAATATAGTAATATTAATAACATTGTAAATCTAAGATGACCGCCGGTACAAAATGGCGGATTTCATATTTTTCCACAGCCCCCTCAATATGGGTATCAAATGAAAGGGCTAGACTAGTAGAATACTGTGATTATAACAAAATTTAAAATCCAAGATGGACGTCGTTACAAAATGGCGTTTTAGGTGAGGGCATGAGTAGTCGTGTCCAGAACAGTTGTGTCCAAGATTGTGTGACGTCAGAAGGACAGATAAAAAAAAAATAGGTGATGAATTTGTGAAAATGTTGCGGTCCAACATTGACGTTACAAAAGGATTGGTAAATGGTGCTATACGCCACATTACAGAAATTGTTTGGCCTCAGTTCCGTCGAACCCAAATGTACGAAACAGATGTACCATCAGTATGGATTGACTTTGGCAGAAACGGCATACACGTTATACACCCGAAAGCCATACAGTTTCCAGCAAAATTCAATTATGGTACGGCTGAAAGAAGGATGTTACCCTTAATTTTGTCATGGGCATCCACCGTCCATAAAATGCAGGGCAGCACAGTCGACCATGCAGTAGTGTATTTGGGCTCAAAATTGTTTGAGGAAGGGCAAGCATACGTGGCTCGTCGAGTCAAGTCTCTGGAAGGGCTATGTATTGAGGAATTAGATTGTAATAAATTATCAGGTAAAAAACCATGTAATAATGATGCACTAAATAAATTAAATAGAATGAGGAATATTCGGTAGGCATTTCCGTTAAATACTAAAAACTAGAAAATAAAAAATCGGTAAAAAACTTTAAGCTATTTTTTTTATCGGTTTAAACTTTTAAGTTAAACGGTTTTATCTTATGTGCACTGAAAACTAGAAAATAATAATAACAATTAGGTATTTTGAACTTCTAGTTCAGAAATATTTTAGTACTAGGCAGAATAGCTTTTAGGCATATTAGACTAAAATAAAAACGTGGGGCCCCTCTGAAACCCTACCTATGGCAAAGCATATCTTTATACTTTGGTAGATCATGAGCTCGGCGTTCGCTGGTGAAGCCGCCACGGCTGGTTATTGATTGTCAAAATCTCCAGTTACGATTATAGTAAGTCGATGCAATCCACACTTAATATAGAAGGAAGTATTACAGCAATAGTTAATGGGCCCCACGTTTTTATTTTAGTCTAATATGCCTAAAAGCTATTCTGCCTAGTACTAAAATATTTCTGAACTAGAAGTTCAAAATACCTAATTGTTATTATTATTTTCTAGTTTTCAGTGCACATAAGATAAAACCGTTTAACTTAAAAGTTTTTTTACCGACTTTTTATTATATGCAGAATATGCTGCCGAAGTTTCCGGAATAGAGTTCGCACCACTCGGTATAACTACGAACTACGAATACTTATTTAATCATAATTATTAATAAAAAGTGAAACCACCTAATATTCAGGTAAAATAGCTCCATAGCCTTAAATTTAATTTTAGAATCTCGGATTTTTTTCTCTCAAAACTCTTACAAACGCTGTCTGTATTCTGTAATTCCCTCCATTCCTTCCTGAACGCAACCAGGCGAACATGGACACCTCTTCGTATATAATTGTTCGGCTCGCGCTTCTTTTCACACGAATCTTATCTGGAAAACCGGCTAAACGTCGGAGAGCCTGGATGGAAATTGAAGATGCTCCAGATTGAGGGACTAATGAAATTCGGAACGCTTATTTCGGTCGTCTGGAGACCCTTAAACGGCGAATTTCCAGTTTGTGTCTCTCTTTGAATACGGTCTAGTTGACTCGGTTAAGTGCGAAGTACATCCTGTGTAGTCTGGCAATTTTCAAGTTAACTTCTGGATGAGGGATTTCCTTTTTAGGTGCCCTAATGGTATTAGGAAAGTTTAGTTTAGTACATAGTTATGGTAACAAAATATAATAAATCAGTATCAGTTATTATACAGGGTGTCCCAGAAATGAGTGCAGATATTTTAAGGGGTGGTAGATCTGGTCAAAATAAACATATTTTCTCTTTACCATTTTTAAATTAAATTGAAAATACCCGAGTTATTTAACTTTGAAAATTTAAAAAAATAATCGCAACATTTTGAGAACCGCCGCGCCGGCAGATATCGCCAACTACATCCAATTACCCGGATCAAGCCCGGATTTCAGTTAATTCGACGCACTGTGTTGCCATAGGGACAAGAAAGTATATGTTAAAAGTAAGTCATAAAATCACAACACATCTGAGGAGTTTGCAGAGATGCATTACATTTTTAAGATTGTGATATTATTACATAAAATAAATTAAAAGTTAAATGTTTAATAATGTGTTAAAAAAGTTAAATTAAAAAACTTGCCCAACATTAAAAAAATACTTATGACAGATCGATGTAACTGTGACAGTTCTCTTTTTCGATATACACTTAACTAAAATACACTTCACTGTGCTGCTTTACTTGTACATGCTATTATAATAACTACTAAAATAACAGTCCCCATTTTTAACACATTATTTTCATATAGGCCTCATCACAATTTGAACCACTGATTTACAAAACACCTTGAAAAGCACACATTACTTTGAATACCTTTCTGAATGAATAAATGTTGAGAATTATTGTCTCTTACCGCCACTTTCCGAACTACTTTCAATCTAAGAAAATACATGTTTCACTCAACAATTTTAAATACGTATTTTGTTTTTTCGCTATTTTTTCTATGTATTTCACAATTCCATCGACAGCGCAACCGTCGCGTCGGCCGTCGGCCGAGAGAGCGGCGCATCACTGGTAACTGCTCCTTTGTCGCGCCGCCGCGTCGAGCTTGCGTCATGCGAGGTTGCCGTAGTTTCAACAATTTCAAATTCAAGACACTCGAAGCAATAAATTTCTTATTATTTTAAAAATAAAAAAGAAAAACATGAAAGAAAACAAACAAAACACAAATGAATTGGTTATTGATAAGGTCACAAAAAAGAAATTTCTAAAATGTTTATCGTAATTCAGAATTCAATACATCGAAAACAGCCCGACGAATAATCAATTCAGTTTTGTTTTGTTTATTTCCTTTCATGTTTCTCTATTTTATTTTTAAAATTTAATACGAATTTGATTGCTTCGAATGTCTTGAATTTGAAATTGTTGTAACTACGGCAACGTTGCTTAACATCGTCGTCTGACGCAAGCCCGCCACGACGGCGCGGCGACCGGCGACTCAAAGGACCGGTTCACACGCGGCAGTTCTTAGTTGACGGTTAGGCTGTCGATGGAATTGTCGAAATACATCGAAAAAATAGCAAAAAAACAAAATACGTTGTCAATAATTGTTGAGTGAAACATGTATTTTCTTAGATTGAAAGTAGTTCGTAAAGTGGCGATAAGAGACAATAATTCTCAACATTTATTCATTCAGAAAGGTATTCAAAGTAATGTGCGCTTTTCAAGGTGTTTTGTAAAACAGTGGTTCAAATAAAACAGAGAAACATGAAAGAAAACAAACAAAACAAAAATGAACCGATTATTCGTTGGGCTGTTTTCTAAATTTCTTGAATTAAATTCTAAATTACGATAAACATTTTAGGAATTTCTTTTTGTGACCTGATTGTGAATAATATGAATCATTTTATTAAATTTATTCCAAAACAAAGTTATTTTGCAGCATAACAAAGATTTTCGTAAACGTCATTAACGTAATGTTTTAGTTAATTTTCGGTGGTTTTTGTTAAGTTTTCATTGAAAGGGTAAGTACTAAAAATAATTAATGTGTTTTTTTTCTATAATTATTAATAATGAGCACTGATAAAAGATTAAATTTAACATTCCTAATTTTTTGAGTAGAAATTTGTCTATGAATTTATAAATGTAGAACTATGTTCCGCCAAACTATGTAGAATGTTGATAACATAGGAGGTTGCAACACCGCAAGGTTTAGATACACCGTAGGGAAATCTCAGGTGAATAAACAAGTGGCACTAAAAAGTTTTTTCAAATTTTCCGGAAAATATCAAGAAAAATTTTAAATTTTCAACATTTTTTTTTCGCAAAAAAAACCTCATAGGCGTGTTTCTGGGGTTGAACTATACTACCAGTTAAAATATTTGCATTTATTTCTGGGACACCCTGTATAAGTATATATAAATATAATCAGATTATTTAAAGTTGTATATCAA
Organism: Sitophilus oryzae; assembly: GCF_002938485.1. Taxonomy (NCBI): domain Eukaryota; kingdom Metazoa; phylum Arthropoda; class Insecta; order Coleoptera; family Curculionidae; genus Sitophilus; species Sitophilus oryzae. The sequence goes on from NW_022146782.1 coordinate 1,686,332, forward strand.
ATTTTAAATATGTATTTACAGGGTGGCGCCTCTCATACGACGCGGAAGCTCCAAGGAGAACGGTAGTTTATATCAAAACGAAATTTTGGCAGCATATGTAGATTAATTGAAAGCATCTTATAAAAATATATAGAGTTATATGGGGTGCACCAAAAAAAGTTACACATTAAAGTTGTGTAAAAAGTTGTGTAAATACGTAGTTAATTAACTACTGTACTTTCTATCAAATTAAAACTTGATCCAAAAAGTTATACAGGGGAAGACAAAATTCTTGTTGCCGAAGTTTCCGGAATACAGTTCGGACCACCCTGAATATACAGAGAATTTTTTTACGTAAAGTCACAGAAAGTCACTCAGTAATTTTATACAGGTACGGATGAAAAGTCATTATACTTTAAACTTTAACTTTAAGAACAATTTTTTAAATTACAATAAAAGCTACCTAAATTGGAATTTACCCGGTATAGCCTAATATGTAGTTAAATTAACTATTGTACTCTAAATCAAATTAAAACTTGATCCAAAATGTTATACAGGGTGAGACAAAATTAATATTGAACATTGGCCACCTTTAAAAGCATGTTACTCTGTTATTTTAAATGGAGCACCCCGTATATTATTCCGATATCCAATGGAGAATTCATGTCTCTTCAAAATACTATTAAGGTTGCCTACCCCTCAGACAAAGATTTTCCTAGATATTTTCAGTTACATGATTTGATCTGAGTAGATCTTTATTATTTGATAAAATCTGGGTGGCTGTGATATGTGTGACGTTACTTCAACATAGCTGTCTAATTAGTCCAACTTTAACAACTAGTTATCATTTTGTGTTAAAACAAAAAAATTTCTCAGAAATTTACCGAAAATGCAAATTTATCCTACATCAGAGAGAATTGATATGATTCTATTAGTTGGTGAATGCAGAATGCTACTTTATTTGTACAACTGTGCCATATACAATTATTATAGAAGAAAGAGAAAAAAAAAAGTAATATAAGTGTACAAAAGGACGAGGTTCAGTTGAGCAGATTAATCAGCGCTCTGTTCAACTAACCCAAAGAGAAAATATCTTCCAAGTAGCTTTTTGCCAATAGTTTATCACAGCTTACTTAGAGATAAACGCACATTTGCCAGGTTATTGCATTACCATAAAATTTCCTCTACCTCTTTTTCCTCAGTCTATGAATCTCCCGTTTCTTCTTCTGATCCTTCTAGTCTATTTTATTATATACGTCTTCACCGACTGATATAGTAAAACTCTCTAATGCACTTCCGTTTGGTTTGAACTTTCGAGGAGCAGTTCTCCCCCTCCTTCTCTATCACAGCCATTTTCCCGGAGGAAAAATAGGGTAGCGCGTTCCCGTTGCAACGACGTGTTTTACTGACCTCGTAAAGAGGAGAATAAGAGCCAACGCCACCAGCCGATCTCTCTTCCATATAATGGAAGGAGACGGCCTTACGTGTGTTTCGGGTTGATTCAGCGACGTCTTATTCACGTCATGTCGACGTCGTTACCAGGTAAATAATGCGAAATGCATTTTGTATTCGACGAGCAGGAGTCGTTTGGGGTCTGTTGCTTATTTTCGATTTTGGAAGAGGCCTAGAGGAGATCGAAGTCGTAAAGACTGTAGATTTATAAACGTTGTTGGGGTTCTATTATCGAGTGTCGAAAATGTAAATAGAGTGTAGGTTGTATTGGAAGGGTGAAGTTAATCACCGCGACCTTATAGACCTCTTAGTCTAAAAGCTAGGAACGTTTTCGAGAAAGTATTTTAAGACAGCTGGGGTGGAACCATAGGTGGAACTCTGTAACGAAATAGCGATCGGTAGCGATGAAGAATACTGTCGCTTGCCGTTTAGTTTGTACGGCCAAGGTCAGTATTCGTCATCGCTACCGATCGCTATTTAGTTCCAGAGTTCCAGCTCTGGCTCTTTAATATATCTTTTGCGATGCCCTCTGGAACAGCGTACGAGTCGTCTGGCTACCGATAGACGTTGTGTTCCCTACTGCGCATTGAAATAAGATCCTATATTTTTTTTAATTTAGTCCGGTAAATTCTAGTATTGAATATAAACCGAACGAGTCTCCGTAGGTAGCCAGACGACTCGTACGCTGTTCCAGAGAGCATAGTAAAAGATATATCAATCTTTTACTATGCTCTCTGAAGCTTAGAGCCAGTTTTTTTTAAATCAAAAAAAAACTTTTATTTTTCTCTGTCGTACGTCTTGAGAAATTTCTTCGAGGGTCCAAGATTTCCATTGCAGGTTACGGATGGAGTCTTCCAGGTTTTTCAGTTCTGCTTTAAGTTGGTTTCCACATGGAAAGCAAAACAGTTAGTTGAGTGTTTTATTCTAGCTAGTTGTCTATTCTAGCTTTTTCATTGAATGACACCTTGTTTCTCTTGGTGGACCAATCCAACCCAGAGTATGATGACTTTATAGGAATTTGGCTAATTTGTTCAGATTGTCTAGGCATTCTTTAACCAACTTTGAACTGATGGTTACTGAGTTGATCGCTGTTAAAGCTGGTTGAATATTGGATAAGATAGCTTTTTCTTGTTTCCGGTATTTCATATCTCAGATAAATTGTACGCATCTTTCGATAGCGTAGATTTCTGCCTGAAAGCTGCTGGGCCACTCAAGCCATTGGTTCGGAGTATTTAGTTTTCGGTCCAAATACTCCTATCTCTCCTATCCTTCTTGTATCTCATTAGGAGGATGTCAAGTGGTTTCCCATCGGAAACCGATTCAACACAAACTCCGACGACATAGACATCAGTATTACACCCGCCCAATCATTATTGCAATGCAATGAAATGTATTACTTCTACCCACACATTTCCTCTCCATCGCCATGAATGAACCCACCACCGCACTCCATCCACCCCTCGTACCCCCCACACACTGTTCGCGTCAGGGTGGCTGTCGGTACAGCCTCGACGATCTCCTCCGCCACCTGTCGAGCGTTCGCTCTCCTAACGCGGCAGCGAGAGCCAGCAGCAGCAAGGCAGGCCGCGGCAGCAGGAACAGTCGGCCTCTAGCAGGAGGCCTAGAAAGCTGCACTGCTTGGCGCGAAGCGACGCCTTTTCGGAGCTTCTAGCGACCGAGTCGCGTGGACGGCACGTGTTGTTAGGCGGAGGGGAGTAGAGAGTGCTGCAGGTGGCTCGAAGGACCGCGCAACCCCTTTTCGCTGTTTTGAACGGGGTTTTATAGAAAACCATGATAATAATCGGGATGAGGTGTATTTATTTGCTGTTTTTGACTGAAACGTGTGGGATTGTCGTGGGTGTTTCTTGAGTGAAGATACTTTAGAGTTTTCGAAATGGACGAGATAAGAATTTGATTATGATTAAGGTACAATAATGTAATTTTATTGTGCATGATAAAGACATAAATTAAAACATCCTGAATGATAAAAAAGTATTTTTTATTATTTAAATTTTCTCTTTTTATCATAATATTATCTAAAAAAAATATCTTCTGCATAAGGTGTTATACCGTATGATCAAAAAATAACGGCGTCCAGTTGGTGTGGAAACGGTGGAAATGAATATCGATGACATTCCCCATATAATTTTACATATAAAATGACAGGGATCTTCATTTCATAGTCATTGCTGACGCCGTTTTTTTTCGATCATATTGTATGTGTCTCAAAAATTTGCTTGTATTTCGAAGACTAATTATTTTCGTATGTTATTGGTAATACTACCATTATAAGTTTATGTTTTATATTTAATGATTTAGAAGTTATTATTTTACTAAATCAGCTTAGCAAATTGATATTTATAATATACAGAGTGATTATTAACTAACCGATTCAACACAGAGAAACACCGACGACATAGACACATATATCAGTATTACACCCGCCCAATCATTATTGCAATGCAACGAAATTTATTACTTCTACCCACACATTTCCTCTCCATCGCCATGAATGAACCCACCACCGCACTCAATCAACCCCTCCACCCCCTGTTCGCGTCAGGGTGGCTGTCGGTCCAGCCTCGACGATCTCCTCCGCCGTCTGTCGAGCGTTCGCTCTCCTAACGCGGCAGCGAGAGCCAGCAGCAGCCAGGCAGGTCGCGGCAGCAGGAACAGTCAGTCTCTAGCAGGAGGCCTAGAAAGCTGCTCGCTCGCACTGCTTGGCGCGAAGCGACGCCTTTTCGGAGCTTCTAGCGACCGAGTCGCGTGGACGGCACGTGTTGTTAGGTGGAGGGGAGGAGATACGGAGTGCTGCAGGTGGCTCGAAGGACCGCGCAACCCCTTTTCGCTGTTTTGAATCGGTTTTGGGGGGGTTTTGTAGAAAACTATGATAATAATCGGGATGAGGTGTATTTATTTGCTGTTTTTGACTGAAACGTGTGGGATTGTCGTCGGTGTTTCTTGAGTGAAGATACTTTAGAGTTTTCGGAATGGACGAGATAAGAATTTGATTATGATTAAGGTACAATAATGTAATTTTATTGTGCATGATACAGAAATAAATTTAAACATCTTAAATAATAAAAAAAATATTTTTATTATTTTAATTTTCTCTTTTTATCATATTATCTAGAAAAAAATAATATCTTCTGCGTGAGGTGTTGAGAGTTGGCTTGGAAATGAACATCGATGACATTTTCCATATAAAATGACAGCGATCTTCATTTAATAGCTATCGCTGACGCCGTTTTTTTCGATCATATTGTACCTATGTGTCTTAGAAATTTGCATGTATTCGAAGACTAATAATGTTTTGGTTGTTATTGGTAATACTACTATCATAAGTTTATGTTTAATATTTTAATGATTTAGGAGTTATTATTTTACTAAATCAGTAAATTGATACTCATAATATACAGGGTGATTATTAACTAAGTGCAACAGTTTTTTTAAAATATAAAAGTAAAATAACTCGGTTATTTTGGTGTTAATTGCCAAACGGTAAAGAGAAAATATATTTCTTTTATCGAGATTTACCAGCCCTGAAAATATTTGCCCTTATTTAAGAGTCACCCTGTATAATTTTTTTTATTTTGATGATTTTTTTGATTTTTAATATTCTAATTTCGAAGAAAATTGTTGGTGGTAGAATTTATGTTTATTTATTTACTATCTTTGAATTATTATATGATGTCATATTTTTGATGTATTATTTTGATGGGACTTACTTGTATTTCCTGTACGCAGTTTACGAACCGCGGTCCTCGGCCTGCTACTGACTCAGCGAGTGTCTCTGATATTTTGTATGTAAGCGTTAAAATGACTTTTTTATAATATTGTCAATCACGTCGCAAAAATTAATATTTTTGTAACGTTTGAAAAAAAATTCTATTCTGACTGTTTATTTTTTTGTTATAAATAAACCCACCGTATATTAAACATAATTACACGATAAATAAGAGAAACGTCCAATTTAACCTATATATTTTCGATAAAACACATAAACACAAGACGAAATTAACCGAAAAATCTTTTAGGAAAATTAAAAACGGACCACAAGTTGAACTGAATTACGTTGCCCAGTTATTTTTATGGTCTCCACATCGCGTTTTTGCTGTTTACAAGATAATCAATGGAGAATTCGAGGCGTTAAAGTATTTTTAGCGGTCGAGAAAAACCGAAAAAGCCTTTTTTTTCTTCTCTGTTTAAATAGACTTAAAGAAATATGATCTGGTAGAGAGTTTTATTTGGTTTTATTTTTATTAACCAAACAAATTCCGACCGCAGCGCTGTATACGGCAAAAATCAGAAAATTTTGCTATGTATTTCCGTTCCTGTTACGGTTCATGCGATGGCATTATAATAATATTGAAATCCTGGCTTTGTCATAATATTTAAGTATTTTAGTTTTTTGCTTTCGTTTTTTTTAAACGGAACACCCTATATATTATTACATTTTTAGTTTCTACGATCAAAATAAAGGTAAATTTGATTAAGGTTTATTACACTTAAACCTTACCGTTTTTGAAATATTTTCAATTTGGTGAAATTGCAGTATAAATTTTAGGGCTTCATTTCTCCGAGGGTATCAAACTTTTTAATACTAAATATTTACTGAAGTTTATTTATTGATCAGTTATTGTGTTGCAATAATAAAAACTTTATTACCTTATACAGAGTGTCTAAAAATTTATTTTAAATAATTACTAGTTTTTAACGGCAATAACTTGTTTGATTTAAATGGAACACCCTGTATATTTTATGAGAATCAGATGCACAATTTAATTGTCTATCAAATTGTATTATACCGTTTTTACCTATCTCTTCAAGTTTCCGTAGAAAATGCATTTTTTTGTAATTTAGAACTTATTTATCAATATACCCATGGAATACTGACATTTTAGATTATTTTTAAAGATGTACCAAATTTTTAAGGAGTACAGATACTAATATTGTCGATATAGTTTGTTTATTTCATTAAAAAATAAAAAAACCTGTTTAAATATTTGTTAAAGAGGACCTATTAATATGATTCCAGTATTCAAATTACATTAATTGACTGTTTGCGTTGATTAATAATAATTGCTCCAAATACTAAAAAACTGAATTATGTATGTGTATTAGACAGTGTGATAAAAAGTAGCACCTTAAAAATGATATTTAATTTTTTGACAAATGCTTATTTATAACAATAGAGACGTTCATTTTCATAACTTATTATTATACTGATTTCTGATTCAAATCCACATTTATTTAGAATAATTTATTAATGAACACAATTAGGTATGTAGTTAATTAGTATTTGAGAGGAAATACTGGTGTTATATTTAATTAATGGTATACTCTTTTATAAAGATTTAAATAGTTTTCTTTTTGTATACACATGGGCTAGTAATATTATTGTTTTACTAAAAACGATAATATTTATATTATTATTTATTTGGGACTTGGATTTGGGGGATTTGGATTGTATTTATATTTATTTATTTGGGACACTCTGTATAAGGTAGTATAATTTTTATTATCGCAACACAATAACTGATCAATAAATAAACTTCAGTAAATATTTATTATTAAAAACTTTTATATCCTCGGAGAAACGAAGCCTTTGCAATTTCGCAAAATTGAAAATATTTCAAAAACGGTAAGGTTTAAGTGTAATAAACCTTAATCAAATTTACTTTTATTTTAATCGTAGAAACTAAAAATGCAATAATATACAGGGTGTTCCATTTAAAAAAATACAACTTTGATATTTTTTATTTATTTGGGACACTCTGTATCTTGTAAAAATATTTTTAAATTGTAGCTTTAATAGTCCTTCAACGAACCCAAAACTTACAATTTGTAAAAATCTAATCGTTTAGCTACAATACTCCGTGTCGTGTGTGGTGAACAACCCTGTATAATTTGTAATACATTTTTTAATCAACTAGTGAAAAATGTTTTATGAACATCTTCTAAAATTATAATTATGTACCTTTAACAAATTTCGTTATAGCCGAAATAGCCCCAATTATGCCCCACTAGCAAAACCGGTGATTAAAACTATGCTCGTTACCATAGTCGAACTCATCGAAAATTTTTTTTTAACTGGAATAATAAATTATAATAGTAGTAGTAAGTTAGACCTTCTGAAGATATCAAAATATTTATTATTTTATTTTTATTTTTAGAATTTTCAGAAATTATACTTCCTAACATTTTTAGAATAATTAAATAATACATTTTTCGTATTCTCGCTATTAAAACCCGCGTATTTTTAAGTACGAGTTGTTTACGATATTCTCCGATGGTGGCAGCACCGGCGGAGAAAGCACCAAACCTATACCAGGCCTATTGCTTATCAACTTTGCTGTAAAATTTGCGTGTTAATTTTCTAGAACCTTGTTGGTCACCTACTGTTTCAGATTATGTAACACCATTATTTAATTTTTTTTTAACTCCTAAATTAATTTTCCTTCTTATGTAGCACGACTCAACACAGCAAAAACCGAGAAAATAGAAATAAATAACCCATTTTCTTTTAGCGCCGACATGTTAAGCTGTCAAGACCTCTCTCGCGGAGCTCTGGGAAAATTTAAACAGCGAAAAGTGCATGATCGATGGACTTTCCACGATGGAAAACTTCGAAAATTGTTTATTTTCCGAAAAGGAACAAACAAAAAGCGAACTAGAAACGACTATATTATAGACGAGAGAAGAAGTCCATAAGAAATGGGATATTTAAGTTGCGAAATAAGTACTAGAACCGAAACTTTTGTGGAGTATTTATTTTTTGAGTGAAAATAAAGAAATATAGATAAAAGCTTCAACATAAATGTTTTTAAGTTCAGAATTAAGTGTGACAAATCTTTTCGGATTAATCACTTGTCTATGGGTAGCGTGACTATTTTATAATTATAAAAAAAAACAAGTAAGTTGAGCGGAAGGCAAACTAGGATTAAAAGTACACCGACTCTTTGGGGCGTATGTTTAATGCTTTGTCTTAGTGATGCTAGTTACTCAAATCTACTATAACTTACCTTGATTGCGGCCCAACCTTTGTCTGTAAATCTGTAGCTCATTTCTGGAGTCTTTTCTGGACTGCTCTGGAGATATTGTGCTCGTTCATAATGATCTTACTTTACGCTTAGTAATTTTTTACTATAGAAATAAAACGGCCGAGATTGTAGGAAAACATTTAAATTTAATATTAAAAAAATAAAAAACAACAAAAAAAATGTATATGATCGAAGTTATTTATTACTACTAAAAATAGAAAAGAGATGGAAAAATACAAGAAAACTGTCTGGTGTCTGCTTTTATTGAGAAATATGATAATCACCTAATCAATTGCACCTTTAATTACTAGATCTTACACATTAAAATAATTTTAAAGAAGGATAATAAAACAGAAATTAAGAATATTTGACAAAAGGACTTAAAAAAACAACTATTAACAGACACCGGACTTAAAAACTACAGGGGGTCACATCCTGAACCTTACCTAGATTTGCGAACCCGAGGGAGAACCGTGTCTTTTAGAAACTCAAACCGAACTAACTTTTCTGCCTAAAAACAGCCCCCAGGTTCCAACCAGGTGGATGACACTTCTTATGGGAGAACTGGCAATGGTTGGAAACTTGACTACAAGCGATTTTCTAGGAATCTTCCTTACCGATAAATTATTGACAAGAGTGACAGATAAAACCTTGACGTCCTTTCTGTATTCCAGTACATCTCTTTTTCTTTCTAAAGTGTGCGTTGAAAGGAGACAAAAACAATTTTTGGTGACCCATAATTTGTTATTCGAACACCACTTTTCTCCTTGTCGGGTCGTTGACGTTGACTTGTCGCCATTTTATTTCTTTTGTTTACACGCTGCATTTTGCTTTGCAAATTTAATACATAAATTATCATCCCATTATTTCTTTTGTGTGTATAATGCAGTATGTGTTTCTTTCTATTCTTCTTCCCTTGTCAGATACACTTATATTAATTATTCCTTTGGCTATTAAAATAGTTTTAAGTATATTATTACAAAACATATACATTTTAATATACACTATACCTTATAATGTTAAGTAAGAAAATACCTTTAATTACTTTTTAAAATTAATAATATACAGGGCGATTGATAGTGATATTTATTAATGCTGGAACGTTAGTAATGAAATATAAGTTTAATAATAATGGAAATAATTTATAAATATCAACGAGATGCAGCCATCAAAAAATGTTAACATAGTACAAAAAAGAAAGGGTGATAATTCTTTCCACTTCTTGCGTTTGAAATTATTATATAGACCTAGGTAGTTTTAAAAAGTGACACGGGTACTATATTAATAATATACGGTAATAATTAATAATATAAAGCATCGGCATAAAAGTTGCTGTCACGACATCGAACAATAAATTAAAATTCGTAAAATAAATTAAAATTATTAATTAAACAAATCTCTTATAAAGAAACGCAAGTATACCAAATTTGGGCCCAATCGAACAAGGAAATGATATCATAATAGTGTACTATATTATGGTACCACTCGATATACTTTAAGGTACCATAATATTGCAATGTCACCGAAGATCCGTAGTATACAAAATTTAAGAACAATCGAACGGGCATGAAATGGTATCGTAATATGATACTATATTAAGGTACCACTTTATATACATCATAGTACCATCATATTACAATGTCATCATCAAAATATGGTACTATAGAAGGTACCACTTTATATGCTCATGGTACCATGATATTACATGTCACTGAAAATATATAGTATCCCAAGTTTAAGCCCAATCGAACGCCATGTATCGTAATATAGTACTATATTATGTTTCTTGATCTACTTGCTTCATTATTCTTTAATAATATTAATGTCATTGGTGAGAAGGAACGCAAGTTTCTATATAATATGAGATAATCGAATGCCAGCGAAATGGTATTGAAATAGCTATGGTAACGTATATTTTGTGTCCCATTTTATGTACATCATAATTAACTTGGTATTAAATGAACGTCGAGGATACGTGGTATAACTAAACTTTATAGTTAAGCGTGAACAATCCTTAGTATATTGGTATCCGAATATACAATGAAATTGGGGGCAGTACCTCTTATTATACAATCAAACGTCAATAGTATTGTAATTTACCGAATATCAATTTAATCCCAATATTGGCAAACTGAAATCAGCTCTGCCATGTTCTTAATATGTACTATTTTATGGTAGCCAACATTGACAGGGTTGAATCAGGAACATTCGATATGAATTACAATAATGGCATCACCGCAAAAAATTCTTTTTTAAATTTTGTTTGATTGGTCAGCTTAACACCGCCCTTCAAACCAAGTTGGTTCGACCTCCCGTTGTTAGATGGCAGTAATATGACCATTTTTTTACGTATTTAATCCTCGTTTGTCGCCATTTACATCTACGGATTTTTCGAAAGTCAAATTCCAACGAGATGAACTACCCCTCAAATATTACCAAGTTATATAATAATATCGCCATATTGTTTTTTCTCATGCTGACATAAATGTGAGAAAATTTTATCCAGTTTGTATGTTAATGGATCGATTGACATTTATCATATACCATTATAACATATGCTGACAACGCGAACGACAGTCATAGGTACACGCTAAGCCGTCCACATTATAATTTTAATAGTCATGAATCGTTATGAGACTTGGTATGAATTTAACACAATTGGAAAGCATTGCGTGCGAAATTATTTTTGACTATAATAATAGTTCTGTCGAGAACAAAGCTTATTATATTGTCCCGCCATACAATGAAAAGATCAGGATACAATTGAACTCAATTGGCTTATCTTTTCAATACTTGCCTTTGCTGATTTTCATGGTGTAGCTCATAAAGATTTAATTCCAACTAACATGGCAAAAAAGAAAAAACAAAGCTTTGATCTATTTAATATGTTTAAATGATGCAGTACCTGATTTGAAGGTAGGCTTTATCAGGCTGGATTACGATGAATTACACAATGGCAACAACAAAATTTTTTTAACTTTTTGTTTGTAGATACATACTGTTTTCTTTGAAAATTTGTTGCCCTCTATTATGTAGTAGCGAAACTCATCACATCAAAATATCTGATTTGGAGACAGGCTTTTTAGAAGCCTGTTTCCTTTACTTCAATTTTATTACATGTAAAATAAAGGCTTCTGTCAGCGTAGCTAGATATTCTGTGCTAAAGGTACGTTCTTTGTTTGATTGGTCGCTTGACACCGCCCTTCTAACCAAGTTGGTTTGACCTCCGTTGTTTAGATGGCAGTAATATGACCACAACATCTATTTAATCCTCGTTTGTCGCCATTTAAAATATGAGCGCCTAAACTAGAAATTTAGCAAGTGTGGACGCGTTGTTTCATGTTACAATAGCAATGTTGCACAACATCTTTTGATCTTTACCGACTACAAATGGATAACATCTAGCAAGTTATATAGCATCGAAATTTGCTAAATATAGCTAAAAAATATGTAACATGTTATATGTATAACTTTGCTATATAGCAGTGTTATATAGCAAGTGTGGACCGTCCTTTAAAGGAAATTCTTGCTTTGCTTTATCATCACCATTACAAATGATTAATTCGACGCGAACGAAGTCGCGGGTACACGCTAGTTAATTATAATTATAATAACAAATAAAAATGAAGAAATATTCGAATTTAATATAATTGGAAATACATTAAGAAAAATATATTTTTAATTATAAAAATCCATTTCTCTGCGCGCTGGAAAGGAGTGGGGGGAGGAAAAACCAAAAAGGAAAGTGGAAAAAAACGAATACCTTTTAAAATTCCTGTCTGGTTTTAATTCCAGAATTAATTTGCACCGCTTTAGACGAAGAAAAATCTCCTCCCGCCGCCTTTTGCCAAATTGAAAACAAATCGAGCCATTTTCTTTACGGCTCTGGCCTGATTTTGATCGGATTTATTAGATTTTATTTTCATCCCGGGCCGGTTTAATGGCCAACATCCGTTTGTCTCCATGCAAATCGTTTTCGAGGTCTACGACAATATTTTTTCCAGTTTTTTTTTTCGAAATTTTTTCGATTGGGAACATAACTAATAATGGATGTTGGAAAATTGCCCAAAAACAAGTGACCGAAGGAGAGCTCTACATAACCTTAATCAAAGCAATCTGGCTTTGAAGTGAATACACCCTGTATAGAAGAAAAACGGCTTTGAAATTATGACATCTCCGTATCTTTTATAACTGAGAGAACGCCATATAGACATAACAACTTAATATCAGTTTTTATGATGACGTTCTTACCTCGATGGTGTGGCGAATTTTTCGATCAGAGTCGTTATTATTATGGTCAGAAGTTTCTCGCTGGCTTGGGATTGTTGGGGATAAGGATCTTAATGGTCCATAAAACTTTTCGGGGTAATATAAAACTGACCACCGAATGGCATTTTTAAATTGGTTAAAAAATATGGCGGAAGTTTGGACCGATTGTAAATAAAACGGTTTATTTTTTGTTTGTGACGATTTTTTTCTTGGATACAATATAACATATATATACACAAATACCCCTATATTTGTTATCTTTATATTGTGTACTACCAGTCATAACTTATGCATGCGAAACCTGACATTAGGGTACAAACCAAAGACATTATAAAGATTGACCGAACATCTCATTCATAAATACTCGTTGGAAGTGTATCAAACATTCCAATGCGTCAAACAAGGACAGAAGAGACAGAAAAGTCTAAAATTTCCGACCCCGGCAACTAGGCGCATTTGGATTGTTCTAATGGCCAGTGGCGTGTCGTTTTTTGGAAGGAATTTAATTAGTAAAGTAAAAGCAAAGTAATTAGTAAAATTTTTACTCCATATTAATATACTACATTAACACTTTTTCGTCAGATGAGTTTTGTTATAAAGTCTAATATAATAATATAATTAATATCCCATATTATGTTGAAACGTTAGTTTGTAGTTTTCGAAAATCGCTCCAACGTCGATTTTCAAATTAAACTTTCAGTTACTTTTGAATATTTTCAGGGCGACTCAAGTTTCTGAAACAGTTCTATATTAGGTTTGTGGTTGGTGACATTTCTTTCAATTTTTTTCAGAATATGGAGGCAATGGTATAGCACATTTTAGACATCTTTGTAAACATAGGTGGCCGGAACATATTTTCAAACTAAGGTTGTAGATTTGCCATTAAATTCCCATTCCAGAAATACCTACGGTTGCCACCTGTCCTTTTTTGAAAGGACAGTCCTTTTTTGGAATAACTTGTCCTTTTGACTTTTTTTTGATTTTTTTGAAAACTCATTTCATTCTGGAAGACTAGCAGCGACGTTGCCAATAGTTCTAGACGTTTCAGCACATTAAACAATAAACATGTTCTTTAATAGTAACGCATATATCCTCTGGTTAATAACCATATTATTACGCATGCTTCTTTAAAAATAAACTATTAATTTAATTAAGAAATTGAGATTTATTGATATCCGGTGAAGGTTTTAAAGTCACCTTTTCTGCAAATCAAACTAAGTAGATAGGCGGATAGGATATACTAAATGTAAGCACGTTTAATAGCTTTTTTTTAAGTCGTAAGTTGACTATCAAATAATATATTTCAGTTATATTATTATATATTATCTTAAATATTATATATTATCTTGAGTGTATTCTGAATATTTTTAAGATTATGAAATAGTGGAATAGTTTGTATAGTGCTTTTTTTGCAAATTGTTTATAATAACTTTCATAACGGATACAGAGCCAGCTGGCAAGTCCTGTTTTATGCATATTTTTATTTTGAAACGTTTCCTTATTCTCTATTTCTTTTTATAATGTTTTATATTTAAAAAATCAGAGGCATTTTTATAAGGTGTAAGGCTATTCGGCAATATTCCGCATGGAAATTAGTATCCGTTCAATGCTTAAAGTCTCCAGTTTTGGAATATGTACAAAGATCTTGCCAATATTTGCCACTGTCAAAAAAAAAACACTCATTTAAATAGATTTTTAAAGGAAATAGTCTTTACCCTATAACACCCGTCCTCGCTCAAATATCGTCTATAATATACAAAATACTTTCTTGTTTTAGCATCTTCATCCAATTGCTGCGTTTTGCACAGAATGGCCCTATTTGATCGGTGGAAAGGGTTTCAAAGTAGAGAAAAAAATATTGTGTAGAAAAAACACAATGGAGTTCCATATTAGCACCCTCTCCTCTAATAATTAATATTACTAGCAAAAAAGCAAAAAAAATCATAAAACATAATTTGAGCAACCTTTAGTTCTTAATACCCTCTGTGTGCCGTCGGCGCGGCGCCTGCAAAAGCAGAAATAAATAAATTTTCGTTCCGGTAAAAGCGAGAACGCCGATCAACGCTGGTTGACGGCGCCTACCTGCTGTCACTGTGAACTAGCCGATTTGATAACACGCATTAATTTTTCAAGGTTATAAGCGCGAGGCGGCCCGGCGCTACTATGTACCCATATACAGGGTGTCCCAGAAATAAGTGCAAGTATTTTAACTGGTTGTATAGTTCAACCCCAGAAACACGCCTATGAGGTTTTTTTCGCGAAAATTTGTTTTGGAAAATTCGGAATTTTTTGAAAATTTTTTTGGAATTTTTTTAGTTTTTATTTAAAAAAATTAATTGCTCGGAATATGCTCGGAATATGTTTTCAAGTTATTTGGATTCCTGCAACTTGATCAACTTCAAGTCGTATCGTGAGTCTCAGGATCTTCAGTCGTGAAAACGCATCTTTAATAATTATTGTTAAACTCAAATTTATAAATTCCTGTGAGAAATAAACTTATAAATAAGAAAACATTAGTAAACATATCGTATGGTAAAACGCGACCTTTTTAAAATTGGCTCGCAAGGTGGAACGAAAAAATTTGTATTCACCAAGAAAAATGCGCGCGGTTTTATCAGCGCTGTTATTTATTCTCTAAACGTTCTCACCCTGGGCAAACAATACAATGAGGAAAAGATTATTTCATGCTCTTTGCATTGATAAGCTATGCAAAACAGGTAAAAGAATTACCTAAATTAAAAAACGTAGTGTTTAGAATTTAAAACAGTGTAAAATTTGATTTTGGTGTAGTTCGGAGAAGTATACCAGGAATTATTTATTGTTTATTGTCATTGTCTCTAAATAAAGTAATATCAGTAGTAAAAGAGTAGAGGAATATATATATTTGGGACGACTAATACATAGTTCGAATGGCAATAGAAGAACTAAATTAGCATTGAGCAATTAGAGAAGAACCTCAATCATATTCATCTACTGAAGAGAAAAACATTCGACCAATGTGTACTATAGCGTTTTTTTTAAACATTACCACTGCGAACGGCAGATTTTCGTTGGTAGAGCTAACAGTCGTGGATAAGAGTAGGAGATATTAGCCGATTGGGCTCCTCCACATGCGCAGTTCGCTTGACCTTGACATATGTGGCTTTCAAACCTCCTTGAGTGATTCCAGAAAGAACCTTGTTGTGAGACCTTAAACGACCTTTAAGGTTGACTTTCAGATGTATTTGAAATGCGTTTGTGTACCCTTCACAAGTTTAATAATTATTATAGTGGTTACCATACATGTAAATTTATAGAAAATTTATAAAAGGTAGCATTAGTTTAATTAATTTGATATATTTTATATGATGTTAAATCGAAGATGTTGCAACCCGTAGATTCTAGAATCTATGTTTGGTTGTTCATCTGCTAAAATAACGCAATAATAATATCTATAGAAAGTAATACTATAACAAGACGTAATGTAATGAAACCTAATAAATGTTCTTAACGATCTAACCATTAAACATAGTCTGTACGATATTATTTAAAATGTACGTTATTTTGTTAAGACTGAAAATCGACTGAAAACTAGAACTTAAATCTACACTTAGCTGTTCTTTATGCAATCATGCTTCAAACAGTAACAGCGTGAGATGGGCTCGCATCTCTGTACTGTCTCTCGGCTATCCTGTTGGCCAATACAACAAAAGGGGCCAGAATGAGGACACCATGAATCAATACAGCCGTAACTATTGACTAGGCTTAGAAATGGGAAAGAAGCAGCATGGGGCTCAAGCTACATCCACGCTGGGGCACTCTATATATAAGATAAACCATCCCTACATGGGACACTCGTCCACAGGACATCCGTACATAGGGCATCCAACCATAGGATAATGTCCGTAACTTGGACCATAACCTTGGACCCTAAAAATACGAAACTCTTGTTTAAAACCAAACAAGGTCTAAAAAACAAAATAAACCTACCTCGAATTACTTTCGAGGGTTCAATATCAAATAAAGGCAACTGTCCTTTCTTCCAATCAACATTCTGGAGGACAAAAGCAAAAGAACACCGGTGCCAGCAAAATACAACTACGAGTTAAGGTGGGCCAATTCAAAACTCTACCCTAAAAATACTCAATGATAATAACGAATCTAATAAAGATAATATTTCATCGTTACCTGTAGCTTCGAAATGGCAGCTGATTCAAATTATGCAGCAAGATTTAAATTACCATTTCTAAATGTCTGGTTTGCGACCGTGCCGCAAACGCCGCAAACCCATGGTACAAAGAATACAAGGTATGATATTGCGCAGGTTGGTCGCTACGTCACAGGTGATAACAGGCGCTATTGGTCAGCACGCTCCGCGCGCCAGTTCAAATAGTCAAGATATTGTTATAAACCTGTTTTTTTTTGTTTATATACCGTTATTGAATTATCGCTAAGCAAGTTACTGTGGAGCAGTGCGTAAGGAGTTGGGCTAGGAAGCGAGAGACCGGAGTTCGAATCTCGGCCGGGACATAACTTTTTATTTATTTTTTTAAATACTGTTGTATTCTATAGTTTATTTTTGTAGTATAAAAAAAGAACTATTTATTCTGTTATTTTTTCATCTCCGGTATTAATATAAATTGACTGTTGGTACAATACCTCATTTAATATAAAATAATATTCTACTTTTTGAAATGTATCAGGCCCTAATTGTACCTAAAAGTAATATATTTTTAATGATATACCATATTGTAAACTATTTAATATTTCAGTCACTTAAAAAGTTAATTTGCATTGAATAATTGCCTACCATTAAAGGAAATTTGAGCTATATAATCTTTGATGGGCATATTCTGGGTATGCAAATACTTCCTCTAAATTTTGGGTGTCGTTCAACGGATTTATTCTCAAAACCAGAAACATCTACATATAAAAAGAAAAGCACAGGTCACTAATTATAATAAACTTCACCCTTGGAATTACTTCCACTAATTATAATAAACTTCACCCTTGGAATTACTTCTATCACAATTACAATACATTCATCTGCATTGGCATTTTCTACTTTTCGATGGGAAACAATAAACTTCCCAATATTTTTTAAATGATGTAACAATTCCTCTTGTGGTTACTTTTCCATAGATATCCTCAACTCTGTCCTCATGTGAATTCAGAGGCAATGAAAATGAAAATTATTTACCATAAACATCGCAAACTAAAAACCTAATAAACAATTTTATACCGAATATAGAAATAAATTCAGTATTCTTACCTATCGTCCAAATCCATGTTAATAGATAATTATTATTTTTAAATATATTTTTGGAACTGCTGGTTTTAGTAATTATTAAATTAAACGAACTAAAAAAAAATAAACATTCTTAACCATAACCTCAAAAATGCAGATCTCCTGTCAACTTTCTTTATTTTTTATTTATTCATTATTTTCCTAGTGACGTCACAGGTGGTATGCGCGAACTGAACGAAATTGGAGCCGCTATCGATCATACCTTGTATTCTTTGTACCATGCCGCAAACCGGCCAAAACCAAAAGTGAGGTTAAAGCGCAGAGAGGCGCCTTGAAGCGATGTTGACAGCCCTCCACAGAAGCAGTGATACGATAACAGGGTTGTTGACTAGAGAACGTAAAAATTACGCCAGGCGCGTCAAGTAAATTATCACGCCTGAGCGATATGGAATCCGGTGATGATACGCCAGACATCATATATTATATACAAAAGACATGTAACGAACTAAAAACGTTAGAGTACTACCAGTCATGACCTATGCATGCGAAACCTGAACTCTTAAAACTGTCATTATAAGAAAACTGCAGGTTGCACAACGCTCAATAGAACGAAATATGCATTTCTAAGACTCCAATAAATGCACACCTGCGTGTCAAGGGACAAACAATCGAACAAGTGACCTCAATAAAATATTTAGGAGCTAACATCAATAGTCAGTCCGACCCGAAAAGAGAAATATCTTCAAGAATTGAGCAAGCGAGAAAAATCTTCGTGGGTATGAAATCGTTTTTTACAAGACGAGACCTCAGCGCTGATCTCAGAACTCGAATGGCCAGATGCTACGTCTTCTCTGTGTTACTCTATAGATGTGAGAAAAAAAATTACAGACCGAAAAGAGAATAGAAGCCATAGGTACAAAGGATCACCAACAATGTAGTACTCCAGCACATGCAGAAGCAAAAAAGATATACTGAACACCACCAAAGAAAGAACAATGCAATACCTGGGTCATGTGATGAGAGCTGATAGATAGGAAATACTGCGCCTCCTAAAAGGGCAAAGTGCAAGGGAAAAGGTCAGTAGGAAGAAGCCAGAACTCATGGCTAAAAGATTTGAGGAAATGGTTTGGACGCTCGTCTGCGGAAATCTTCCGGGCTGCAGTTTCCAGAGCAACAATTGCCATTTGGATCACCAACCTTCGGCAGGAGAGGGCGTGATAAGAAGAAGAATGGCCCCAACTACAAAGAGAGTATCTACACCCCAAGTAGCATTTTCACGACTTGCGACCACATGTTTACTAAACACAACGTTGGATTAGTTACAAAAAATAGTTAGCTCCCTACCATGGGTATTAAAATAAATTTAAACGTTTTTATAACGTTGGGCCGACGTTGGACTAGTACTACAGCAAAGTAGAAGCTTCTGCGACGTCGAATAAACGTTGTCTTGTAACCTTTTTTGCTTAAGTGATCTTTAGGTGATTTGGACAACGTAGTTACAACGTTGGATAATATAGAGTTTTCCGACGTCAGTTTCAGGACCTATTCCAACGTTATGCAAACGTCGTCTGTTTTACTAATTCCAACGTTGTTTAGATTTCCTTATTCTTACGTTGGTAGGACGTAGAGTCACTACCTTTTTGCAACTGTATTGAACCATAACCTTAAATCTTAAATTTTCAATTCATTGTTCTGTTCAGTCAGACAGTTCAGTGCTGTTTTTGTTTTTATAAAAAAAAAACTTAATTAAAATGGGACATAAGAAAGGTACATATAAAACTAAATTTAAATATACATCGACATATATTACCGACACTTCCTCGTTTATTTAGATTATAGAGGGCGGCACAAGCTAGACTCTAGAATGACTAAATTAGGCAATCTTGCGACTAGTATACTACCTGTTAAGGCCGAACTGCGACTTTATTAGTCCAGTATGCGACTACTCGAACTACTCCATCTTAATCTCCAAAACAACAAAGTTAAAGCCGCCATGTTGTTAAATAAGAAAATGTTTCGTTCTTAAAATAGCAATTCCTGCTTTTTGAATACATTAACTTGAAATATTTGACCCTAAAAAATACGCGGAAACAATTTTTTCGAATGCGAATAAATTATTCTCATTTTACTAAAAAAAAAATTCAAGAAAATTTTTAAAACTTCTTTAATTTCAAGGCCCATTAGTATTTTTTAAAGTAGAAACAATACATTTATCAATAAAGTTGTTTGCGTTTAACTTTTTACCTTGGGTAACGAGTTACAGAGTCGGTTAAAGTGTTTCAATAATTATGATCTTCAAACATCCTCCACACTTAAATACTTTTGTTTTGTTTTCCTTCACTGCCATCTGACATATGTCTCTAACTAAATTATAAATATAATATTTTTACTATAATTATCCCAATTTAGGATAAAACGCGACTTAGACGCCATATTAGTTTTGTATTTCTGTGAATCAGGATTTTAAACAACGTTGCAGTTTGTACTAAATTAGGCTTCTAGCCAACGTCGGTATCCAACGTCGTTTCGACCCAAAAATTATTCTCCAAACTAGTGCAGACTAGGGTTGGCACAAGGTTGTGCCGACGTTGCGCCCCGACGTTTGGTCGCGTGACACAACGTTGTTCCGACGTCCAAATGCTGCTTGGGACATGTAAGGGAGGCTATACCATAATTGGAAATGGTATACAACCATTTTCAATTATGGTTTGTTCTCAGCTTATTCAAGCTGAGAATTATTTCGCCAGTGAAAAAATTAAAAGTATCTAATTTTTAGGGGTAAATTTTCACTCGGAATATAGGCGACTTTCCTCTGACAATTTTTTTCAATATTTACGACGAAATATTGTAATCTATATTATGGCGCTAAAACCAAGGAAGAAGCATAGAACGATAACATAGTCAACCCTCTAAAAGCCGTTTTTCCTGATAAATACGGAGGGTAGTAATAAAAATCGAAAAGAATAGACCCGCTCGTAAAATCACATATTCATAAACTGCACGCTTCGCCATATCGTAAACATGGAAGTCGCCACATTACGAAAGTTATCCCCACAGTGTTGCCAATATTTAAGAAGGAAAATTGATAAATGTTATAAACAGAGATATTCTTTGTAGATTCGAAAGATCGATAGAAGATGGGCGCGAAGGGGCGAGAGGGGCATTTGCCCCCCTGGATCACTGAAACAATAAAACTAAAAATCTTCTTACATCCATCTGTAAAAAAATAATCATTATTATGAAATTTTTAGGTGTTACCTGTAAAATAATAATTTCTTGGCGGTCTCTTACCGTTTTTCAGAAAAACAGAAAATTATTTCAACATTGAATTTTTCTTTATTTCGGCCCTATAAAGTAATAATTTCACTATGTTTTCATTATATTATCTAAAAGTTTATCTAAAAGCCACACTTGATTGGGGATAGAAAAATGTCCAACATTTTACTGAAAAACACTTTTCTTAACAAAATAGCAAAGAAAATTGAGACCAGATGGAAGTTTGACATTTGATATATCCTTCTTTCTCTCTCTCCTATGTAATAAGAGAGACAAATACATTCTAGACCTAATCTAGAAATTTGAAAATTTACTAGAAATTTGAAAATTTACAACGTTGCCATATCTTCTATTTTTCGGGTGATTAGGGATTTTAAATAAATTACCTATTATGAGATCGACAATAATTAAATATAAGTACACCTATATCCACAAAATTACGCGGAAGAGTTTTGATTGCATTGGTTTTAACTTCTTTGCGGAGGGGTTAATCTTTTTTGATATAATATAACAACAAAAGATTAACACCCTCTGCATGAAAGTTGTAACCAATGCAATCAAAACTCTTTCGTCAAACTTCGTGGTATAAATAGTCAGATCTCGTTGGTAAAATATCAGTTATGGGAAGGAGCCGTTCTTCTGGCGACCGCCTTCGTAATTCCAGAATGAGCAGAAAAAACACACGCTAAATTTAGGTTTAGCATTGGCAGCGTTGCTTTAGAAATGTCAGAGACACATAAGCTTACTTCGGGTTTCTCTTATTACCGATTCTGAACCGTCCTAGAACTGTGATGCGTATGCGCAGAAGGAAATATGAAGACATTATTTCATTTGCGCATGCGCTGCAGAGTTCTTGGACGGTTCAGAATCGGTAATAACAAGAACCCGAACAAAGCTATAACCTAACATTTTCAGATTGTTTACAAATTTATTTTTAGCAAATTTTCCTCTATTATGCATAGAGTTGGTTAAAAAAGTAACAGAAAATAGCAAAAACATTATTGATTATTGAATACCTAACAAAATATGTGCTAGAAAACCTTAAAAATATGAGAAATTAAGAAACATTCGATATTGAAATTATTTTCCGTTTTTCTGAAAAACGGTAAGAGACCGCCAAGAAAAAAGTTCAGATTCGTAATCCACGACTTCAAAATAGGGTGTATACCAATCTTGGTGAAAATCGGACGATTTCCAGTTTTCCCAATAATTA
Source organism: Sitophilus oryzae (assembly GCF_002938485.1). Lineage (NCBI taxonomy): Eukaryota > Metazoa > Arthropoda > Insecta > Coleoptera > Curculionidae > Sitophilus > Sitophilus oryzae. The sequence goes on from NW_022146782.1 coordinate 1,708,791, forward strand.
CCAAAAATGTCAATTTTTATTCATTTTTACCTTGCCCCCCCCCTAAATTTCATTCTTCCGGCGCCCATGGTAGATTCATAGTTTATTTCACCGGTAGTGGTAAGTATTTCCTTTACTTATTACTTTTATATTGAGATTTAAACATGATGATTTTTTTAGATCCAAAATATTTAGTTGATAGACACTCTGTATACATAAATCATTATTGATTTTTAAATATTTATATACGCAAGCTAGAGAGATGATAGAGGTGTTAGGTAATAGCTTTTATCTACCGTCGCGTCAGTGAGTTAAGAAGCTCTTAACTCACGCATTTTGAGTGAGTAAGAACTTCCTAACTCACGCATTTTCGAAACGAGAAAAAAATATTTTGTAAAACATTTATTTTGCACTAAATACAAATAAACTGTTCTATTTGATAATAATTATAAAAACATGAAAACTTATTTATTATAAATGTTAATGATACAGTTTGAACAATCTTTCAAGTAAATGCCTGATGACGCATATACAGGGTGGCGCACCTCATTCGCCTCGGTTGATTATACGAAAACGGAGAGATGTAGAAACAAAATATTTTATGGGTATATGTAGGAAGGCAACATGCATAATTTAACTATAATAAAAAAAGTTTGTCAACACCCTGTACATTATTTTTCAGAATTAATTCTTGTACTGACATTTAAGCCAGAGAAATAAACTTTACTAAAAAATTTTATTGTTTCCTAAAATGTATACAGGGGTATCAAAAATTGCTGGTCTATTTTAAATATTTATTTTATATAAAAAATTCGTTATTTCAAATACAACACTATGTATATTTTAAAATAAGTCAAAGCAGATTTAAATGCTCTTTCAAACTATATTAGGGTTTCCTATACCTATCTGGCTCAGATTTTGAATAAAAAGCGATTTTTCAATAAATTGGCAATCAAGATGGCTGGTGTTGCCATGGCAATTTTCTAGTGATAGTTAATAGTTATTTTAAAATTCGACATTAGTTTATGGACTTTATTTACATTTATAAGAGGTTACTTTTGATTATTTTACCTACAATAAGGTTTAATAAGTATTTATTATTTTATCAAGAAAAATGAAGTAGTAGGTATCTGCTGGCGATGGCGGAAAGAATGGATATGTTACTAGTGATTTTATTTTGTGAAGAAAATTGCTTGTTGGCCAGAAGGGTTTATGCCCAAAGATATCCAAATAGGAATTTTCTCTGATTTCCTATGAAAAACTAATTTTTCTATTTCGCAGAGCTGATAGTGTGGTATATGAAAAAACTATTAGGCAGAAACCTGTCGCTGGAAGTGAAGAAAATCAATTTGTCTTAATTGGTTCTTTTATAGAAAATCCAATATATCTACAAGACAAGTCAACGTAATATAAATCAAAGAACTACTTCTTCGTTTTTGTTGATATTCTTGATAAAATAATAAATACTTATTGCACTATTGTAGGTAAATTAAATAAAGGTAAATTGTTATAATTTTAAATAAAGTCCATAAACTAATGTCGAATTCGAAAATAACTATTAACTGTCACTAGCAAATTGCCATGGCAACACCAGAGCCATCTTGATTGCCATTTTATTGAAAAATCGCTTTTTATTCAAAATCTGAGCCCGATAGGTATAGGAAACCCTAATATAGTTTGAAAGAGCGTTTAGATCTGCTTCGACTTATTTTAAAAAACACATAGTGTTGTATTTGAAATAACGAAGTTTTTATATAAAGTAAATATTTAAAATAGACGAGCAATTTTTGATACCCCTGTATACATTTAAGAAAGCAATAACATTTTTTAGAAAAGTTTTATTCTCTGGCTTCAAAGCCAGCGCAACAATTAACTCTGAAAAGTAATGTACAGGGTGTTGACAAACTTTTTTATTATAGCATACATATTTAAATAACCCTTATAATAAGTGCCTTATTTTATGCCCAAGAATCCAAAAAATGAAAACTCGTAACTGCATCTCCTACTGCTTTCAAAACTGGGGCTCAATTTGTACGATGGATGATGTGGCGTATTCCTTGTGTTGTTTGTCTATTTCTATTTTCAATTTTTTGTGCCCGAGCTGGCTTGAAAACGTATCGATACCGTTTTGAGAAATTGTGGCTTGGAATCGTCGATGCCCTCTTTGTCAGACTTATGTGTGTAGGTCAAAGTACCAGCCTGAGAAATATGAAGAATATTCGAATGAATAGAAGCCAAATTGGATTGAACGACACCAGTAGCGTAGGTGGTTAGTGTGACACTGTTTTTTTATTAAACATTTATAAATATAGATAATTATAAGATAACTAGCGTGTACCAGCGACTTCGTTCGCGTCGAATTAATCATTTGTAATGGTGATGATAAAGCAAAGCAGGAATTTCCATTAACATACAAACTGGATAAAATTTTCTCACATTTATGTCGGCATGAGAAAAAAACAATATGGCGATATTATTATATAACTTGGTAATATTTGAGGGGTAGTTTCATCCCGTTGGAATTTGACTTTCGAAAAATCCGTTTGCCAAAAATAAGCTTTTTACGTCAAGCAGTTTAAGCAGAATCGTGGTTAAGAAATTACCCAACTTTTTGGAACACCTTGTATGATTTTTTAAAAAATTCCAAAATATGTAAAAAAACCAAATAAATTATGATTGTCCAAGCGTTTTCCTGAAAGTCTAACCGTTTTTTAAATAACAAATATTGTAATATTTGAGGGGCGTTTTTACCCTCTTGGAATTTGAGATTCGAGAAACCCCTCCTTATCGAACCTCTACACCCCACAGTCAATCCGTTTGCCAAAAATCAGCTTTAAACGTCAAGCAGTTTAAGCAGAATCGTGATTACTCAATGGTCATATTTTATGAAACACCCTGTATAAATTTATAAAAAATCTTAAAATATGTAAAACAACAAAATAAAATATACGTGATTAAGAGTTTTTCCGAAAAACTCACCGGTTTTTAAATGAAAAATATTTTAATATTTGAGGGACCTCCTTAGAATTCGAGTTTCGAAAAATCCCTTCTTATCGAACTCTACACCCTAAAAATCTTAAAATATGTACAAAAACAAAATAAAATATACGTGTTTAAGCGTTTTTTCGGAAACTTGACCGTTTTTTAAATAAAAAATATTATACTATTTGATATGTGGTTTCACCGTCTTGGAACTAGAATTTCGAAAAATCCCTTCTTATCGAATCTCTACACCCTAGAATCAACCTGTATGCCAAAATTGAGCTTCTTACGTTGAGTGGTTTGAGCAGGATCGTGATTAATCAGTATGTCAGTCACTTAAGGATTTTATATATTAGTATAGAGTATAGATAACAGATTATTATTAGAAAAGGAATATTTTTTGTAGGTTATATTCGGAAAAACTTCTTTTTTTCTCAAAAACGCTGCGAGGTGGCGCTTTTTTACAAAAGACAAAAATATGTAGTAAATTTTAGAAGTACCATTTTATGAAAAAAAATTAGTTGTCGTTGAAATTTTATTAAATTCCTACTAGAATTAATATAGGGGTAGTTTTCACCATTCTGGTATTATTTCTGTTTTTTTTTTGTGAAAGTCAAATATTAAAGCGTCTTGCAAAATATACAGTTCATACCAAATAAACTTTTAGTCACGTGATTAAGCTTGACCGGTACAGCGTTGCTTACTTTTCTATATTTTCTTTTAATCCAAATATTTTAGGATACAAAAATAAATATATAAACAGATATTACTTACATCAACAAAATTCACCTTCTTAAAAGCACGATAAGTTTCTTACGGCTATTAAGCTATCTTGTACAGGGTGGGTCAAATTCGACGCTTTTAAATGGAAACACCCTTTTCTATAGGAGATAGACGAAAACTAATATCGGTGTCTGGAGCTCAATTTTCATCAAAGACATGATGGTGAAAACCGCACATCGATATCTGTTACCGTTTCGGAGTTACGGGGTCAAAAATGTGCATTTTTAACAAATCGATGCAACTTTTTTGCTATGAAAGATTTTGTATGTCTATGAAAACATTTCCAAAGCACCTTTTTACGTAGAATTTAATGGTTTAAGTATAATTTTTTTAAAATTAATAATTTAAGAGTTATCAACAGAAAAATTGATTTTTTATTTGGGACACCCACTATATTTTTAAGAATTTAAAATTACCTTTCCAAAAATATAACACACTTGATATTTTGTTATAATCCCCTTCGAAACACAGAATTTTTAACAGTTCGCCACTTTTAACTAGTAGGCTTTGGACCCCTTATTGATGATATGCCCTTAATGGAACTCGAAAACATTACATTTCCAGCAAGACGACGCACCGCCTCTGAACGCTGAAGTTATCAGCAAATTTTTGCAGCTAATTTCAAGAATAATTGAATAGCTAACCAACATCCCAACCGTTGGCCGTCGAGGCCGCCTGACGTAGTGCCAATGGATCTAATCCTATGGATATATTTGCGGAAGAATAAAGGTTCCTTATTCTTCCATATAATCTAGACAAAAAATAAAAATACTTAGTAGTTATGAGCGGGTATGAGTTTCACCCCCACCGAGTTAATGAATTCCGCGAGAAATGTTCAAAAACTGACCCGTCTGTCCATAACAGAAGACGGTCGATATGTCGAACACCTGTAGCAAAATCTCATGTCTTGGTTTGCTATTTATTTTTATTGTTATTAGATATAGTTTAAATGTGTTGATGTTGGTTAAATATATTTTAAATTGTTATAAAATTCTGCATCTCTCATAGCAAATATTATTTTCGTTTTAATTGATGCTCACAGCTAGAATGTTTTTGCATTACAGCCGGTGCCGTTCAAAGCTTACTTATTTAAAGAGGGCGAATTTTTATATACTCTATATCTCGAAGAGGAATTGAGCAAAATATCAAGTGTGTTATATTTTTGGAAAGCTAATTTTAAATTATTTTCAATAAATTAAAAATATATAGGGTGTCCCATAGAAAAAATCAAATTTTCTGTTGATAATTCTTAAATTTTTAATTTTAAAAAAATTATACTTAAACCATTAAATTCTACGTAAAAAAGTGTTTTGGAAATGTTTTCATAAAAAAACAAAATTTTCCATTGCAAAAAAGTTACAGCGATTTGTTAAAAATGCATATTTTTGAAAAACACCCCGTAACTCCGAAACGGTAACAGATATCGATATGCGGTTTTCACCATCATGTTTTTGACAAAAATTAAGCTCCAGACACCGATATTAGTTTTCGTCTATCTCCTATAGAAAAGGGTGTTTCCATTTAAAAGCGTCGAATTTGACCCACCCTGTACACTTGGCACTAAAAGAAGTTTTCAAAAAAACAACGTTCGACTGCAAGGTCCGCTAGTAAACATTTTCAACCTTAAAGCATCACAACACTATTTATTTAAACCAAAAACTTGTAATACAAAACTAAAGTGTCAAAACGGATGACAATGTCAGGAAATAAATAAATAAATAGTCAGGACGGCGCCGAATATGTCCATGGTTGGCAACAATGAATTTAAAAATCGCGCCCTCAATTACATAACTAAAAGTTTAATTGATATCAAATATAGGTCTCCAAATCTTATACGGAGTATCGGTTCCTGATTTTAAAAAAATATGTTTATTTTATTAAAACTCGATATCCCTCTGACTGACAAACGAATAATTTTCGTACTGAGGTAAAATGTGTCCGATTTATTTACTTCAATTCTAAAAAATACGTACCCACGTTACGCCACTGCCTTTCTGTGTCAAGTCCTATTTCCCAAAAATTCCTTTTGCAATCTCCAGTGGAAATGTGGCCATCGCCTAACCCAACAAAGCAATAACGAATCTCACGATTCAATATAAAAATTTCTCTATCCGATTTATACATCTATATACCACATGTAATATAGCATTATATTTTTTCCTATATCTACCTAAGTATTCATGATTTTCTGCAGTACCTATATTTTTATTCCAATGTTTGGTATCATTGATACTTTATTGTTTTTAGTATTTTTTTTATAAGTTTTTATATCGATTTTCATTTAATAGTATATAGGGATAGACCTGTCTGAAATTATCATCGATTTTCCTTTCAAAGACCACCGTGGCGTCATTTTTTTCGTACGGTATTTCGAGAGTGTACAGGGTGTCCCATTTTAGTTGAAATCATACGGTATCTCCGTTATTAGTAAAAATAGGAGGATGCGGTTTGCAGAAAAACCTGTCCCACTTTTTTGTCAAACGAAAGATGCTGTCAACAAAATTTTCATAGCCCTCTTCGTTTCTGAGCTACAGGGTCTTTTCGAAAATTTTGCAATTTGGGACAGCCCCCGTATCTCCGTTATTATGAACGATATTGAGAAGGTGAAAACTGATTCTTTTAGAACTTTTTGTGTATAATACAGTTACGTAGTCTGTTTTTCTACGACAAAAATATTTTTGGAGATATGAACTAAAGTTATGTTTTGTTATTTAAATGGAACACCCGGTATATTTATAAATCATATGATCCGCCTTGCTATGAGCTTCTCAAAAGTATATATCACTCTATATTTATCTTCACTGCCGTGATAAATAACAAAAAATCAAAATGGTATTTACTAAAATAGTGATACAAATACAAATATTAAAATTTTAGTTGGAATTGATATATTTTACTTTTGAACTGTTACCCCTGAATATATTTTTCTTTTTTTATACCGGAATTTATTATAACGGGATGGAAATATCTAAAAGCTTGCATTATTAAAGCATTTTCCAGGTGTTCGACATTGTGTTAGTTGCCACGATATATTTCATATTTCAAAAATCCCCAAAATTAAAAATCGAAAACGGACAAATCCGGGAATAAGGGAGGCCATCATATGGATCTATTGGTCCAATTAATTGATTTGAGAAATATTAATTTAACAAAATTCTAATATTTTCGTTGTAAGTTAAGTTGTGAGAGGGAGCCCCAACTTGGCTGAAAGTATATTTCACGTAAATTTGCTAAAGAAATATTTAAAAGTCCCGATACGATAGCTTCCAAGATTTACAAACAGCGGTAGAGAGTTAAGTTTCCTTAATATATAAAAAATTTATTAGTGGCTCCCAAAATAAAACCAGAGACAGATAGCAGTATACTTTTAATAATTCTTTAGTTTCTTTTAATATCAAGCATGGCCTTCTAATAAATTCAGCGATCCTGTAGCCCAGAAACAAAGAGGCCCATGAAAATTTTGTATACGGCATCTTTCGTTTGACAAAAATTTGTGCAAACCACACTCTTCTATCTTCACGAATAACGGAGATATCGTATGATTTCAACTAAAATGGGACACCCTATACAAAGAGCCGTCAATATTTTGATTTCCGTTTCGTATTGTGGCAATCTTACCGTCACTGTGTCTTCCTGCTGAGATTGGTCGAAGAGCCCATTAAAGCTTAGAGCGATGTACGAGCTACGGCGATCGTTTGAAGCCATTTTGAAGCGTTCAGATAACGATCTCCTTCGTTTGTCGGCGTCCCAAAGTAGCGCGTCCGACTGGACATCGATGGGAATTATAAACAAGGAAACGACGACCGGTCGCCTAGGACAAGATAGATTCTCCATTAAGTCCGCTGAATGCGGAATTTGTGGTCAACTTTGACTTTAAATGTGGGTATAGCGAGCTGTATTTAGTATCGCTGTCCCATGATAAACAGCCGTAGGACACATTAAGTGCCCTTACTTTACCAGCGGCGGTTCCTCAATAAGTATTATTATTTGGTGAACGCTTATTAACAATATGCACAGAGCATAATCTATGCATTATCAATACGTGGTTTATGTTAAAGGACAAGTTTAAAGGTACCTGGAAACACCCCAGATCAGATCACTGGCATCAATTGGACCACGTAATCGTTCGAAAGACGCATCTAAAATATGTCAAACTCACAAAAGCCAGAAAAGATGCCGAATGCGGCACTGACCACCGACTTTAAATTTCAAAAATGAAAATCCAGTTAAAACCCAAACATCCACACTGTAAAAAGCAAAACAACATGACCAGATTGAACGTACGGGGCCTAGAGACCAAAAATACCGCCGACGCCCTCCGGGAAGCCATTAAAGAATCACTTCCACCGATAACTTCAATCTCAGTCTTGGAAGCTGAACAAGGCTGGACACAATTAAGGGATGCGATTCATAAAACTACCGAAGCAGTACTGGGAAAGTCCAACAAAAAGAAACATCCAGACTGGTTTAACGAAAATCAACCTCATATACAGACCTTGTTGGAACAAAAGCATAGAGCACATCAAGCAGTCACTGCAAATCCACACAATCCAAGGCTGGTAGATAACTTTAAAGCAGCCAACAACACGCTTCGAAGAAATCTGCGCCAATTAAAGGATGATTGGTGGTCACAAAAGGCTAATCAGATTCAAGAGTACGCCACGCATCACGATTATTGTAAATTCTTCGAGGCTGTAAAAGAAGTATACGGCCCAACTAAGAAGGTAAACTACCCAATCATGGCACAAAATGGCGAACTTCTAAAAGAGCAAGAGCAAATTAGACACCGCTGGAAAGAGCATTACAGCCATATTCTTAACCAGGAAAACAACCCAAATATGGAAGCACTAAACACAACAGCCTCAGTATAACAGCCTCGATGTATTAGATACCCCAATAACCGAACAGGAAATAATGGCATCCATAAAACAGCTTAAAAACAACAAATCAGCTGGCTGTGACGCGATCCCGGCGGAAATCTATAAGTGTGCAAGTAAAGAACTTATTGGTCACCTTAAGGCTCTCTTTGATGTCATATGGGAAAGCGGAGAGGTACCTCAGGACTTTTGCAATGCGAATATAGTGAATATATTTAAGAACAAAGGAAGTGCATCAGACTACGGAAATTACCGGGGAATTTCACTCTTGGCTATCCGAGGAAAAATTCTTACAAAAATTATGTCAAATCGCCTGCACCCACATATAGAAAAAGTCTTTCCAGAATCGCAAACGGGTTTTCGCGCCAACCGTTGCACCGTCGATTCCATATTTTCCATCCGCCAACTACAGGAAAAAGTAAAAGAGCAGCAGTCTAAACTTTATGTTGCATTCATCGATCTAACAAAAGCCTTCGACTCTGTGAACAGAGATGCACTTTTTTTTTTAGTAAAGTACTAAATATTTGCTTTTTTATCACCAGAACGGATGGCGCTTATGGGTTTATCATCCGTAGTGTATATAAGTAAAATTTGATACTTTCATTTGTTTTGAAGGACTATTGTGGTAATTAATTATTAGGCAGGTTTAGGATGGTCTGACTGCCGCGCCGGTAGGTTGCTTTCACCGATTTGAAATTATAAAATAAAATGTAAAGCATTACATGTCAGGACAAAAAACATTTTCTGATAAAGAATCTAGTGGGCCGCTGTTACTTTTTAGGATGTTCCTAATATTATTTTATTTGACATTACTCTACTGCAATACGTTATTATCTAGATGATTATTATTATCGTTATTATCACTAGATTCTTAATCTAAAAATGTTTTTTGTCCTGACATGTCATGCTTTACATTTTATTTTTTAATTTCCAATCGGTGAGTTTTATCAAAAAAACACAAGAGGTAAAAAAGTTTCTAAACAAACTAAACTATCCAAATTAAAGGATTTGCATGTGTTTGATAAGATTTTTCTTTAAATTTCGTTAACAAGAATGATAGGGGTAGTTTATTTCAACCCCTTCCACTCATTTTAAAAGAGTTAAAATATTACCAGAAAGTGTGTTTTCATAACAGTAATGTTTCCATAAAATTTCATTAGTCTATCTCTTTTCGTTTTCAAGATAAAAAATAAAAACATTAATTTTCCGCCATCTTTGTATTGCGATATCTCCCTAATGGTTGACTTTTGACCCAACGTTTATAAAGCAAACTACCCTTTATTTTGAACCAGGAATCACCCCCTAGAGTTTTTCGCATTTGTTTTGAAACACCCTGTATACAGTATACACTACGGATCATAAACCCATAAACGCTATCCGTTCTGGTGATAAAAAAGCAAATATTTAATACTTTACTATCAGAATATAAACGAAAAAAAAAAATAAAAAAGTTGCACCCCCAGCCAGTATCGAACCACTGACCTTCGCTTCATAGGCGAAAGCTCTACGCGCCGAGCTAATGAAGACTTGCTCGATTTTTATTCAATACTAGAATTTAAAGCGCTAAGTAAAATATAGAGGATCTTCTTTGGATGCGCAGTAGTAAACGCAACGTGTATCGGCAGCCAGACGGCCTGCACGCTGTTCCAGAGAGCATAATAAAAGATATATCAAAGAGCCAGACGTCTTAAAATACTTTCTCGAAAACGTTGCTAGCTCTTAGACTATAAGTGCTTAACATATTATAATGTTCTTAAAAAAAATAACAACGCGAGCGACTCACCGAGACGCCTGTGTTATTGAATTTAATGGAGCTTAGTGTGAGGGGAATGAATGTGTCATCACATGGCAAAAGCTATGAATTTTTTATAGTTGGCCTTCGAAGGAGCATGGCCTTCCATGGTCCACCCACCTTAAATAAAGATTAATTTACTTTGCTAATATTTTTTTTAGATCTTGTTCAAATCCCCTATAATGTAAAATATTAAATTTGAGACCTTAATGCCTTTGGCAAGTTTCGGAAAAAAATGACCGTCTTGACTTCGTTATTCTTCTTCTTTTTACTCCTCTCTTTAATCACCATTTAAGGGCTGAAGAGGGGGATGCGGGGACGATTCGTGTTCGATCAAAACAAATTTAATTAAAATATCAAGATGGCGCCGCGGGGCTCGTGCGTTCCATTTTGACGTCATATTTTCAATTAGCGCTTCCATTAGCCCTTACAATAAGTTAGTCTTTTGCAGAGATTTGGAGGTTTGAGGAGTCGAGAGAGTTTAGAGAGACAGGAGAAGTTCCAAAGGGAACGATAAGTAAAATACGAGAAAAAGTTAATTTGCCTCTTTGAAAGGTAAACGTAATAATAGAGTATTAAAAGATTTGATTAATTAACTAGATATTACTAAAAAAGAAGATTGTATAGCTATTTGGGATCTTTTTAGAACTACTATACCGTGTGGTGCATCGGAACACGACACGAAATCGCATGTAAATTTCGAAAAGATTGCGTAAAATTATCTGGGGAGATGATAAAATCGCAGCGACTAGTAACCTGCGATTGGGATTATAATATTTAAGTATTGTAATTGATATAAGTATAATTATTGTAACACAGTTCAAAAGAGTTAATAATAATTAGTTGTTTTTAAGTGTTTTAACATCTGCAACACGTTATTAGTTATTTTCAAAGACATTATAAAGATAGACCGAACATCTCCTTCATAAATACTCGTTGGTAGTGTATCAAACATTCCAATGTGTCAAACAAGGACAGAAGAGACAGAGAAGTCTAAAATTTCCGACCCCGGCAACTAGGCGCATTTGGGATTGTTCTAATGGCCAGTGGCGTATCGTTTTTTGGAACGAATTTAATTAGTAAAGTAAAAGTAAAGTAATTAGTAAAATTTTTACTCCATATTAATATACTACAATAACACTTTTTTGTCAGATGAGTTTTGTTATAAGGTCTAATATAATAATACAATTAATATCCCACATATACTTATGTTGAAACGTTAGTAGTTTTCGAAAATCACTCCAACGTCGATTTTCAATTTAAACTTTCAGTTACTTCTATATAAACTTTCAGTTACTTTTGAATATTTACAGGGTGACTCAGGCTTCCGAAACAGTTCTATATTAGGTTTGTAGTTGGTGACTTTTCTTTCAATTTTTTTTTTCAGAATATGGAGGCATCTAGGCACATTTTAGACATTTTTGTAAACATAGGTGGCCGGAACATATTTTCAAACCAAAGTTGTAGATTTGCCATTAAATTTCCATTCCAGAAATACCTAGAGTTGCCACTTGTCCTTTTTTGAAAAGGACAGTCCTTTTTTGGAATAACTTATCCTTTTGACGTTTCTGCGTGTAGTAGGTATGGGCCATATTGTATGTAGAAATAGGTAATATATTAACTGTTTTTATATTTTTTTAGCTTTAGACACAAGGATCTTGGGATATTCTTTGCCAAGGATTTTTCCGTATCTCTACTTTAAAGACTGATCGGTGATTTTGAGCAATTGAAAGAAAGTTATACAAGGTAAATTATGATTATTGAACTATTATTAGCCTACATTAATTATGTACAAGATGAACAGAAATGCGTAATGACATATCACATAGGTGTACCTATTATGTATTTTCATAGCAATAATGCAATAAATCTATGTATGTAGATTATTTTTAAAATACAAATGAGGTATTAGATGTATATGTATCATATTTTTTTATTCATTTTATTTTCATTCAAGTCCTGTTTGATTTAATTCACAAAAGTCTTATGTACCTACGTTTATGTTTTTTACATTTTTTTTTTGATTCCAGGTTTTGCATGGGTTCCTGTTGTGAACCTGTGAAAACATTTATTTATCTTCAAGTTTCTGTAAGTCAGTGCACTGTTACTTTACTAATTCACTTTAACATAGCATCATGATGTTAATTAAATATTTGATATTGATACAGTAGTTTATGTGTTTATAGCTCTTTAATTGTGTTGATTTGCATATTTACATTGTTCTAAATTCTAAATAAATATTTTTGAGTAATTTTGTTGTATTATTTACTACTAGAAAGAGTAAAAAGTATATTAACCCTCGTTTAAACCTCCTGAACAGCCCGCCATTAAAAACCGGAAACGGAAATAAATTTCATAAAATTGAAATTGTCATGTCTATGTCATGTCAAATGTCCCAGCCGCCATATCTGAAAATTAGTTACCCAGGCAGCCACGCTGTTTCCATAATTTAACATTGACTTGACACTTCTTCTTGTATTTATTATTTAATGGTTGTCAGTTTTGAGTCAATATTTTTTAATTCTCTTTCGTGTCGATTGCTGATTGAATTGGCGCCAGAAATGGCTCAAAACGAAATAAGTAAATTACCAATAGATATTCAGGCTGAGGCGACAAAAGCCATATCCAAACTACTTCCGTTTAAACCTCGAATAACTTATGAAAAGGAATACAGAAATTTTCAAAAATGGAAGCAATTAAAAAACGCGCGAGAAGAAATAAAGTTTTTAACCTATCCTCGCTGTTAAAGTATCATTTAATCTACCCTTGGGGTTAAGGTACTATTTTATCTACTATTTTTGATAGATATAAGGCAATTTTAGCAGTTGCTATGGAAAAGAAAGTATTAAAACTTTATATATGCGGCAATGACACCCCTTTTTAATGACACCGTCGGTATTTTTCGAGGTTTTTTTTTACTTTATTCCATAGAAAAAGACACCCTGAATAGAGTGACATATCATATGTCAACTTTTGACATTTTCGCATATTGTTTAAATGGAAATTGGTTCATAATGACAATTTGACTCGAAATAAAAGTGTGTAGTACAAAATTATTCGTAGAATTTTTTTTTCTATTTAGAAAAAGCATTTTTCGTTGTTGGCATATTTATGCCAACGAGCCATCCTCGTTCTATATGAAAAAATTAATGAAATATCTGAAGATATCGCCTAAAAAACGTTATCAAGTCGCAAAAAACTTAATATACTCTCCGTTACATTAAGGAGATCCTTATCAATAATTACTTTTTCTATACCTTAAGATAGTCAATTTAATATTTGCAACACACACCGCTTCAATGATAATATGGTTATCGAGAAATACCTGTTCTGGTGATGATCATCTTTGATGATTCAGCAAAAACTATATGTTTTTTTTTTCTGAAGCTATATCAACTTGTTAAATATATTATTCATTCTTTTCGCTGTGCTAATATAAAAAAAAAGAAATATAATACAATAAGCAACTAGTATTTTGTTTTTGACGTAAATTTCTTATTAGTAATATCGAATTACGTAAAATATCTTAGGGTATAATTGTAGGTCATCTAAAATTAGAATCTGCCGAACTGTCCGTAGTTGGGAGGCACCTAACAGGAGTTAAATTAGCACTAAAGACAATCTTGTATGTTATCTTTGACGCATCCTCGATTAATTGCAATTAGGACATATTAGCATATTAGGCAAACGAGGTCAGCTCTATCCAACTTTAATCGTTAGTTACCATAACCAAAAAACGTTCTCAATTTGATACTGAAAAAGTTCGAAATATTTGAAATGAGTTTGTTTTATATTTTTGTTTTGATAAATTTCGTATAGGCCCTCTTGGTGCATTTCCGTTGATTCAAACAAATTCCGACCGCAGCGCTTCAACGGCAGAAATCAGAAATTATCAGTATACATTTCAAGCCGCCGGCCGTCATGTTGATCGCATTAAAATAATATTGAAATCGTGGTTTGGTTATAATATTTAAGTATTTTAGTTTTTTGCTAGTGCAGTTATTGAGATTGTAAACACTCAGGTGCAAGGTTTGTTTGATGTAACGCTGTTTCGGGTAGTAAAAATTAAATGAAAAAGAATTCGAACTAGGCGTCGTGTTGTGTTGTGACAATTTCAAAAGTTAATAAAATTGACTATAAAATGTTAACGAGTAATAAAGGAAAGCGTAATTAGAGCGTTGTTGGGTGCAATAACATTCATAGGGAGTTTTCGTTGCTTACAAATTGCAATTCCGGTTAACGCTAATTGACAACTTTGACATTTCAATTTCGATTATCGTATATCGTAACCGCTAGCTGTCGATATTTTACGGACGTTAGCCAAAGCCGTTAACATAGCGGTACGCATACGCACTAGCGCAGTAGAAACACAACATTGAAAAATACAGATCTAACCTAACCTCATTCTATTTTGTTTATGTTTTGATTATTTATTTTATCTGTGTTAAACTCGTTGGGAATTCTTAGTGCTTCAACTAATCGAGGAATGTCTTTTTTTCAGAAGTTTTGCGGAAGTTAGCTTTGCACTCTTGGTCAGATAATATTTCTAGGTTGAACTCCCCATAAAGTTCTGCTCGATATTCGATGTTGTTTTCAAACCCTTCCAACAGCATAGCATCCTCCAAATCCGATTCATCACTAGAGTCCAATAAAATTAAATTGTCCATCCTATATAACGATACCCAATAAAGTCATATAAAGCACTTCCAAATCAAACAACAATACAAAAACCAAAAATCAAAACACTACGCTACGGGCTGTGCTCAGCTGTCAGTTTTCGGTTATCGTATCGTATGTCGGCTCCGAACCGATGAACCGAAAGTCCGAAAACTGTTTTTTTATCTGTCAAAATAGCGGTTATGGTTACGTATCCGTTAACCGTACCGTTGAATTTTTTTAAAGCAACGAAAACTCCCTAATAACTCAATTTTTCCGGATATTCAACTCTCCCGAAACAACATTTTATAGCTTATAGTTTCTCATACCGATTTGATCAAAAGCAAAAATGGTTTAAAGCAGTTTGATGAAACAAGTGATTAAACAAAGTGCTCGCTACATATTCAAAAAATTAAATAGACATAATATACTATGAGGGGATAAAATAGAATTTGCAATATTAATGGTATACTTTCTTTAATTGACTAGTGATTAAATCTTTCATGAACATCTTCTAAAATTATAATTATGTACCTTTAAAAATTTTCATTATAGCCGAAATAGCCCCAATTAAGACCCCACTAGCAAAATCTTTTCGGGATTTTCTTGTTTGTAAATTTAATCTACTACCTATGTTGTCATATTATCAAGAAACTATATTTTTTAATTAAAAACTAAAAACATCTTCAAAAAATTCCAAATTTTCAAATTTTTTTTTCTCGAAAAAAAAAAACGTGTTTCGGGAGTTATAAGCAGACATAAATGTATACATTTTTTAGATGTCATAGAAAAAAATTCTGACTAACAAATTTTCTCAATATATAATAAAAACAAAACTTTTTATTACTTAATTTGCATTAATACAAATTCCAAGTAACGTTAAAAAATACATCTAGAAAAATATATTTAATAAAATAATTTTGTTGTATCCATTAGCTTAATGAATATGACGAAAAAAAATATATTAGAGAAAATTTATGACTCCTTTTTTCTTATTTTCGAAATTTTATTTAACGATCATTTTATTTAATTAATGTTGCTAATAAATTTAGTCGCTTATGTATGCTTTATATAAAATTTGGTAAAATATTGCTGTTCGGTAATTATGAAATTGCCCCGAATATTAAAAGGATCCGAGAAATAATGGTTAGAACACCAGCAAGTCCTGTTATAAAAATAAAATACTGCTTTAAATTAATTCTTTTTTGTATTTATCTATTTCATATTATCATGATTTATACTTTATTTTAATAATTTTTAATGAGTTTGTGCCCAAAAAAAGTCTAATTAGCAAAGTTAGTATTTGTTTCTTTCAATGTTCTAGTATTAAAAGACAGGGTTTTCTACAATCATGACCTGATACAAAAACAAATCGAAAGAAAGGTTGGTTAAAAGAAGGCTTGATCTATCTTTTCTGTCTGCTGGTATCTTTTCTGTCTTAAGTACAAAATACTTACTGAACATCACTTTGGATTTCTAAGCAACAAGTCCACAAATGACGCTATGTTTTCCCTCCTTAATCTACAGCAACAATTTTCTGTGATTTTTCTAAGGCGTTCGACTGTGTAAATCATAAGATCCTAATTAATAAACTGCAGCACTATGGGTTCAGGGGAACATCTCTCGAATGGTTTAAGTCGTATCTGAGCAACAGAAGTCAACTTGTGAGGGTGGATACCACGTTGTCATCTAGCAAGCCAATAGAATGTTGAGTACCTCAAGGCTCAGTATTAGGCCCTATTTTGTTTCTTCTTTTTATTAACGACATTGTTAACATAAACATCAGTGGTAAAATATGTCTTTTTGCGGACGACACTAGCTTCACTTGGAGCAACAAGGACGTCACGGCACTTCATAGGATTATATCAAATGACTTAATCACCATTAAATCTTGGTGCGATTCGAACCTCCCGAGTCTCAACATTTCTAAAACTAAAGCTTTGTCGTATAAAAACTCGCTACAGTCTTTTGTACTTAACAACAACACCACCATTGACGTCCTAAAATCTGTAAAATTTTTAGGGCTTGTTGTAGACAATTCGCTAAAATGGGACATATCGACGCTTTGTCGAAGAAATTAAGCTCTGCCTGTTTTGCATTAAGATCTGTTTCTAAGGAGCTTAACTTGTCAGTGGCTAGAACTGTTTATTATGCACTTTTTGAGTCGCACCTCAGATATGCCCTTCCATTCTGGGGTACGTATTGTGCGACTCAATTTGACCCTATTTTCAACTTCCAGAAGAGAGCTGTTCGATATTAACTCGGACTAAACAGCAGAACTCATTGCCAGGACTTTTTAAAAAATGAAAAATATTAACTTTTCCTTCCTTATTTATATTTAAATCCGTTTGCCTAATACGTAAACATGTATCAGCTTCTCAAGAAAGGCCATCTCACACTTATCCACTCAGGAACGTGGAGCAAGATCTTTATCTACCTACCCCACGCTCAGAGTTAGTTAAAAGTTCAATATTATACAACTCGAAAAAAATGCACAATCACCTGCTCTTTGAAATCAAATCCATGACATAATTTTCTTCATTTCGCAAAGAATTGAAATCTTATTTACTAGATAAGGCTTTCTACGCTGTAAATGACTTATATTTTGATAATCGAAGTTTTTGATCTTGTAAACACTGGTCTAATATTTGCTATTACTATATTTAGTATAAACTTACAAAATATTTTTGAATCTTATTTTTATTTTTTTTTATTCTTTGACATTGTAAATACTTATAAATGTTTATTTTAAACAATAAGACTGACAATGTAATTTGTATACTTGTTTTGTATTCTCTTTTGTTTGTTTACTTTACCTTTGTCTACAAATTGTAACATTTTTTGACAATAAAGGTATTTGTTTATTTATTTAGTGTTAGAAGCAAGATTGAAAGGTTAACTCAAAATACTTTACTATCCTAACATAAACCCTGTTACAGTTTATTGAAAATAAGTACATCACCAAAAATCTAAGCCGGAGTTTTCCAGAAGAAAAAAGAAAACCTACATCTAGGCTTAGGCGTGTTCGATCTTCTTAACAATGACGCTTGTTAGTTATCCAGATTCCGGGAGGTTCCGGATTTTGCCTTTGCCATAATAAAAGGAAAATTCTCGTCTTAAAAATACGAGCAAAGTTATCGTGCTCTCATATGAAACGCGATAATTCAATTTTATGGAATGCATGTGCTCATGGATAATGAGATCGGTGAAGTATGACTTTGGGATATTAAAGTTATTGATTTGGTTGAAATTACTCAAATTATATTATATTTTTAAGTACTTGACTATAAGCTTTTAAATTTATGGTGATAGAACATTTATTATAAAATTAAATTAATAAAAAATATATTTTTTTATGATTTTGAGCCATTATTTCGTGAAAAAGTATAAAAAATTGGTCAACTCAAACAAAATTAGTCGGACTCGCGCACGAAGGGTTCCGAACCATTCATTATCTATACAACATTAGATACTATATTATTATAAACTTTTTTTCGATTTAGCTGAAATTTTGGATGCGCGTATAAGTAATTTTAAAAAAAAGAGGAAACACTTTACTAAAAATTGTATTAATAAATAATAAATATGTAAAAAGTAAAAATAAATTGTAGCGTTTTTTTTATAAACATTACCACTGCGAACGGCAGCTTTTCATCGGAGAGCAGTCGTGAGTAATTTATTTCACTAGAGAGAAAACTAATAAATAACAATAAACAAAAAAAATATAGATATTGGGCGCCAGGCATGTACAGAGAAAGAAAACACAGTTGTATATTACTTAAAACTAATGACTATATTTATTCAAGATGGATGTGATGGTAAATAGCATTGTACAATTTTAATAATTATTATAGTGGTTATATGTCAGCGAAAGTGGTATTAAGAATTGTACTAAATATCTATGAAAGCAACTATGATAAAATACAAGACATGTAAAGTTTAAGAGAATATATGAAATGTAGCATTACTTTAATTAATTTGATATATTTTATATGATGTTAGTACAATAGTAATATCTATAAAAAAGTAATACTATTACAAGGCGTAATGTAATGAAACCTAAAATCTAAATCATATTGTAACTACTAAATCGACATAAATGTTCTTAATAATCTAACCACTAAATATAGTCTGTACGATATTATTTAAAATGTACGTTATTTAGTTAAGACTGAAAATCGACTGAAAACCAGAACCTAAATCTACACTTAGCTGTTCTTGAGGCAATCCTGTTTCAAAGAGTAGCAGCGTGAGGTGGGCTCACATCTCTGTACTGTCTGTCGGCGATCCTGTTGGCCAAAACAACAAAAGGGGCCAGAATGAGGACACCATGAATCAATACAGCCGTAGCTACTGACTAGGCTTAGAAATGGGAGCGAAGCAGCATGGGGCTTACGCTGTATCCATGCTGTGGCAATATGGGGACACTACCCGTACCTTGGAACACTACTAGGACCGTGGATAATGTCCGTAACTTTGGAATCAATACATAGATATGGGACACCTGCCCATACCTTGGACACAGTCCGTCCATAAGACAATGTACGTCTATAAGATAATGTACGTCCATAAGATAATGTACGTCCATAAGACAACGGTACAGGGGAACACTACCCGTACCTTGGATACTACTAGGACCTTGGATAATGCCCGTACCTTGTAAATAGTTCGTACCTTGGACCCTAAAAATACGAAACTCTCGTTTAAAATCAAACAAGGTCTAATAAACAAAATGAACCTACCTCGAATTACTTCCGAGGGCTTACTAAATAATAAAGAACATGTCCTTTCTTCCATGTGACATTCTGGAGGACAAAAGAAAAGGGACGCCAACGTGCCAGCAAAATACAAATACAAGTTAGGTTGGGACATCCAAAACTCTACCCTAAAAATACGCAGTAATAATAACGAATCAAAAAAGATAATATCTCATTTTTACCTGTAACTTCGAAATAGTAGCTGATTCAAATTATACAGCAAGATTTTTATAATTGCAGTTTCTCGAAGCAAGGATTTTTTGACGGTGACAGTCGGACTTGAGTCGGACGGTCAAAGCCAAGTGAAGTTAAGCACGGAGAGAGTTGACAGAAACGATGTTGACAGCGCCTCCTCAGAGCGATAACAGGGTTGTGTCAAACGATAACAGGGTTGGCGACTAGAGAACGTAAAAATTACGCCAAGCGTGCCAAATAAATTATCAGGCCTGAACGATACGGAATCCGATGACCATACGCCAGACATCATATATATCATATATAAAAAAGACATGTAACGAACTAAAAACGTTACAAAATATGTAAACATATGTAAAAATTAAAAAAATAACGATTAAAGAAAAGTAGCCTTGACTAGGATTCCTGCCTTACTAAGGCTCCAACGTCACAGCAGCGTAAAGTCCTAACGCTTTAACCACGCGGCCACCGAGGACTTGAAAGATTCTATGTAAAATTCTTACTTAAAAGATAATGTTTAGTGAAAGTACTTTTTCATTTATAAACATTTATGTAATTCTCATTTTAGTATTTGTTCTTATAGCAGCAACATAGATACATTATCTGTAAAAATTTCAACTGTCTAGCTATAACGGTTCATAAGATAGACCTTTGTGATAGACAGACGGACGGACAGCGAAGTCTTAGTAATATGGTTCCCGTTATTACCCTTTGGGTACGGAACCCTAAAAATCGTGGAAGTTATCATATACGATTTGAAGTTGAACTTTAATCTTCAATAACTTTAAACGAGTTGATTAAATGAAAATTCATATCAGACCATTTTCAAAGACCGTTCAATTTCTTAGAAGAATATGTATTATTTTTAGAAAACGCTGATTTGTTAGAAAGCAATAACATTTTAAAGAAAAAAAATGTTTTCCCGTGTTATTTAAATTGGAAATAGAAAATCACGATGAGACATCTTTTAATATTAATATTAAAAGCTCAAATTTAACCAGAATTTGTTTTCATCATCTTAAACAATATTTTCACGGGTCGTTTCTTGGTCGTCTAAGGTTTTTAGTGTCTTTTCCTGGCCGGTTAAAAGATGTCCAAATCGTATTTTTAATAATATCTCAATTTTTTCAAATGGAACGAGGGTGGCTTATTAGCATATCTAAAAAAAACAATTTTTTACGAATAATTTGGTACCACACACTTGGTATTTCGAGTCAAATTGTCGTTACGAATCGCATATTGCAATTTCAAATAAACCATGTTCGAAAATGTCAAAAGTTGACATATGATATCTAGTCATTCCTTTGAATAAGAAGACTAAGGAATGAGCATAATGCTATCCATGTATTTATGCATGGTGGGCGGAAAAGCCACCATAAAAGCTCTCTAGGGTGGGGATCCTTGACAGTTCTGTTTGACGATTCATTTGACACATTTGAATTTGATTTGAAATTTTGTGGATTTGTCAGTCTTTAGGAAGCTTATTTTATGTTATTTATTATTTATTCTACTGATAGTTGTATAAAGCTAGTAAATCTAGATGGAAATTGTGGCAGAACTTAAATTAACAGTGACACTATCGCGATTTATCGAAAAAGACAATATATAGTTGGTTGTGTAGCGTGCGGTAGATCTCGGCAAAAATTGAGTGAAATAATGGAACAACTTTTCGCTAGTAAGTGACTAAATAATATACATACGTGTAGTAAACCGATCATTTATGAAATTCACTTAAATTAACTAAATTATATATTTTTCTTGTTTTTAGCTTTTATTTATTACTTGTCAAAGATTAGATGTCAAAGAATTTAGATACGTTAATTTGACTTACCTGCTTCAGTAGCGTGTCGGATGTTTGTGGTAATAAATACTTATTATAACTTATCTATTTTTATTAGAATTATATATTTTTATAACAATTTTAATAACTACCAACATTTATTCACAACGTAAAATAAAACAACAAATTATTGAGTCTACCCCACGTCTACCCTACATTATAGTTTTACATTTTTTAAATAAAATTAGAACGACACTGATAAACCGGAATTTAAGTCGGCCATATTTGAGGCCCATCGCGGTGTACCTAAGATTTTTGATATGCTCCTTCCTTAGTTTTCTTATTCAAAGAGTCATTCTATTCAGAGTGTCATTTTCTATCGAATAAAGTAAAAAAATACAGAGGGTGCCATTTAAAAATCAAAAGTGGTCTTCATTTCCGGTGAAACAGAAAGTGACCGAAAACAATTGAATACGTCAATCAATCCTAATTTATGTCATACACTAACATACCAAAGTTCAATTTTCTATCTGTAAAAATAAAAAAGTTATAGGGGTGAGCCATTTTTAAGACGCATCCGGTATATTAAACTATGTAAACAAACTATTCTCTGAAGCGGACATATGTAAACATCCTCACATACTTTTATCCACAGCATTACTATTCAACACTTGAATCTGTTAAATATTCTGACGAATCGCGTGGAATCGAAATAGTTTTCGAGATGCTGGCTTGTCGAATGAATATTTTCCAAAAATCCGAGCTGTCGATTTGACGTTCTGTCGATTTACTTGCGCCAGTGAAGAAATCCGAGAGGTTTTGTTTTCCCGTCACGTACTTGAAGAACCGCGCGCAAATTTTTATTTTTAAACTTTCAACGGAACATTGAAAAATGATTTAATTCAAATTTTCAACGATTATCTATGCATACTAAAATTTTTCATTTTAAAAGTTCTTTTTTGTGGACAAAGAATTACATTTTCTTTTTGATAATTTTACTGCAAAGTTATGGTCTAAATTATGCTTTAAAATACTTTAAATAAAATGCCCATGTCCTCATCCTATTAAGCGTCTATTACGCTGTACTGTTCGGGTCGCTCTCATATTATATTTCAGAAATCTGCCTAAGGTTTAGCCTGATCCTGTCGTGTTAAGCCACACCCAAAATTCCTAGCACACGTGCTTTGATTAAGGCTTGATTACGGTTTGCACAGCTTCAGCATTTTGCATGAAATAGCGAGCAATTTGTTACAAAACCATATAAATTATATATCATTGTAATCACAAAACTTTTTAAAAATTTAAAAATTATGTCTTTATTTTCGAGAAAATTTAGTCCAACAAGGAATATTTTGTTGAAGTTTGATCATCAAAATCTTAAAAATAAACAAGTTGTCTAAAAATGTGCTACAATACGGATATAGTATAATCCTTTATCTTTAATTTCTTTCTTCGTTTGTGTAAAAATACCTAGCCAGGTTTACATAAAACGTTAAATGCCAAACGCTTATTTTGCTACTTTTTCGGACTAATGAAATGGAGTCTTAAGGACCTGGACAAATTGGCACAGGGCACCAGGATAGGAGACTGACTGCAAGATACAGAAATGAAACAGTTAAGGCGGAATTACATTACTATCACGTCACGTGAATTCACATGAACGCACATGAGCAGTAAATTTGATGAGACCAATGTTTTGCATTTATTTTATTAATCAACACATCAAGGGTGAACACATTATTGTCACTTGGAGGATTCATGTGAAATCACGTGATATTGCGAGTTGTTTCGCGCTCAAATATTCTGTTTTAACATCAATTTCGTGAGGCGTGAAAACGTGAGGGTTGGAAAATGGAAGAAATTCTAATAGAAAAAGTGCGTTTACACGAGGTGCTTTACAATAATAATAATAATAATAATAATCATCCAATCATCCAAAAGCATGTAAAGGTCGTTTCCATCTTCCAAGAGATATAGGGGGGCGAGGCGTCATGGATCTCCGACTACAACATAAAAAACAAATTAAAAACCTACGAACGTACTTCCACACGATACCATCAACATCAAGCCTCTATGATACCATAAGCAAAACAGATAAAAAAATGACGCCTCTGAATCTTAGTGATAAAGAAATGAATATTGATGCTGGTTACACAATAATCCTGCAAAAAAGCAAGTGGCAAGGAAAAGAGCTACATGGCCTGAGGTATCGACACACTTGATCTGGACAGTATTCATAAGCCAGCTTCAGTAGCATGGCTGACACATGGAACGATTCTCCCAGAGACAGAGGGATTTATGTGCGCAATTCAAGACCAAGTAATAGCCACAAGATCATACCTAAAATATATAATAAAGGACCCCACAATTAAAACAACTGTATGCCGAATATCCGGAGAAGGAAACGAGAATATAGAACACATTATTAGTAGTTGCTTTTGAAGTATAAATGCATTAACGAGCGCATTCCATATTATAATTATGTCCCAATGAGCGTCCTATTGAATGATGCTTGTAAATTATACTGGGATAGAGAAATATTAACAGACCGGACAGTGCAACACAACAGACCAGACATATGTCTGCTGGACAAACACAACAAAGAAATCTATCTTATTGATATCGCTGTCCCTGCCCCTACAAATGTCAACCGAAAACATCAAGAAAAGATCGACAAGTATACCTTACTAGCACAGGATATGAAAGAGGTCTGGGGAGTGGATAGGGTGTCAGTGGTGCCTATAGTGATTTGAAAGGCACGATATCATCTATTTGTTTCATATAATCGGGTAGGTTATTAAATAATTTCAAACAATAATAATATGGTCCTAATTCTGTTAATTTAATCCTGTGAACTGGATAATTATAATCAGAATGCCTGGTGTTATATAATATCTGTGGCTTATCAATGTCAAATAGGTTTTATTTTTAAAGAAAAATAAAGTGCACTCCTGAATTAAAATAGCTGTCACTGTTAGTATATTATTCTGTTTAAACTTATTTCTACATGATTCCCTAATTTTCATGCCTAACATAACGCGTAGGGCTTTTTTCTCTAAAACTCAAAATATTTTATGTAGTTCATTTATACTTCCGTATATTACCATTCCATACCTGATGTTACTCTCAAATATGGCGTGGTATACACTTTTTAAAGTTTTAAAATCTAAATATTTTTTTAATATACGCAGTTTGTAGACCGATCTAGAGATTTTCTGAACAACATGTTTAACATGTAAACTCCATGAAAGATTTTTGTCTAGATATAATCCTAAATATTTTACGTTGTTTTCTGGTGTTAAATGTGTATCGTCTGTAAGAATGGTCGCGTTCATCAGGACAAGTTGATCAGTGAGCGATGTACCATCGATTGGTTGTCCTGCTGAACGTGCTTTTTAGATCAAAATCATAAGTAATGCATATTAAATTGTTTTCACCCATTTTTGGCACAAATCGAGGGGATTAGTCAACCGAGAACAATAAACAAAATGCTTTGTTTTCGTTTTCCAAAACATTTTGTGACATCTGGCGTATGTGACGTTTAATCCATCATGCATCGGTAGCGTAGCGTATTTTAAATCTGATGGAAAAAATGGCGACTGATCCCAGAGCGCTCACAACTAATCGGCGCGTTCAGCAGAAAATTAGTGATCGCTGCGGTAGCGCGACGTCCTGATGAACGCGACCAATAATATCCGATTCTTGTATATTCGTGCGCTTCGTTTGAAAGAAACTAATTTTAGTTTTAGTTTTGTTCAAAATAATCTGATAATTGTGTCTATAATTTCCCTTGATCTATCTAACAACTCTGGCATATTTTTTGCTTTAATGAGGAGATATACAATAACCGATCAACAAATTACTCTCTTTTCAAATTAATGTCATGAACCCATTGCCTAGTTTTAATATTATCAGCAACCACAAGTAAATCAGATGCGTTTTCTACTTTTCAAACTCAGAAGATGAAGAACTATTTATTTGATTCATTATTACGTTAAGTATAGGACCTAAGTTGTTAAACTGGAGAAGAACGCTGAACGAACGAGAAATGGCTTTCGGTTCATAATAAAATGCGCATAATATGAAAGAACGACGTGATCCTAATGTGTTTCCTTTAAACCACACGTGAACTCACTTTTACTGTGATAGCATGTGAACTCACGTGACGTGACAGTAATGTAATTCCGCCTTTAGAGGTCGCAGTGTTTCCGGCGTACTACGGCTCAATACCTATAAAAAAAAGTCTAGCCTTATATGGTAGTTAAAAATAGCAATCTGCTAAATTGCAGTCCACCTCAAATACACTACGGCTTTAGCTACAGCCATCTCTAAATACTTTAATGTCGTTACGACAGCTCCACTAGGTCAATAATAGTGATTAGAGCTTCGTTAGTGACTTAGTTCTCGGTGCAGCCGCAGGGAGCGGCAAACCAACCGACAAGCGTCATAATAGTGCCTCCGGTCGCACCGGAACTACGTTAATTAGTTCCCGCCCCGTCCGCTGCGCTGGGGGCTAATTTTATTAAGCTTTCGATCCTGGATTCTATCCGGTTCGCCGTGATGGTATCCTGAAATCGCCAGGGGTCAGTTTGGGACTAAGGATGTACAGTCAGTATCGATATTTTTAAATATATAGATTATTCCCCATATTCGAGCATCGGTATGTTGTATCCCTGCCTAGGTTAATTAGATTATAATATTGGTTTTAGTAAAGTTTTTATCTGTTTTAAGTTACGCCACTGTTATAATTTGTTTGTGCATCTAGAAGACGATCTGTAACAAGTTTTTGCCACTATAAAGTGCTTCTAAAAACATTCATTACCCTTAAAAGCAATTAACCGCCGGACCAGACTATTAGTCATAAAAGAGCTTTTAATTATTATTAGTCGAAAATCCCTATTGTAAAATAGGGATTTTCGCACGTTTTTTAATTGCTTCCATTTTTAAAATTTTTGTATTCGTATGTATTATTACTTTATTGCTGGCTCTATTTAGTTACTACTTACATGGTTCTATTCTCCATCTATTTTTAATCCTTTTTTGGTCCAGTCCAGTTGTTTTATTAGTAGACAAAAGCGTTTTTAGTTTTTTTAATAACCAAGAATTTATGAATCACTGGATTTATAATAAATTTAACAGATCCATATTCCAAACGTCACGAACAGAGAATAATAACCAAACTATTTACTCTGGTATTATTTTTACAGTGTTAGGAAATATCGAGAGATTCATAAAATATCGATATTTCTGTAATATCGACATTCCTATTTGGAACTATATTTGACTGATTAAAACGCGTGCTAACGCTTCGGAACTGCCTGTTTCGACTAATTTGACGTTCGAGTTCGTAATTATACGAACTTCTTCGTTTATTTCCACATATCGTGTCACCTAAAGTTCGCCCAAATTGACTTTTCCCTTTTGAATTGTAATTGAAAATAATACAGTGTGATCGAATGAAAACGATGTCCATGCCGAGTTTCAAAAAAAGGAGCTAGAACACCTATAATATACAGTCATAAGAATTTAATAATTTTTGGTGTACAGGGTGAGTCAAATTGGACGCTTATAAAGGGAAACACCCTTTTCTGTGGATGAAAGATACTTGGATGAAAGATACCCTCTCATAACTGCTAAGTATTTCTAATTCTTGTCTAAATTATACGGGCAATTCAAAAATAAGAATGAATATATTCTTCCGCAAAGATGTTCACAGAATCCATAGGCATTAAGTCCGTCGACCTCGACGGCCAACGGCTGGGATCTTGGTTATCTATTCAATTATTTTTGAAATTGGCTACAAAAACTTGCTGATAACTTCAGCGTTCTGAGGCGGTGCCTCCTATTGCTGGAAAAATATGTTTTCGAGTTCCATTAGGGAAATATCATCATTATTACAGTTGAGGGTTGGAACCTTTGGTGTTACACAGCAAAATAAAAACACTAAATCACCACAATACACCAAAACACTTTTACTTTTACACTGGACGCGCATTTCGCTAACCATGTTAGCATCATCAGCAGATGATTATAAACTGATTATAACAGTTTTAACTGTAATAATACCAATACACCAAAACACTTTTACTTTTACACTGGACGCGCGTTTCGCTAACCATGTTAGCATCATCAGCAGATGATTATAAACTGTTATAATCAGTTTATCGGTAAAAGTGTTTTGGTGTATTGTGGTGATTTAGTGTTCTTTTCAGTTAATTAAAAATATACAGTGTCCAAAATAAAAAATCAATTTTTCTGTTGATAACTCTTAAATTATTAATTAAAAAAAAATATACTTAAACCATTAAATTCTACGTAAAAAGGTGCTTTGGTAATGTCTTAATAGAAATATAAATTTTTCCATAGCAAAAAAGTTATAGCGATTTGTTAAAAATGCACATTTTTGAAAAACACCCCGTAACTCCGAAACGGTAACAGATATCGATGTGCGGTTTTCACCATCATATTTTTGATGAAAATTGAGCTCCAGACACCGATATTAGTTTTCGTCTATCTCCTATAATAGAAAAGGGTGTTTCTCTTTAAAAGCGTCCAATTTGACCCACCCTGTACATGATGGCAGCATCTGACTTAGCAATCGGTTAGGTTTTCAGCTCAATCTCCATCTCCAATTGTATTCTGCTGATTCCTGACACACTCATTCAAAAACACCTGGTATAGAAAAAAGGGATTCTTCAAAAAACGCAGATAAAATGTCATATAACAAAAAGCACTGTATGATCAAAAAAAAACTGCGTCCAGTTGGCTAGGAAATGACGATCGATGACATTCCTTATACAATTTTCCGTATTAAATGACAGCAATCTTGATTTCATAGCCATTCTGACGCCGTTTTTTTTCAATCTTATGGTATTAAAGTCTGTTTACCACTCACGTAACGTTCTCGCTTAAGCAATATCTTTTAAAGACTTCCTTTCTCCAAAAAAAAAACTGGAGAGAAGACTGGAGAGCCCTCTTTCGTTTGTTTATCGTAATATATTTTAGCCGCTCCTATGGACGAAATCCGCTGATATTCCTGTTGGTGGAAGAGATTTACGTTGTACAAACGTTTGCTGCAAAAGGAGGCAGAGAGCAAACAACCTACCACCGGTTAATATAAGGAGAGAGATTTATTTTTGTCCTTATGTTGACTTCGGGGGGAGGCCCAACTTTACTCCCCACTCCTCCTCACGAGCAAACGTGGGAAGATGAAGCGGAGTTTAATAAACACAAAACGTCCAGAGATAAAAATATTTATTTATGAGATAATCTCAGAGTTATTTAAGGATGTAATTTTGATTAACTTTTTCCCTTCCTTCAATACCAAAGTTAATGGCGGTTTTATTAATAAAATTTCGATAATATTAAGTTGTTTTTGTTCAAGGAATGTTCCCGAGGTTTTTTACTAAAGGGTATAGCCGGATTAATATGGGAAATCTGCCCCAGCGGCTTTTTTAACTCGCACTCAGTGGATCGATTTTGTGTTGAATCAAAATAATTCACCTAAATTTTTAGCTGTTTAACTCAAACGGTTTTCGATATTTAAAAAAACCTGTTTTTTCAATTTAATTTTTATTTTTATAGTAAAATTCAAAATTAATTAATGATGATTTTTTTCTAAGACATGAAAAAATAATATGATCATGATTCTTAAACGAAAAACCGATTTTTAGCGGAGGAAAGAAAATTAAAATCTTCATTTTTTTAACTTCTTTGTGAAATATATATAACAATTCTTAACTTCTTTGTGAAATATGTCATTCACTAAAAATCGTCAGAAAATGTCTTTTATACTTCTTTACACTCAGGAATTTTTTATAATTTTTTGAAGTGGTGGAACAATATGAAAAAAATTAAAAACTCTTTTTTTCTAAAACCTTTTTTTTATAAAGTCTTCTCGGACTTTTTTAATGAAAAAATATTTTCTAACGCACTTTTTTGAACTAAACAAAAATATAAGTTAGTTAAAACAGAAGATTTTAGAAAAAAATCAGTTTCACCTATTTAACCTCTGTAAAATCGTCTCAATCGTCCTTTTCTTAAAGCACTGAGACTGTTTAATGAGTTATAAGTCGTTATAGCCGCTAGTTTTAATCATTTGCTGATGATGATAATATGGTTAGCAAAACGCACTACCGCCACTATGGTTTCTAGAAGCTAATTTTTTGGGCAAAATACATATTTTAGACACACTGTATATGGACTTTTTTATAAGTAGAATGCAAGCAGATAAACAAATGAAGAAAACCACATGCATATATTTTTGTTTAGTTTTCATTTTTATTCCTTATCAGCATTTATATTTAGACGCTCTAGGGAAGTATTTGTGCCTATTCAGTTGTTGTTTATTTTCAGAAGAGTTTTGGTGAATATTAAGTGATATATTTCCATGGAAAAATGGCTACAAGGGGCCGATAAAGTTGAGAAAAACGGGAATGTTTCAAATTTTGTAAGACAGAAATTTCAGAATAATGAACAAGAACTATCAGGCACAATGGAAAAAAATAAATCGCCTTTGTATAAATTTTGAAAGAAGATGGCAGGGGGCTTCGCGGCGTAAAGATTTATTTTTAAAACGAAATGATGACTGGTTAAAGAAGGATTTTATCCTTGAGTTAAATGAATCCCTTTCATCCACATCATCTGCCGGCCGCCCACGATTACCTTTTTTGGAGCAATCTTCCAGAACTCGGAAAAGAACGGCCTCAAAAGTTTCCGAGAAACATAAGCAGGATTGGGCTTTACTTGTGCCAGGCTGCAAAATACTTTACTTCTGCAGGCTGCTTTGTAAATTTAGTTATCCTGCCGATGTACTTAACCTGCTTCGTGTACCTGACTTTATCGAAAAGAAGTTAAATGAAGAACAACTTGAAGAGAAGCATGGAAAAGAAGAGGAATAAGAGGAGGAAGAGCAAGAAGAAGAAGAAATGCAAAAAGAAGAAAAGCAAGAAGATATTTCTAAGAAGATTGTTTTTTGGACTGCATTAATTCGATGATTGATCAACTATATTTTTTTAACTAGATACAGAAGTTGCTTTATAGGTAAAAGTTAATCCCAAATCTGGAATGAGAAGATTAAAAATAACTTCATTTTATTAGTCTATTATTATTTTATAAAAAACACAAATTTACAGTCAATATTTTCCATTAAATGTAAGTTGTTTAATTTTGGCCAAAAAAGTAGCCTCTAGAAACCATAGGGGTCCAGTGTAAAAGTAAAAGTGTTTTGGTGTATTGTGGTGATTTAGTGTTTTATTTTGCTTTGAGTTTTATGTTTCTCGGAAACTTTTGAGGCCGTTCTTCTCCGAGTTCTGGAAGATTGCTCCAAAAAAGGTAATCGTGGGCGGCCGGCAGATGATGTGGATGAAAGGGATTCATTTAACTCAAGGATAAAATCCTTCTTTAACCAGTCATCATTTCGTTTTAAAAATAAATCTTTACGCCGCGAAGCCCCCTGCCATCTTCTTTCAAAATTTATACAAAGGCGATTTATTTTTTTCCATTGTGCCTGATAGTTCTTGTTCATTATTCTGAAATTTCTGTCTTACAAAATTTGAAACATTCCCGTTTTTCTCAACTTTATCGGCCCCTTGTAGCCATTTTTCCATGGAAATATATAACGACCAGCACAGGAAGATAATTTATATAAAATTTCAACACAGTAACTAAATAAACACACAAAATTAATTACAAATTATAATTTATATTTTATATGCATACGTAGCGGTAATTAGGCTTTAAAATTAGAGTTAGTCGGGCTGTCTGCACTACATCAATCGCATTATATTTTTAAAATTTCCACGTTTCATTACATATGGATAAATTAATGTTGTTTTGAAACTACATTTATATTTTCAAGCCAATTTAATAAATATTCATAAATATCATTAAATGATTAAAATGTAGAAATAATAAACATTTAATATAACTTTTTCCAAACGTCACAAAAGTATTAATTTTTGCGACGTGATATATAAAAATAAACAATATAAAAATGTCATTTAGTGGAGTGCCCAGAGACTTTTACCTCGGAATTCATTTACTATGAATGTATACCTTCTGTATTGTGTTTTATAGATAAAATACTAAATTGTTTACCCATTTTTTTTCGATGCTTTTCATTTTTTATTTTAGTAATTTTAGCGAATTCTTAGTTATTTCCTTCTTAATTTTTTGATTTTCTTAATTTTCTCACCCCGTGATAAGAATTAAGTCGGCCAGGTAACAAATGAGCGTTTTAAGCTGATTAAACCAAATAATATTTTGTCATTGATATCTTTTTTTGGTAAATTAACATTATTAAAAATAAATGCGACCTGTCTTCGAAATTTGTATTTGCAGTTTTCCTTTTCCTGTTATAAGCCAAGGGCGGGAAGTTTGAATCTCCCTGTACAATAGGTACCTATACATGGGCGCCGGACAAGGGGGGCAAGAGGGGGCATTTGCCCCCCCCCCCTGGATCACTGAAACAATAAAAATAAAAGCTATCTTCTTACATCCATCTGTAAAAAAATAATTTTATTATATATATTTAATTATTTTATGAAATTGGTAGGTGTTACCTGTAAAATAATAAAAAATGTGGTAATTATTGGGAAAACTGGAAATCGTCCGATTTTCACCAAAATTGGTATACACACTATTTTGAGGTCGTAGATTACGAATCTATTTTTTTCTTGGCGGTCTCTTACCGTTTTTCAGAAAAACGGAAAATTATTTCAACATTGAATTTTTCTTTATTTCGGCCCCATAAAGTAATAATTTCACTATATTTTCATTATATTATAGTTTATCTAAAAGCCACACTTGATTGGGGATAGAAAAGTGTCCAACATTTTACTGAAAAACACTTTTCTTAACAAAATAGCAAACAAAATTGAGACCAGATGGAAGTTTGACATTTGATATATCCTTCTTTCTCTCTCCTATGTAATAAGAGAGACAAGTATATTCTAGACCTAATCTAGAAATTTGAAAATTTACAACGTTGCTATATCTTCTATTTTTTCGGGTGATTAGGGATTTTAAATAAATTACCTATTATGAGATCGACAATAATTAAATATATACCTATATCCACAAAATTACGCGGAAGAGTTTTGATTGCATTGGTTTTAACTTCTTAGGGGAGGGGGTTAATCTTTTTTAGTTAATCTAATAATATAACAACAAAAGATTAACACCCTCTGCATGGAAGTTGTAGTCAATGCAATTAAAACTCTTTCGTGCAACTTCGTGGGTATAAATAGTCAGATCTCGTTGGTAAAATAGCAGTTATGAGAAGGAGCCGTTCTTCTGGCGACCGCCTTTCGTAATTCCAGAATGAGCGAAAAAAACACAGTAATTTTTTTTTTAAGTTGTTTAGCATTGGCAAGGTTGCTTTAAATGCCAGAAACACATAAACTTACTTCGGGTTTCTCTTATTACCGATTCTGAACCGTCCCAGAACTGTGATGCGTATGCGCAGAAGGAAATATGAAGACATTATTTCATTTGCGCATGCGCTGCAGAGTTCTTGGACGGTTCAGAATCGGTAATAACAAGAACCCGAACAAAGCTATAATCTAACATTTTCAGATTGTTTACAAATCTATTTTAGCAAATTTTCCTCTATTATGCATAGAATTGGTTAAAAAAGTAACAGAAAATAGTAAAAACATGATTGATTATTGAATACCTAACAAAATATGTGCTAGAAAACCTTAAAAATATGAGAAATTAAGAAAACTTCGATACTGAAATTATTTTCCGTTTTTCTGAAAAACGGTAAGAGACCGCCAAGAAAAAAGTTCAGATTCGTAATCTACGACTTCAAAATAGAGTGTATACCAATTTTGGTGAAAATCGGATGATTTCCAGTTTTCCCAATAATTACCAAAAATGTCAATTTTTTATTCATTTTTACCTTGCCCCCCCCTAAATTTCATTCTTCCGGCGCCCATGTACCTATATAACTTTCTATATCCTTGACTAATTTCGAGACATAATAATTCTAGTGTAGTTAAATTTATAAAGTTTCCTGTTTTTGTAATTTTTAACAAGTTAATAAGTTTTACAGTTAACACGCAATTCAGTCATTTGCCTGCCAAAACTAAAATAAATTTAATTAGGGGTATATTTTCCCAGCAAGATTGGTCACATTACGACAATATTAACTGAAATTCGTATTTGGCTGTCGCGTTTTAAACAGATAGTTATTGCTGATCATTAATTCAGCCTAGTGCGCATTGGGGAATAATAGTCAGTGAAAAGCATGGCTGTCAATTAAGTGTTTTTCATTCATTGGGTTTAAACATCACATTAGTGATGTTAATTTGCTGTTCCGTGTGCCGGTTGGTGAGTCCCTGAAAATGTAAAGCAATATTTTTATGTGCTTTTATCCTCCAAGTAAGCTTTAGCCAAATTTTCTATACTTACTTTGAAGCGTGGGAGTCAATGTAGCAGGTATCTGGAAATTTGGTCAAATTAAAACAAGTGAGATTAAGAAATGTATACAGGGTGGTCGGAACTGTATTCCGGAAACTTCGGCAGCATATTCTGCAGATAATAGGTAAAAAAGTTCGTATAAATGTATGTCCTAAAATGCTTAGTTTCGGAGATACAGGGTGTAGAAGTTTCATTTTTATTTTGATTTTTTCCAAATAATTTCTGAAGTTACGTCAATATTTGGATGAAAATTGGTGTTTAGGAGTTTTTTGAGATGAGAAATTTCATTTTGATGTCAACATGACTCCTATGTTGAATCCTCCCCTCTCTTATTCAACTTATACATCTCTGACCTATCAGATACACAATCAAGAAAATTGTGTTACGCAGACGATATAGCTATAGCAACTGAACATGAATCGCTATGCCAAACCCTAGAAACACTGACAAAAGATCTCGCAGCCTTGAATGCCTATTTTTTAAAATGGAGACTTCAATCCAGCGCAAATAAAACAGAAAAGTGGCTACCTTCCATCTTAATAACAAGCTGGCGAATGCTCAAATAAGCGTCCAGTTTGGTAACACCACTCTGCGTAACAACAAATATCCAAAATATCTGGGGATTACTCTAGACCGTACACTATCATTTCGAAAACACCTAGAAAATGTTGCTGGTAAAATCAGAACACGAAACAATATTATACAAAAACTTTGTGGTACTACTTGGGGTGCAAAAGCAACAATACTTCGAATCTCCGCCCTTGGTCTGGTATTCAGTGTGGCAGAGTATTGTGCACCCGTGTGGTTGAACAGCCACCACACAAATCTCGTAGAGAGACAGCTGAACAACACCATGCGGCTGATTACAGGGACAATCAGTTTCAGTTCTGAGTAACATTCTCCTTTCAAATCTACACAGAAACGAGGCTCTTCTTAGAGAATTTGATAAAATAATAGTTACCCCAACGCTCCCTGTTCATGAAACACTTCCTGTTTTACAGGTGACAAGACTGAACTCGAGAAACCCACCTTTGCGAACAGCTGAACAGCTAAAAAGCAGTAGCTACAATTCTCGAGAACAGTGGCTTCAGTTATGGAGAGAAATGGCCGATGCGCACCTATACTCCTGGTTCGAAAATAACTATTGCCAGATACCGGGTACCGATCTAAACCGGAAAACATTGGTCAACCTTGAATAGGATACGCCCCTTGTCATGGAAGATGTGCGGATTCCCTTTATAAGTGGGGCAAAATACCTTCCCCAGAATGTGATTGCGGATACCCTCAACAAACCATCCACCACATAACTAGAGAGTGCAACCTACGCGCTTCTGGTGAAGTCTGGGGGGACTTTCTGGAGGCTTTTCCAGCAGCTTTGTAATGGATAGGGAATCTAGATGTCAATATATAGTGTTGGTAAATACGTTTTTTGTGTTGTCTTTTTTATCATATACTTGTTTTTTTTATATTTACATTGTAATGTTTTCGTTTACATTGTAGTTTATTTTATGTCTATGTCAAAGAGTAGATAAGACAAGAGACGACAGTTCGCGCGGTACCTTTCATGTTTGAGTGGTGGGGAGAGTGACCTCGTCTCGCTTGTCCCTTTAAATTTTCGTAACTTTTTCGCGGGAAATTTGAAATAGACTATTATTAAAACTTGCCTGTATAGATTATAAATAGTTACTGTATGGGTAAAGAAATAAATAGAAACGAAAAAAAATGAGTTTTCTAAATATTATATAAAATAAATTATAATTAGAAACATATTTGTCGGGGAATAAAGATAAGAAAAGCAATATTTTGTATATCGTTGGTAAACAAGATAAAGTGACCAAGTCGATTTATAAGAAGTGTTTTATTTAAGTGTATTTTTTTACATATGGACTTGAACAAGTGTAATATTACAATGAACACACAATAGATCTATAAAGTCGCGGTGATTAACTCCCCTCCATTCTACAATATCACAATGTGGAGTTTATGTACAAAAAATAGAGTTGCTCAATTTTCTTTGTAAAAATATATTAGAAGCTTCTAACCATGTCTTCGATCTATGGATTACATTTAGTTTAATAACATAGTTTAATATATAGTATATTTCTAAAAAAATAATTTTCAGGATCCTTTGGAAACGAGTGAAATATTATGTTTGTCGAAGAATAAGACCTATTTTTGCAGTCTTTATAAGCACACACATTGCCACCATCTCGTCTTTTCCTGCTACTCGTGTCCTGTTCAGTATTCATATTTAACAATATTTACAAATTAGTACCCAACAAAAACGATACTAAAATTAAACCCTAAAAACTCTCAAAACGATAATATATCGAAAAGCTCTGAAACACACACTTTAAAAAGGCAAAAATGCAAGAAAACAACTACTCAGATTTGTTTATGTTTAAGCCTGATTAGCACAGCTGATTGATTAGCGTCCTAAAATCATAGGTTAGAATAAATAAAATACGCCGTTGTCAGATTTTCAGATTTTATCGTTTATCTTTGAAATTGATCAACTTAGTTAGTCATTCTGTTTCTTTGATATTATCAGTACATTGCGAAAAAAGAACCTAAACCAACCTAAACTAAAAATTTACATTTCCGTATTAACATACGTTACTTATATTCTTCTTATATTATTAATTTATTTTCAGAAAATCTTGTTTATTTTTCAAAGAAATATACTTGGCAACAGATAAAATGGGACTTGATGGGACCTTTAAATTTTAATATATCTGCGTCTCTCTCGCGGAATTCGACTTCTTTGTTCACTGTCGTCTCTTGTCTTATCTACTCTTTATCTATGTTTAAAAGTCTTTTTTTCCTTGCATATATAGCCATACGATAAATAAATTACTCCTATTTGTAGGGGGCGCCACCTACATGCATGTTAACTGATTTGAAGAGTAATAACTTTTCGTCCGTACAAAAAATATGTTGAAAACGTAAAATACATGAAAATTTTAAAGCGTTCATTTTTCGTGCATTCATTATAGATTTTAAACAGTGCCATTTTACAAAAAAAAAATAATTTTAGCTTTTCAATTTCAGTAGAAAATACCCAGCTGTATTCAGTGCTAATAAACTTATTCTATAAAGTCGAAATTTTCATTGGTACATCGGCAACTGACGGGAAATTATATTTTAAAATATCTGTCTTCGCATTTGTCAAGCCTATTCCGACTCTCGACAGAAAAATAAAAATTGGAAATGGCGGTCGGCTCGCACATAAATCAAACGGGCAAAAACGAACGATACGTCAATCTTGATTTGATATATGGATCAATTAATTGGATCGAAACCTGTTCGGAATAATCGTGTCTAAAATGGCGAGTTGCGAAACCCAGAAAAAAATCACCATCGGAAAGCGTTTTTAAAATTGTTCTGACGACATAATCAGCCGATAACGAATCGCTGTCCCGTTTAAACAGGCGTTCAAATCAATCAGATTTCGGTTAATATTTGAAAAAATCCAGCGCGTCAGAGTAATAACAAAAATACCCAAGCAGCATTTGGACGTCGGGACAACGTTGTGTCACGCGACCAAACGTCGGGGCACAACGTCGGCACAACCTCGTGCCAACCCTAGTCTGCACTAGATAATTTTTGGGTCGAAACGACGTTGGATACCGACGTTGGCTAGAAGCCTAATTTAGTACAAACTGCAACGTTGTTTAAAATCCTAATTCACAGAAATACAAAACTAATATGGCGTGTAAGTCGCGTTTTATCCTATATTGGGATAATTATAGTAAAAATATTATTTTTATGAGTTTAGTTAGAGACACATGTCAGATGGCAGTGAAGGAAAACAAAACAAAACAAAATTTTAAGTGTGGAGGATGTTTGAAGATCATAATTATTGAAACACTTTTAACCGACTCTGTAAACTCGTTACCCAAGGCAAAAAGTTAAACGCAAACAACTTTATTGATAAATGTATTGTTTCTACTTTGAAAAATACTAATGGGCCTTAAAATTAAAGAAGTTTTAAAAATTTTCTAGAATTTTTTTTTTAGTAAAATGGGAATAATTTATTCGCAGTCGAAAAAATTGTTTCCGCGTGTTATTCCGTATGATTAGGGTCAAATATTTCATGTTAATGTATTCAAAAAGCAGGAATTGCTATTTTAGGAACGAAACATTTTCTTATTTAACAACATGGCGGCTTTCACTTTGTTGTTTTGGAGATTAAGATGGGGTAGTTCGAGTAGTCGCATACTGGACTAATAAAGTCGCAGTTCGGCCTTAACAGGTAGTATACTAGTCGCAAGATTGCCTAATTTAGTCATCCTAGAATCTAGCTTGTGCCGCCCTCTATAATCTAAATAAACGAGGGAGTGGATAAACTATCGGTAATATAATATATGTCGATGTATATTTAAATTTAGTTTTATATGTACCTTTCTTATGTCATTTTAATTAAGTTTTTTTTTTATAAAAACAAAAACAGCACTGAACTGTCTGACTGAACAGAACAATGAAGTGAAAATTTAAGATTTAAGGTTATGGTTCAATACAAAGTTGCAAAAGGTAGTGACTCGACGTCCTACCAACGTAAGAATAAGAAAATCTAAACAACGTTGGAATTAGTAAAACAGACGACGTTTGCATAACGTTGGAATAGGTCCTGAAACTGACGTCGGAAAACTCTATATTGTCCAACGTTGTAACTACGTTGTCGAATCACCTAAAGATCACTTCAAGCAAAAAAAGGTTACAAGACAACGTTTATTCGACGTCGCAGAAGCTTCTACTTTGCTGTAGTACTAGTCCAACGTCGGCACAACGTTATAAAAACGTTTAAATTTATTTTAATACCCAAGGTAGGGAGCTAACTATTTTTTGTAACTAATCCAACGTTGTGTTTAGTAAACATGTGGTCGCAAGTCGTGAAAATGCTACTTGGGTACCAAAAATGTATAGGCTTGGTGTATTCTCCGCCGGTGCTGCCACCGCCGGAGAACTCGTAAATAACGAATACATACAAATACACGGGTTTAAATGGCGAGTAATTTGTGGAAATTCTAAACAAAAAAATAAAAAGGTACTGTACTCATTACTGTAGTTGAAATCATCTAAAAAGTTTTTTTAGTCAGGAATAATCTATACTAATATATAAAATCCTTAAGTGACTGACTCATTGATTAATCACGATCCTGCTCAAACCACTCAACGTAAGAAGCTCAATTTTGGCATACAGGTTGATTTTAGGGTGTAGAGGTTCGATAAGAAGGGATTTTTTGAAATTTCAGTTCCAAGGGGGTGAAACCACCCGTCAAATATTACAATATTTTTTTATTTAAAAAACGGTCAAATTTCCGAAAAAACGCTTAAACACGTATATTTTATTTTGTTTTTTACATATTTTAAGATATTTTAAAAATGTATACAGGGTGTTTCGAAAAATCTGGTCATTGATTAATCACGATCTTGCTTAAAGCGCTTGACGTAAAAAGCTAATTTTTGGAAAACGGATTGACTTTAGGGTGTAGAGGTTCAATAAGAAGGGATTTTTCGAAACTTGAATTCTAATGGGGTGAAACCACCCCTCAAATATTAGAATATTTTTTATTTAAAAACCGGTGAGTTTTTCGGAAAAACTCTTAAACACGTATATTTTATTTTGTTGTTTTACATATTTTAAGATTTTTTAAAAATGTATGCAGGGTGTTTCATAAAATATGACCATTGAGTAATCACGATTCTGCTTAAACTGCTTGACGTTTAAAGCTGATTTTTGGCAAACGGATTGACTGTGGGGTGTGGAGGTTCGATAAGGGGGGGTTTCTCGTATCTCAA
This sequence comes from Sitophilus oryzae, assembly GCF_002938485.1. NCBI lineage: Eukaryota > Metazoa > Arthropoda > Insecta > Coleoptera > Curculionidae > Sitophilus > Sitophilus oryzae. The sequence continues at coordinate 1,748,820 of NW_022146782.1, forward strand.
ATTCCAAGAGGTTGAAAACGCCCCTCAAATATTACAATATTTGTTATTTAAAAAACGGTTAGTCTTTCAGGAAAACGCTTGGACAAGCATAATTTATTTGTTTTTTTTACATATTTTGAAATTTTTTAGAAAATCATACAGGGTGTTCCAAAAAGTTGGGTAATTTCTTAACCACGATTCTGCTTAAACTGCTTGACGTAAAAAGCTTATTTTTGGCAAACGGATTTTTCGAAAGTCAAATTCCAACGAGATGAAACTACCCCTCAAATATTACCAAGATATATAATAATATCGCCACATTGTTTTTTCTCATGCTGACATAAATGTGAGAAAATTTTATCCAGTTTGTATGTTAATGGAAATGCTTTGCTTTATCATCACCATTACAAATGATTAATTCGAACGAAGTCGCTGGTACACGCTAGTATATACATATATGTCGCCGGCATATCGAACAACTCGGCATTTTGCAAAAAGAATAGGCATCTTATAAAACGCCCGGCGTTTTTAACAAAAGAAGGATACCTATTACCTATCTGGTTTCAGTCGCTTTTCAAAATGCCTAATAAAGACTAGTCAGATTGCACAAAACATTTTACGCGGGATTTGTATAACTAACCTAAATTTATAACGACATTTCTTGAACTTCTCTTTCAAAATTTGGAAATAATAGCACAAAAAGTGATAATTCTGTTAAATAGAGTATAGTAGTTGAGGATGATTATTATAGAGATCTAAATTCATTTCATTCTAAAAGAAAGCAAAATTTCACAAATAAGCAGCCCTGTAGGTTAAGTCCGGTAGAGATGCCCCACTTTTCTTTTGGGGCTAATAATACATATTGGGAGTTAATTTTAAATGAAACTAATGATGCTATCCTAAACTATCTTTAATAATAATTCATAATAGGACTAAGATAGTAATATAATAAGTAAGTATATATAATAGTAAGAGAACAATAAAAAAAAGAAAATTGGCCATCTCTCCCTACGTTGCAGGAGAAATGCCCCGCAAAAAAATACATATACATATTGGTTAAATATCTAAGGTTATTTTTTATTTTTTTAAATAATATCCATAAGTTGAGGATGGCCCTATGCTTGCTTTTTCTGTGTTGTTGTTTGCCTCCCTACGTCTCAAAGTCCTTGCAGAAATTCCAAAAGCATGCATTATACTTTTATGCCCATTTGGTCGGTATTAATGGCTTGCAAAGCAGCAGCCAATGATTTTTCAAACCACTGAGCGCTTTCGGGACATTTTATTTTATATTCAGTAGGCATGATTAAAAAAAGTTACTTTTTAGTAAACAAATTAGTAGGGCATCTTTACCAGCTTTCTATGTGGCATCTCTCCCAATACGATGGGAGAGATGCCCCACCGCAACGTTTTAAAATGCCGCGACATATGATTAATTTTTTCAAGTTATGATACTTCACGAAGGCTGATTATATTTTAATATAAAATGGCATGGAATACTAAAAACTGACATAATATTACGTTCTTCCCACGCGATCTCTGACAGTAAAAAAATATGTACTTATATAAAAACGGTTCTTTGTAAAAACTAGCCTATTTTTTTATTGACATTCAAATTATGTCAGACCATAATAGCAGCAGGTGAACTACTGCCCTAGCGGGAAGCAACTGATAAGTCACATGATTAGAAATTTACACGCTGTGGCAGGGGCGTAGATAGGTGTATGCTATGGGGGTGGTACTATGATTAAGTCGCAAAAAAATCACCGTCGGAATTTTTTTGTCGAATTAAAACGACGGCGATTTTTTTGTCTTCAAAAATATATAAAAACATAACACAAAAATTAAAATATAGATTTGTAAATAACATAAACAAAAATGAAACAACGACGTTTATTAGTTAAATTTCTATAAACTATAAATAAAAAAACTCTAAACTATCAAAAAAAAAACTATAAAAACTATAAACTATAAATAAAACTACAAAACAAAATCAAGTTTTCTAGTACGCTGTTTGGAAAACCTATCAATAACAGCATCAACATTTATTTCAATATCTTTATGGATATTGATTAGAGTTAACCGCACTAATCTGTCCTGGCCAATATGAACACTTTGTGTGCTTTTAATTAGTTCGAACATATTATAAACGATAAATCAACATAATTAAAAGCATACAAAGTGTTCTTATATGTCGGATATTAATTAAAAAAAAATCCTTTCATAGTCAATGACTATTTCAATTCTCGTATCTCGTCAAGCGTCAGGGGGGGTACTGTCCCCAGTACCCCCTTATCTACGCCCTTGCGCTGTGGCCATTTCATCCGGTGGGGCATCTGTACCGGATTTACCCTACACATAATCGAATTACAGAGTATAATAATTACATTAAAAAAGATATTAATATTAAGGTTTTAATATAAATATTTTGTATTTAAAATAATAATATTTATAATTAAAATTTATGAAATAGGATTCAAGTTGTTTTCGTCTAAACATAATAAAATTTTGAGATATTAAGTAATTATTGTTTTTTGTATAGGAAAATATGGGGTATTTTTATTATAGCGTAAATTATTCAATATGCTTATGGTCGTAGCTGACTAAACTTTCAAAGATCATTTTTTAATCTGCCTAGCCGCGATTGCCGATTTGGTATTTTGTAAAATGACTGAAAACAGGCAGAAGTGTATAGAAAATATCATCATTGTATAATATGCCTAATTCTGATTAGGCTTTTTGCAAAGTGAATGAAAATAGATAGGCTTTTTGTAAAGATTCCTTCTTTTGTGTAAAAAGCCGGCATTTTATAATAAGTCTAGTTTTTTTGCAAAAAGCCGGATTCTATACGCCTCCGACATATATATTTTCTACTATTTCCAGTGCTGTGTTATTTAGTAATAATTATATGCCTGTACAGGGTGAGTCAACGATAGAGTAAAGTCCATTATTTCATTTGTTTTGAGGTTTACAAAAAAATATTAAATATAAAAGTTATAGAGATGGTTAAGATACACATTTTAAAATTATTATACAGTATACAGGGTGTTTCAAAAAACTGTGGCGAATATAACATATGTTTTTTTAAATGCAACACCCTATTTTTTATTTTATTTTTAGATTCTGCGTAAAATTCCATAACTTTTTTATATATAATGTTATATACCTAAAATTAATGGTTTTTGTTATATTTAAATTTGTTTAAACAAATGTTAGATTGCAGTGTTGCAAAGTTGAACAACTAAAATTTGGTAGGAGAATTTTATAGAGATATAGAAAAAGACTTATGTAAAGATATTTTAGTTAGATGTTACAGGGTGTTCAAAATATATTTAGGAATCTCAACTACTTAAAATTAAGGAATTTCAATTTTTTAAATGGTACACCCTATGTATTATCATTTTTTCTGATAGATTTTACCAAACTCTTCAACTTTTATTAAGAATGTCATATACCTATTTTTATTAGTTTGCGATTTATTCCAATTTTTTCTATTTTTACCCATATTTTTAATACAATTGCGCTATAACATCATAGTTACCATGACAAAAAGTAATAATTATCACAATTTCATGTCTGTTAAGCAAGTTAAGAACAAAATTTGAATTTTAGTTTAATTTGTTGTAATAAGTATGAATGGTGGAGATAATAGATACAGATTTTCTTGAAATGAATTAGTCAATGTGATTGATATACACGGACAAGCTTAGAAAACTACATTTTTGGGGATCAGTACTATATATTATATAGTACCTACATTGCGGATAGATGTATATTATCTAGAAAACATCTTCAGTGTGTAATGGGACGGTTTCGCGGAAGTAGTAATATTGGCTTTACCAAATGAATTATAAACCAGAATTACTACGAGAAAAAACTTTACTGTATGTCGAAGAAAATTCATATATCAGTAGTCTTCAGCAATTAGGTAATCTAGTATTACCCTAATCTGTGGCTATTCGCCCCGACGAAAAATCCCAAGTGTTATCTTTCATAATATAGAAATACACCAAGAAATTCACTACTGCAATTTAGTTTATTTGAGTAAAGTTAATTAATGTTAACTAATATCAGCAATTGTAACTAATTATGAAGCTACTTGTTAAAGATAAATAATAAATAGTTTTGTTTTGTCATGGCAACTATGATTTGATAGGGTAATTGTATTAAAAATATGGGTAAAAATAGAAAAAATGGGAATAAATCGCAAACTATTAAAAATAGGGATATGACATACTTAATAAAATTTGAAGAGTTTTGTCAAATCTATCAGAAAAAATGATAATATATAGGGTGTCCCATTTAAAAAATTTGAGATTTTTTAATTTTAAGTAGTTGAAATTCACAAATATATTTTGAACACCCTGTATCATTTAACTAAAATATCTTTACAAATATCTTTTTTTTCATCTCTATAAAACTCTCCTACCAAATTTTGGTACTCCAACTTCAGAAACAATGGCACCACTGACAATTTTTTACCACACTGCAATTTAACATTTGTTTAAATAAATTGAAATATTACAAAAACTATTAATTTTAGGTATATAACATTATATACAAAAAAGTTATGGAATTTTAGGCAGAATCTAAAAATAAAATAAAAAATAGGGTACTGCATTTAAAAAAAACATATGTTATAGCCGCCACACTTTTTTGAAGCACCTTGTATACTCCATAATAATTTTAAACTGTGTATTTTAACCATCCCTATAACTTTTATATTAAACATTTTTTTGTAAACATTGAAACAAATGAGATAATGGACTTTACTCTATCGTTGACTCACCCTGTGCAATAATTTTCTTTTATAGTTAAAGTTCATCTTAAAGTATTACTCGAAAACAAAACTTATAAGGTGTGGTATTTTTATAAAATTAATTAATTAATTTCTATTAAAATATCTGCATTGAATCATGTGACGTTAAAAAATATTTACAGCTATATATGGTTAAAACTATTTACCATTATTAAACCATATACATAATTATCAGTAAATATTCTATTTAATATATGATATTAATATGCCGCTATTTAAGGTTTTTTGCCTCGTTATGGATTAACTTCTGATCGGTACCTAATTATTTATTTATAACACCTAAACGCTTTGACCGTCTATATTTAATTGCTATAAAAACGCGATATTTTTAGTTCCCATTTCTAAATAACACCTCAACTATTTATAGATAAATTAATAAGATATATTAGCAACACATTTAATATAGACTCAGACCAATAATAAAAATATATAACCTACAGTTAGATATATTTCATGCGGTGGTTATTGGCCTATTCCAGATCAATCTCCTTATATGAGACAGGTAAAAAGTTACGCGTAGACGGTACTTTAGAATTTAAAAATTTATATTTATTTCAGAAGCACCGAAAATGGAGATTCCTTTGATATACTTTCTTAAGAAAGATAATATTATTTGACGGGGACTGATATATCTGCAGGCATATAGGCCGCGGCATATTTTAAAAGCGACATAAAAAACAGGAAACAAAAAGCACATAAAAAATAAATCGTAAAACTGGGGCAAAGTAAGCTTTTTATCGTATTTCGGGATGCCTTCGAGAAGTAGCAAAATAGAGGTATAAAATTATGATAACCGTATAAATTTCAAAAGGTTTTAGAAGTAAAAGGACTAGGAATGAGTTAGGGAAAAGTTGTGTGTCAAAAGGGCAGCGCATTTTAAAAGTTTCCAAAGTTTTTGTCGCTATAAACGCGGGAAAAAATTCTAAATTTAGAAGAAAAACATTGCGACTTTTGTTTTAGGAAGTTGGTGTTTATAATCTATTATTAATTTTGGTTAACGTCATATTCTTTGCTATTATTAAAGTATCATATTTTCCGAAAACTATCATCACCCTTTCCGTAGCATTCAATTAAATAGATTTTGTACTTCTTGAACATTTTAAAACAACGAAAAATATTTCTAAAAAATTCGTTTTAGTTTTTACGAACCATATTTTGAGGTTGTTCTTAATTTTTCTAAAACGGTATGGAAATTTTGAAAATTATAAACGGGATTAACCATTTTAGAACAAGCAAAACATTTTATGAAGAATGCATTTTCCTCAAAATGTCAATAATAAAAGAGTTTTTCCTCTGATAAATACCATCCCGGTACATACTGTATATTAGGTATACAGGGTCCGGCAATAGTGCGTCGGGCATCTGTAGCTCCTAGAATAAAAAACTTGGGAATTTTGTTTTAGTGCAAACCTGAAGTATGTACCAGGATGTATTTCAGAAAAATATTTTAACTTCTATAGAGTGGCTCAAAAAAGCGTGAGTGGACCTGGATGATTTTTTTTAAATGAAACACCCTGTATATTATTACATTTTTGGCTTCCTTTCCGATCACTTTACATAACCCTAAGATATGAATAAATACATTTTGATAATTTCAGAGATATTTAAAAATAAATCAAAAATATATATTTTTTCTGCCCTTCTTAAAAAAATTATTAAAAATACAAAAACTTCTTTGAAAACAAAACTATATTAGGTATTTACTTTAGATGGTCTGTACTTACTTTGCTATAAATATGAAAATCGTAAATTATACAGGATGTTCAAAATTCTGAGCCAAACTTTCTAAAATATAAAATAATTTTTCTTCGTTTTTTTAAATGGAACACCATGTATATTATTTTTTCAATAGACGGAGAATTAAAAAATGAACATTTTTTATATTTAGAGTATTTCAAAATTTTTAACGGTTTCGCAGATATTTGCGGTTTTATATTTCATATGGCATTTTCCACAGTAAATTTTATCAAAGCCACCCAGTACTTTTTTTTTTTTCTCGTATTTTACCATTAAGAAAGCGCCATATGAAATAATACTGCGTGTATCTGCGAAACCGTTAAAAATTTTGAAATACTCTAAATACAATAAATGTTCATTTTTAAACTCTCCATCTAATAAAAAAATAATATACAGGGTGTTCCATTTAAAAAAACAAAGAAAACATATTTTATATTTTAGAAAGTTTGGCGTAGAATATTGAACATCCTGTATGAATTACGATTACCATATTTATAGCAAAGTAAGAACAGACCATCTAAAGTAAATACCTTATATCGTTTTGATTTCAGAACAGTTCTTGTATTTTTAATAATCTTTTTAAGAAGGGCTGAAAAATATATATTTTTAATTTATTTTTTAATATCTCTAAAACTATGGAAATATATTTATTCATATCTTAGGGTTATGTAAAGTGATCTGATAGGAAGCCAAAAATGCAATAATATAGAGGGTGTTCCATTTAAAAAAAATCATCCAGGTCCGCTCACACTTTTTTAAGCCACCCTATAGAAGTTAAAATATTTTCCTGAAATACACCCTGGTACATACTTTAGGTTTGCACTAAAACAGAATTCTCAAATTTTTTATTCTAGGAGCTACTATTGCCGGACCCTGTATAGAAAATTTTAAAACCCTGTATATCAAAAGTTGATATGTTTAGGACATACATCCATATGAAGTTTTATTCTTAAAATAGGCCCAAGAAACATCACCGTAAATGTTATTAAGGAACACCCTGTATATACGCTTCCCTATATAAATAAAATTAACAAAATAACTATATCCACAAATATAATAGTGACTAAAATTTATTATTATAAACTTATGGTATTTATCGTTGAATTTTATGTAAAATTTATTGAAGTAATAAATAATAAAAGGCAGATTTTTTGAATTTTGATATGAAATCCCAATTGAGTCGAACAACTGCATATATTGGCCATAAAACTTCGCAAACGGCGTGTAAATGAAATGTTCTCATCGAATGTTATAGTATAATTTTAAAATTATTGCCAGGAAGAAAAGAATTTCTATACATTTTACATACGTATTTTAAACCCACTGTAAATATTTCATCAAATTTTCGAACCAATAAAGCAGAAACAATAGAAAAATTATATACCTAAAATTCTCAATTGTTTTAAATAAAATTGATTGGAATATTTTTAACAATGCCAGTGTTTTCATTTCAAATAATGGTATTTTCAGGTCTACAAAAAAAGAACAACAATTTTGGTTAAAAATATAAATTAAAGTCCTCTTACTCGGGATACCAGCACACCAAAAAATCGTCAATGCGGCATCAATGCGTCGTCTTATGGAGTTTGCTGGTGGTCGTATTATGATGTGCAACCAAAGTTATTGTAATTTCCTCATATATACAGATTCTGTGGAGAAAATGGGGAAACACCAGAACGCCTCACCACTGAGTGCGCCGAGATAAAAAACATTCGTGAAATAAACTTTGGTACAACTGATATCGGAGATGGAGAATTAACCTCTATAAAACCGTCTCAGATACTGGCTTTTGTCACAGTCCTAAAACAGTATGATGAGCTAAAACTTAAGAAAGGTAGAAACAATAGGTCGCGGTGATTAACTGCTTATATTTTTATAATTTAATCTTACACTCATCGGCAAAAGTCTTGCACCCCCCAGATAAATGTATTTCTTTGCATAGCATATTATTGTGGCTGTGTATACAAATACCTTAATATGTGTCTACAAAAAACAGGTCAAAAAAGCAATGAAATAAACCTTATCGATGGAATGTGTATGGTTTTGCTATTTGCGGTCAAATTTTGTTTCTCAGTTCGAGTTCAATCTTATAGTAAGTGTTGTGGAAGGCGACAAAAATGCCAGGGCACGAAATTTCTGCCCTCGTTAGGGCCCGAATTATCGCTTTGCATGAAGAAGGTCTCAGCAAGCATCAAATTGCTGATCGTTTAAATTTAGTGCCAAGTACTGTAAGCCGAATTATACAACGGTATATGGACACCAGAAATGTAAGATCTCGTCCTAGGTTGGGCCGTACAAGAGTAACGACTGAACGACAGGAACGCTACTTGGCATAATTTGCCAGAAGAAATCGGTCAGTTCCAATTCGAGAGCTACGATCTCAGTTCCAACGAACTTACCACCGAGTGATATCAAGCCGAACCATTTCCAGGCGACTTTCTAATGCTGGATTGCAGCGTAGACGTCTACTGCGAGTCCCTCTATTAACTTTACACCATAGGCAAAGGAGGCTACAGTGGGCTAGAGAACTCCTGAACTGGTTATTACCTCAGCGGAGGACGTACTTTTCACTGACGAAACTAGGATAGGTTTGATCAGTGATGACTATCGTCAGCGAGTGTGGAGAGAGGCAAGGAGGCAGCATCGCTTGAATACAGCCCTTGCTGTTGCTTCTTATCAAGGAGGAGCTGAGATGTTCTGGGGTGGCATCATGTACAATAGGCGAACAGAGCTCATTTGTATGTGGAAACTGTAATCAGACCAATAATTTATCAAATGCGCGAAGAAATCGGCAATAATTTTATTCTCATGGATGAAAACGCTCGTCCTCACCGAGCTAGGATGGTCCAGGAAGCATTAAATGAAGGGGAAATAACTCGTCTGGACTAGCCTCCACTTTCCCCCGACATGAATCCTATTAAACATGTCTGGGACGACCTTATTAAGTCAAACATGTCTGGGACGATTATTAAACATGTCTGGGACGATTATTAAACATGTCTGGGACGACATCACCAGAGCTGTATTTTGCAGTAAAAAACCACCAAGAAATCGCCAGGAGTTGATCATTGCCGCTCAAGAGGAATGGCAGAACTTACCTCAAGAAATCATAAACAACCTTATAGTGGGGATGCCCCGACTTCATTTATTTTCTCTTTTTTGTCAAACATTTTTCTTTATGGAATTTGCATTTTTTTGTATTTTGGCAAAATATATTATTAAACTTGGTGAAAGTTTACCCTTTTTTGTGTTATTTTTTAACATAATTTTAGCATCTATTGATTTCCACGAAAAATTAGTTTGAAATGTAAGGGGGTGCAAGACTTTTGCCGATGAGTTTATATTATAAAGAAAAATTTCGATTCTCTGTGCATATTATGAACACAGCTTAATATAGAAAAAAATAAACACTATGTTCCTTAACCACCAACAACATACTATAGTAATGACCAACAATCCATTTATTAATAGCGTTAATAAATCTTTTGGGATGGGCTTCAGAAAGTGTCACGTGCCTATTTATATTAAGAGGGATTGATAAATGCGGGTCCCGGCTACCTAAGCAGGAAGATTTCGGCCAAAATAGGGCAGGAATACGGACAATTACCCGCTTTGCCGCTCCCTAAAGGTTCAGCGATTTTGGAGAGACTCGAAAATAGAGATCATCATATAGAATCTTAACATTAAAAATACGGTGTTTAGAAGATAAAATCTATAAAAAAAATGTGTACAAACAAACAAACAAACAACGCTTTATTGTGCAAGAAACCAAAACAGCTTCATCGACAAAGCACTCACAAAACAAACAAAAGCACAAAAAAAAAATACAAACAACAAAAAATACACAATACAAATCATACAATTTAAAAAAATTTAAGTCATTAAAATTACAAAAAGAACAAACATGGACAATTGCAGAACAGTAAGCACTAAATAGATATAATTTTAAGAGTTATAAAATATTAAATACTTGACCTTTGACCAGTGTGTGAGATGATCAAAATTTTAAAATTCAAAATTGTTCATGATTAAACATCAACAAAATGTCGTTTACCGCATATAGGGCTCTCTCCAGTAATGAGGTATGATTTCAGAGCTTTGCGAAATGCGAGAAAGAATGAAAGCGACTTGATATTCAAAGGCAAAGGTACATTTTTTTGACATTGTATAGTTTTGAACCTTTAACTAGTTCTGAACTCGGAGTTGGCAGATAAAGATCGTGCTAAATGCCTAAAATAAGTTCCTAAATAGATAGTTATGAGCGAGGGGTGTCTCACTACTGGAATTACATGTACATTTTCTTGGCAGTCGCTGGCAGTCATTGGCAGTCTTATGGTAGTCGCCTATAATAATTACATGGCAGTCATAGGCAGTCTTCTTCATAGTCATTGGCAGTCGCTTAGCACTGGAAAGATATTTTGGCAGTACGTGTACATTTTTTACCCGAGTGAGACACCCCTCGGTTATGAGTCTCTACCTATGTGGCAGATTAATCTCTCCAAAAAAATCCTTTATGGGTATTTCGCCACTGCACTGCAAGAAAAATCTACAAAATAAAATAGTTATTTTTTGTAAACACTTCTGCGTTAAACACTGCTTGTCAGAAGTTATGTTTACAGTAATAAAAATTTGCCTTACAAAGAAAAAAATGTTTAACGTTTCGGAAAGTTTATCTCTTTCCGTCGCGTCGTCGGAAGCAAAAAAATACAAAGAATAAAGAAAAAACTATTTAAAATATTTAAATTCAACTATTTGAGAACACTTTACTTTTTTTAAAATAGATACGTCTACAAGAAACCGTTGACGTTCTGTTAAAATGACATTACATCTCTGATTATATCAAGTTAAACTTTTTTATTTAATAAGGTAAAACCAAAAAACCCAAACTTTCTGTATGATTATTTTTAAATTTTACGTATGTTATGTTTAAGTTATGTTCTTTAAAATCAAAGAAGCGATTGCCATACATTACTAACATCTACAGATACAGATGCATGAGCAATACATTTATTTTTATTAGATTGAATTAAAAAAGCCTCTTTTATTTTTCTTTTAGAGGCTATCGCTTCTTTCATTATAATTTTGGCGTTAAATTTATTCTGTGCCCTGTGTTCCATGAATGCTGACAAATCTTAGATTTGTGAAAATCTCCCTTTCTTAAATAATCTTTATGTTCTTTAATTTTAACATTTAAGGGTCTAGATATTTCACCAATGTAAAATGTATCGCATTCACAGGGTATTTGGTGTATTACATTTTTAGCCGACCATACCAATAGGTATGGTAGGCTATTAAGATCGGCAAAAAAAAGTTTTTTTAATTTCACTCATTGAGTTATTTGGGTCATACTGCAACTCCCAGTGGACGATATGCCAAGAACGTACAACTTTGACAAACATTTCAATGTAGTATTGAGCAATAAGAAGGATTGGAAGAGCGTAACGCTTGCCCAGCAGTTAAAAGACCATACCATAACTTGGGATACTGATGCTTCCAAAACCAATACGGGAACAGGGATCGGAGTGTTTGGGCCGAGAGCTAATTACTCCGAACCAATGGGCATTTACCCTAGTATCCTACAGGCAGAAATCTACGCTATCGAGAGATGCGTACAACTTATCTTAGATAGGAACTATCGGAAACAAGAAATAGCTATCTTATCTGATAGTCAAGCAGCGTTAAAGGCGATCAACTCAGTATCAATCAATTCGAAATTGGTCAAAGAATGCGTAGAGAAGCTGAATAAATTAGGCAAAGAAAACAAAGTCCTCCTACACTGGGTGCCTGTTCACCAAGGGATAGAAGGCAATGAAAAAGCAAATAATCTAGCTAGGAAAGGAGCGAACACTCCACTAACTGGACCAGAACCGTTCTGCTTTCCAAGTGGTAACCAACTCAAGGCGGAACTCAAGAACTTGGAAGATTCCATCCACAACCTGGAATGGAAATCTTGCAATGGTCTAAATCACTCGAAGAAGAAGTCTGAGGGCTTATGATCAAGAAAAATCACAGAAGATCTTCCTGGGTTTAAGTAAGAACAATCTTCCCAGTTGTCACGGGATTTTAACAGGACACTGTCTCCTCAATGAACACCTCAGTAGATTGAAACTAAGAAGAAACGGCGAATGCAGATTCTGTGGGGAAGTTGGTGAAACACCAGTACACCTCATCACTGAGTGCGCCGAGACGACAACCATTCGTGCCATGAATTTTGGTACGACTGATATTGGAGATGGAGAACTACCCTCTATAAAACCGTCCCAGATACTGGCTTTTGTCAAAGCCCTGGGACTGTATGATGAGTTATGACTCAAGAAAGGGGGACACAATGGATCTGTAAGGTCGCAGTGATTAACCCCCCTCCCACTCATTCTAAATTCTAAAATTCTAAAATTCTATTTGGGTCATAAATGACATAAATACAAAATATTTTCATGATGTCTGTCTGTCTATCTGTCCGTCCGTTTGTAACACGATAACTCAAAAACCGCTAAACCGATTTTAACCAAATTTGGCACAAAAATACTGTGGCACCCGAGAATCTGGCCATTCGTTTTTGAGGGGGGTGGGGGGTTGGTAGGGGGTATGAGAAGGGGTTAAAAATTTAAGAAAATCGTAACTCCAAAATTACAGTAGTTAGCGAAACGCGGTTTTCAAATTAAGATATTAATATAGAATAATATTTGCAACAAAATTTGTAATAACATCAAAATCAGTCAAAGTCGCAGTTTTCGAGATATTAACATGTTTTAGTATGGGCGGCTATACGTGCCTCCCGGCGCCAATTTTTTGTTTGTTGTTCTGTATTCATTGGATTATAATTTGATTTAAAATATTTAAATGCAACAGAAGTGTCTAGCCCTAGCCGTCAACTATTAAGCTTGACCAATCAGGTTGGTTAGCGTGGTTATTTGGAGTGTGTTAATTCATTTGTGTTTGTCAAAAACTCTAACGTGATTGGTCGGGCTTAATAATTGCCTGCTAGGGCTAAACACAAGTAAATGCAACTATTCAAGAACACTTTAGTTTTTTTTAAACAGATACGTCTAAAAACCATGATTTTACATGTTCTATTACATGGAATAAATCTAATATTACAACACAATTTAGCTACAATATTATTACAGTTTAATATCATACTATATTTCCTCTCTTTATATCGAATTTTCTTCTGCAACGGAAACAGAAAGGAAAATTTAATTTAAAAAATACGAAAGCCCGATTTACCCAATTTTCTTGCATGTTCTTTCGGAAAATCCGGACTTTTCTCCTTCTGAGACTCAAAAATAAACGAAAGCAGCTAAAGTGAAAAAATGTCGTATCGATTTTGAAATAAATTTGATGAGATATTTTTTATTGTATTTTCTTTTTTACTGAATTGTAATTTCTGGCTCAGATGATTTTAGTATTCATGTGAATTTTGAGTTTGAACCTAGTTCAATTCCTAGATTCTCGTAAACCTTCCTGTTAGTAATGTACCAAGAAGCATGGACTATAACTATATGCTTCTTAACATCTTACTTTGTTGTCATTTATTGTTATTTGCGCTCTATATTTTATTATTGCAATTTTATCGTCACGTATAAAACAATATCTTTTTCCATAGCGAGTTACGTTTTAAAAAAAATATTCAGAAATTATTATTTCAAGGAATTTATTACGAGTAGAAAAAATATTGTGCTGGGTTGGCGTTGGTTTCTATGTAATTTGACAAATAAATAAAGCTGTCTCTTTAGTTGTCAGTTTTGAGTCAATGTTTTTTTAATTCTCTTTCGCGTCGATTGCTGATTGAATTGGAGCCAGAAATGGCTCAAAACGAAATAAGTAAATTACCAACAGATATTCAGGCTGAGGCGACAAATGCCATATTATCCAAACTACTTCCATTTAAATCCCGAATAATTTATGAAAAGGAATACAAAAATTTTTAAAAATGAAAACAATTAAAAAACGTGCGAGAAGAAATAAAGTTTTTAATCTATTCTCGCTGTTAAAATATCATTTAATCTACCCTTGCGGTTTAAGTACTATTTTATTTACTATTTCTGATAGATATAAGGCAATTTTAACAGTTGCTATGGAAAAAAAGTTTATTTGGTATGAACTATACCGGGTGTTGCATCGTCGAGCGGGACATAGGAAATCCCATATAAATTTTAATGGGGTCAATTATTGGCTCCCCTAATTATTTTAGAGAATAATTCTATGCCATGAATTACACTACCGAAGAAAAAGTATTGATGATTAAATGGTATTATCAAGGAAATAGTTATCAAAAGGTGTCGGACATGTTTGCTGCTCTGTATCCGAATAGACCGATACCTGGAAAATCTACAATCGCAAGGAATATCCAGAGATTTGAGATCAAAGGTACCCGAATAAATAACTGCAGATGTGAAGCAAGGCAGGAACAAAGAGAAGATGCAAGAAATGATACCGACTTGGAAGTTTTATTGTGCGTGGAAGAGAACGATGGAAAGATCAGCACAAGGAAACTTGAGGATGAAATAAGAATAGATCACACTACAGCGTTTCGAATTTTGAAACGACATAAATACTATTCCTTCAAATATGAAAAGCACCAAGACCTACGAGATGGGGACGAAATACGGCGGCAGGCGTTTTGTTTTTGATATGATGGAAAGAACAAACACGGATAGGGAATTTTTAAAAAACATATGTTTCACTGACGAATGCACGTTTACCTTAAATAATGAACCCAATGTCCAAAATTATCGATATTGGAACAAAGAAAACCAACACAGGTTTGTCGAAACAAGGACGCAATATACACAGAAAGTAAATGTTTGGGCAGGGATATTCGGACACAATATTATCGGGCCATTATTTCTTACGCGAAATTTAAATGCAGAGTATTATTTGGAACTACTCGAAAATCATATTTTACCTGCTTTACATGATGCCGCTAGGGAAAATCAGGAAGTTTGGTACGAAATGGATGGCTGCCCGGCACATAGTACCCTGGCTGTTCGGGAATATTTAGACAATAGTTTTAACGGAAACGTTATTGGCCTAAATCATACAGTAAATTGGCCAGCAAGGTCTCCTGATATTTCGCCAAATGATTTCTTTCTCTTGATTTAAAAAACAGGATATACAAGGATAAAAAATACCCAAATCTAGACGAATTAAAAAATGCTATTTCTGCCGAATGCAATAGAATTTCAGTTTACCAACTAGCCAATGTAAGAAGAGAATTTTATGATCGCCTGGGTTATTGTCTAGCAGTCGATGGAGGAATATTTGAACATCTTCTTAAATCCTAAAGTTCTAACAATTTAATAATACCTAAATTAATAAGTTATTGAATATTGTAATAGTACTATAATTAACCTTGTAATTGATTACTTTATTTTACTTTAATTCATATTAATTTGTATTTATAAATACATCTGTAATATTTCCGATGTAGGAATGAGTTTTCAATAATAATAAAGCACTAAATAGGTAAATTTCTGTAATGACAACTTCATTTGACAGTTATCTTTTACCTTGACTGGTGTTCATAAGTAAATACAGGGCCAAAGAACCAAAAAATTTTAAAAAGAAATCGGCGATAACTCGTAAACGAGCTAATCAAAAATATCTAAAGTTATTCTTTTGAATGTGGGTTTGAGTGCTCTTCAATAAACCAAACAGAATTATTCTCTAAAATAATTAGGGAAGCCAATAATTGACCCCATTAAAATTTACATGGGATTTCCTATGACCCGTCCGACGATGCAACACCCGGTATAAGCGTGTGTGACGTTGATTACTCTATTTCCTAATTACATTTATCTATAAACAAAACAATAATAATAATTTAACATCTGTTTTACTTTACTAAAATTCAACGGGAACACGGTAAGAAAAAAAAAGGTGTAATGTAGGTCTTAAACGTGATCAGATATCTCCGAAGCAATTTTTCATTTCGCTCGTAATGTTTTTCATTCTTCGTGACGCAGTATCAGCGGCTTCAGGTGTGGAAAGAATGAAAAAAACAAGGAACGGCGAAACGAAGCAAATTACGCGTTGAATTGTACTAAATTATCTCCTACAGAGCCAAAAAACGTCCAAATTACCATCGCAATTCGAGAGAAGGTTCAATTCGGTGGTACGGAGACTCGGAGGAATGCCTGAAGGTATTTTGTACGGCTTTTTCATCGCTACAAGAAAAAAGAAAAAGATAATAACAATCAAAATTAAAAAAATATAATAAAAATGTTATTAGTAAAGCTTCATTCAGAACCTCGAAATCAGTGGAATAAATTAGTAGTTTTAATTAGCCATAGAAGTTTGTTCACCTAATTTAATGTAAGCATTCAGAATGTTATAATCAGTGGTAGTGATTTTCAGTTAGTGGAAAAAGTTAACACACCTTTGACTTTTCCACTAATTATACTCATAGACAAACAAATAAAAAGAGACTGACAAATCCCATGGTAAAGAGTGGGACCGCGTTCCCGTAGCGCAACTCAGAATAACAATTTTGAAACCAATTAGCAGGACCATGGCAGGACGTACGTCTTTATTGCTATCTTTCTTTATTATGTGTGCTTTATATGAAAAAGAAAGAGATAGGTATAAAACGTATCGTAAGACATTATCGCACATTCCGGCTGACTGGAAATTTAAATTAGCCATTAGCTTTGTTCGGGTTCTTGTTATTACCGATTCTGAACCGTCTTAGAACTCTGCAGCGCATGCGCAAATGAAATAATGTCTTCATATTTCCTTCTGCGCATACGCATCACAGTTCTAGGACGGTTCAGAATCGGTAATAAGAGAAACCCGAAGAAAGCTATTATTAGTAGTATTCTTTCATTCTGAAACTGAAAATTTTCACTTAAACTGATTTATTCCCTATACCATGTAAAGGGAACGTGGTGTAGGGAATAAATCAGTTTAAGTGAAAATTTGCAGTTTCTTTCAGAACGAAAGAATACTACTATTATAAGGGAAATTATAAAAAAAGCAAAAATTGTACTGTTTTATAAACATATTTATTTATACATAAAAATAAATAAACTTTTTATAATATAATAAGAAAAAATGACAGTGTTTATTCCACCCACCTACCAATTTTAAATGCAGAAGAATTGAC
Organism: Sitophilus oryzae; assembly: GCF_002938485.1. NCBI lineage: Eukaryota > Metazoa > Arthropoda > Insecta > Coleoptera > Curculionidae > Sitophilus > Sitophilus oryzae. The sequence continues at coordinate 1,766,459 of NW_022146782.1, forward strand.
TGTTGCAGGAAACGATCGGCCAATTTTTTTAAAGGGCATTAAAAATCTCATTTTCGAAAAAACTGCCTAATTGCAATAACAAAGTGAATATCCAAGCAAAGAAGACTTTACGAGAATCATGATCCTGGACCATTTTCAAGTCGTTTTAATCCTAAAACAAAAGTAAAATAGGTATATTAATAAAGTTTCTGGTTACTATAAACCAGCTATAAACTACCTACCCAAAAAATGAAAAAAATTAATTGTATTAATTTGTTGTGTTAAGAGAGGTTCGAAATATTTTTGACACTACTACTTCTACTTATTTCTTAATAAGATGATAAATATAACTACTTACTTTTATTTTACCGGGTGTCTTTAACATATCTATCAGAGAAAGGGGGTACCAATACATATAAAAAATAGATGATACGGGCTACTGCAGCAAATAAAATAACAAATAGTATAACCTAAAATTATAAGTAACAAAATATAAATACCTATATGGAACAAAGGAATTTGTTCCCTATCCATATTCATAAGTCAATAAAATGGAGAGTTTAGAAAAAAAAGGTAAATCAAAGAGGTAAATCACCAAAAGAAAAATTAACAAACATGACGAATTGTCATGATATTGTCATCTTGGTTGTCATGATGACGAAAACGAAAGCCGATTGTTCTAATTTCTATCTAGAAATTACGTTTTATATGGCTGCTTCTTTCTCCCTTGTTATATTAGAATGAGATAGTGGGCCCAATAGACGCAATGCGCAGATCAACATAAATAGAACGAAATTTTGCGTTCTGAGTTGCGCTACGGGAACGTTGTCCCTCTCTTTGCCATTTAATTTTTGCCAGTCTCTTTTTATTTGTTTGTCTATGGAGACAGCTTTATTTATTTGTCAAATTACATAGAAACCAACGCCAACCCAGCACAATATTTTTTCTACTCGTAATAAATTCCTTGAAATAATAATTTCAAGGGATTTTCCACTGGATATTTTTTAAAACGTAACTTGCTATGGAAAAAAATATTGTTTTATACACGACGATAAAATTACGCAGTGTGCAGATCAACATAAATAGAACGAAATTTTGCGTTCTGAGTTGCGCTACGGGAACGTTGTCCCTCTCTTTGCCATTTAATTTGCCAGTCTCTTTTTATTATCACCCGTCAAGAAAAATTTTGGTTAGAAATCAAAATTTATTGTTTTATAAGCTAAATATTATGCTATCTCTATGGATACAACAGACTACCGCAAGCTGTTGTTAGGATATTTCATTCATTTTAATTGTGTTTTTTAGACATCGTGAATGATTGTAAACTAAAAACTATAAAGTGTAATTGAAACCACTAATTTACTCCACTAATTGGGAGGTTCTGAATGAAGCTTAAAACTAAGCTAAATCTGACCCAATAATTTTCTACGTTTTTCTAAAACGGACCATACCAATACTACCTAAATAAAAAAAGCCACGAGTCCAGACGCATGATGTCACCTAAGTAGTCAGTGTACAACTACATAGCCATATAGATTACAGAGACTGGCATGTATTTGCATCGCAGGTGCCATGAGAACATGTCCAACAGCAGCAATGGAGGTCATTCTAGACCTAACACCACTGCACATTGTCGTCGGTAGTTATGCCAATGCGACAATGATAAGAATGGTCATTGACGGAAACCGTACTGGGAGAATTTTCAGGTCAGGGGCTTGGAACACCGTCAAAAAAAATTCCACTTCTTCAACTCCCAGTGGATGACATACCAAGAATTTACAACTTTGAGAAACACCTCACTGTAGTATTGGGTAATAAGAAGGATTGGAAGAAAGAAACGCTTACTCAGCTGATCGTTCCAAAACCCAAGCAGGGACAGGGACAGGAGTATTTGAGCCGAAAACTAAATACTACGAACCAATCCCAAACCTACCCCAGTATCCTTCAGGCTGAAATTTACGCTATCGAAAGATGCGTACAATTTATCTTAGATAGGAACTATCGAAAACAGGAAATTGCCGTCCTATCCGATAGTCAAGCAGCGCTTAACGCGATCAACTAAGTAACCATCAATTCGAAGTTGGTCAAAGAATGCCTAGAGAAGCTCAACAAATTAGGCAAAGAAAATAAAGTCCTCCTACTCTGAGTGCCTGCTCACCAAGGAATAGAAGGCAATGAAAAAGCAAATGATCTAGCTAGAAAAGGAGCGAACACTCCACTAACTGGACCAGCACCGTTCTGTTTTCCAAACTGGGACCAATGAAAGCGGAACTGAAGACTCCATCCGTAACTTGGAATGAGTGTCCTCCAACGGTCTAAGACACTCGAGAAAAAGTTCCTCAGAATTTACGACCGAGAAAAATCAAAGTTTTTCCTTGATTTAAGTAAAAACAATCTTCGGATTGTCACGGGGTTTCTAACAGGGCACTGTCTCCTCAACGAACACCTCAGTAGGCTGAAACTGAGAAACAACGGTGAATGCAGATTTTGTGGGGAAAATGGGGAAACACCAGAAGACCTTATCACTGAATGCGCCGAGACGACGACCATTCGTGCCATGAACCTTGGTACGTCTGATGTCGAGGATGGAGAGCTGGCCTCTGTGGAGCCGTCTCAGATACTGGCTTTTGTTAAAGCCCTGAGACTGTATGATGAGTTATAACTCGTTATAACTCAAGAAAGGGGAACACACAATAGATCTATAAGATCGCGGTGATTAACTCCCCTCCTAAACATTCTACATTCTCTAGTAGAATATACAGGGTGAGTCGTAAATAAATATTTATGTTACTTTAAAATAGAAAAATTACTGGAACTATATCCTATATATGAATAACTAAATACCAAGTAGCGGTATATTTTGGAAGAATTTAAACAGTGCTACAAAGCGATCTCTACACGAACGTGCTCATTGAACATAAATTGTAAGTAGGGACTGATAAAATGACTTACAAGCTTCCATATCGTAGAACACGAGAAGATTTAAAAGGCACATTAGTTATACGCTTATCGTGTGTTCGGAGATTCATAGGTTGTTTCGTTCAGGTCCGGATTAAACTAATATGCTGTCGAACACTCTAACACGTCCATATTTCCATATTATATTATAAACACTAACTTAATCAGCTTTAAAATTGTACTAAACTACACTATAATACTTTAATTTTTTATAACATCGAAAAAGAAAAAACGCCTTTCTCATTTGGAAATCGTATTTTTTAGAAAAAATCTATATTTTACCTAAAAAACGTCGAAATTGTATGTTTTTGTAGTTATTTGACTGAAATAATAAACTTGGGAAATTATTTTTTTAACTTCATCATAAATTTTTCTGCAAAAAAATGACGATGAAAACAGTTTTTGTTGAACTTTTGGCACAAAAACGTTTCAAATTTATGATTTCAGTTTAATCACTATTCAGTCAACATGATTAATTTATGTTAATGATGACAGTTATTGATAATTTCGATTCCAAATATCTCGAGAACCATTACTCGTAGCGATTTTTAACAAGAGACCATTTTTACGCAAAAAATGTCGTTAATGTATATTTTTTACTCAGTAGTTTTATACAGGTACGGGTGAAAAGATATTATTCTTTAAACCGCTTGAAAAATATGTAGGTGGCGCTCCCTATAAGTAGGAGTCATATTGACATAGAAATCAAATTTCTGATGTCAAAAAACTCCCAAACACCAACTTTCGAAATTATTTGCAAATCGAAATTATTTGCAAAAAATCGAAATAAAAATGAAATTCTACACCCTGTACATATACATACATACTGCCATTACTCGCTGACGAGTATTCGACACGCATCAGAAGATGGTCACGCAAAGCGTTTTCTTTCGTGAGCTTTTCTGTTACTGAAAAGCCCGATACGTGATGTTATCTGTCTACCGCACTCCGGACATTCAAAAATCCCATTGCTTTGTTGTCTCTTTACTTTTTGGTTGTCGCTGTTAACTGAGCTTACAATTCTTCTCCATTAGGGAATGCAATCCCGCACTAAAATATCAATCCCGCAAACCCGCGGGATTAAAGCAATCAATCCCGCGGATCCGCAAAGTTGCGGGACTGTAAACAATAGTCATACATTTGGTCCTAAATGGTACAAAAGGCCTTGTACATTTTGCATAGGCTCACAATATATTGATATAGCGTGTATCTTCAACTAGCTGTACAGAAATTTGATGATGATTTGACACCGATAAATACAGGGTGTTCAAAAAATATATTTAATATTAAATAAACTTAAATTTTATTATAATTTGATTGAAGTTTTTTTTTAACTTGTGTTAGTTATCTGCTTTTAGATATACTCTATATCAATAATTTGCATATTAATAATTGGCATATGCATTATGTACAAAGCTTTTTGTACCATTTAGGGCCATACGTATGACTAAAAATGCATAATTTTCGAAAAAACGTCGTATTTTTATTAAACAAAAAAAAATTAAAAAACCTATCAAATTGTTTTTTCTTCTAATTTCAATACAGATTCGTCGTACTTGGTAAAAATTTCGATTTTTTAAAAATTGTAAATTTGCGGTAAAAAGATTCTTGATCAAATTTTCACACTTTTATAAAACACCCTGTATACGAGAATTCGCTAAATATATTTTCGAAAACCACATCAGCATTTTAATCACAATAGATTCATCTAAAACATGGTCCAAACCGCATCCCAAAATCTTTTTTAGTTCAAGAGATATTCAACTTTAGATTTACCCTAAAATTTTGCTTGTCCCAATAATTATGTCCGGCAATTTATTTGACGAAATTGTCCAAAAGTACTAGTTAAACGCTTTTCTTTACTTACGCACATAAGCCAGAAAGAAATCTAACAACTAGCCTGTTTGATTCACTTATTTTTAATGGCCAAACCGTAAGGGGAATCCCCCGGGTTTCGAGCGTCGACGCATCGGCCCGGAACGAAGCGGGTTGATCTTAATCGAGATCGATTCGGTTGCCCGGTAGTAATATGTTGATCCCGCGGATCCCGCACGGTAAATCCCGCAACTTTGATCCCGCGGAATCACAGAGGGATCCCGCATTTGCGGGATTGCATCCCCTATTCTCCATTGAGTTCTATTGTGAACTGCTTCTTCCCACTCATTCTGCATGTTAATCCTTTTTAAGTTTTCGTGGAAAATGTCCTTGTACCTTTTGAGTTGTCCACCCGGCCTTCTCTTACCGTCTACAAACTCACCGTAAAGCAGAGATTTTAGTATGCGGTTTTTTTGCATTCTGATACTCATTCTCATACGTAACTAGCCCATCTTAAGCGGGATTTTGTAACTATGACTTCAATACTCTCGCAGTTAGCCTTTTCAAGGACAGATACGTTTGAGACATGATGGAACCACCGGATTCTTAAGAGTTGTCTAAGGTATCTCTGTTGCAACTTGTTTAATGCGTTCATGTGTCGGCGGTACGGCATCGGCACCCAGGTTTCGCTCCCATATAACATAGTGGGGATTATAATTGCTCGGTACACTGCAAGTTTCGTTCGTTGTTCCAGAATGCCCTTGAGACGCTGCTAATCCTGTGCTGAATTTCAGAGTCGATATTGGCCTTTTCCGAAATCAAACTGCCGAGGTAATTGAATTCCGCTACATATTCCAATAGTTCTTCTCCGATTTTTATAGCATTGTTACGATCTTCCTTCTTCTACACCCTGTATCTCCGAAACCAGGGGCGTAGATAGGTGTATGCTATGGGGGTGGTACTATGATTAAGTCGCAAAAAAAATCACCGTCGGAATTTTTTTGTCGAATTAAAACGACGGCGATTTTTTTGTCTTCAAAAGATATAAAACATAACACTAAAAATTAAAATATAGATTTGTAAATAAAGGGAATGCAATCCCGCACTAAAATATCAATCCCGCAAACCCGCGGGATTAAAGCAATCAATCCCGCGGATCCGCAAAGTTGCGGGACTGTAAACAATAGTCATACATTTGGTCCTAAATGGTACAAAAGGCCTTGTACATTTTGCATAGGCTCACAATATATTGATATAGCGTGTATCTTAAACTAGCTATACAGAAATTTGGACACCGATGGATACAGGGTGTTCAAAAAATATATTTTATATTAAATAAACTTAAATTTTATTATAATTTGATTGAAGTTTTTTTTTAACTTGTGTTAGTTATCTGCTTCTAGATATACTCTATATCAATAATTTGCATATTAATAATTGGCATATGCATTATGTACAAAGTTTTTTGTACCATTTAGGGCCATACGTATGACTAAAAATGCATAATTTTCGAAAAAACGTCGTATTTTCCTTAAACAAAAAAAATTAAAAAACCAATCAAATTGTTTTTTTTTCTAATTTCAATACAGATTCGTCGTACATGGTAAAAATTTCGATTTTTTAAAAATTGTAAATTTGCGGTAAAAAGATTCTTGATCAAATTTTCACACTTTTATAAAACACCCTGTATACGAGAATTCGCTAAATATATTTTCGAAAACCACATCAGCATCTTAATCACAATAGATTCATCTAAAACATGGTCCAAACCGCATCCCAAAATCTTGTTTTGTTCAAGAGATATTCACTTTAAATTTACCCTAAAATTTTGCTTTTCCCAATAATTATGTCCGGCAATTTATTTGACGAAATTGTCCAAAAGTACTAGTTAAACGCTTTTCTTCACATAGCACATAAGCCAGAAAGAAATCTAACAACTAGCCTGTTTGATTCACTTATTTTTAATGGCCAAACCGTAAGGGGAATCCCCCGGATTCCGAGCGTCGACGCATCGGCCCGGAACGAAGCGGGTTGATCTTAATCGAGATCAATTCGGTTACCCAATAGTAGTGTTGATCCCGCGGATTCCGCACGGTAAATCCCGCAACTCTAATCCTGCGGAATCACAGAGGGATCCCGCATTTGCGGGATCCAGCATTTGCGGGATTGCATCCCCTATTCTCCATTGAGTTCTATTGTGAACTGCTTCTTCCCACTCATTCTGCATGTTAATCACTTTTAAGTTTTCGTGGAAAATGTCCTTGCACCTTTTGAGTTGTCCACCCGGCCTCCTCTGACCGTCTACAAACTTACCTAAAAGCAGAGATTTTGGTATGCGGTTTTCTTGCATTCTGCATACGTGACCAGCCCATCTTAAGCGGGATTTTGTAATCACGACTTCAATACTCTCGCAGTTAGCTTTTTCAAGGACCGATACGTTTGAGACATGATGGAACCACCGGATTCTTAAGAGTTGTCTAAGGTGTCTCTGTTGCAACTTGTTTAATGCGTTCATGTACGGCATCGGCACCCAGGTTTCGCTCCCATATAACATAGTGGGGATTATAATTGCTCGGTACACTGCAAGTTTCGTTTTTGTACTCAAGTCATGATTGTAGAAACCCCTGTCTTTTAATTTCCAGAATGCTCTTGAGACGCTGCTAATCCTGTGCTGAATTTTAGAGTCGATATTGGCCTTTTCTGAAATCAAACTGCCGAGGTAATTGAATTCCGCTAGATATTCTAACAGTTCTTCTCCGATTTTTATAGCATTGTTATGATATTCCTTCTTCTACACCCTGTATCTCCGAAACGAAACATTTTAGGACAAAAATTTATAGGTTTTTTTTACATATTTTTATCTAGGGAATATTTTTATCTTCTGAAGTTTGTATATTAAGACCCTGTATATTATTATTTGGCAAACCCTGTATATTTTAATTTATGACACCTTTTTATACTTAATCCTGTCCTGTTTTTGCTGCAATCCAGTTTCCGACTATCGACTATTTGTTCGATACATTCGAAATGTTTAAACAGCGACACAGAACCGTATCGACCTTTAATTGAACAGTGCAGGGTGACTCTAGCCCTCTAGCGCTCCTGTTTTATCTCTGCAAAGATAAAACGAGACCCGCCAATCTACATACGTACCCGATTTTTTTCGTCGAAAAAGAGGGAAAATTTTTACGTGCCTTTGCCATGTAGGTGAGCGGCAAATTGCCACTTTACGGCGATTGATTTTGTGACACGGCGCGGAAAAACGGGGCCAATTTTATCGGTAGATGGCGCGCTCGGTAGCGCCATCTACCAGGATCTAACCCGCAATTCATATTTGTATTAGGGATGGTTATAACAAAATTAAATTATCGATATGTTAGATTTTTAGGTTGCCGAACTCCAATTAGCAGAAATCTTACTCGGAGAGCCTATCCTCATAGATAAATAAAACAAGTTTAGATTGGTAAGTGCCATGGGCGCCGGAAGAATGAAATTTAGAGGGGGGCAAGGTAAAAATGAATAAAAAATTGAAACACATTTTTGGTAATTATTGGGAAAACTGGAAATCGTCCGATTTTCACCAAAATTGGTATACACCCTATTTTGAAGTCGTAGATTACGAATCTGAACTTTTTTCTTGGCGGACTCTTACCGTTTTTCAGAAAAACGGAAAATAATTTCAATATCGAATTTTTCTTAATTTCTCATATTTTTAAGGTTTTCTAGCACATATTTTGTTAGGTATTCAATAATCAATGATGTTTTTGCTATTTTCTGTTACTTTTTTAACCAATTCTATGCATAATAGAGGAAAATTTGCTAAAATAAATTTGTAAACAATCTGAAAATGTTAGCTTATAGCTTTGTTCGGGTTCTTGTTATTACCGATTCTGAACCGTCCTAGAACTCTGCAGCGCATGCGCAAATGAAATAATGTCTTTATATTTCCTACTGCGCATACGCTATTAACCCCTGACATCTGCATCTGACCCCTGCATCTGACTATTAACCCCTGACTATTAACCCCCCCCCGCAAAGAATTAAAACCAATGCAATCAAAACTCTTCCGCGTAACTTTGTGGATATAGGTGTATATTTAATTATTGTCGATCTCATAATAGGTAATTTATTTAAAATCCCTAATCACCCGAAAAAATAGAAGATATGGCAACATTGTAAATTTTTAAATTTCTAGATTAAGTCTAGAATATATTTGTCTCTCTTATTACATAGGAGAGAGAAAGAAGGATATATCAAACTTCCATCTAGTCTCAATTTTCTTTGTTATTTTGTTAAGAAAAGTGTTTTTCAGTAAAATGTTGGACATTTTTGTATCCCCAATCAAGTGTGGCTTTTAGATAAACTACAATATAATGAAAATATAGTAAAATTATTACTTTATAGGGCCGAAATAAAGAAAAATTCAATGTTGAAATAATTTTCCGTCTTTCTGAAAAACAGTAAGAGACCGCCGAGAGAAAAAAGTAGATTCGTAATATACGACCTCAAAATAGTGTGTACACCAATTTTGGTGAAAATCGGACGCTTTCCAGTTTTCCCAATAATTACCACATTTATTATTATTTTACAGGTAACACCTAAAAATTTCATAATAATGATTATTTTTTTACAGATGGATGTAAGAAGATAGCTTTTATTTTTATTGTTTCAGTGACCCAGGGGGGGGGGGCAAATGCCCCCTCTTGCCCCCATGGTAAGTGCCCATAAGGGACTATGTAAATACTATTTGGCGCTATTCTTGCAACGGTCGCGACCCAAAGCTTTTGATAATTTCGGATCGGTTCGGCTTTTTCCGGAATTATGTCGCCAAATATTGTTTATTCAAATTTATTATTATTTTCTTTTAATTTTATAAATAAAACACAGTGTGTTGGATACAAGAAACTTTATTTTATATAAGGACATTTATGTGAAATACCTAGTAAACATTGGAAACCGACGTTATGCCACGATCCACGATGGTTTTTGCAGTTCACAACACAGTTTTTTAGTTTTTAATGCCACTTTTTCGCAATTATCACGGGTTTGAGTAAGTAAAATTTACATTGAACTCACAAGATAGCAATAATTACTTTGAGAATGGGCGCTTCAAACACTTTTCGGTATTTTTTCAATGAGGGAGGTTTAAATTTAAAAAGATTTTATAATTTTTGAAGATTCTGACTTTGACTGTTATTGTTTGGCGGTTGTTCTTAGCAACCGCTATAGCAGCGCCAGATCGCGTACGACGGTCGCGACCCAAAACAATTATATATTTCGACGGGCTTTCCGATCTAAATTTATTTCCTTTATCTTTGCCTATCCCTAATAAGGATGGTATTGGGTTGTTTATATTTCTTCATATTTCGGGTCCTGGCAGCTTCGGCAAACTTCGTTAAAAGGAATGCCAATTCTTGCCACCACGTTCCTGGCTGTTATTTGTATGTTATTCCTGATGGCTGTATTTTTTGTATTGTTTGCTGTTTGCTCTATTGTATTGCTGTCTTTTTTGTATACAGATGCTTAAAATTTTCCATTTACTGCACACCATAGACTGAATGTATTTTTTATGGTATTCAGGAAAGTAAACATTTCTATTTTTTTATGGTTTTTTTTGAATAAGAAGACTAAGGAAGGAGCATATCAAAAATCTTAGGTCCATCGCGATGGGACTCAAATATGGCCGACTTAAATTCCGGTTTATCAGTGCCGTTCTAATTTTATTTAAAAAATGTAAAACTATGATGTAGGGCAGACGTGGGGTAGACTCAATATTTTTTTTTATTTTACGTTGTGAATAAATGTTGGTAGTTATTAAAATTGTTATAAAAATATATTATTATAATAAAAGTAGATAAGTTTTAATAATTATTTATTAACACAAACATCCGATACGCTACTGAAGCAGGTAAGTCAAATTAACGTATCTAAATTCTTTGACATCTAATCTTTGACAAGTAGTAAATAAAAGCAAAAATGCAAGAAAAAATATATAATTAGTTAATTTAAGCGAATTTCATAAATGATTGGTTTACTACACGTATGTATATTATATAGTCACTTACTAGCGAAAAGTTGTTCTATTATTTCACTCGATTTTTGCCGAGGTCTACCGTACGTTACACAACCAACTATTTTAGTCTAGTAGAGTCTTTTTCGATAAATCGCGATAGTGTCACTGTTAATTTAAGTTCTGCCACAATTTTCATCTAGATTTACTACCTCTATAGATACAATTATCAATAGTAGAATAAATAATAAATAACATAAAATAAGTTCCGTAAAGACTGACAAATCCACAAAATTTCAAATCAAATTCAGTCAATGATCCCCACCCTAGAGTCCTTTTTCCGCCCACCATGCATGAATACATGGATAGCATTATGCTCCTTCCTTAGTCTTCTTATTCAAAGGTAACTACATATTTGTCTGTCATTTGTCTGACATAAAATGCTTTCTGTACGTAGGAATGATGTCATGTAGATAAATAGGAGAGTTATTCAGATTTTGCATCAATTTTTTTAAAAATATATTTTCGAAATTATCTGTATCGATATGTTTCCATTACATGCACAGCCCTATCTAAAGTTGAAATTTATATTTGCGTAATGAATTCGATAACGTATGGACTTTAAAATGAGGAACAAAGAGGAAGAAGAAAGATTCTTTGAGTAAGGAAGTTTTTCATGAATATTTTATCAAGAAAGCTTATCATAGGTTACCGATATTTAGTTCCGAGATAGTTGTTTATGTATTTTAAAAATCCAAATATAACCGTAAGGTGCCCGGTGGCCTAGAGGTACAGGTTCTTGTCTACCAAACTCAAGGTAGTGGGTTCGAATCCTACACCCGGCATTTCAGCAGCCTTTTAAAATAGTTTGATCGATAGCTAGGTCGATTCAGCCTTGAATGAGTACTTGGGATTCACAATCCTGAGGTAATAATAGGCGGTTGAAGCGTAGTGCTAGCCACATTATCTTCCTTGTATACCGAATGGCTCTAGAATGGCAAGCTGTACCTTGCTACTCCCAAGGCGTTAAACGCTATATGCGGGAGCTATTATTATTATTAAAATATAACCGTTGTAATTGGTTTTTGATTTAAAAATTTATAATCTTACTAGCGTGTACCCGCGACTTCGTTCACGTCAAATTAATCATTTGTAATGGTGATGATAAAGCAAAGCAAGAATTTCCAATAACATACAAACTGGATAAAATTTTCTCACATTTATGTCAGCATGAGAAAAAACAATATGGCGATATTATTATATAACTTGGTAATATTGGAGGGGTAGTTTCATCTCGTTGGAATTTGACTTTCGAAAAATCCGTTTGCCAAAAATAAGCTTTTTACGTCAAGCAGTTTAAGCAGAATCGTGGTTAATCAATTACCCAACTTTTTGGAACCCCTGTATGATTTTTTAAGATATTTCAAAATATTTAAAAAAAAATTATGCGTGTTCAAGCGTTTTCCCGAAAGACTAAGCGTTTTTTAAATAACAAATATTGTAATATTTGAGGGACGTTTTCACCCTCTTGGAATTTGAGATTCGAAAAACCCCTCCTTATCGAACCTCTACACCCCACAGTCAATCCGTTTGCCAAAAATCAGCTTTAAACGTCAAACAGTTTAAGCAGAATCGTGATTACTCAATGGTCATATTTTATAAAACACCCTGTATAAATTTATAAAAAATCTTAATATATGTAAAACAACAAAATAAAATATACGTGTTTAAGAGTTTTTCCTAAAAACTCACCGGTTTTTAATCAATGACCAAATGATTAATCAATGACCAAATTTTTCGAAACAACCTGTATACATTTTTAAAAAATCTTAATATATGTGAAAAAACAAAAAAAATATACGCGTTTAAGCGTTTTTTCGGAAACTTGACCGTATTTTAAATAAAAAATATTGTAATATTTGAGGGGTGGTTTCACCCTCTTAGAACTGGAATTTCGAAAAATCCCTTCTTATCGAACCTCTACACCCTAGAATCAACCTGTATGCCAAAATTGAGCTTCTTACGTTGAGTGGTTTGAGCAGGATCGTGATTAATCAGTATGTCAGTCACTTAAGGATTTTATATATTAGTATAGATTGTATACATATATATTATTGTATGTAGTAATTGTATATTCACTTTAGATTAACTTATAATATATGTTTTTAACCACGCTAAATAATACCGTTGAAAATCAACAATATTAAATCTAATTATGACCGGTTCAATGTAAATAATCAAGTTGTTTATTGATAAACAGTAAAGGCTGTTTAAAATCCATCCATTCAATATTAAATACAAGTTATTTATTGTTTTTGTTCAAACTCCTAAATGCATAAAATAAATAACCATGCCCTCATGGATTTATTGATAAAGAATCTATTATAATTTCACTAAATCGAAATAAAATGAATATTTAGTTAAATTTAATATAGGTATTTAATTTAATTTTTAAGGTAACAAAAAAATTAAAAAAGTAATATGTATTGTAGATGTAACATATTGAAGATATTAAATACCCTATTATTGATATATGTGCGAGATTTAGAGATGTATTAATTAGAACATACATCACTGTCAAATAATCACATCATTATCTTATTAACAGCAGAACTTTATTAGAATATACCGGATGCGTCTTAAAAGTGGCTCACCTCTATAACTTTTTGACATTTTTTAACCACAAGATTGACAAAAAATCTCTCACTTCACTGTCAGGCGATAAGCCGTGGCAGCTAGTATTTCCATAACTTAAGAGGTTACGATTGTCATATATTCACTTAGTAATTTTAAATTAAACATGACTGCTCTATTATACCGGGTGCGTCTCAAAAGTGGCTCACCCCCTATAACTTTTTTATTTTTTCAGATAAAAAAATGAGATTTAGTATGTTAGTATATGACATAAATTAGGATTGACTGACATATAGAATTGAGCGTCCAGATTGCACAACGACCTTAGCGCGTGGCCGCGGGCAGCCCAGTAGGCAAGCGAGACAGCTACGCGCCGATTTAACAAAATAAATAATTTTTAACCTGCCGTCATTTAGTTAATAATTATCGTATCGTGTTGATTTTTGCATAGAAATACTCATGAGTCTTTAGCGCTTCCGACAAGCCTAAATAACTGGATTATTTTTTTATATTTTCGATTTGTTTACATTGTGCGAGCATATTATAACTTTGAGATAAAAATTTCTGTTATAAATTTTAAAACTGACAGATTTTAATACTATCATTTAATTAGTTATACATTTAGTTACAACATATTCAAAATTTAGGTCTATCGGTTTATGCTAGCAGTAATAACAAGTATAAATAAAAAAAATGGTCAGTACAACGCTCGCCGTTTTTAGCGCACGTTCGGCTTTGGTTTTAGTTTTAGCGCTATTTTTACAGAAAATAAATTCTGAACTTTGATCAAATGACAAGAACATTATCATTGCCGATATCTCCTGGTTATAATGTAGCATTATTTTAGCTTAAAAAACTTGAATTATGCGGCTTTTTTGCGAGAGCTACCGGCGCTGCGTTAATAAAAAGATGGCTATGTACGTCAATTGAAAGACAGTATTTGCGATAGTCTTTTGTTTACACGGAGTATAGAAAAACTTTTCCACAGCTTGTTTACCAGTAGGATTTGTGCGTTTTTTAAAAATTATTTATTATTAAATAGAGGTAAATTCCACCAAAAAGAAAAATCAAAAGTTAGTAGAAATCCGGATAAATGGAAGTGCAATATTTCTAAAAAAGCTCGTGACGAGGTAAAATTACAGTCTATTGTGGCTAGGATTGACGTACATAGCCATCTCTTCATTAACGCAGCTCCGGTAGCTCGCGCAAAAAAAACCCGCACAATTCAAGTTTTTTTTAACAATTCAATATTTTGAAAAATGAATTCGTCAACTCGTTATTCAATTCGAACTCGTTATTACTGCTAGCATAAACCGATAGACCTAAATTTTGAATATGATGTAACTAAATGTATAACTAATTAAATGATGGTATTCATATCTGTCAGTTTTAAAATTTATAACAGAGATTTTTATCTCAAAGTTATAATATGCTCGGGCAATGTAAACAAATCGAAAATATAAAAAATAATCCAGTTATTTAGGCTTGTCGGAAGCGCTAAAGACTCCTATGAGTATTTCTATGCAGAAATCAACACGCTACGATAATTATTAACGAAATGACGGCAGGTTTAAAATTATCTATTTTGTTAAATCGGCGCGTCCCTGTCTCGCTTGCCTACTGGGCTGCCCGCGCCCACGCGCTAAGGTCGTTGTGCAATCCGGACGCTCAATTGTTTTCGGTCACTTCCTGTTTCACCGGAAATGACTACAACTTTTAATTTTTAAATGGCACCCTCGATATTTTTTTTTAATTTATTTGATAGAAAATATCACTCTGAATCGAATGACATATCATATGTAAACTTTTGACATATTCGCTTAAAAACAAATTGTACTTTAAAATTCAATCTAGACTGCCATGGCTATGTTAAAAACACTAATTTTTAATCAAGGATTCTTGGAAAAATAGATTTGATCGTTTAATGTTTTTAGTGTTTTGTCCTGGCCGGTGAAAATATGCCCAAATCGTATTTTTAATCATATCTCAATTTTTTCAAATGGAACGAGGGTGACTCATTAGCATATTTGGAAAAAGCATTTTTTACGAATAATTTGATACCACACACTTGGTATTTCGAGTCAAATTATCGTTATGAACCGCATGTTATAATTTCAAATAAACCATATGCGAAAATGTCAAAAGTTGACATATCCCCAATAGCACAAGATATTGGCCCAATATTTAGGATATGTTGGGTAAAAATTGTAAGCTGGCCCAATATTGCCGATTTTTAGCCAATATTGGTAGTTGATTGGCAATAAAACTTTTTCCTTTATTATAATTCTATATTTTCACAATAACGTACCAATATTTAAATAATGCATAATTATTTTAATTTTTCAAAAAAAAATATTCATATTATTACAGTCATGTTAGTTTACGACATTATTCTTTTATAGTTTAATAATTCATTGTTTTTTTTAATATAATTGCAATTTACTATTGTCATGCCAATAATTCATAATTTGTGTAATATTTTTGACTTGCAATTGAGTGTTAACTAATCAGTATACCCTGCAGAAATTCTGTAACGCCAGTGGTGAGTGCCAAACACAGTGCCAAATAAACGAAAAGCAATAAAGAAATCTGGTCTGGATAGCCACAACGTCATAAAACGGGTTCCTGTTGCATCCCCACTCTTCTTCCCTATGACGCATTCATTGATGACGCCGCGCGTGCGCCCGCCCGACTTATTTTATAATTTGTTGTGTTCTTTGCATCTCAAAATCATGATACATGCCTTAAAATTAATATCAAGTAAATAATTTGTGATTTATCTATTTGTGTGCAGTGTAATTTGGATCATTTTAAGTAAAGGTGAACTGGTAAGTAGTTTATTTCAACAACTTTTAAATGTAGACTAGTAGATATTTCCTGTAAGAGGCATCCTAACCTAAACATTTACTCAACTACCAGACAATTTAGAAGTAAATAAAAACCTAAAATAATAGCCGTATCCTATTAATTCTCACTTGAATTGTGAAAACTGTTGAAATAAACCTGATGTTTAATTAATGTCAATATTTTTCATATTTTTACATAGGTAAATGGAAACGTTGGGCCAATATTGGCTAAATATAGAATCGAGTTAGCAAAGTTCTGGAGCATTTTAAAACCGCGCGGTTCCAAGTATGGTGAACCTATTGGTTTCCTAGATATTTCACGTTTTTACATTTGATCATTTAATATTTAGACCATATTAGATGTAAATAATTATTTATATAATTTGAAACGTCCTAACCTAAACATATTTAATACATTATCACTGAACTACAAAAAAGAGATTTTACTCCAAGCAAAAGGAAATCTTTATTTAAAGAAAATTTTAAGTATCAAAAAACATAAAGTACGTTGTATGGCTGAATCACCATCGGTTTTGAACAATGGTCAAAGGGAATTAGACGCAAGTCCCTTTGAGCCGTCAGTAGCTTTAACAGGTAACATATATTGATGAAGATCACTTATATTTTGTAGAAATACCTACTTGAACCAAGATAACTTGGGCGTTTGATGTATATTTTTAGCTTCTGAGAGATTGATCTTAAAAGAAATAAAAAAGTTGAATTGGGAAATACAGGATATGAAAAAAACAGTAAACAAGATTCAGGACCTGTTGCTCACAATTAGCATGATTAATATTAAGTTCTAGTGAAGAACCTTTTCAACTACCAATTGAGAACCACGCTTTACTAGAATCTATAGAGCAGCATTTAGAAGATGAAAAAAATATTGAACTTTTGGTAATAATAATTATTTGCAGATTATACTCGTATGAGAAACAAAATGTAAAGCTTATCAAATTGTTTATTTTAGGCTCAACGATTATACCTTTGTGGAGGGGACAATACCCACAAATCTGTTTTTTTATTAATGAAAAATGTTTGCCAGAGATGTAGTAATGCTCTATTCTGGATCAGGAAAGAAGGGAAAATTATCATTTCAGAAGTTGTCATGTTATAAGGCTATTATAAGTATAAATTTTAAATTGTTTTGGTAATAAATTGCAATTAACAAAATTTTGCTTTGTGTTTCATAGAAGCTGTTCGTTTTCCAGGCGCCACGGATGCAGGTATTAACAAATCCATATCTTTGTATTTGACAGGAGCAGCAGACAGGAAGGAAGACGTAAAAACAGAAATGCCCAATATATACAGTTATTTTGAAACAGAAAAATATTTTTCGTTTTTTTATTTATTATCAGGATAACAGCTTATTTTTCATTATTTTATTTTATATAGCAATATATTATGTTTTTATTGATGTAACGTTTTATTGAATCTTTCCCTAATATTTACTTCCCGAATCTATACAACATATTGGTTACAAAGAAGTGCAGTTTTTTTTATATTTCTTTTATTTTTAAAACATATTATATAATATATATCATTCTCATTCAAAAATAATGTTCCACTGTATATATAAAACATACAATAACTTGCATAAAATGCATTGACTTTTCGAACTATCTTGATATTTTGATATCAAGTGACAATAAAAAGTTTCCAGGGAGTTTCCTATTCCGAATCTTGATTATGTGGTATGTACATAGATTCAATGTACAGACTAAATATTGGTCCAAGATTTGCGAAACAAAATGGAAAAATATATGTAAATTATGTTGGACCATTATTGAAAAAATACATTATGTCTATAAATATAGCAAATATAGGATAAATATTAAATATCCATATTGGATCAATATCGATTTTTAACAAAGGACAAATATATGAATGCTATATTTTACCATTAAAAAAAAATCTCGCCTTTTCTTTATTGGGTCAATATATAAATATATTATTTTACCAATGTTGGTGTGCTACTGGGGATGATATGACATTCTATCCAGAGTGTCATTTTCTATCGAATAAAGTAAAAAAATACCGAGGGTGCCATTTAAAAATTCAAAGTTGTAGTAATTTCCGGTGAGACCGGAAGTGACTGAAAACAATTAGATATGTCAATCAATCCTAATTTATGTCATATACTAACATACCGAATCTCGTTGTTTTATCTAAAATAATAAAAAAGTTATAGGGGTGAGCCACTTTTGAGACGCACCCGTATTCTGTTACAGTATAAATTTGAAATTTGAAACAATAAAAATAGAATTATTAATTTCGAAACATTACAACCATTTTGACGTTGCAAACAGTCCTACTGGAAAATTGAGATTATATTTCAAAAACAGCGCATTTGCTTTTTTTGTCTAGTAATTGAAACGTTTCGCACAAAATAAATACTGTCAAATTAAAAATGTGACATATAAACACTGCTTTTCATTTATGTGTCACGCGTAACATTTGATTTTCCTCGATGTTTTGAACTGACCAACAAAAATATTGATATAGAGTTAAAATTGTACTTATCATAACATGTTGGGATATTTTATATTTTTGCTTAATATTATACAGGGTGATTTACGGTTGATGAAGCCGCAACACGGCTGAAAATAATTTAGACAGATGGAGCAGGTATCTTTATGCGAAATTTCAAAAAAATCCTATCCCCTGTGAATCACCTCATATTTTTTGTATTTTATTTTAGATTCGATGTAGTCTAATAATTATTTTATACCTACTAAAAAACTAACGTTAAAGTTGGCTTCAAATTTTATAATGAAAAAGGTAAAAAGACGAAAATTTCAACGCCAACAGTTAAGCTCGTTTAATCTGCGGAAGCCACTGGACACGTCACTCGTAAATCCGCCACGTTTTTTTTTCTGTAAATTTATTTTTTGGTCAGATAGCACGCCAGTGGGCTTAACGAACAACGCACCAAATCCCACTAAATTTAATGTTTCAGCATTTTGTGTCTCGGTTATAGTTTACAAACTCTTTCTTTATTATGTCTAGAATATAAGAGTTGAATATTGTAGCTTGACGGCGCATTATTCAAATTGGATCTTCAGTATTTTTCTGGGTCGGTTTGTATTTGTTGTTTGTTGTTGCTTGTTCAATAATTTCCAAAATTTTTTTTTATGGTGTAGCCCCCTCACATACAGTGTGACCCACTCAAGACCGGGCACCCTCCATAAAATCTGTGTTTATAGTCCGATTTTGATGATTTTTTTTTCAAATATAAAGTTTCAAAAAATGTACTTTAGGGCTCAATGTCATGTTATTTCACAAAAAACAAGGCCTACTTAATAAAGTTTTTGTGGTGAAAAATTTGCAAAATCATATTAGCGATTTTTTTCAAAAAATTTGAGTACACCCCTACATTCGGCATCCCCAAAACAGTTCTGTACCAAATTTCGTTTAAAAATATTAATTATTAATAATTCT
Source organism: Sitophilus oryzae (assembly GCF_002938485.1). Lineage (NCBI taxonomy): Eukaryota > Metazoa > Arthropoda > Insecta > Coleoptera > Curculionidae > Sitophilus > Sitophilus oryzae. The sequence continues at coordinate 1,786,142 of NW_022146782.1, forward strand.
GCAGTTAAATTAAATAATTCCCTATTTTTGCCAATTTAACGATGAGTTATCACGTAACCCTTGAAAAAAACAATCCACAACAATGGGTTTTATTAGCTGTCAATTCTTGCAGCGTAGAATTGAATATTAATTTAATAGCACGCAGAAAAGTGTTGTATCAAGAAATATTATTTGCATTATGGAACAATTAAATATTAGGGATAAAATTGAAATTATTCGTTTAGTGGGTGATAACTATCTTCAAGCAGGAGAAGCTGCCAGAGAATTTAACAACAGACATCCCGACAGACCTGCAGTAAGTAGAAGCACGGTTCAACGAATAAATAGAGTTTTTAATGAAACTGGTTGTGTGTCAAAATACTTACTAAAAAACAGAAGGCCGGAACATCGAATAAATAGGCGGAATGAGGAAATATTAGAATATTTTCGTAACAATCCTCGTGCAAGCATTAGAGGCGCCAGTGTTGATTTGGATATACCAAGGGAAAATATTAGGAGATGTTTGCGAACTAATAAAGTTAAACCCTTTAAACCAAAGATTTTACACACTTTGGAAAACGGAGATGATGTTAGACGATTAGAATTCTGCTTATGGGCTCAAGCAGAGTATTTAAATAATAGAAATTTCTTAAAAGAAATTTTATTTAGTGATGAGGCAACATTTAGTACAAACGGAGTAGTATCCTCTCAAAATTCGCGATTCTGGGCAGTCGAAAACCCTGAATGGGTGATCAATACAAGAAGACAGTATTCTCAGAAATTAAATGTGTGGTGTGGCATACTTGATGATAGAATCATTGGTCCATATTTTTTTGAGAGAAATTTGAATAGTCCAACGTTTTTGAATTTTCTGATTAATGACTTTTGGGATGCAATACATAATTTACCATGCCAAACCCGTTTGAATTTAAAATTTCAATTGGACGGATCACCTGTGCATAACGCGGCAGTTGTCAGGGAATGGTTAAATGAAAATTTTGAAAATAAGTGGATAGGTCGAAATAGCCCGCTAATTGGTGGCCACCGAGATCCCCGGACCTAACACCCCTTGATTTCTTTCTTTGGGGTTTCTTAAAGCAACAAGTTTACAAGTCTAGACCTCAATCTGTAGATGAATTACGTATTAGAATTACAGAGGCTTCTGCAAATATTACACCACAGCAGCTTAGGAATGTAACTGTTAATCTAAGAAAAGATGCGACAAATGTATTGAACTGAATGGAGGGCTGGTAGAAGCAACTAGAATTATTTGAATATGTTTAACTTATTATTCGGTTATTGTGTTGCTTGTAGTATTTTTATCATTGTTTGTAATAAAACTCGTTGTCGTGGATTGTTTTTTTCAAGGGTTACGTGATAACTCATCGTTAAATTGGCAAAAATAGGGAATTATTTAATTTAACTGCAAAATTATTAATAATTAATAATTTTAAACGAAATTTGGTACAGAACTGTTTTGGGGGATGCCGAATGTAGGGGTGTACTTAAATTTTTTGAAAAAAAATCGCTAATATGATTTTGCAAATTTTTCACCACAAAAACTTTATTAAGTAGGCCTTGTTTTTTGTGAAATAACATGACATTGAGCCCTAAAGTACATTTTTTGAAACTTTATATTTGAAAAAAAAAAATCATCAAAATCGGACTATAAACACAGATTTTATGGAGGGTGCCCGGTCTTGAGTGGGTCACACTGTATATTTAGTTACTCTCTTTGTAGTTGGACCCATTGTTTATCTATTGTTGGGTATTATTTATTCATTTCTGAATCCGTTTGCTTAATCTGCAAGCACATATCTGCTATTCCCGAAAGGCCATCCCACAACCATCCACTTAGGAATGCGAAGCACGATCGTTATCTGCCAACTCCGAGCTCAGAACTAGTTAAAGGCTCAATAATAGTGATGTAAAATTTCCAGAAATACATTTTCGGAAATATTTCCTGAAACATTGGAAATATATGGAAGTATTGGAAATATATGAAATATTTAAAAAAATAAGAAAAACTGAAATATTTAATTATAAAAATCATAACAAAACATTGCAAAACACAAAATGCTTATACATAAACACAAAAAAGAGTTATTCTTTAAATTAAAAAATAAATTAAGGTTAAATTTGTACAAAAATAGCTATTTATGTAACTAGTACCTAAAATGATGTTTTTTAGGACGAATCATTACTGTTTGCGGACGAGGCGTTAGCCGAGTCCGAAATAGTAGATGAGTCCTAAAAAACATAATTTAGGTACGTGTTACATACACTATTTTTTGTCATACGCTTTTTACAGTTTTTTAGAACGCATATTTGCAAATTTTCCATATTTGAAATTATAATGTTTGAAAAAGTTGGCTTATAAATTCATATCTTAGTAACGAGTTTGTTTATTTCATCGCATTTTGACATGTCATTCGAAATTTGTCACAAAATCACACAAATTCATCAACAATTTTAAAATGTTCCAAAATCCCGAACATATTGCTAATAAGGCCAAAGAAATCGTGTTGGATTTACTTCCTGTGAGTCTCGTGCCATTTACCAGAAAGAATATGATGTTTTTAATGAATGGAAAGACAAAAATGGCGTATTCGTTGTAAATGAAGATGTATTGCTAAATTATTTCCACGAAAAAGTAAGTACCTAGGTACCTATTTAAAAGAGGCTTTTAAATTAAAATATTCTTAAATTACAGTCACAAACATTCAAACCATCGTCAATTTGGTCGAAATATTCCATGCTGAGAGCAGTGTTAAGTGTTAAAGAAGATATTTATATTGACAAATTTCCAAAACTTATTGCTTTTTTGAAGAGGAATTCGGTTGGTTACGAGCCTAAAAAGTCTAAGGTTTTGTCCATAAAAGAGATCGGTGATTTTTTGGCCACGGCTAGTGATGAAACTTATTTACTTACTAAGGTAAGTTTGCGATAATGATTTTTAAAATATATAGATGGTTTCTTATTCCATTGTATTTGATTTTTAGGTAGCTCTTGTCATTGGCCTTTGTGGAGCATGTAGAAGAGAAGAATTGTACTCTCTACGAGTGCAAGACATCATAGAAAAAGACAACAGCTGCCTTTTAGTTACCCTTGCGGATACAAAACTAATATCAAAAGAGTGTTTCCGGTGGTGAACGAAGGGAACGTTGTCAATCCAGTTGAGTTGTATAGAAAATATGCTTGTCTTAGGCCAAAAAATGTACCACATGATTATGTCTTGTTTGTGACTGTAATTTAAGAATATTTTAATTTAAAAGCCTCTTTTAAATAGGTACCTAGGTACTTACTTTTTCGTGGAAATAATTTAGCTTTTGATATTGTTAGTATTTAATAATTTAATTATAAATATATGTATAATTTTATGTGATTTTGTGACAAATTTCGAATGACAAAATAAAACAACCAAATAACGAATTTAGACATTTTAGTCCATAAAGGTTGCCATGACGACCTTTACGGCCTAGGCCGAAAAAGAAACATTTTACGGACTGAAATGAGTCCGTAAAATAGCTGTTTTTGGGAGCGTATGACAAAAAAATTATTTTTGACACACTAGTCGAGCAAGAGGCATATCTTTATCGCTGTCATCAGCACCACACTCAATAACATCTTCTTGCCAGTCTACTTCCTCAAAATCTTCAATAGTATCGCAAATAAAAATTGGTCTATTGCCGTTTCCTATTTTGTTTAGCAAGTTTTCATTGTGGGATACATAGAGTAGCTTAGCGGCTCTATCATTAGTAAGCCTGTTTCTCTTTTTTGAATGAATATGACTATAAACGCCAAAACTGCGTTCCGTGGCAGCCGAAGATGCTGGCATCGTCAACATTCGTGAAGCTACTTTTGATAATGAAGATGAAGAACACAGTTTTTTCCACCAGGAGACTGGGTTATCAAAACTACTTTTCCATATGAAGTTATTTCCAAATAACTTGCCACTTCTACAACGATAATCTGCTCTTTCATCTATTATTTCTTGCTCCTTTATATTGAGTTTATTTTTTGATATATTAAGTATGCATTCTATGGCAGAAAGAATTTGGATTTCATCAAGTTCAGAACCTTGTGATTTTGGATTTAGTAATTCTGCAGCATAATGAATGGGTTTAATAGCAAATTCAAAATCTCTTTTGTCAACAAACTGCAACAATTCGGATTTTTCTTTGTCGTCAAGTGAGGACAATGCAAGATTATTGTGAATTACCCTTCTAATATCACAAAATGCTTTTACAGCAAAATGAATAGTGCTATAATCTCATTCTACAATTTTTAACCATTTGCCAATAGGTTCAAAAATGTTAATTACGTTGGAAATTTGGGCCCAAAATACTTAGTCGTCTAATATCCACTGCTTAACATTTTTATCAATCATTTGTGTTGCTTCTTGACTAACTGCAACTCCTTGTAAACCGAGCCTCGTATTGTATACACTTTTTAAATTGGTCAAAATTGAAGACCTAGAAATGCAAGGTTGCAAATAAGTTGGTGAATCCTCAAATTCCATATATTCACCATATTATATGTTTGTAAAACTGTTCTATAGTAAGTTTAATGTTTATAGGGTTACAAAATATGAAAGATATATTAATAGACATCGGGTTTGAATCGTTAATGACAAGATTTAAGTATTTTTAAAAATATTTCCAATATTCCCAATATTTCCAATATTTCCGAGACACGTTTGGAAATTTCCAATATTTCCATTTCCATGGAAATATTTCCATTTACAACACTACTCAATACTGTACAATGCCAAAAAAATGTACAATTATCTGCCTTTGAATATCAAGTCGCTTTCATTCTTTCCCGCATTTCGCAAAGCTCTGAAATCATACTTACTGGAGAGAGCCCTATATGCGGTAAACGACTTTTTTGTTGATGTTTAATCATGAACAATTTTCTTCTTCTTCTTCTTTTAGAAGGCGTATCTCCTGTTTAGTTCCAATTTCCTCCTCGTCTAAGCAACTCTTGTGAGGTTGACTGCCAACTGCCTTGCCAACGTTTAGGTGGTCGTCCAGTAGGTCTACTGCCATGGGGTAGGTTGTTGCGAATTATTATGGCCATTCTGTCGGGGCCCATTCTATTGACATGCTGGTTCCATTCTCTTTTTCTCTGCCTTATCCATCTGACAACGTCGTTTGTTTGGCACTTTTCTCTTATGTCTACATTTCTCTGTCTGTCCCTCAATGTGTATCCAGTTATCATTCTTAAGGTCTTCATTTCAGTAATTCGTAGGATTCTCTTTGGTTTCCGCACCATATGTCATCACTGGTCGTATGCAGGTTTTGTATATTCTTGACTTACATTCTGTACTCAAATGTTTGTTTTTCCATATGGGATATTTAAGATGTCCTGATATTGCGGCAGCTTTATTGGCTTGTTTCCTTACTTCTTCTTCCAGGAATCCTGAGCTTGTAATTTTGCATCCGAGGTGTTCGAATGACATTATCTGATCAATAGTTTTGTTTTTTATTACCAATTTGCACCGTAGAGGCTCCTTTGTAATGGTCATGCATTTGGTCTTATCTGTGGAAATTTGCATGTTAAGTTTTTCTGCCTGTCTGTTAAAAGCTTGTAGCATTCTTTGGAGGTCATCCTCTGACTCTGCAATAAGTACTGCGTCATCGGCATAGCATAATATGTTTACTTTATGCATTCCCATTCGATATCCTAATCCAGTATTCTTGACGGTTTTTATTACTTGATCCATGATTGTGTTGAATAACAGAGGGCTGAGGCTGTCGCCTTGGCGAATACCAGTTGTAGTTCGAAGATGCTGCGTTAAGGTAAAGTTTGTTCTTATTTGGGTTGTTGTGTTTGTGTTTAAGTTTTTAATGAACAATTTTGAATTTTAAAATTTTGATTATCTCACACACTGGTCAAAAGTCGAGTATTTAATATTTTATAACTCTTAAAATTATCTCCATTTACAATTTTCCTATTGTAAAATTTTATTGATACGCCTTTTTACTGACTTACTTTTTTTGAATTGTATGATTTGTATTGTATATTTTTTATTATTTGTATATTTTTTGTGCTTTTGTTTGTTTTGTAAATGCTTTGTCGATGAAGCTATTTCGTTTTTTTATTTACTATGCTCCTATCCTATTAAGTACCTAAGTACAAGGTTGTGCAGGGTACAGGAATAGGATTTTCTGACAAGTATGGTCCTTTAATACCGAGAAAAAATGCTCTGGGATTATTATTCCTATCATATCTTTTCTTGGATATTGATTAAACCAGTTATTGCAAATGATATCCCTAGGGATAGGCGGAAAGACCGTTTTCGATAAGATTAAAATGGAAGATAATGCGCAGTGGGATTGGTGGAAGATGAGGCAGAAAGAAAGTCGGATACAAAGAAACCGTTCCCCGATTACTTCCTTCTCCGGCCTTAGGCTTAACCAGTTTTATCGAGAATTCGGCGAAACTCTGTAATTTTACCGTTCGTTTTCTATCTCTGTGACAGAATGTGTCTAAAGAATAAAACAATCTGGCGTATAACATTGTTCTTAGACGAGTGAGGAAAGACGTATTTTGAGTTTTCTTTGAAAAGAGTGATTCTTTGAAAATTGAGTTTTCTTTGAAAAGAAATATGCTGATAAATAGTAGTAGTGGGAACTATCGAATGAATACTATCGAAACATTCGATAGTTGCAATTCATTCGAATAATTCGATAGTTAGTAAGAAAACATTCGTTGAAAACTATTCGAATAAAAATTATCGAATAGATCCGTCATCTGCCTTGGTATATTGTATTCTAGTAATTCGGCAGCAAAAACCATTCATTTATAAAATTCATTCATTTATGAAATTCATTTATTCGTCAAGATCGATTATAATAAAATATTAACTGAATTTTAGTTGTCGCCCGGCGACGTAGGTTTCGGCAATGCTATGAAAGAAGCCGGCATCTTTGATTTTTTGCGGAGTCAGATATAGATAAGGACACATTATTTTTTTTATTGAGGTGCTAGTATTTACACAGAAAATACATTATGAAGGGCGCTGTTGCCATATTTTGGTATTAGTTGATATTAGCAAAGAATATTATTGTTTGGCTTTAGTTAGTTAGGGATAGTATGTCTATATATTCTGCATTTTTTTATTAATATTCTGTTGTTACACTGCAATAATACTTGTTATTTTGGATGTAGGAAAATTATTTTTAATGTTTTTAAGCAAAGACTGGTTTAATAAATAATAATAACAGGAATAATTTGTTATACCTATTAACATCAAAATTTAAAATCATTTAATATAAATATTTTTTTAAGCAGTAGCAAAATATAAACAACAAATTAGATGTCAAAATTATTTATATTAGATCCTATTTAAAAATAATATAGTCTCTAAATTTTTTGTGTGTGGCAATGTTGGTTTATTAAATAATAATAATTACAGAACTAATTTGTTATATTAACAACAAATTTTAAAATCATGAAATATAAACATTTATTAATTTTCTAAGCATGCAGTGTAATGGAAGGAAAATATAAATAAAAAATTAAAAATCAAAATTATTTATATTAGGTGCTTTATATTACTATTTAAAAATTATATTTACTTTTACTGGCATTTACTTTAAAAAATAAATGAAATATTTCTTCGCAAAAAACTACATGTAAGAGAATTAGCATAAACAAAATACGAACATCGTTAACTTTTTTTTAAAATTGGCACGTGTAAAACTTTCATTTTAATTTTCTCACCCCATAGTTTGAGTTCGATAACCGCATTTACTTAACCACATTACTTAAATATGATTATTAAGTTCAGCTAATTCATATTATTAAAACATCTAAAATACAAATATGTATTTTTAAAATTAATTGTAAGTTCATCTCATCTTTCTTAAAAATTGCTACTTCTCAAAATTTCCCATTAAAAAATAGACCATATACCATATAAAATTAAATAATTGAAAGATCGGATTACGGAAAACCACACAATGTTTTTTTCATTTATTTTAACTATTTTAATAAACGCAAAAATAGCACAGTATTTATACGGCGAAGTTATAAAAATTTGGAAGAACTAATAATGCACTGACGCATACAAAAATCAAACGAATACTAAATTTCATTTATCAAAAGCATTCGATAGTCGTGGCTCAACGATAACCATTTAGTCGCACGGCGAGGTTGTCACATATGCTTTAGTATACAAATGAATGAATGATTCTATTCGAATAAAACCATTCGATAGTTGAAATCATTCATTCATTAACCATTCGATAGTCTAATTCATTCGATAGTTCCCATCGCTAATAAATAGATCTTAGAAGGACGCAGTTGGACACACAGGCCACCTCAAAAAATCTGCTCTAATCTAAATATAGTCTGTCCAACGAGAAGCTCCTTGACAGTGATAGATGTGTCTGTCATTTTAATTTCAAAGTAGTTGATTTTATTTTACAAAGAAATAAGTTGGTACAATTGGAACGCATAGCAGGAAATTAATATATTTAAAATTTGAGTGACAAGTGATACGACACTTACCGAATTTTATACATTAAAGGTTGATTAAATAGTTTAATTTTTTTAATTTTTTAATTAAACCAAACTTTAATCTTAATTTTTTTAAACCAGTACCTTTTGACATTATTTTTCTGCAGTACTAAAATCCATTATTTACCTATCGTGTGATGTCATCGTTATTTTAAAACTACTCCAGTTTTTAGTATAGAGAAATTAAAATAACTATGGTTGCAGAATACGACCACCAGCAAACTCCATAAGACGACGCATGGTGTCATTGATGATGTGCAAAGTTGTTTTAATTTCTCTTTATATGTTTAGTATACGATCCTTGTACCATATACGAGATGCACTTCTTCATCTATCACGGAATGGTATACAAACTTTATTGATGGTATATAATATACAGGGTGTTTCAAAACAAATGCGAAAAACTTCAGGGGGTGATTCCTTGTTCAAAATAAAGGGTAGTTTGCTTCATAAACGTTGGGTCAAAAGTCAACCATTAGGGAGATATCGCGGTACAAAGATAGCGGAAAAATAATGTTCTTATTTTTTATCTTGGAAACGAACCGATTTAGATTAAGAATCTAGTGATAATAATGATAATAATAATAATCTAGATACTAACGTATTGCAGTAGGGTAATGTCAAATAAAACAATAATAGAAACATCCTAAAAAGTGACAGCGGCCGACTAGATTTTTTCCTAAAAAAATTACAGCTGCCCACTATATTCTTTATCTAAAAATGTTTTTTGTCCTGACATGTAATGCTTTACATTTTATTTTTTAATTTCAAATCGGTGAGTTTTATCAAAAAACCACAAAAAATAAAAAAGTTTCTAAATAAACTAAACTATCAAAATTATTTTTTTTTGCACGTGTTTGATAAAATTTTTCTTTAAATTTCATTAACAAGAATGATAGGGGGAGTTTATTTCAACCCCTTCCACTCATTTTAAAAAAGAGAAAAAATTACCAGAAAGTGTGTTTTCATAACAATAATGCTTCCGTAAAATTTCATTAGTCTATCTCTTTTCGTTTTCAAGATAAAAATAAAAACATTATTTTTCCGCCATCTTTGTACCGCGATATCTCCCTAATGGTTGACTTTTGACCCAACGTTTATAAAGCAAACTACCCTTTATTTTGAACAAGGAATCACCCCCTGAAATTTTTCGCATTTGTTTTGAAACACCCCGTATATTGTTGTATAAGACTTTCTGCCTGGGCACCGTGTATTAACTATAAACTGTGCTCTGGGTCTACTGTTAATTTTCACTCGATTTTTCCTCGACTTGACTTCAAAAGACACAGAACACACGTAATAACACGAATCAAAATGCATCATCTTCCAAAACTCAGGGAATTTGACATAAGTTGACACAAAATTATCACCTATAATTTGGCAAGACTTTGACAAGCCTCAAAAATCTAAAGGCGAGATTATACGCATCGGCGCACAGTGGGGTATTTGACACAGATATTTGATCGAAATTTTTTTATGGAGACCTTATATAAATTATTGCTATTTTCAGTTAAAGAGGAAATAATATGAACAAAATAAAGGATACTTCGTCGATTCTAAAGAAAGAAAGAAAAATCACAATCCAGTGTTTCCACGGTCAATGCCACTAATGCCAGTAGTAATATCGCCAACTAATACTACTAATGCTACGACTGATCCCCGAGCAATGCCCATACCACTAAAGTCGCTACTAATGCCAAATTGTGCTATACTGCTAATGGCACTAATGCGATCGCTTTGTACACAACAACATCGCGGTTTACACCTCGCATTAGTATATCACTCATTGGCAAATTAGAGGAAACCAAGAATGTTTTTCTCATTTTATCAGCAAAGTCGCAAAAAGTCGCAGTATTTTATTTTACTGTACGAAAGCCCAATGTTTACTAAGTAAAACGTATATAGACAATATGCTGAATTCTTCGAAATGCGCAACTAAATCTCTAAGTATAATAAAAATGTCACAAGTTTAATCAAATTTTCTGAACGCCTAACTTTTAGTTGCAAAAAAAATCGTTAGTATAGAGAATATTAAAATAAATAATAGGTACGTTTTTGTAGAATACATACCTGCAACTTTCTGAGCAAACGTAAAAAGACCACAAGAACAACAACAATTTATAATTTTAAACATAAAATTTAGCCATTTACCTCTTATCTGTGAGAAGTAACAACTTTGACGTTTCGTTGAAACAAATGAATGCAACTAGACACACCAATAGCAACGCCATTCATGGCAGAGATGATTTAACTTATCATTTATCTTTTTTTGGGAAATCTTAAACACATTTGCCTTTTCGAATTTCGATCACCTTTTTCATGCTAATACGTCACCGTGCGGCGGCGGCGGGCGTTCGTTTGTCGTTCATCGTTCCGTCAAGCCAATAAAATTGAAATATGATCTGTCATTTTTGGAATAAACCAATAAAACTGGTTAAAAACAACAAGAGACAACGCGACGCATGACGGATTTATATTTAAACCCATCTACAGTTAACTTAAAAAATATTAGAAACTTTTTTTAGTAAAATAAATAGATTGGTATGGGACGTCATCTGCTCTTTCTTCTGTCAGTCTGTCGAAATCCTACCTGAGAAAAAAAACAGGGTATAATATAAGTTTTTCAATTACTTTATAATAATGCAGCAAAAACAGACAATGCATTTTTTCAAAAATACTTCTTAATCTCTTTGTTACTATCTACACAACGAATAAAACAATTTTTTTAAAATAACCAGCTAAAATCGATACTGTTTCTATTTCATTCAAACTTAATGCACCAAGCAACATCCACACCGAAGCTCTATGCTCTATAAAAGCCGCCACTCAATACGCTCCTCTGTAATTTTCTTTAGCCGCTCGCCATTTTGCCTCTTTCCCTTTAAAAGGTGAGTATTAAATTCGGGCTATTTCGAATTTTCCTCTTTCGCAAATTGCGCTGTGAAGCTTTTATCCTTATACCCTTCCTATATTTGCTTTAATATATGCTTTAGGAGAATACCCTAACCGATAACGCTTTATATCCGGGGATTTGGAAACAAACCATAATAATAATCTCAACTAGCCATTGAAATTGGTCTTAAATCATATTTTAATCGATTTATTCGATTAAAACTACTAGTATATATTATACAGGGTGTTTCAAAACAAATGCGAAAAACTTCAGGGGGTGATTCCTTGTTCAAAATAAAGGGTAGTTTTCTTCATAAACGTTGGATCAAAAGTCAACCATTAGGGAGATATTGCGGTACAAAGATGGCGGAAAAATAATGTTTTTATTTTTTATCTTGAAAACGAAAAGAGATAGACTAATAAAATTTTATGGAAGCATTACTGTTATGAAAACACACTTTCTGGTAATTTTTTCACTTTTTTACAATGAGTGGAAGGGGTTGAAATAAACTACCCCTATCATTCTTGTTAACGAAATTTAAAGAAAAATCTTATCAAACAAATGCAAAAAAATTAATTTGGATAGTTTAGTTTGTTTAGAAACTTTTTTATCTCTTGTATTTTTTTGATAAAACTCACCGATTTGAAATTAAAAAATAAAATGTAAAGCATTACATGTCAGGACAAAAAACATTTTCTGATAAAGAATCTAGTGGGCTGCTGTAATTTTTTAGGAAAAAATCTAGTCGGCCGCTGTTACTTTTAGGATGTTCCTAATATTATTTTATTTGACATTACTCTACTGCAATACGTTATTATCTAGATGATTATTATTATCGTTATTATCACTAGATTCTTAATCTAAAAATGTTTTTTGTCCTAACATGTAATGCTTTTACATTTTATTTTTTAATTTCCAATCGGTGAGTTTTATCAAAAAATACAAGAGGTAAAAAAAAAGTTTCTAAACCAACTAAACTATCCAAATTAAAGTATTTTGCATGTGTGTTTGATAATATTTTTCTTTAAATTTCGTTAACAAGAATGATAGGGGTAGTTTATTTCAACCCCTTCCACTCATTTTAAAAAAAGTAAAAAATTACCTAAAAGTGTGTTTTCATAACAGTAATGCTTCCATAAAATTTCATTAGCCTATCTCTTTTCGTTTTCAAGATAAAAAATAAAAACATTATTTTTCCGCCATCTTTGTACCGCGATATCTCCCTAATGGTTGACTTTTGACCCAACGTTTATAAAGCAAACTACCCTTTATTTTGAACAAGGAATCACCCCCTAAAGTTTTTCGCATTTGTTTTGAAACACCCTGTATATGTATAAGACTATATGGTTTATTTGAAATTGTAACATGCGGTTCATAACGACAATTTAACTCGAAATACCAAGCGTGTGGTACCAAATTATTCGTAAAAAAATACTTTTTTCAAATATGCTAATGAGCCACCCTTGTTTCGTTTGAAAAAATTGAGATATGATTAAAAATACGATTTGGGCATCTTTTAATCAGCCAGGACAAGACACGAAAAACATTAATTAAAAAGTTTTTAACATAGTCAAGGTATTCTAGATTGAAATTTAAAATACGATTTTTTTCTAAGCGAAAATGTCTAAAGTTGACATATAATATGTCATTCTACTCGGAGTGTTCTTCTCTATCGAATCCAGTAGAAATATACGGAGGGTGCCATTAAAAATCAAAAGTTATAGTCATTTCCGGTGAAACAGGAAGTGACCAAAAACAATTGAATACGTCAATCAATCCTAATTTATGTCATATAGGGGTACCAACCGTACAAACTACAATCTACTGTTGATAATATAGATTATATTGAGAATATTACCATTAAAAACAATTATACCGGGTGTTGCATCGTCGGACGGGACATAGGAAATCTCATGTAAATTTTAATTGGGTCAATTATTGGCTTCCCTAATTATTTTAGAGAATAATTCTATTTAGGTTTATTGAAGAGCACTAAAACCTACATTCAAAAGAATAACTTTAGATAGTTTTGATTAGCTCGTTTACGAGTTATCGCCGATTTTTTTCAAATATTTCTCCTTTCTTATGGCCCTGTATTTACTTATGAGCACCAGTCAAGGTAAAAGATAACTGTCAAATGAAGTTGTCATTTCAGAAATTTACCTATTTAGTACTTTATTATTATTGAAAACTCATTCCTACATCGGAATAATACAAAGATGTATTTATAAATACAAATTAATATGAATTAAAGTAAAATAAAGTAATCAATTACAAGGTTAATTATAGTATTATTACAATATTCAATAACTTATTAATTTAGGTACTATTAAATTGTTAGAACTTTAGGATTTAAGAAGATGTTCAAATATTCCTCCATCGACTGCTAGACAATAACCCAGGCGATCATAAAATTCTCTTCTTACATTCGCTAGTTGGTAAACTGAAATTTTATTGCATTCGGCAGAAATAGCATTTTTTAACTCGTCTAGATTTGGGTATTTTTTATCCTTGTATATCCTGTTTTTTAAATGGCCCCAGAGAAAGAAATCATTTGGCGAAATATCAGGAGACCTTGCTGGCCAATTTACTATATGATTTAGGCCAATAACGTTTCCGTTAAAACTATTGTCTAAATATTCCCGAACAGCCAGGGTACTATGTGCCGGGCAGCCATCCATTTGGTACCAAACTGCCTGATTTTCCCTAGCGGCATCATGTAAAGCAGGTAAAATATGATTTTCGAGTACTTCCAAATAATATTCTGCATTTAAATTTCGCGCAAGAAATAATGGCCCGATAATATTGTGTCCGAATATCCCTGCCCAAACATTTACTTTCTGTGGATATTGCGTCCTTGTTTCGACAAACCTGTGTTGGTTTTATTTGTTCCAATATCGATAATTTTGAACATTGGGTTCATTATTTAAGGTAAACGTGCATTCGTCAGTGAAACATATGTTTTTTAAAAATTCCTTATCCGTGTTTGCTCTTTCCATCATATCAAAACAAACCGCCTGCCGGCGTATTTCGTCCCCATCTCGTAGCTCTTGGTGCTTTTCATATTTGAAGGAATAGTATTTATGTCATTTCAAAATTCGAAACGCTGTAGTGTGATCTATTCCTATTTCATCCTCAAGTTTCCTTGTGCTGATCTTTCCATCGTTCTCTTCCACGCACAATAAAACTTCCAAGTCGGTATCATTTTTGCTTGCATCTTCTCTTTGTTCCTGCCTTGCTTCACATCTGCAGTTATTTATTAGAGTACCTTGGTCTCAAATCTCTGGATATTCCTTGCGATTGTAGATTTTCCAGGTATCGGTCTATTCAGATACAGAGCAGCAAACATGTCCGACACCTTTTGATAACTCTTTCCTTGATAATACCATTTAATCATCAATACTTTTTCTTCGGTAGTGTAATTCATGGCTAATATTTTCGATGTAGGTATGAGTTTTTAATAATAATAATAAAGCACTAAACAGATACATTTCTGAAATGACAACTTCATTTGACAGTTATCTTTTACCTTGACATGACCTTGACTGGTGCTCATAAGTAAATACACGGCCAAAAGAAAGGAGAAATATTTAAAAAGAAATGTGCGATAACTCGTAAACGGGTTAATCAAAAATATCTAAAGTTATTCTTTTGAATGTGGGTTTTAGTGCTCTTCAATAAACCTAAATAGAATTATTCTCTAAAATAATTAGGGAAGCCAAAAATTGACCCCATTAAAATTTACATGGGATTTTCTATGTCCCGGTCAACGATGCAACATCCGGTATATGTAATCTGGAGTATTTTTTTCCGGTGTCCGTATTTACAAAACAATGCAGTAACATAAATCTTTCCCAATGACTTAATGAACACAAGAATGGGGTCAAAAATTAATGCAGAAGTTATTCTACAAGCAGTCTTTGTTCTCATCCTGGTTTTTCTATGTAAATTTGCTGTTGTAAACTTCCCTCCTTTATCTATTCAATTAGATTTCCAAATGGATTCGCCACCGAATGGTGGAAACTATCTCGCGAACTCCCTAGTAAACTTCGAAGTTATTAAATAGCTCATAATGAAATTAGGCGTTTGCATAATTGGGTTATATCGGTCCTCATTTACATTCCTCTCCTTCACCTTTACATAAAATTAATTTAAATTAACTATAGGAACTAATAAATTATCTAAATAGAAAAATTGCTGTTTTAGGGGAAGGTTACAGTTGGGGGTTGGAACCTTTGGTGTTACAACAGCAAAATAAAACACTAAATCACCATAATACACCAAACCAAGTTAGAGAGGTGGAGAAAATGCCTCCACCTCACGGGTTCCTCAGCCGGAGGCAAGCTCCTTGAGTGTGAAAGGCGGCACGGAGGGCCAAACTCCAACCGTGGGAGGGTGTGTACCCTCGGAGGAAGAACTGTGGTCAGATGAAGATGGGAAATACCCTGTCCCCTCTACATCAGGGGTATGATGAGTTATAGATGTGATGGGTCAAGGAAGGCACAATAGAGCACTCAAGGGGGGCACAATAGAGCACTCCTTACTCATTCTACATTCTACATAATACACCAAAATACTTTTACTTTTATACTGACCGTGTATCAACTAAACTTGATATTGTACCGACCTTGATATTAGGAAGTAAATTTTTATGCATATTTTTATCGATAGGGTTGTAGCTTCTGAATAACGGTCTAGGTAAAGCATCTAGCTCATTTGCCAGCTCAGAATTAGAATTTAGAGTTAGTAACTCGCATTTTCATTGGAGGAAACTGTCATCATTATTTCGAAGCAATAATCAACGAGAATATTCGTATAATTTAATAAAATTACTCTAAATCATTATAAATAATGAACTGTTTGCAATTGAACTGTAATTTCTGTATTATTAATCCATCCGGTAAATGATGGAGATAAACAATTGTGATTGATTAAAATTTTATTTTAAGATGACACTTTTGTTAACAACATTCTGAGAATTCGAATAATGAATTGAATAATGACAAGACAAGTGACATCTGTCTAAAAAAGACAGCGATTAGAGTGACAATTTTGATTATGCAAAAGAAATACATATTCTTTGAGTTTACTGGTTGCCTGACCATTAATATTAATTTAAAAATAAATCCCCAACATGATTAATGAACAAAACATTTAAACAAAACAGACCACAGACCACACAAAACAAATTGTTGGTTAGTAGCAGTTAATACCGTATGATCGAGAAAAAACGGCGTCAGCGATGGCTGTGAAATGAAGATCGCTGTCATTTTATATGTAAATTTATATGGGATATGTCATCGATCGTCATTTCCCAGCCAACTGGATGCCATTTTTTTCGATCATACGGTAGTAGTCAGAGATATAGATGTAGTAGTCGTATTTTAGCCATGAAACATGGCTAAAATACGACTACCCGTAGACACTTGTACGGGAGGAATAGGCAACGATGAACTAGCGATCCTGAAAAAAGAAAACGGGAAGCAAACGAGGCGCTAGGCACCATTTGCAACCTGGTTAAGCAGTTGTAACGTTTTTAGTTCGTTACATGTCTTTTTTATATATGATATATATGATGTCTGGCGTATCGTCATCGGATTCCGTATCGTTCAGGCCTGATAATTTATTTAGCACGCTTGGCGTAATTTTTACGTTCCCTTGTCGCCAACCCTGTTATCGTTTAACACAACCCTGTTATCGCTCTGAGGAGGCGCTGTCAACATCGCTTCTGTCAACTCTCTCCGTGCTTAACCTCACTTTGTTTTGCCGCTCTGTTGTATCCCGGCTTTTAGAAATGGTGATTATTTAAATCTTGCTGTATAATTTGAATCAGCTGCTATTTCAAAGCAACAGGTAAAGATGAGATATTATCCTTTTAGATTCGATATTATTACTTAGGGTTGCCAGATGGACAGTGTATAAAAGTAGGACAATTGTACAAAAAAGCCTGATTTTTGATAAAAAAAGCCGGACATTTCTTTACTTATTAAGCATTTACACAAGTTATAAAGAAAATTGTTGGTTACCGATTCTGAACCGTCCTAGAACTGTGATGCATAGGCGCAGAAGGAAATATGAAGACATTATTTCATTTGCGCACGCGCTGCAGAGTTCTAGGACGGTTCAGAATCGGTAATAACAAGAACCCGAACAAAGCTAAAATTTCAATAAAATTATTTTCTTTTTTATCTTATACACTAATAAACCGGTCTTGGTTTGATTTTTATGGTTGACCGGTTGCCGGTTCGCCGGTTGCACTTTGCACTTTTTAGTATTATAAAAATCGAAATTAATTAACAATTTTTCGTAAAATGGAAAAAAGCCGGACATAAAGAAAAGCCGGCCGGACATTAACAAATTGCCAAAAAAGGAGGACATGTCCGGCTTTAGCCGGACGTCTGGCAACCCTATATTACTGCATATTTTTAGGGTAGAATTTTGGATGTCCCAACTTAACTTGTATTTGTATTTTGCTGGCACGTTGGCGTCCCTTTTCTTTTGTCCTCCAGAATGTTACATGGAAGAAAGGCAGTTTCTTTGTTTATTATTAAGCCCTCGGAAGTAATTAGAGGTAGGTTTATTTTGTTTTTTGTATTAGACCTTGTTTGGTTTTAAACAAGAGTTTCGTATTTTTAGGGTCTTATGGACGTAAATTATCTTATGGACGTACATTATGTTATGGACGGACTGTGTCCAAGGTACGGGTAGTGTTTCCCTGTACCGTTATCTTATGGACGGACTGTGTCCAAGGTTATAGTCCAAGGTTATGGTCCAAGGTACGGACATTATCCAAGGTCCTAGTAGTGTTCCAAGGTACGGGTAGTGTCCCCATATTGCCACAGTATGGATACAGCGTAAGCCCCATGCTGCTTCGCTCCCATTTCTAAGCCTAGTCAGTAGCTACGGCTGTATTGATTCATGGTGTCCTCATTCTGGCCCCTTTTGTTGTTTTGGCCAACAGGATCACCGACAGACAGTACAGAGATATGAGCCCACCTCACGCTGCTACTCTTTGAAAAAAAGGATTGCCTCAAGAACAGCTAAGTGTAGATTTAGGTTCTGGTTTTCAGTCGATTTTCAGTCTTA
This sequence comes from Sitophilus oryzae, assembly GCF_002938485.1. NCBI lineage: Eukaryota > Metazoa > Arthropoda > Insecta > Coleoptera > Curculionidae > Sitophilus > Sitophilus oryzae. The sequence continues at coordinate 1,804,629 of NW_022146782.1, forward strand.
ACTTAACGTACATTTTAAATAATATCGTACAGACTATATTTAGTGGTTAGATTATTAAGAACATTTATGTCGATTTAGTTGTTACAATATGATTTAGATTTTAGGTTTCATTACATTACGTCTTGTAATAATATTACTATTTTATAGATATTATTATTGCACTAACATCATATAAAATATATCAAATTAATTAAAGTAATGCTACATTTCATATATTCTCTTAAACTTTACATGTCTTGTATTTTATCATAGGTGTTTTCATAGATATTTAGTACAATTCTTAACACCACTTTCGTTGACATATAACCACTATAATAATTATTAAAATTGTACAATGCTATTTACCATCACAGTCCATTTTGAATAAATATAGTCATTAGTTTTAAGTAATATACAACTGTGTTTTCTTTCTCTGTACATGCCTGGCGCCCAATATCTATATTTTTTTGTTTATTGTTATTGATTAGTTTTCTCTCTAGTGAAATACCTTATCCACGAGTGCTCTCCGATGAAAAGCTGCCGTTCGCAGTGGTAATGTTTATAAAAAACGCTACACAGTAGCTCACAATTCGCAAGCGTTACTACCAAAAAACCGCTGCGGAGGTACTTCAACAGCCTAGTGCCTCGCTTGCTTCTCTTGTTCTTTTTTCAGGATCGCTAGTTCATCGTTGCTGATTCCTCGCGTACAAGTGTCTACGGGTAGTCGTATTTCATGTTTATTTCATGTTATTTTATGTTTCATGGCTAATCTTACTGTAGGTTTGCCCAATAATTTCATTCTTCTTTTTTATTATAGTCCCCACGATAACATCTTTTGTTTAAAATTATAAAACTAGAATAGTATAGAATAGTTTTATATTAACTCTAATTTTTTGAAGTTTATAAAAAGCATTCATAAAAAATATATATCCTTCAACTCCTTCAATTTAATAGCTGTTCATATAAGCACTTAGTTTCTTTTGTTTTCGACCACCGAGCAAGTATCCAGAAATTAGGGCTGTAATTATCCAGGCCCGAAAACTGATTTAACCGGCCCATTTTATTGTTCCAGTATCGAAATAGAGGCTCGAACCCCGCACCGCGCACCTCTTGTCCTCATGAATATTCAGCCGGGCTATTTCGAAGTGCTTCTCTAGTTTGGACTCGCATGAATTTTGATTGGATAGGTGGCCGGTCTGGGTGTCTCTGTGTGCGCTCTGATTTTCCTTCTACATTTTACTGTTTATCTAGCCGATTTAATTATGGCGTTTGTTAATATTAGTGCAGGTGAGCATATATTTGGAGCTGAAGTCGGTTATTGGATTCTCGGCATAGGAGCAAAATGTTTGCCAGTAGATTGTAATTGGTTGGCAAGAGAATTTACGTTGTATTGACTAAATATACTGAGTGACAAAAAAAAGAAAACAATTATACAGGATGGGTCTTAAATAATAAAGAAAATATTTTAGGGGTAGTATTTTTGACTCCAGACACACGTCTATGAGGGTTTATTCCCGAAAAAAAATTGAAATTTTTGAAGAAATTTTTGGAATTTTTCTAATTCTTTCTTCTTGATGGACCGACTATATTGTTACGTTTTTCGTCGGTTCCGTGTGGATAGAAAGTCACAATTTATTTAAACACAATTTATTTAACACTAATTAACAAAAACAATAACGATAAATGACTTAAAGAACTATTTACAAACGATGTATAACTATTTATCTAGAAATAAATTATTTTGAATTTTGCGCGCCAACTGTACTCGTCTATTTATTTCTGTCCTCTTCAGGCCCCAGCCGCCGGCTTTTATACCCACAGCTAAAGAGCTCTCGAATAATCCATAGATCGTTAGGTGCATAGAGAAGGTTTCGAATGTTCTCGTATGTACTACTCCATTCCAGTGGAACTCCATTGTGGCTCAGTTTCTACAATCTCTTAGAACAAGAGCATTAAAGTTTACCCTCAAGTAGTCGGTTCAAGTGTTGGTTACCCAGTGTCGGTTCTGGGCATACATTTGGCGAGGGAATCAGCACGTTCATTTCCCTCTAGCCGAAATGTCCCGGTATCCATATTAGCGACTCTTTGTTCTTATCTCCTAATATATTGAGTAGTTTCTTACAATGAAGAATCGTCATAGACGTGCTTTTCGTTGCCTCAAGTGCTTTCAACGCGGCTTGACTATCCGAAAATATGTTTATTGCTTTCCCGGTGTATTGCTGTTCTACCAACACTTGCACACAGGTTTCAATAGCATACAGCTCAGCTTGGAAAATTGTGGTGTGTTTTCCAAGACTGTGGTAGGTCTTTGGTCGTTGGACTGCTGCAGTAAATTCCTGCGCCAGATCCTTTTTCGTTTTTGGTTACTGTTATTATTATTATTATATTGGCTATTATTATTATTATATATATAATATAACAGGAACATCTATCTTTATTTCTGGATTTACACCATAAAACAAATATATTAATGAATGTAAGAAATCTACCCCTTTGTTTTGTGGATGTCTCCGTTTCAATAGAACAACCCGAAAAACATAAAAGAAGTACAAAAGTAAAAGAAAAGGAACACGGGCACATCGGAATAAACAAAAAAAGCATAACAATAAACACGAATCGGCATTACAGTCGCGGCTAATGGTCTTCTGGGTTTTTCTTTTCAATTAGAAGGGTTTTCTTTTCGAAAACAGAGAGGAAACGTGGATGAAATTCCAGTCACGCCAAAGTTTCAGACTCGTCTCGACTCGTTTGTTAGTTTTACCTCGATTTTTTGTTTGTTTGAGGAAATAAAAGTAATTTAAAGTTTACCTTGCTTACAGCGGAACGTTGCGATTTCTGATAAAACAATTATGTGGCTGAGTGGTATGATGTTGGAAAGGATCCTGGAGGAAATTGGTCGGAAATTTGTGACTAGAGTCGATAAGTTGACTTATCGAGATGTGTTACGTCGATATAAAAAGAAAAAGTTACCTTCTTTGGATAATCATTAGGGTGAGTCAAAAAAATCAACTATCTTTTTTCCAAAGACATTATAAATATAGACCGAACATCTCATTCATAAATACTCGTTGGTAGTGTATCAAACATTCCAATGTGTTAGACAAGGACAGAAGAGACAGAGAAGTCTAAAATTTCCGACCCCGGCAACTAGGCCCATTTGGATTGTTCTCATGGCCAGTGGCGTATCGTTTTTTGGAACGAATTTAATTAGTAAAGTAAAAGTAAAGTAATTAGTAAAATGTTTACTCCATATTAATATACTACATTAACACTTTTTCGTCAGGTAAGTTTTATTATAAGGTCTAATATAATAATATAATTAATATCCCACATATACTTATGATGAAACATTAGTAGGTAGTTTTCGAAAATCACTCCAACGTCGATTTTCAATTTAAACTTTCAGTTAATTCTATATAAACTTTCAGTTACTTTTGAATATTTACAGGGTGACTCAGGCTTCCGAAACAGTTCTATATTAGGTTTGTGGTTGGTGACTTTTCTTTCAATTTTTTTTTCAGAATATGGAGGCAATGGTAAAGCACATTTTAGACATTTTTGTAAACATAGGTGGCCGGAACATATTTTCAAACTAAAGTTGTAGATTTGCCATTAAATTTCCATTCCAGAAATACCTAGGGTTGCCACCTGTCCTTTTTTGAAAAGGACAGTCCTTTTTTGGAATAACTTGTCCTTTTGACTTTTTTTTACTTAAAAAGTCATTTTTATTTACGTATTTTCCCTGAGAAAATTACCTACAGCAAACAGAAATATTATTTTCGTCCAAATTTAATTAGAGATGTTATAAAACTTATAAATACATTTTTCTTGTTTAGAATAGGCAACATTATTTAGAACTTCCCGATTAATCTCAAATGATAATTTAGGTTTTAGTTTTACCTTTTTTGATCTTAAAAAGAACTTTTTAAAATTAGTAATTAGTAACGATTTAGTTAGTTCGCAATCAGCTTCCTGTAAAGTACTATGTAATAGTTGTTTAATCTTGTATTATTAATATCTTTTCCTATACCTAAAATCAATATTTAATGAGAAAATTGTGTTTTTTTGAAAATATAAGACAAGATTTGACTTTCGGTCTTCTTCTTGTATTATGATGGCTCTGATTCGAGGCAATTACCTTTTAGTCTCTCAATAGAAGGCATTTATCATTAAAAGTATCAAATCTGTGTGCTACAGTATCGGATTTCTGTCGCATAATAATGAATATTACGTTTATTTACAAACCTATTACTTTTAAAGGTAGCTTCATCAGACAATCAAATTTTAGTTAAATGTCTCAATCTTCATGAACTGTATTAAGCATATGTATGCGGTTTGAATCACCTTGTATGTTGACAAAAATATTTTGAAAATGTGCGCTATAATGACCCCCATCTTATGTAAAAAATTGAAATAAAAATCACAAACCAAAAACGTAATAGATAAAAAGTTTTTTTGGAGGCCTGGGTCATTTTGTATATAGGTATGTACATATATATATATACATATATACATATACATATATATACAGCCGTTATATTATTATTATATAGGTATGTATAAAACTAGTAGCCTAAAAATTATTTACAGTTCGTCCCATTCTAAAAAAAAGATAAACACACCGTACAAATAACTCTAGGAAGAGGTATTTGTACGGTGGTAAAAAATTGCCTAAACAAGGCGGAAGGGGCAGTTATAATAAAGCAGTAAAATGCAAAAAAGGTCGGGTAAACACCTTTGTTTATTTGTTGAGCAAAATTCCTTTAGAATATTGTATATAATGACCAAAATATGACGCAATTTTAAGAAAAAAATGTCACTTTCTGGCTTATAATAAAGTTTCAAATGCAACGTTTATATTCAAATTTGTTATGATCTACAACAGTTAGGTAGTAATTGAGACGAATTATAATTCAATTACCGACTACTACGTTCTTGTTTTAATAGATCCAAATTCAACAAATATAATTAGAAATTATTTTAATTGTAAGGAGCTCTCTTGTGGGACGCCTACGTACAATTACGGCGGAAATATGTACCTACCTGTGAAAAGACAAATTCGGGTAATTTGAGCTTATATTTCCACACACTTGACACTGTCGTATCATATTGAAAATTCTCAGATTCAAAAGTACGTTAAACAAAAACAAAAACTGCTGAAAAACACTGAAAAGTTCACTTCGGACTTGATTCCGACTTCAAACACACCGTAAGCTAAACGTAGTACGCTATAATGGACCATAATGGACCAAGGGCCTTCGCGAGGGGTGGTGGGACGGACGGCTCATTTTCGTTCTGGAAGACTAGCAGCGACGTTGCCAATAGTTCTAGACGTTTCAACACATTAAACAGTAAACATGTCCTTTAATAGTAACGCATATATCCTCTGGTTAATAACATATTATTACGCATGCTTCTTTAAAAATAAACTATTAATTTAATTAAGAAATTGAGATTTATTGATATCCGGTAAAGGTTCAAAGTCACCTTTTCTGCAACTTCAACGAGGGCGCAATTTGATGCGGCAAAGTCGCCTTCTCTATCTCAGTTGGTTTACAGTAATAATAACCTCCGATTGTTTGATCGGGTTAAAATGCACAATGTGATATCTGTTCTTACTAAATCTATGCTTTTTTCACTTTATACTCTGAAAAAAGGTTGACCTTAAAAAAATTCTCTTCAAGTATGACCTCTTAATTTTAATAGCAGGTCCTCACTCCTTTCAATTTCTATTTTTTTAAGAATTTTATAATAGGTGAGCCTCCACTAACCTTTCTTATGGAGTATAAAAAATAAGGCCGATTTTCCCCTAATGCACTTCTAATAACCATCTTTGATTCTAAAACAGAAATGTAATTGTATACAGGGTTGTTCTCCCACATACGACACGGAGTATTGTAGCTAAACGAGAGATTTTACAAATTTTAAATTTTGGGTCTGTTGAAGGACTATTAGAGCTACAATTTAAAAATATTTATTAGTTACAGAATAAATAAAAATAGCAAGTGTATTTTTTTAAATGGAACACCCTGTATATTATTACATTTTTAGTTTCCTACGATTAAAATAAAATTTGATTAAAGTTTATTACACTTAACCTTACCTGTTTTGCAAATATTTCCAATTTTGTGAATGGCAAATTTTAGGGGCTTCATTCGAGGGTATCAAAGTTTTTAATACTAAATATTTACTGAAGATTATTTATTGACCAGATTAAAAAAATAAAAACTGTTTAAATATTTGTTAAAGAGACCAATTAATATGATTCCAGTATTCAAACTACATTAATTGGATTGTTTGCGTTGATTGTTGATTAATAATAATTGCTCCAAATACTCAAAAACTGGAATTATTTATGTGTATTAGACAGGGCGAAAGCAAAAAACTAGCACCTTAAAATTATATTTTATTTTGACAAATGCTTATTTACATGTACATACATACATACATAATACCAATGCTTATTTATAAAAACAGAAACGTTCATTTTCATAACTTATTATTATACATTCTTGATTCAACCACATTTATTTTTAGAATAATTTACTAATGAACACAATTAAGCATAATTAATTAGTATTTGGGCGGAAATACTGGCGGTATATTTAATTACTGATATACTCTCTTTTATAAAGATTTAAATAGTTTTCTTTTGCATACAAATGGGCTAGTATAGTGCGTCTGTCCGTTCTTGTAGCTACGGGTATCCATGAGAGGGGAAACGATATTCTCTCGATGTTTTTCGTAAAAATTAGACGACGCGTCCCATCAATAAAATCGGACAAATTTGCAGCAGCCAATAAAATGAGTGGGCGGAACGATTTGCAGGTGACGTACTGTCAAATCGACGGTATAAAATATATTGCTGTTTATTTAAATGTTTTTGGTCCGCATTCCTTTCATAGACACACAGACCCAAAGAGACGTACTGTAATATCATCGTTTTACTAAAAACGATAATATTTAGCCTGTACATTTTGTACATTTGTTGTTTTAAAACACCAAATGTTAATATTCCATGGGTATATTGATAAATGAGGTCTATAAGAAAATGCATTTTCTACGAAAACTTGAAGGGATAGGTAAAGTGGTATAATACAATTTGATAGACAATTGTGCATCTGATTCTCATAAAATATATAGAGTACCTATTCCATTTAAATTAAACAAGTTATTGCTGTTTAGTTAGTAGTTATTAAAATAAATTTTTAGACACTCTGTGTAAGGTAGTATAATTTTTATTATTAACACAATAACTGATCAATAAATAAACTTCAGTAAATATTTAGTATTATTAAAAAAAATACAACTTTGATATTCTTTATTTATTTGGGACATTCTGTATCTGTAAAAATATTTTTAAATTGTAGCTCTAATAGTCCTTCAACGAACCCAAAATTTACACACCTGTAAAAAATCTAATCGTTTAGCTAATATTCCGTGTCGTAGGTGGTAAACAACCCTGTATATTTTCCCTAAATATAAATATTTTGAATATTAAAGATTTTTTCCATAAAAAAGATTCTTGCTTCTTTCCCCGTATTTCTTAACATCATAAGCAACAACAATTTTTGACGAAACTTTTGCAAGGTACGAAAATATGACAAAACGCTCCGCATCTCGAATTCGAATTGAAATTCAACGTGGTTGTTCCCATTCCATCCACCGGGACATTTTAGCATGCCTTAGGGCACAGCAGGATGACTGCAGACTCTTAGACTATGTAACACCTAGATACCAACCTCTGGTTTTATCGTCAGTCTTAGAAAGATTCTTCAGACCTAAATATTTATTTAATCTCATTTGTCATTACCATAGACGCCTTTTATAGCGTGGCAAGATCTTTAGTAAATGTATCCAATAAATACATTAGATTAAGTAGATTCTTTTTCAGATCTATTGTGTTTTTTTTTCTGATCCCTTAGGCCGGGTAAGCAGTAAACAATCTTGTGACTGAGCAACGGCATGCCAGTCAAGCTTAATCACGTGAGTATAGGAGTATATAATCAATGAGATGACAGTAATAGTAATTATCTGCCATTTTGATTCACAGGTAAATTTTGTTTTTTGTCAATTTCATAAAATTCCCTGTCAAAATCTTTCTTTACTCGTTGTACAGACTGTAAGGTCTTGTAAAAGGAATTAGATTTGACTTGCTTCAAGTATAGAACGTCTAAAGCGTCTCTAGTTGATATATTCATGGTCTAATACCAAACCCACGCATAAATCCCGGGGATTCTCCTGTCAACAGGTTAGACGTTGGAGACGATGCTTTATCATCCTCCCACCCCTACACATCGTTCTCTCCATCTCTGTCTCCCTTCCTGATTTTATCCCATCAGTGTAAGGAAAATAACGTATCATATTATAAGGATTCGTTTGTTGTATTAAATGAAATAATTCTGTTCGGCAAGTATAATAAATGTTGCAAAGAATTATTGTTTTGACGTATTTTATATCAAAAAGTAGTCGCTTTTTTTCAAACGTCACAAAAGTATTAATTTTTGTCGCCTATTCATCTATTTTTTATTGGCGTTTTATTTTTAAAATATTATGATTTATTAGTACAGTACGTTTGTCCGTTCTGTAGCTACGGGGTATCCGTGAGAGGTGAAACGATATTTCTTTCGATGTTTTTCGTAAGAAATTAGACGACGCGACCCATCAATAAAAATTCGACAAATTTGCAAGTAGCCAATAAAATGAGTTGGCGGAGCGATTTGCGGTGATGTACTCGTCAAGTCGACGTATAAAATATATTGTTGTTTATTTAAAAGTTTTTTGTCCGCATTTCTTTCATAGACACAGATCCAGCAGACGTACAGTAAAATTATGCTACAATTATCGAATATGGTACAAGTGAAAATTCATCCTTAGTTTGGCAGCAAATTATGTTACAATTCGATAATTATTACATCTCTGTCAGTGCTGAATTGCGAATTTTGTGCTGTAACGCTGAGGGCGGTTAAAAATTCCACAAGCGGTACAGCACATGCAGGCGTCTCTCTCGTAGTTGCTCACTCTTACACACGCAGTCATAGGCAGGCGTGCTGTGGTATTAGAGCCTTTCAAAATACGCCACCCGGTATATGCCGGAAAATAACGGAACTCGCTCAGTTAATATTTATAATTTCCAGTCAACATGAACTGATCTCAGACACACCCCAAAACGTATATACTCTGTTTTTTTTCTCAGGTAAGATTTCGACAAACGATGACAGAAGAAAAGCAGATGATGTCCCATACCAATCTATTTATTTTACTAAAAAAAGTTTTTAATAATTTTTAAGTTATCTATGGATGGGTTTAAATATAAATCCGTCATACTTCGTGTCTTGTTGTTTTTAACCAGTTTTATTGGTTTATTTAAAAAATGACAGATCGTATTTCAATTTTATTGGTTTGACGGAACGATGAACGACAAACGGACGCCGATGCGTATGAACTCGCCTTTAGGCTTATATTTCGGATCCCTCCTGAAAGCTTAAATGTGTAACTCGGAAGAACGGCATGGAAATAATAGATGTTTTAATAGGAAACTTGATTTTCCTTCTATCTTCTTTCTCTATATTATATTACTCTTTCGGTACAATTTCCCCTTCTTTGTTAAACCTTTTGACAGTTCCAATTTATATTTCATCATGAATTGAGAAAAAGAAAGATAAAACAAATTTTATATCGAATTAATTTGTCGACATTTTCTGATTTCCACAAATTAATAATTATGAATATTACTGAGGGCGCCATTTTTAAAATTACTGTTGTCAATAATGGAGATATTCTGTGCCGGGCTGACTAACTAGAATTTAAATTTCGCGCTGGGGATTCAGGTGGTAGCTCTGCTACAAAAAATGTCAAGTTCCATTCCATTCCTGACATTGTCATTCGTTTTGGCACTTTAGTTTTATAATAATGTTGTGATAGGTTAGGTTAGGTTAGGTTGCTGGGGTTTGGGATTATATTTGATCCCTTTCTCGCAGGCCTTGGGCCCATTGCGATACCCCTGTATTGTTTTACCAAACCTTCCTCTCATTCTTTCTTTGCGTTAAAGCACTTCCAGCTCTTTGCAAAGTTCCCGATGTCGCTGATGTTGGCTTCTGCTGCTTCCTCCAGAAAACCTTGCCCTAAAGTTTTAAAGCGTCGGTATTCCAGTGCCGGACAGTGGCACAGCAGGTGCTCTATGGTTTCTTCTTCCTCTCCGCATTCTCTGCAGTAGTCGTCGTCGGAAACTTTCCATCTTACGAGGTTTACCCCCGTGGGACAGTTTCCAGTGACGACACCAACAATTATGCGTACTAGGTCCTTTTTGTGCTCTACCCATACAGCACGTCCAATTGAAATTACGTTTCTACAAGGGAGACACATGAGAAACAAAATATGTTAAAGTGAACCTAAGTGTTCATCTAGTTCTAACATATACATATGAGATACATGCAGATTTATATTGATAGAATTATGTGATACAGTGTTTACTAGTTGTACACCGTATGCACTCAAGATTCTAAAGAGTTTTTTGTAACGTAACAAATAATTATTAAAATGATGAATTCTGACGTCGGTATATGAGACATACAATGTATAAGTCATATGTATGTGTGATTCTTCGTATCATAGTTGTGCCTATAGTACACACCTTGTAAAAATGTGACGTATACACATAATATAAATATCTATATAGTTTGTAATAGTGTACTGTTGTGTCTACATTTTAGCATGAAATGAAGGTGTGCGCATGCGCGGATAGCCTCAGCGTAGATACACCGACCAAGTGTATCTTATGTGTCCTCTCTCCTTTCTCCTTTCTAGGAGTGGTATGTGTTAGCAGCCATTATTGTTTTATCATTCGGAAGCTCTATATAAATGTTCTGTTTGTGTGTAGTTTAAGAGAGATTTTAAGGTAAGTACAAGTTTTTAATTAACTTGTTACACCTTCCTAAGAGTATTATTAATATTATAGCAGCGATTCTTCCCTTACTCGATACCCAATTTACCAAATTTTGACTCCAATGAATGAAAACTCCAAATATCCTCGTACAATGATAAAGAAGTTAGCTGAGTTAGCTCTGCAATATATTTTTTTTTAATTTGGAAATAATACAAATCTAAATGGACCATAGAAAGAAAGATTTAAATACTTCAAAGAACTTTTTAAACTGATATTCGGTAAGTTATTGATGGATCAATATACAGATATGTTCAATATTCAATAATCAGTTTCATATAAAATTTAAGGGTGAGATTGTTAATCTGGAAATAAAATACAACAAAGTTCAACAGAGTGCTCGATGAATGAGTATGCTAACAAACCAACTGCTTGGAGGGAAAAAAAGGAGAAAAAAATTACTAAACGAGGTCCACCAAATCGTGGCGATATGCCAGTGTTTACTATTTTAGTATGTTGTTATACTAGGTACTTATATTTTTAATACATTTTGATACAAATTCTGTTCTTTTACAGTTCTTACTTCTGGTTTCTGTAGTGTAAATAATTATTATTATTGTGTTATTTGCGCTATTGCGTTTCATGATATAAAGAAATATAATAATTTTATTTTTTAACCACTTAATCTATTTTATGGAAGAAAAATGGTACATTTAATACAAAACAAAAATGGAACAATTTTAAGGCTACTTCTCTTGAAGTTACGATCGAGATACTTTTGGAAAATACAAAGTTTTGCCTTCCTAATTTTCGTTCTAAAAAGATATAATTGGTATCATTGAATAAATATTTCTTAAAAAGAACGAAAACTTAGGCATCAAAACTTTTATTATTTCCTAAATTCGTTCATAAGAAGTAGTTTTATCTAGCACAAGATGTATATACGAAGCAAAATACATACGTATACACGCGGTAGTCACAACTTCAATGTGTAAACAGAGTTTAAACGTAATACACAAGCACTGTGTGTCCTACGGCACACTGTGTATCCCTTACTTTGTGTATAGGTATATACTATACTGTGGCTACATTGTGAGGCGGACGTTTAACCTTTGTGCATACGTGTTGAACTACAATGTGTAAACGTAGCATATTTACATCGGGGGAATTGTGTCACCCTATGTCTACATCTAATAATGTAAACACATCGTAAATGTGATTTGATGTGCTGTATGGGTAGTAGTTGTTTTGTCTTTTTGCTATCTACCACTGGCCATAGTCTCCGAGCTGTATAGCGCAGTCCTCACGGTGTGGCCACGTCTCTTGATGCTTGGCTTTGATAGCAGCTCCTATAGCCTCTTTCAGTGTGTTGATCGTCACAAGTGGTGGGTTATCTGCCACGGCCTCACCCCTGGCCTCGTCTTTGGCGAGTCTGTCTGCTTCCTGATTGCCCACCACATTGCTGTGGCCTGGCACCTAGCACAGAGTAGCCCCGCCCCGGCGCAGCCAGGCCAGTGCTTCTCGGCATTCCATCACAGTTTTTGATTTCACTGATTGCATGGTGATGCTTCTTAAAGCGGTCAAGCTGTCAGAGTATATCACTTTATCCCCTATTGGTCTATCAGCAATTTTCTCTCGTATAAAACTAGCCGCTTCCTTTATGGCGTAAACCTCTGCTTGTAGAACATTACAGCCATCCGATAGCCTCAAAGATCCTCGGTCTATGTCTAGTTTCTCTGAGAAGATGGCTATACCTGTGCCCCCTGAATTTGCGGAAGCATCTGTGTAGACTGCTATCTCTTGAGTATTCATTACTCGGTTGCTTTTCCATTCTTCTCTTGTCGGGATGCGAATCCTTATCTTTTCTCCAAAAATGATTGGTGAGCATATAGTCCGTTTTCTGGTCTAGCAGATGTGGACTCGTGTTCACCATGATTTTCCCTATCACTGGCAATATCCTCGAGTGACCGTAGTTGGTCTGGTTCCACAGATTGGATTCCCTCAATCTTAGGGCACCCTTAGCGGCCAGATCCTTCACGAGCCAGTCGATTGATTGCAAGTCCAGAATTGCTTCTAGCGCAGCTTGCGCTGTGTTGTTCCTTGCTTAAGTTGTACCTAGAGCTGCTAATCGCTGTACTTTTGTGAGGCTTTTTCTATTAAGTGTTGTGATACTTTGAGTATAATTTTTTTTTTACTAGCAGACCTTGCAGTCGAACATTGTTCTTCTTAGAACCTCTTTTAGTGCGAAGTGGTACGAGAGCTTAGTAGCTGTAAAAAACTAATCGCAACTTTATTAGAATATTTTGAACGGTAAAGCGGTAGTAATGGCCCTTTATGTCTCTTAAGTGCTGTTAAGAAGGTGAGTTTTGTTGATGTAAGTAATAACCGTTTATATAGTTATATTTATTTTATTTTCAAAGTAAAATTACTCGATTATTTTGGACTTATTTGAAAAATGGTAATGAGAAAATATGTTTCTTTTATCGATATCTACCAGCCTTATAAATATTTGCACTTATTTAAGACTCACCCTGTATATAACTCCGTCGTGGGTGGTCTATTCTTTGTTTAACCAGTCTAATAAAGACTGGTTAAAATTTTCTTGCACATAACTCATGAATTTATTTCTATATTTTTGATGAATAACCTTCTGAAACTTTGCCCTGCATTTTTCGACTACCCTGTAATCTTCTAGCTTTAGATTACCCACAAGAAAGTTAGGCCTTTCTCTAGTTTTTCTCTATTTATTATTGTGCAAAGTTGAGGCGGTTAACTGAGTAAGTAAATAATGGCAAAGTTCTCGATTTCCTAATTTTGGACTTTCGGCCATTTCAGATGATTTATATTCAATTAGCTATCGGGAATTGAAAGCAATAATTATAAATGAAATACCCATTCAAACTAGAACGAATGTTCTTACTAAGTTCAGTCGTTTCTAATAGTTTTCAATGGTTTTGTTTTAAAGCTATATAAGTCTTTACATTGCTTGAATATCTTTTAATTTCAATTTAAATTTATTTGATCTTAATTTATTTATATGAACTTAGTTTGGTAAAGTGTTTTTTAACTAAAATTTTTAGAATTAGTTTGTTTAGATATTCGTAATTAATCGAAATATTTTAGATAATAAAAATAAATTAATTATAAATATATAAACATTTATTATTTACAGTTCGTCTGCTGGATCTGTGTCTATGAAAGGAATGCGGACAAAAAACATTTAAATAAACAACAACATATTTTATACGTCGACTTGACGAGTACGTCACCGCAAATCGCCCACTCATTTTATTGGCTGCTTGCAAATTTGTCGAATTTTTATTGACGGGACGCGTCGTCTAATTTTTTTACGAAAAACATCGAGAGAATATCGTTTCCCCTCTCACGGATACCCCGTAGCCACAGAACGGACAGACGTACTATACATTAACAAAACTCACCGCCTTAACAGCACTTAAGGGCCATAAAGGGACTTTACTACCTCTTTCCCGTTTAAAATATTCTAATATGGTTGCCATGAGTTTTTTGTTTTGAATGGCTATTAAGCTATGTTGTACAATTCGAACTAAAAGATGTTCTAGAAAGAATAAAAAGCATCACAACACAATTCATGTAAACCAAAAACTCGTAATACAAAAAGAAAGTGTCAAAACGAATGACAATGTCAGGAAATAAATAAATAAATGTGGCAACTATACATTTTGACAGCAGAGCTACCACCTGAATTCCCAGCGGGAAATTTAAATTCCAATTAGACAGCTCGGCGCCAAATGTGCCGAAGTCTAATTGGTATCACTTTATATCGTGTTTTACGTATTTTGAAAGTAAAAAATGGAAGATATTTAATTCAAAAATATTTGGATAACTCTCTTTCCTGTATATTTAGTTACTAAATAAATGAAAGAAAATCTATATATTCGGCTTATCTAAAATATAAAACCGATAAATATCTCTATATAGAAAATCCTGTGTAACATGATACCTTCAGCACGAAAACGTGCGAAAACTCCAGTGGATCAGATCTTATTTTCTTTATTTATTGTCCAAATAAAAAAATTAAGAAAAATGAGATAGAGGTTTTCACAGTTCGAGAGCAACAACCCCTTCTTGACTATCAAAATTGTAACACATGTATTTTTATTAAATTTTTGGGAATTATTTTTATTATTTGAGTATTTTAGGTTTAGTGATTAGTATTGTTGTTATAACGAATTATCGATCGGAAAATTTTAGTAAGTTATGTGAATTCATTAATGTTATTTTTTGTTTTTGTTATTTGAGAACGAGAGATATTCTCTAGATCAGGCGAATAGCTAAGCAGTAAAAAATTAATAGTTATTTTTTATATACAAGACGATAAAATGGTATTATACGATAATGCAATTTTATCGTCGTGTATAAAACAATATTTTTTTCCATAGCAAGTTACGTTTTAAAAATATTCAGAAATTATTATTTCAAGGAATTTATTACGAGTAGAAAAAAATATTGTGCTGGGTTGGCGTTGGTTTCTATGTAATTTGACAAATAAATAAAGCTGTCTCCAATAAAAAAGGAAATAAAAAGAGACTGGCAAAAATTAAATGGCAAAGAGAGGGACAACGTTCCCGTAGCGCAACTCAGAACGCAAAATTTCGTTCTATTTATGTTGATCTGCGCATTGCGTCTATTGGGTCCACTATCTCATTCTAATATAACAAGAGAGAAAGAAGCAGCCATATAAAACGTAATTTCTAAATAGAAATTAGAACAATCGCCTTTCGTTTTCGTCATCATGACAACCAAGATGACAACATCATGACAATTCGTCATGTTTGTTAATTTTTCTTTTGGTGATTTACCTTTTTTTCTAAACTCCCCATTTTATTGACTTATGAATATGGAGAGGGAACAAATTCCTTTGTTCCATATAGGTATTTATATTTTGTTACTTATAATTTTTAGGTTATACTATTTGTTATTTTATTTGCTGCAGGAGCCAGTATCATCTATTTTCTGTATGTATTGGTGCCCCCTTTCTCTGATAGATATGTTAAAGACACCAGGTAAAATAAAAGTAAGTATATAGTTATATTTATCATCTTATTAAGAAAACGTAGAAGTAGTAGTGTCAAAAAATATTTCGAACCTCTCTTAACATAACAAATTAATACAATAATTAATTTTTTTCATTTTTGTAGGTAATTTATAGCTGGTTTATAGTAACCAGAAACTGTATTAATATCTGTGTTAATATACCTATTTTACTTTTCTTTTAGGATTAAAACTGGAAAATGGTTTAGGATCATGGTTCTCGTAAAGTCTTCTTTGCTTGGATATTCACTTTGTTATTGCAATTAGGCAGTTTTTTCGAAAATGAGATTTTTAATGCCCTTTAAAAAAATTGGCCGATCGTTTCCTGCAACAGTCTCCTTCTGCATTTAAAATTGGTAGGTGGGTGGAATAAACACTGTTATTTTTTGTTATTATATTATAAAAGTTTATTTATTTTTATGTACTTATAAATAAATATGTTGATAAAACAGTACAATTTTTGATTTTTTTATAATTTCCCTTATAATAGTAGTATTCTTTCGTTCTGAAAGAAACTGCAAATTTTCACTTAAACTGATTTATTCCCTACACCACGTTCTCTTTACGTGGTATAGGCAATATAAATCAGTTTAAGTGAAAATTTTCAGTTTCAGAATGAAAGAATACTACTAATAATGGCTAATTTAAATTTTCCGCCAGCCAGAATGTGCGATAATGTCTTACGATACGTTTTATACCTATCTCTTCCTTTTTCATATAAAGTACACATAATAAAGAAAGATAGCAATAAAGACGTACGTCCTGCCATGGTCCTGCTAATTGGTTTCAAAATTGTTATTCTGAGTTGCGCTACGGGAACGCGGTCCCACTCTTTACCATGAAATTTGTCAGTCTCTTTTATTTGTTTGTCTATGGCTGTCTCTTTAGTTGTCAGTTTTGAGTAAATATTTTTTAATTCTCTTTCGTGTCGATTGCTGATTGAATTGGAGCCAGAAATGGCTCAAAACGAAATAAGTAAATTACCAACAGATATTCAGGCTGAGGCAGCAAACGCCATATCCAAATTACTATTGACCATTTAAATCGCGAATAACTTATGAAAAGGAATACAAAATTTTTCAAAAATGGAAGCAATTAAAAAACGTGCGAGAAGAATCGTTCAAATCTTATGAATCAATTAATCCCACGGTTCATTTTTAATACTCGTTCAAATAAACGGCTCGTTCAATCTTTGCCCACCTCTGTTCGCCATCACTGGCCTGGCATGAACATAAACAGCCCTGTATACATCACACAATACTCCGTTAGCGATAATCGATTTAACTTAAGTAGTAATTCCAGCAATTTGGCACTCTCTGTGTTTACCCGTTCCACCCACTTCTCACCTTGCGCGCGTAGCGTTTCCAGAATTAATTCCTGACATTCCCAAACGAGATAAACGACAGATTAGTGAGTGAGACAGACAGAGATGGAACTAAAGTCAAATTAATAAGACAGGTTAGAATAGACAGCGTTTCGATAGTGGAGGAGGTGCCAATGGGTATTTGATTACACCTTTGCTAAAGCTATCGCACTAGGAGGTTGCTAGCACTGTCTATGGAGTTCTAAGAAGGATATTACCTGATCTGGATTTATTAGATTGAGTTGTTCGAGCACGGAACACAACTGAAGGTTAAATTTTAATAAAAGTTATTATTATACACCGAAAAAAAGGATCTCTCAGTCGAAATGAATATGACTTTGACCCAAAAGATTGGCGCTTTTCAATAGGGTCAAGAACGACGTTTCTTTACCCAAAGCATTAACTATCTTTTCACAAGCTTTAGAAAATTACTTTAGAGAATAGAAGAATCTATCTGTCAACGTATTTCACTCTTGACCCAAAATGAATATGCAAAGAAGTTCTTGCCACAAGAACAATAGTCTCTTTGATTCATGCAAAAATTCTTGATTGAAAAGGGACATTTCTTGATTAAAGAGACACTTTTCTTAAACCAATAGCAAATACTATTTTGACTCAACTAAAATTTATTTTGATCTAAGAGAAGTTTATACATCATATACAGGCATATTACGAGGTATATTATTTTCTGGTAAATTTAGGTTTTCCTGGTCTGTAGTAATTAAAGTGATATTATTTTCGTCGATAGTAGTTATTTCTGCTTCTTCACTCCTTGGTATTTTTTGGGTCGTTCATCACTCTACAAATTACAAAAAAATGTTACATCACGATTAATCAAAGTAAAGCAAATGAATTATTAAAATTATATGCTTTGGTCACATTTTGAATTTTTTAATATGACGACTTGAAATTCCAAAATTTTTGTAATTATTTGCATAAAAAAATCGATACCTATATTCTTATTCTATCTATAGACACACATGCATTATCTAAACAGGTCCATAAAAAATGACAAATGCATGTTAATAACGATTACTAATTTATTATACGATATGCGTTTAAAAAGCAAATTATGCAAAATTCCAAGCAACAAAACCCGTGCGTACTATGATGTGCGACCTATGAAATGCGACGTACGACTGATCGGACTGCCGACTGATTGTATATACCGTCCTTCGTCATCGTCTTTGCGTGTCCTTATTATTTCGCATCAAAAGAGTATTTAGCTATTGGAAAAATGGCCATGTTTCTTGAATGAAGTACTTCCTAGCGTATTTTTCCTATTATCTTAAAACAAAGTAATTTGCACTTGGTTGAATGAAAATAGATTCAAGAGAAATTTTCGAATTTTTCAAGAGAACCAGTTTTCTTGAGTTAAGAGAGTTTTTCTTCAAGGAAAATATTTTCTTTTACGCTAAAAATAAATTCTCTTGCCACTAATTTTTTTTTTATTCTTATTTTATTATGACCCCACAAAACTGCAATTCTTTCCCCATTTAACCGACTCTCTATCTCCAGTAGTTTACGAGATACCCATAGAGAACATCGTAGGAAACTCACCCTGTATATATATTGTTTATTCTATGTTTAACACGAATACATTTTTTACATCCAAAGATATTTTCGTCAAACGCATTACACCCATTAAGCGGCCCATACATTATCAAACAAATTGCGCAACACAGGCTGTTGCGCAACAAGTTGCCAATGTATGGTAACGTTTGATGCGTTGCGCAATTGTTTGATGAGTTTCAAGAATGTTTGAATTATTTTGTGCAACAGGCGTTTGCGCAGCGCGTTGTGTAGTGTATGTGTGTGTTGCGCTTCGTTGTGCAATATTTTAGTTCTTTCATCCAAATTCTTTGTTTTCTTTTTCGTTTTTTGGTACATCCAAAGATATTTTCCTCAAACGCATTACACCCATTAAGCGGCCCATACATTATCAAACAAATTGCGCAACACAGGCTGTTGTGCAACGAGTGGCCAATGTATGGTAACGTTTCATGCGTTGCGCAATTGTTTGATAAGTTTCAAGAATGTTTGAATTATTTTGTGCAACAGGCGTTTGCGCAGCGCGATGTGTAGTGTATGTGTGTGTTGCGCTTCGTTGTGCAATATTTTAGTACTTTCATCCAAATTCTTTGTTTTCTTTTTCGTTTTTTGGTATCCTTGACGTCATCTAGGGTATATACGATAATAATTGACGCAATGGCAATTGAGGACATGATTGTTTCTCAAACAATGCACAACTTTTAATAAAAAGTTTGATCAAAATTTTACTAAGTGCATGGGTGATGCAGTTGTGCAACGGAACGTTGCGCATCGCTTTGTTGCGCAACTTGTTTGATAGTGTATGGACCGCTGAATCAGTTGTGCAACGCAACGTTGCGCATCGTTTTGTTGCGCAATTTGTTTGATAATGTATGGGCCGCTTTACACATTTTACTATGGCAAAACTGTCAACAAAAAATTAATTGAAACGTCTACAATTACCAATGATAAAAGTATGTCCAAATTTTCAATACTAAAGCTTTTTTAAGGACAATTATGAATGGAATTGTTGTAAAAAGTCAAGGTATTGTTCTAACGCCAGTTTGGTTTTGTTTTAATTAACTTTTGAGCTGCCAAACAGATCCCAAACTGTAACCGATACAATTATACAGACAGCGATATTGAAACAAAGGCCGGTGGGTTGTTCGTTTCAATAAGCACCGCTTCTCATTAGTTTTCACTGTAGCATTTAATTTTCTAATTACATCGGGTGCCAGACTTGTTTAATTGGCCCAGGCCCTAATAGCAAAACAATTTTCAATTATCGTCTGTATATAGGTCGGTTTCGAACAGAAATAATAAAAAGACATCCAATTTATGAGAAGGAGTTCCGAATTTTTGGCTAGGATGTTGCCAAAAAGAATTCTTAATTAAAACTAAACTTTGGCATTATTGTTTTTTTTTAATAATGGTTAAGTATTGATAACCGTGCCATACGATAAAAAATTGGTCAATTGCGAGTCGCACGAAGGGTTCCGTACCATTCATTATCTATACCACATTAGACACTATATTATTGTAAACTTTTTTTCCGATTTACCTGAAATTTTAAATGCGCGTATAAGTAATTTAAAAAAAAATGAAGAAACACATTACTAAAAATTGTATTAATCAATAATAAATATGTAAAAAGTAAAAATAAATATGTAAAAATTAAAAAAAAACGATTAAAAAAAGTCGCCTTGACTAGGATTCGAACCTGCCTTACTACAGCTCCAACGTCATAGCAGCGTAAAGTCCTAACGCTTTAACCACGCGGCCACCGAGAACTTGAAAGATTTTATGTAAAATTCTTACTTAAAAGATAATGTTTAGTGAAAGTACTTTTTTATTTATAAACATTTATTTAATTCTGTTTTTAGTATTTGTTCTTATAGCGCCAACATAGATGCATTATCTGTAAAAAGTTCAACTCTCTAGCTATAACGGTTCATAAGACCTTTGCGACAGACGCACAGTGGGCAAAAATCCAGAAGTATGTTGCAAAAATTATTTTATTGTACGATTTCATTCAAATTTGGTAAAAACATTCTATGCCAGTAGCCCGTGAACCCAATTAGTTTTGGCTGACTTGAGAGTAGTTGGGGGTGGTGGGGGGATTCATAAAATGGAAAAATCATCTTTTGACTAATACAGCTACCAAAATGCGGTAAGAATATTTTACATTTAACTAAATTTTACGATTTTTGGCAGAGCCAAGATGAAACAGACAAATATTGAGCAATTATTACTCCTCCGGCATATACAGGGTTTGTTAGGTTAGGTATATATATTGACATCCTCTGTATCTTTTTTATTCGACGTTTTCGAAAAAAGTGTCTTGAATAAAAGTTTAATGGTCTCGAATACATTTTTAAAAACAGTCTTCTTTGCATATACAGGGTGCCTTAGAAATCCTGTACGTGGCCCGACTTTCTTATTTCAAATTAGTACCCAATTTTTTATTTGATTTTTATTTTCTCCTAAAAATCTTAACTACTTTTATGTAGCATAGCCTATACCTGATTTGAAATAAGATAGTTGAACCACGCCCAGACTTTTTGAAGCACTTTGGATATGCGAAATAGACTTTTTTGGCAAATTTATTCAAAACCACTTTCATTTGAGACAGTTTTCGAAAACGTCAAATAAAAAAGATAAAGGGGGTGTCAATGTATAAAAGAAAACCCTAAGTATACTAATCCAATCAAACTTTTATTAAAGATTGTTTGTCATTTGAATAAGTTGGATCTCTAATAATACCAGACAATATGTAAACAATATTTTATTATTATATTTTAAATAAGTAACAATATTCTGAGAATTAAACAATGACGATTTCGAAAATAACAGAACTTATACCTATTAAAAATATCTAAATTTTATTTTACCACCTACTATTTAAGTGCACATAAGTGCACATTTTTAAATCTCAAGAAAAATCAATTTCATTTAATTTAAAAAATTAGGTACTGTCAAAATTTGTCAATTTGTCAAAAAATGTCATTTGACATTTATGACATACGTCTTCGGAAATCTTGAGAAAAATTATGTAACTATATTTCAAGTTCTTCTCTAGCTACTATAACAATTAATTTATGAGAAGTATCCACATAAAGGATCTTACTATACACATACGCATTGAGACATACGCTTCCAATAAGTTTACTGTTGCGATTTTTTGCGATTTTTTTGACTTAACTTTTCTAAGATAGAATATATGCCACCATCAAAAAAACCTTAAATGATTATGTTCTACTTTGACCTTTACCTAGTTTTTATCCAAAAAAAAACAAAATAAAAGATACTTTTTTACTTACCTTGACATTAAATTTACCGCAACCGGGAATCTACGTAAAACACATTATGACAATTTCACAATAATTATTGACAGCAAGCTAAGGTCGTCCGATTCAATTGTTATAATACTGTGTCACTTGAATGCAACGCCTACTATTTAAAAAAATTGTAGAAAAAAGGCAGTTATTGGACACAAATTAACTGAAAATGTAGGTTTTGCGCAAAGTTCATTTTACAGCCAAGTTAGTTTTTTTTTATGTGGTTTCCTCTTAACTAATATGTTTCCAATCTAATGTTATTGCCATAAATGCTAACTGTGGATGTTATTTTTTGCAACTTGGTTTGGACATATTGCCTACTGTGAGACGGACGGACGGACGGACAGCGAAGTCTTAGTAATAGGGTTCCCGTTTTTACCCTTTAGGTACGGAACCCAAAAAACCATTATTATTTTTAAAATTTACTTGGGTTTTATAATGTTTTGGACCAGAGCATGCAGCACACTGTACGTAAAAATGTTGTATTACATTTTCTACAATAAAAATACAAGAACATATACATACAAGCGTATACGCTCTCCCAGCTCAATTCTGAAGATTTTTTCCAATTTAAAAGAAAAATTGTCGAGAAAGGAAATAACGACGCTACGCCAACAAACAAGGTCAGAAATGCTCGACTCGCATAAATATTTGCCAAATAACAAAGTCGACTAAGGGCAGTGAGTTATGGCAGGCAAATTTAGATTTAGCAACGAAACGTATACGTATCTACGTACGGGATTCTGTATTTCTGCAAAAATATATAGAAGTATGAGTATGAGGTCGCGTGATACGCGAGGTCTTCACCAGAAAGTAAATTTGCGAGTGATTTATGGCGCAGGAAGCAGATCATTTATTATTACGGTTGTTATTTTAATGAAAAAATGCTGAGCGGAGGTAAATAAATGTCAAATAAAGTCGCGGGAGTGTGATAAATAGGTCTTGATTAAGTCTTTTTGTTGATTTATTAGATGTTCGTTTTAATCCTTGTTTTAACAGACGCAATTTTAAAAACAACAATTGTAATAGAATTTTTTCCAGCTTTAAAATAATGATATAGATTGAAAACTAGTGAAGTGCAATAAAACAGTTTTTTTACTATCGAAAATAATGTACATACAGGGTGTTCCGTAATGACATGCTAATATTTAAGGAGGTGATTCTTGGACCTATTCTAAAAAAAACTTGACTATATAAATGTATATCCTAGCATATCAAAAAACTCCCAGACACCAATTTTCATCCAAATATGGACGTTACTTCAGAAATTATTTAGAACAAATTGAAATAAAAATAAAACTTCTACACCCTGTATCTCCGAAACTAAGCATTTTAGGACATACATTTATACGAACTTTTTTTACTTGTTTTTACCTGCAGAATATGCTGCCAAAGTTTCCAGAATACAGTTCAGACCACACTGTATAATATGTTCTTAAAAAGTATAGAATAAAATTTGATATAAAGTAAAATATTCTATATTGATTTTAACTGAAAATATTTAGATCGGTTTCATTCGAATGTAGTTTATTTTTCCAAATCCAAAAAAGCAGAGAAAACTCAATTTTCTTTGGTCGTATAATAAACTTCTTTTTTCTCGGTTGTCAGATTAGAAAAGCGCGAAAACTATTAAGAGGACTTCTCGAATATCTTTTCCAGAAAATGTTCGGGATAGATTAACGGAATCCTTTAAATTTTCTCCGTTTTATGGAAAATAAAACGAAAAAAAATCGGATATTTCCAGTAAAAGACTCTTCGAAGTTATTCTTCGGATCGGTCATTACAGAATTTTGAGTGTTTTCTACAGTTAAAGGGTATAGCCGGATTAATATGGGAAATCTGCCCCCGTGGCTTTTTTAACTAAAAAAAAAACAAACAAATAAGTATTATTTTTTCATGTCTTAGCCTTCTAAGAATTAGAAAAAAATAATCTTTAATTAATTTTGAATTTCACTATAAAAATAAAAATAAAATTGAAAAATCATGGTTTTTTGAAAATCTTTTTTTTTAGTTAAAGGGCTAAAAATCTAGGTGAATTATTTTGATTCAACACCAAATCGATCCCTTGAGTGTAAATGAATCATATTTCCCATATTAATCTGCCTATACCCTTTACATAAATAATCCAGTGACATCAAAACTACGATGATTTAGATATCATAATTAATTTTTTATAATACTGGTTCCTAGTCTATTAACAAATCCAACATAATTAATATTGTATAGCCTCGTTAAAGAAGTACAATAAAGAGATCAGGAATTCTTGTTAACCTTTCTGTTGTTTTAACACCTGGAACTTTTATTAAGCTAAAAAGTTTTTAATTAAACTGGAAGATGTCTTGGGATTTTTCCTTTTTTAATGTGTGCCGTAACTTTAAATTAGATCTAAACGTTTTCCCAACGTGACCAAATCATAAACATTAAAAATAATAGAATTTGAATACATTTGTAAAACTTGGAAAATAAGTTCGTTATAATAATGGTTTTATTATTCACTATGTATTCTAATCAAAAATATGCATTCCTTCGGAAACTCTCTATTTATTTATGACTATTAAGGATGCGAGTCTTTAAGACTATTAAGGATGCGAGTCTTTTGACTATTAGGATGCGAGTCTTTATAACTATTAAGGATGCGAGTCTTTTGACTATTAAGGTTGCGAGTCTTTTGACTATTAGGATGCGAGTCTTTAAGACTATTATGGATGCGGGTCTTTATGACTATTAAGGATGCGAGTCTTTTGACTATTAAGGTTGCAAGTCTTTTTGACTATTAGGGATGCGAATCTGTTTAGCGGCAGATTTGCGTTTGGGGGAAGCCCCTATACTATTTGAGGTGACACCAGCTAGTTGTTGAATATTAACCAATAGATCCGAACAATATTTGAATTAGATGGAAGATATGGAATGGGATATATTGAACAGAATGTCAGTGGCTAGGGGGCGGAGTACCCCCGGGATGAGTTTTACTATTTAACTATCAATTTTATCAAAGATCAGTAAATATTTGTTTTGTTATTTTCATGTACAATGAGAGTCTGCTTGCCAGTGACCAACTAAATGGATATTTGAGGTGAATTTGCATTGTGAGACCCGGTTGAGTAAGCCCCAGAAATAAGCGATTTTACACATTTGAAAATGTCTCTGATCTCTAATAACTGTAACTGTTTTTCGAAGTTTAACTCCACATATGCGTTTTAAAATGAAAAGATCTTTTGAAAAGAGAATCATTTTATACAGTTAATAGGAAATGAAACATATTGAGCATTTGATTTCATCTAGCTAATTTTTGTCACACAATTATAGGTTAGTGTCTATTATTAAGTCTGTAATAATTAAAATTTGGTTTAAAATACAATGGTTATTGTAATAAAATATCAGGCTGTACAGGGTAAATTAAGATTTAGGTAGCTGTTATTGAAATTTAAAATTTACTCTTCATTTTCACAAAATGTGAAATATGTCAAAATCCTTACAGTTTAGGTATATGCTTCTTTAATAAAAGTCATCTGTATTTCTTTCCTAGAATCCTAAAATCAATTAATATATGGGGTGTTCAGTTACAAAATACACAACTTTGATATGTAACTTTTTTGGGGAGACCCTGTGTAACTGTATATATTTTTATAAAATGCTTTCAATTAACCATACATACTACAATATGCACATTTCACTTCGATATAAACTACCGTTCTCCTTGGAGCCTCCCTGTATATTTTTTGCTAGTTTTTTAAAACTTGGCAATCTACATTTTATAATATCCATAGAAGAAAGAAAAGTAAGAAAAACGTGATAAAAAATCAAGGCGACAACGGAAAGAACAAAAAAAGAGAGCAGTAAAGAGAAAATTAAGCGTAACGGCCTAGAGCTATTTGCATATTTAATTTCTTTTTGTGTGTTTTAACGTTTTTCTCGAAAAATATAATGAAAATTCGCGTAGCAGCACCTGCTGCTCTAAGCGGATACGCGAAATATTTATGGCGGACATGTGTGACGTGCAATTGGATTTCCGAAAAAAAAATGACAGAAGAAAAATGAACGGACTTACTTTACATTAAACTTATACAGGGTGTGCCAATATTCCGTGGAGACAATCACTATTAACTTTGAAAAATATGCTCTAAACAAAGATTTATAAAACTATAACGTACTAAAAGTCAACATCTTCGACCAAACCACCATAAAAAAACGATTATTAATTGATAATTGCTCATAATTGGTTATTGATAATAAACCGGTTGTTTATCCAGTGGCGTCGTAAGTACTTAAAAAAATAATAATAAAAATAAAAATGTCTTATTTTAATGATGCACCCTGTATCAATATTTATCAAAATTAGAACTTAAGTATCTTAGGTAAGGAGGATTCAATATAATTTATCAGATTTGAAATAAATACTGTCCTAAGGGTAGTTTACTATTGACTCGAAAAATATCAAACCCCATTAAACGTACGTCTATGAGGTATCGCATTTCTTACCCTGGGCAAAATGTACGTCTTATAGCCATACAGCCTCCTGCCAAAAATGAAAAAGATCGCTCAACCAACAATCAAGATATTGGCTTGTATCCATCTTAAGTGTGACACCCTGTTGTAGCGTTTTATTTTTCTTTTTATAAAATTCCAAATTTTAATATTGCTGGCGCCATCTATTCGCTAGATGTTAAACTTCATTCAGTACAGGTAGCGGTTCCTTTCCATAAAAACAAATTTCATTCGGTATAGACGATAGAGTTCACTTGATTGCCTTTGGTCATATGACCTGTCAATTCGAAGACTTCCGTTTTGCGAAAAGGAGGAGGTAGGCTTTTTCCGAGAGAGATCAGAAGAAAAGACGCGTGGTTCAGCGTCCGACGAATCTCAGAGAAAAAGGGCTTTCTGAAACACTTTTCCTAACAGTAAAGGCACAGGTATCCAAAAGTGGAGATTTGAAATCCTGTAAGAATATACTGTTCAGAGCCTAGTTCGTGTTTTTTGGCCTTTTCCTGAATAAGATCACAGTAAGTGTATCTACCATTTTGTATCGCCATGTCTAAATTAAATTTTATTTCAGTTATTCCGTTTTTATTTATTTTGATAATATTTTGATTGTGCATTACTGGTTTGGATCGGCATTTAGTTTGGCTATATGGAATGTGTACAGCTGATTTTCAGACCAGTAACTGGCGTATAAGAAATTGACGTATAAGTACTTGGCATATGAGTAACCACTTTTGAGACAGTATTTATGACTCTACATGTATTCTTACTGATATCGAAGACTCCTGCTACTATCGAAGAGTCTACATCCACTTCCGTTGAGTCTGACTGCCTACCTGTTCACTACGTCACAAAATAAGAAAAAATACAGATAAGTTCTAAGTTCACACAAGGTATTCCCTAAATTTTTTTACTTGAGACAATATTTTGAATATCTCTGTAAATTTTGTCATTTATTCCATATATTATAGTCAAATTTACCTTTTATTCTTTGATTATAAGTCATGCTTTGTCCTTAACGGTACGTTTTACTTCAGTATGATCTTTTATGTGAGAATGCTTAATACGGATTCATTTTTTGAAAGTTATTGTACACGACTTGTTTCGAAACATCATCGTATTAGTACTTACATAAATTTCACCTGTTTATATATTACATAGTATAGTATACTGGAGAGAACTTTAACTAAATTTGAGTTTACTTAAGTAACTAACGATTTCATTGGGATAATTGAAACTGGGTTTAAACTGATTGATAATTGTGTTCGTTTTTAAATAAATGTTCAACGTAGGATAGTTATATCTGACTTTTATTCTTGACGAACATAATAGACCCTTATTGCTGTTGATTATTTTATTTTAGCTATTTCATGATCAAATTTTCTTACTGGCGCCCAACGTGGGGCCATATTCTTTATTCTTCTATTTGTGTGACGACTTTTTCTGTCATCACTCAAACAGAAAGAAAAAGGTATCCGTTGCTCAGGGTTAGAGGAGAGCTGGGTTCGTAGGTAAGATTTGTGACCTGTGGTGACTTAATAATGTTGTTAAATAATAAAATAAAAGTAATAATGTATAGGCTGCAAAGATTCTAAAATTGATGTTAAGTATTCAAATAGTAATGGTCAAAGACAGCAAAAAGGGCGCCACTTACTTTGGGTATGAAAAGGTAAAGTAAGAAACCAGTAAGAAAATTTGATCATGGAAATAGCTAAAATAAAATAATCAACAGCAATAAGGGTCTATTATGTTCGTCAAGAATAAAAGTCAGATATAACTATCCTACGTTGAACATTTATTTAAAAAACGAACACAATTATCAATCAGTTTAAACCCAGTTTCAATTATCCCAATGAAATCGTTAAGGTTACTTTAAGTAAACTCAAATTTAGTTAAAGTTCTCTCCAGTATACTATACTATGTAATATATAAACAGGTGAAATTTATGTAAGTACCAATACGATGATGTTTCGAAACAAGTCGTGTACAATAACTTTCAAAAAATGAATCTGTTAGCGATTCTCACATAAAGATCATACTGAAGTAAAACGTACCGTTAAGGACAAAGCATGACTTATGGTTGTTAACTAAAAAGGTAAATTTTGAACTATAATATATGGAATAAATGACAAAAATTTACAGAGATATTCAAAATATTGTCTCAAAGTAAAAAAAATTTAGGGAATACCTTGTGTGTTGAACTTAGAACTATCTGTATTTTTTTTTCTTATTTTGTGACGTAGTGAACAGGTAGGCAGGCAGTCTCCAGACTAACGGAAGTGGATGTAGACTCCTCTCGATAGTAGCAGGAGTCTTCGATATCAGTAGAATACATGTAGAGTCATAAATACTGTCTCAAAAGTGGTTACTCATATGCCACTACTTATACGTCAATTTCTGAATACGCCAGTTACTGGTCTGAAAATCAGCTGTACACATTCCAAAAATATAGCCAAACTAAATGCCGATCCAAACCAGTAATGCACAATCAAACATTATCAAAATAAATAAAAAAACGGGAATAACTGAAATAAAATTTAGTTAGACATGGCGATACAAAAATGGTAGATACACTTTACTGTGATCTTATTCCAGGAAAAGGCCAAAAACACGAACTAGGCTCTGAACAGTATGCTACTTACAGGATTTCAAATCTCCACTTTTGGATACCTGTGCCGTTACTGTTAGGGAAAAGTGTTCTTCAGAAAGCCCTTTTCTCTCGAGATTCGTCGGACGCTGAACCACGCGTCTTTTTCTGATCTCAATCTCTCGGAAAGCCTACCTCCTCCTTTTCGCAAAAACGGAAGTCTTCGAATTGACAGGTCATATGACCAAAGGCAATCAAGTGAACTCTATCGTCTATACCGAATGAAATTTGTTTTTATGGAAAGGAACCGCTACCTGTACTGAATGAAGTTTAACATCTAGCGAATAGATGGCGCCAGCAATATTAAAATTTGGAATTTTATAAAAAGAAAAATAAAACGCTACACTGTATATCAAAATAAGTTCATTGGACACAATTTACCTCTATACAAAAGTGCTTCGTTTGTCCGCTAGAGGACATCAGATTTTCTTTTCGTAAAATGGTGCCTCTAGTATTTACTACATTTTTTGTCTCTTGTAAAAAACTCCACATCGCATAGTTTTAAAAAAAAAAAATTTTGAGAATTTATTTTTCCAAAGCAGACCTACAAAATATACAGGGAGTTCTAATATTCTTGAAAGCTAAATATTAGGCGTTCTCTATGGATACAACTAACTAACGCAAGCTGTTGCTAGGATATTTACTACAATATTCTATTATAGTCTAAGAACTAGCAACGTTTTCGAGAAAGTATTTTAAGACGTCTGGCTCTTTAATATATCTTTTACTATGCTCTCTGGAACAGCATGCGGCCCGTCTGGCTGCCGATACCCGTTGCGTTGTTGCGTTCACTACTGCACATCGGAAGAAGTTCATATATTTTTTATTAATTTAGTCCTATAAATTCTAGTATTTAATATAAATCGAACATGTCCCTATAGCGCAGTGCGTAGAGTTTCCGACCACGAAGCAATGATTCAAAGTGCCACGCCCTTTCTAATTTGAAGTTCAATAAAACACAAGTTTACTTAATTAGGATGAGTTGCATAGAGGCCACTAGCTTTTTAATTTTAACAGCCGGGTGGTCGGGGTTCAAAGATATTAATAAAAGGGCGCCACGAGATTATACTCTATGAACTCGGCAATAAAGATGTAACTATTAAGTAGACTTCAACACTAACCTCGAACTGTTGAGTGCAACTATCATGAACTCTTCAAAATATTCTATAACTATTTGTACTTAAGTGACTCTAACTTAACTATGAGACTAGACTGTAAATAATACTACTAAAAATATTTAAGCAATTTATTAAAATATTAAAAAGTTATAAAGAAAAGAAATGTATGAAATGTAAATGATTGGAATATATTAAGTCAGAATTTAAATCAATAAAAACTAAATCTATGACGTCATCCCCCTTAACTTAAACTAAGTATGCTCTAAGGGCGGAATACAAATATCAAAATAAATCTAACTAATATCTAAATGATCTTACTCTACAGTGTAATGTCTTGACAAGAACTTGAAAACTACTCGGAAGTTCCTCCGGCTGAGCTTCGGTGTATAGCAATGGGGTAGCTACAGCAGGCTACAGCAGCTCGGTGTACTGTCACTGGAGCCCGTCAGCAAACGTACAGATACCAGGTAGGACTTCAACAGGTGACATAAAAAACCCTAAATAATATTGGTTGTCTTAGAAAAGAGCCTCAATTATAGAACAAGGACTAGCACAACGTGTAGGAGTTAATAAAGGTAATAAAGAAGCTAACTAAATCAAATCTGAACTTTACCTCAACGAGGGTTTATGATGTCCAACGGTAACTCTACACACGGGCAACAGGAATGGATGGAATTTCTGGACTGTTCTGTGCTGTACGGTCTGGATCGGTCTTTGCTATACAAGTACGAACAACCAAATAAGATTTAAGAAAGATAACACTCAATTAATCTTTCTACACCACGTGGGCGTGGAAAAGTCGAAAACCAGTCAACAATACGAATAAAAATCAGTTGAGCATTGACTTAGAATAGGCAGAAGAATTATAGCATACCTTGGAACTATTCGGGGACTTCTTGGGCACGTGCAATCGGAACAACGGGTGAAAATTCGGCTATTTAATCCCTTGACGGAAATTTGGTCGGTGGTCCATACAAATCATCAAAATCCAACCACGTCTCTGACCAAATGTGTTTCGGAAGCCTTAATCCTTCTTTACGAAGACCTGCTATTCACCAACAGGGAATGCTTCACGAAACAGCAGCCAGTTCTTCACGACGATATTCTCGGTCGGGGAGTACACAAGAAGTGATGCAAGGATTCGATTTCCTTCACAAAATCAGATTTCAACCGGAAATCTCCCTCCAGGATATAGATAGAGAACTATATATATCTTGACTAGTCCAACTCACAAAAGGCATAAATAAAAAAATGATGTTTTCTCCTCAGCCATATTCCATATCCGGTCAATGAACGAACTAAACTCAGAAATTCCACAATTAAAAGAACGAATTGCACACTGCGATCCACATCAAAAATAACCAATTTAACTACGAAATTTTATCTGATAATTATAAAATTTCAATAACCAAAACAAAGGATAAATAAATCCAAAAACATCTGATTTGATGTGACAGTGACAAGTAACGGACAAAAGTGAGGATCAAAGATATAGAGAGATGGACAAAAAGCCTACTGCTGGTCGGCATCAGTGACAATAATGTGCAGCTGCAGCGCGGTGTATATCGGGTTGCATAATTGTAAAATTTAAATAAAATAATATTTAACAATAAAATTGTAGTAAACATGATGCAAAAATAATAGTTATTTGCGATAATTCATGAGCTAGCACACAGAGGTCGTTGCGAGGAAATTTGACTGTTACAAAAGTTCGAATCCGGGTCAGGGCAACGAGTTTTTTATTTTATTTTCGTTTATATTCTGATAGTAAAGTATTAAATAATTGTGGTAATTTAAAAAAAATATATTTAATACTTATTTATATTTTAAGTTTTTGTAAGGTTTATTTGTTTCTCTGAGATATCAGCGTACCGATTAATCATGTGTCTAGGAAATCTGCACAAATTTAATGACCTGGGAATATTGATGAACACTAAAAGCAGGCACTAAATTAATTACGTACCTATATTGAACAAACCCTGCACAACAATTTGGCCTATCACTCTATATCAAGCTCTGCTGACCTTCCACTTCTAAGATTGTGATTGATTATATAACAGCTTTAATCTATATAAAAAAATATTTTTCATTATTTTCCAACTAAATACATGTCAGCATATTCTCACAGATTAGGTATACTATATGTATACAGATAAAAATCTTATCCCTAATTCGTGGTACGAAAATTGTTTTTTATGGCGATGTGCAAACGACTAAAATTTCCTGTGCGCAAAAATTAACTCGCGTAAAATAACAATAAACAGCGTAATAGAGAGATATCGCTAAACCGAATAGCGTGCATGGACGTTAATAAGGCCAGATGTTATTTCCTTTACGTGAGGTGGTATTAACGCTCTTCATTTATAGTTATCGGATCGGAAAGAATTCTGTTCGCGTCGCGTCCGCTATTTAAACTTACCCTAACTTTGAATTTAAAACTTTGAAATTGTTTTGTTTGCTAGGTATTTTAAAACTAAAGGGCTAAAGTGCTTATTTCCAGTGCCTTATTGTTCAACGTCTGCCATTGGGTTTAGGGCAACAAGCAACAAATTCTCTTAGAAGGACTAAGTCGTCATCTGCTGTAAACCTAATCCTCTTTATAGGTTCTTTAATATTGGAAAAGGTGGAATCCATATTTTGGGCCATATTTATTTAATTAAAACTCATCCCAGCTACTTAAATATCAAATTACCTAATAAAACTAAAGTAAGAATTCAAAACAATTCAAACATAGCCTAAAATAAAAGATCTCGCCGGCCGGCCCCGGTTGTCAAGTACTCGAACATGTCCATTTAAGCAATTTTTAAACATTATTTAGAAATAGCGCTTGGTGTAATTGATCCGCAAATTACGTCAGGCGGTAACGTTATTAGGGGGTGTTGCGTTAAAAATTGACTCGCGCATATCATAACCTCATAACCATGATAAGGTACGCGTAAATACTGCATGACGCTATTCGGTTTTCCGATATATCTCTAATAACTGTGCCTGTCAGGCATGGGTCAGGCGCTGTGCACAATTTTAGAGGCCATAAGTGGGCGTGCTATGTGCGCAAACTAGTAACTTAACTAGTGCCCGATTCCGAAAATTGGAACCACGAAAAACAATAAAGAAAAAACAAGTTTATAATCTGTATAATCTGTGATATTATATGTTATTTTTGGGAAACTAATTGTATCTGCAGACAAATAATATAGATACACAAACTTTACTGTACAAGTCCAGCTACGTCGACATTTTCCCGATAGATCACCTAAGTTAAGCGATGTTAGACGATGCGAGTGGATGGACTGGTGACCGTCTGAAAACTCTTTCGTGCTGTTGTTCCAAGAGTGTAAAATCTATTGACACAAACTGCTCATTCACGCCGGCTCGAAGCAGGATGTGATCGGATATCTCGTGAGTAAGAGTCTGTTCAGACACTCGCCAAGCCGGTAGGCCATTGACACTGATCCACGGACCGCGGTTTGGATTCCTTATAAACAAAGTTTTAGCTGCAAAAAGGAGACGTTAACTTAAAATACTTTTCTTTTAACCGTTAGTAATAAAAACTGATTTTGTAAAATAACAATCTTTGTACTAATACAAAAAAACTTGAAAGAAAATTGTTTAACTATTAATGTTTACCATCCAGTTGTTACTTTTAGAGGTTAATATAGAATCACCCCACCCAATTTTTTTCCCGTCTTTATTCCGGAAACTTTCCACAAACTTTTTCCCATAATTCCTAAACGTTTCCACTTGTTTGGGTCTATTGAAAAAGTTTTTATATGAGGCCAGACCGCCGGGAATGCAAAACGCTCATATTGCCCAAAGTTTTCCAACAAGAAGCCGTTTTTTGAGGGACATTAAGTTACAACAATAAAAATATATTTTTTTCTTTCTCCTTTTGTAAATTCTATTTATTCAGCTAATGTCTTCGGACAAACAATACGTCTTATTCAACTTTTTCCCAGTTTAAAGCTAAAAATAACAAAGTTTTTTTTGAAACGAAGTTAAGAAGTTTGATGGAAGAATAAACGTAGCTATCAGTGTTTTTAACAGATTTAAAAATGTGAATTTTGTGCTTTAACAGTTAGTTACCTACATGACAAATATGCCATATATTTAATTAATTAAATACCACAGTATCCAATTACACAGATTCACGTTTTTTTATAGGTCCTATCATAGTTATTCCACCTACACAGATTAGGGATGAGACATCGAAGTAGTATCATTAATGTTCAACATCGATACTAACATCCGGTAGAATTATCGATGTATGAAAAATATCGATCACAAATTATTGATCTTGAAGTCTGTGAAAATTGGCCGGAAACAGTAATTAATTAAACTATTTGATACTGTTTTTTTTTCTTAATAAACATTACCCTGAAATGTTAAGTTATCAAAATATATTTATACCATGTGAATGCGATGATATTTTGTTGAGTTTTGAAACTTATAACATCGATAGTAAAATTTCGAACTTGGAATGCTAAACATCGATGTTGGTTTAACATCGATAATTATCGCCCATCCCTAACACACATGCTATGGTCATTTTACATTGTTTTTTTTTGTTTTGCGCTATCTAGATGTTGTAATATTCGACTCTTAAAACAGATTCTTTTCTATTTGGACATCTCAGTAATTTAAAAGTATGACTGTGTGATTTTTGGGTACGTATTCGATAATGGACTATTAAACAGACAGAACCTATCACGTTCTAGGTATATTAATACCTATTTAGAAGTTCAATTATAATAAATATGCAACAAATATATAATTGTAAAACTTGGAAAATAAGTTTGTTATAATAATGCTTTTATTTATTCACTATTCTAAGAAAAAATATGCTTTCCTTCAGAAACTCTCTATTTATTTATCTAGTAATGCTAAAACGCTCTATTTTAAGGTCGATTAGAGAAAATAGTATGATTCATTGGCAAGCGATGTAAATATTTGTGATCAGGTAAAATTGTGATGTAAGAGGAGGCTTAGCTTGCACGGGCGCGGCAGGTCAGTCAGTCGTTGATAGGCCGGCCGGCTGTGTAGTGTTGTGTTTTGTCACAGAGCTGACAAATGGAGGTTGCGAGTCTTTTGACTAATATAGTTGCAAGTCGTTTGACTGTAAGCCAACGGGGTCGTTTGACCACGGTAAGAAAACCTCTGTGACGTCCTGCCTTCGAGTTGGTCTTGAGAGTTTGAGGTCTCCATAATGTCTTCTCGATTGACGATGCGGCGTTGGGATGGTGAGCCACCCAAATAGCTTATTCGATTGGGATGCGAATCTGTTTAGCGGCAGAATTGCGTCCGGGGGAAGCCCCTGTACTATTTCAGGTGACACTAGCTAGTTGTTGAAGATTATTAACCAATAAATCCGAATAATATTTGAATTAGATGAAAGATATGGAATGGGATATATTGAATAGAATGTCAGTGATGTCAGTGGCTAGGGGGCGGAGTACCCCCGGGTGAGTCTGACTATTTAACTATCAATTTTATCCAGATCAGTAAATGTTTGTTTTGTTATTTTCATGTACAATGAGAGAGTGCTTGCCAATGACCAATTAAATTGATATTTGAGGTGAATTTGCATTGTGAGACCCGGTTGAGTAAGCCCCAAAAATAACGATTTTACATAATATAATAACAATTTAATTGAATAAAAAAGTGATACACAAAAATTCATCATTACATTAAATTATTCCAATATTTTCATAAAAAGGTACTCTAAATATTAGTGATTATCAGTGTTTAATATATTTAATTAATGTTGCTATCTGATTGGTTTATTTGCTCAGATTTACAGAATGTCTATCAGTTCCTATTAAATACAGGGTGTTCTAATTTGGACTACTTACTCGATTGCTATAGTAAAATTCATCTGTTTTTAAGAAATGATGAAATGATTAAGTTCTATGTAAAGTTTTTTACCAACAATATACAGGGTGGTCCGAACTGTATTCCGGAAACTTCCACAGCATATTCTGAAGATAAAAATAAGTAAAAAAGTTTGTATAAATGTATGTCCAAAAATGCTTAGTTTCGGAGATACAGGGTGTAGAAATTTCATTTTTATTTCGATTTTTTCCAAATAATTTATGAAGTAACGTCAATATTTGGATGCAAATTGGTGTTTGAGAGTTTTCTGACATGAGAAATTTGATTTTGATGTCAATATGACTCCTACTTGTAGAGGGCGCCACCTACATATTTTTTTAAGTGGTTTGAAGAGTAATAACTTTCGTCCGTATCTGTATAAAACTACTGAGTAAAAAATATACATTTACGACGTTTTTTATGGAAAAAGTTCTCTTGGTAAAATCGACTCCGAGTAATGGTTCTCGAGATATTTTGAATCTAAATGATCATTTACACAAATTAAACTACTAAATAGTTATTAGACTAAAATAATAAATTTTAAATGTTTTTGTGCCAAAATTTCAACAGAAACTGTTTTATCATCTTTTTTCGAAAAAAAAACAACATGATTAATTTAAAAAAATAAAAAGGTCCCAAATTTTAAATTTCAGTGAAATAACTATCTACCCAACATGTTTATATTTTGTCAATAATGATATGTATTGACTATTTTTATTCTAAATATCTTGAGAACAGTTGCTCGTATCGATTTTTACCAAGAGACCTTTTTTACTTAAAAAATGTCGTAAATGTATATTTTTTTACTCAGTAGTTTTATACAGGTACGGACGAAAAGTTATTACTCTTCAAAACAGTTAAAACACATGTAGGTGACGCCCCCTACAAATAGGAGTCATATTGACATCACAGTAAAATTTCTCATGTCAAAAAACTCCCAGACACCAATTTTCATTCAAATATTGACGTCACTTCATAAATTATTTGAAAAAATCGAAATAAAAATAAACTTACACCCTCTATCTCCGAAACGAAGCATTTTAGGACATATATTTATACGAACTTTTTTACGTATTTTTATCTGCAGAATATGCCGCTAAAGTTTCCCGGAATACAGTTCGGACCACCCTGTATGCATAGACTATTCCCAGTACACTTCACCCAGTTTTGATATCCAAATTCTAAATCCCCACCACAAAAACACCTACACCGGGCACTACTTAACCTATCCAGCCCCACTTTATCCACACATCTTGTCCGTTTCGTCCTCTTCATCCCTAATTCCTCTGGCCCTTAACTGGCCCTGACAACTTGTTTAATTCTCTCAAAGCCTTTAATTAAAACAGTCGGCCTTGAACCCGCCTTTTCCGCAGCATGTTTTCAGTCGACTGGTCCGGATTTTCTGCCAAACCGATGACGATAACGGCGGAAACTGGAGTGTTGTTGACGTATTTGTTGTTGTTGTTGTTGTTTTGGGAAGCCGTCAATTGACCCAGGCTGTCTTTTTGTTTTGATAGCCCATAAATGGGCCGAAGGGATGGCTGGAAAGTTATTTGTCTGGAGAAATATTCGACAGCTGTGCCTACAGTATCTTTTTGGGGGTGGTTCTGTACTCAAAGGGTAAAAACGGGAACCCTATTACTAAGACTTCGTTGTCCGTCCGTCTGTCACAGAGGTCTATCTTATGAACCGTTATAGCTAGACAGTTGAAATTTTCACAGATAATGTATCTATGTTGCCGCTATCAGAACAAATACTAAAAACAGAATTAAATAAATGTTTATAAATAAAAAAGTACTTTCACTAAACATTATCTTTTAAGTAAGAATTTTACATAGAATCTTTCAAGTCCTCGGTGGCAACGTGGTTTAAAGCGTTAGGACTTTACGCTGCTATGACGTTGGAGCCGTAGTAAGGCAGGTTCTAATCCTAGTCAAGGCGACTTTTTTAATCGTTTTTTTAATTTTTACATATTTATTATTGATTAATATTGTTATACTCGGTGCCCGATATAGTTGCTTTAATTCTTCATTTGTTCTTCTCGTCCATATCTTGTCTATCTTCTCTCCTAAATTTTTCCTAGTATTTTCTTTTTTATTTTTGTCTTTTATTAATTATTATTACTTTTTTGTCATTTGCATAATTTTCGTTTTATTTTATTCCAGATGCCGTCAAAGATGGCTGGCAGTGGCAGCCAATGCCACATGGTGGAGCAGCCGAGCTGGTCCAGTCCCTCGGCCAGTCCCAGCCCGCCACCGCCGCCGCTGCCGCCTCCAGTGGCGGCGCGCTGGGCTCGCACCGAGCAGGCCAGTGCCGACTCGTGTCCGCATTGCAGGGGCCGGCTGGCGTCGTTGCCCACTCGTACCACATCTTTAAGCAGTTACAGTTGTAAGGGTGAGTACTGAGTACAGTATAAATCATGTTAATCTATACTAATATATAAAATCCTTAAGTGACTGACTCACTAATTAATCACGATCCTGCTCAAACCACTCAACGTAAGAAGCTCAATTTTGGCATACAGGTTGATTCTAGGGTGTAGAGGTTCGATGAGAAGGAATTTTTCGAAATTCCAGTTCCATATTACAATACAAATAAAAAGTTTCCGAAAAACTGCTTAAACACCTATATTTTATTTTGTTTTTTTACATATTTTAAGATTTTTTAAAAATGTATACAGGGTGTTTTGACAAATTTGGCATTGATTAATAACGATCCTGCTTAAAACGCTTGACGTAAAAAGCTGATTTTTGGAAAACAGATTGACTTTACGGTGTAGAGGTTCGATAAGAAGGGATTTTTCGAAACTCGAATTCTAAGAGGGTGAAACCACCCCTCAAATATTACAATATTTTTTTTATTTAAAAACCGGTGAGTTTTTCGGAAAAACTCTTAAACACGTATATTTTATTTTGTTGTTATACATATTTTAAGATTTTTTAAAAATTTATACAGGGTGTTTCATAAAAAATGACCATTGAGTAATCACGATTCTACTTAAACTCCTTGACGTTTAAAGCTGATTTTTGGCAAACGGATTGACTGTGGGGTGTAGAGATTCGATAAGGAGGGGTTTCTCCAATCTCTAATTCCAAGAGGGTAAAAACGCCCCTGAAATATTACAATATTTGTTATTTAAAAAATGGTTAGTCTTTCGGGAAAACGCTTGGACACGCATAATTTATTTTGCTTTTAATATTTTCATTTTTTTTAAATCATACAGGGTGTTCCAAAAAGTTGTGTAATTGATTGACCACGATTCTGCTTAAACTGCTTGACGTAAAAAGCTTATTTTTGTCAAACGGATTTTTCGAAAGTCAAATTACCCCTCAAATATTACCAAGTTTTTTATATAATTTTTTTACACATTTCAAAATTTTTCGCAAATTTAGAGAGAGAGTTTAAACAAAAATATGTATTACAAATGATTAATTCGATGCGAACGAAGTCGCGGGTACACGCTAATAGTCTCATAAAATTCAAATTGTTATTTATTCTAAAGCTGGTCCCACACGATATGTCAAACACCTTCCAACTTTGGACTCATGAACATTTGCCACATCGTGCAGGAGACACACTTTTGAATTGCAACATTGTCGAAGCCTATACCAAGTGATGCGTCCAACGCTCGTTCCAACGTTGGAAGCATCGTGTAGGACCGGCTTAAAGAATAGAAATATGTAGGTGTAACTTTTAATTTGGGTTCTGGAAGTATTTTCTCGAAAAAATTAAAAATAAAAGTGGCAAAATTCAAATATGCTGTCAAAGTCTTCTTCTTTCAAATGTTGTTCTAAAGTTGTAAATTTTAGTTAGACTTGTATATATATCGAGTATCAAGCATTAACAAAGATTAAGCGGTTTGGCTCGAGATAATCTTTATGCTGAATTCTCCTTGGTGTACTGTAAATTGTGAATAAATCCCGAGATAGTCGACCGATTCGAGTATTTTAGAATATATATCTATCTGGGCTTTTGAGGATTTTAGAGCAATTTGACCAACGAGTTTCGACTAGTTAGAATACTCATAATAAACCATCAGTTAGTCGTATTGTCTTATCTTTATTAACTTTAGACATATATTTGTACTTTTTTTATTCTTAGAGTCAAAAATATTATGTTTTCTTCATAATTTTAAAGATTATGATTGACATTTTTATGATAGTTTTGCTTTGGATTTTTAAAATATTTTTAAAATTTATTTTTATATTAACTATAACTTTTTTATTTTTTCAAATAAAATACGAGATTTGGTATGTTAGTATATGACATAAATTAGGATTGATTAACATATTCAATTGTTTTTGGTCACTTCCTGGTTCACCGGAAATTACAACAACTTTTGATTTTTAAATGGCACGCTCGGTATGGTTTTACTTTATTCGATATAAAATGACACTCTGAATAAAATGACATATCATATGTCAACTTTTGACATTTTCGCTTAAAAAATCGTATTTAAATTTCAATCTAGAGTGCCATTGCTGTATTGAAAACAGTAATTTTTAATCAAGGAGGCTTGGAAAAAAATGTTTGATCGTCTAATATTTTTCGTGTCTTGTATTTTTAACCATATCTCAATTTTTTTATATGGAACAAGGGTGTTTTATTAGCATATTTGAAAAAAGCATTTTTTACAAATAATTTGGTACCACACACTTGGTATTTCGAGTCAAATTGTCGTTTTGAAGATTTTCTAGAGATACCAGAGAACATTTATTAGGTAAACCTTTTTTATTTTTAGTTTAGAATTTATTGCTTTCTTCATTATAAATTTTGCATCGTTAAAAATTGCAAAAATGCATTGAGAATCTCGTTTTTAGATAATCCTTATATTCTTTACAACTCAGATTATCCTGAAAATTTTGTTATCTAATTAGTGTGTTTGTGGATGTTCAGTAATTTCGTTATGAAACGAATATACAGGGTGTTTCAAAACAAATGCGAAAAACTTCAGGGGGTGATTCCTTGTTCAAAATAAAGGGTCGTTTGCTTCATAAACGTTGGGTCAAAAGTCAACCATTAGGGAGATATTGCGGTACAAAGATGGCGGAAAAATAATGTTTTTATTTTTTATCTTGAAAACGAAAAAAGATAGACTAATAAAATTTTATGGAAGCATTACTGTTATGAAAACACACTTTCTGGTAATTTTTTCACTTTTTTAAAATGAGTGGAAGGGGTTGAAATAAACTACCCCTATCATTCTTGTTAACGAAAGTTAAAGAAAAATCTTATCAAACACATGCAAAAAAAATTAATTTGGATAGTTTAGTTTGTTTAGAAACTTTTTTATTTCTTGTATTTTTTTGATAAAACTCACCGATTTGAAATTAAAAATAAAATGTAAAGCATTACATGTCAGAACAAAAACATTTTCTGATAAAGAATCTAGTGGGCTGCTGTAATTTTTTTAGGAAAAAATCTAGTCGGCCGCTGTTACTTTTTAGGATGTTCCTAATATTATTTTATTTGACATTACTCTACTGCAATACGTTATTATCTAGATGATTATTATTATCGTTATTATCACTAGATTCTTAATCTAAAAATGTTTTTTTGTCCTGACATGTAATGCTTTACATTTTATTTTTTAATTTCCAGTCGGCGAGTTTTATCAAAAAAACACAAGAAGTAAAAAAGTTTCTAAACAAACTAAACTATCCAAATTAAAGCATTTGCATGTGTTTGATAAGATTTTTCTTTAAATTTCGTTAACAAGAATGATAGGGGTAGTTTATTTCAACCCCTTCCACTCATTTTAAAAAAGTAAAAAAAATTACCTAAATGTGTGTTTTCATAACAGTAATGCTTCCATAAATTTCATTAGTCTATCTTTTTTCGTTTTCAAGATAAAAAATAAAAACATTATTTTTCCGCCATCTTTGTACCGCGATATCTCCCTAATGGTTGACTTTTGACCCAACGTTTATAAAGCAAACTACCCTTTATTTTGAACAAGGAATCACCCCCTAAAGTTTTTCGCATTTGTTTTGAAACACCCTGTATAATCCTACCGACTCACAGTGGGGTATTTGACACAGATAATTGATCGAAATTTTTTTATGTAGACCTTATATAAATTATTGCTATTTTCAATTAAAGAGGAAATAATATGAACAAAATAAAGGATAATTCGTCGATTCTAAAAAAAGAAAGACAAATCACTGTTCCAGTGTTTCCACGGTCAA
This sequence comes from Sitophilus oryzae, assembly GCF_002938485.1. Classification (NCBI taxonomy): domain Eukaryota; kingdom Metazoa; phylum Arthropoda; class Insecta; order Coleoptera; family Curculionidae; genus Sitophilus; species Sitophilus oryzae. The sequence goes on from NW_022146782.1 coordinate 1,847,094, forward strand.
TGCCACTAATGCCAGTAGTAAAATCGCAACTAATACTACTAATGCTACGACTGATCCGCGAGCAATGCCCATACCACTAAAGTCGCTACTAATGTCAAATTGTGCTATACTGCTAATGACACTAACGCGATCGCTTTGTACACAACAATGCCACCGCGGTTAGCACCTCGCATTAGTATATCACTGATTGGCAAATTAGAGGAAACCAAGAATGTTTTTCTCATTTTATCAGCAAAGTCGCAAAAAGTCGCAGTATTTTATTTTACTGTATGAAACCCCAATGTTTACTAAGTAAAACGTATATAGACAATATGCTGAATTCTTCGAAATGCGCAACTAAATTTCTAAGTATAATAAAAATGTCACAAATTTAATGAAATTTTCTGAACGCCTAACTTTTAGTTGCAAAAAAAATCGTTAGTATAGAGAATATCAAAATAAATAATACTTTTTTGTATAGTCTGTCCAACGAGAAGATCCTGGACAGTGATAGATGTGTCTGTCATTTTAATTTCAAAGTAGTTTATTTTATTTTAGAAAGAAATATGTTGGTACAACTGGAACGCATAGCGATATCTGTGGCGATATATTTAAAATTTGATTGACAAGATGACAAGTGATTACTTCAAAATTGTATAAAACTGAAAAAATGTAATCGAGTTATTTTATTTAATAAAAACGGTATGTGTTAATACAAAACAAACAAGAACAAGGCACTACATACCAAAAAAATATAAAAAATAACTATTATTTACTTTCAAGCTTTATGAAACTACCCGCATTTATGATTATATTTATCAATATAACTTATGTACAAATACAAATTTGTAATATTCCACAGGTATAAATAAAACAACATAGGTAAATACAACAACTATTTTATTAATAATAACACCTACCAAATTTTATACCTTAAAGGTGGATTAATTACCTTTAATCTTAATTTTTTTAAACCAGTACCTTTTGACATTATTTTTCTGCACCAGTACTAAAATCCATTATTTACCTATCGTGTGATGTCGATATTTTACAGCTACTCCAGTTTTTAGTATGTGTTTAGTTTGATCCTTATATACGAAATGCACTTATCTACGACGAAATGGTATACAAACTTTATCGATGGCAACTTCATTGGTGTATAAGACTTTCTGCCTGGGCAGCGTGTATTAACCATAAACTGTGCTCTGGGCCTACAGTTAATTTTCACTCGATTTTTCCTCCACTTGACTTCAAAAGACACAAAACACACGTAATAATACGAATCAAAATGCATCATCTTTCAAAATGCAGGGTATTTAACAAAAGTTGACACAAAATTATAACCAATAATTTGGCAAGACTTTGACAAGCGTCAAAAATGACAAAAATCTAAAGGCGAGTTCATACGCATCGGCGTCCGTTTGTCGTTCATCGTTCCGTCAAACCAATAAAATTGAAATACGATCTGTCATTTTTTAAATAAACCAATAAAACTGGTTAAAAACAAGAAGACACGACGTATGACGGATTATATTTAAACCCATCCATAGATAACTTAAAAATTATTAGAAACTTTTTTTAGTAAAATAAATAGATTGGTATGGGACGTCATCTGCTTTTCTTCTGTTATCGTCTGTCGAAATCTTACCTGAGAAAAAAAACAGAGTATAAAATACATACCTGCAGCTGCAGAGTCATTTTCAATCAAAACAATAATATTAACGTAAAAAGAGCACAAGAACAACAACAATTTATAATTTTAAACATAAAATTTGGCCATTTACCTCTTATCTGTGGGAAGTAACAACTTTGACGTTTCGTTGCAACAAATGAATGCAACTAAACACACCCATAGCAACGCCATTCATGGCAGACATGATTTAACTTATCATTTATCTTTTTTGGGGAAATCTTAAACACATTTGCTTTTTCGAATTTTGATCACCGATTGTCATGGTATGAAACACCATCATTCTGCAGCAGATTAACAAAGTTCGGCTGAATTAAGTTTTATTTTATTTTTTACCTTTCTTTCTTTCTTTTTTAATTAAAATAAAGTTACTTAAAAAATGATGTGATGCTTTTCGTTGAAACTTTAACCATCGAAACTCGTAGGTAGGATTTCGTCCTGAAAACTTCTGACCTCAGAACTTTCCCGGTCAGATCGAGGTTTAAATACGTCGCATCAATCTTCCTCGTCTCAGTAACTTCGAACCACTTTACTCTTAAACGTTGGCGAGATTTGTTGAGCCCGCCGACGCTAAGAACGGTTTAATATAAAAATTAATCGCCTCTCTTCTGGACCAGATCGACGGGAAACGACTGTCCGGAATTGAGAGCAGGAAGAAAGTTTCATTAGGAGATAATTCTCGACGATTTCGGGGTTTCTATTTGGTACAGATACAATACATTGGGATATTTGTTAGTTTTTTTTTCATTTAATTAGAGAATTCTATTTGTTTTGATAACAAACACAATACCGTGCTGGCAACTGTTACTCTTAGGTCTGTATTTACATGTGTGGAAGTAAATCGCATAGGGATCTTATTAAGTCGGTTGTAAAATACCCGCACATGCCCAATTAAGCAATTTTTAAACGTTATTTAGAAATAGCGCTTGGTGTAATTGATCCGCAAATTACGTCAGGCGGTAACGTTATTAGGGGGTGTTGCGTTAAAAATTGACTCGCGCATATCATAACCATGATAAGGTACGCGTAAATATTGCATGACGCTATTCGGTTTTCCGATATCTCTCTAATAACCATGACAACAACTGTAGATAACAATTTTTCTACTAATACAAAAAAGTTTAAAAAAAATTGTTTAACTATTAATATTTACCATCCAGTTGTTACTTTTAGAGGTTAATATAGAATCACCCCACCCAAATTTTTTCCCGTCTTTATTCCGGCAACTTTCCACAAACTTTTTCCCATAATTCCTAAACGTTTCCACTTGTTTGGGTCTATTGAAAAAGTTTTTATATGAGGCCAGACCGCCGGGAATGCAAAACGCTCATATTGCCCAAAGTTTTCCAACAAGAAGCCGTTTTTTGAGGGACATTAAGTTACAACAATGAAAATATATTTTTTTCTTTCTTCTTTTGTAAATTCTATTTATTCAGCTAATGTCTTCGGACAAACAATACGTCTTATTCAACTTTTTCCCGGTTTAAACCTAAAAATAACAAAGTTTTATTGAAACGAAGTTAAGAAGTTTGATGGAAGAATAAACGTAGCTTTCAGTGTTCTTAACAGATTTAGAAATGTGAATTTTGTGCTTTAATTGAACAGTTAGTTACCTACATGACAAATATGCCATATATTTAATTAATTAAATACCACAGTATCCAATTACACAGATTCACGCTTTTTTTATAGGTCCTATCATAGTTATTCCACCTACACAGATTAGGGATGAGACATCGAAGTAGTATCATTAATGTTATTAAACATCGATACTAACATCCGGTAGAATTATCGATGTATGAAAAATATCGATCACAAATTATTGATCTTGAAGTCTGTGAAAATTGGCCGGAAACAGTAATTAATTAAACTATTTGATATTGTTTTTTTTTTCTTAATAAACATTACCCTGAAATGTTAAGTTATCAAAATATATTTATACCATGTGAATGCGATGATATTTTGTTGAGTTTTGAAACTTATAACATCGATAGTAAAATTTCGAACTTGGAATGCTAAACATCGATGTTGGTTTAACATCGATAATTAGCGCCCATCCCTAACACACATGCTATGGTCATTTTACATTGTTTTTTTTTGTTTTACGCTATCTAGATGTTGTAATATTCGACTCTTAAAACAGATTCTTTTCTATTTGGACATCTCAGTAATTTAAAAGTATGACTGTGTGATTTTTAGGTACGTATTCGATAAAGGACTATCAAACAGACAGAACCTATCACGTTCTAGGTATATTAATATTTAGAAGTTCAATTATAATAAATATGCAACAAATATATAATATAATAACAATTTAATTGAATAAAAAAATGAAACAAAAATTCATCATTACATTAAATTATTCCAATATTTTCATAAAAAAAATACTCTAAATATTAGCGATTATCTGGATTTGGTATATTTAATAAATGTTACTATCTGATTGGTTTATTTGCTCAAATTTATGGGATGCCTATCAGTTCCTATTAAATACAGGATGTTCTAATTTGGACCACTTACTCGATAGCTATAGTAAAATTTACCCGTATTTAAGAGATGATGAAATATTCTCAAGATGACGATACTTCCCCATTATGCTGCTAGTAGATTAACCTAATTGTTTTAAATTAATCATTAATTATACAGGGTGCTCCGAACTGTATTTCGGAAACTTCGGCAGCATATTCTGAAGATAAAAATAAGTAAAAAAGTTTGTATAAATGTATGTCCAAAAATGCTTAGTTTCGGAGATACAGGGTGTAGAAGTTTCATTTTTATTTCGATTTTTTCCAAATAATTTATGAAGTAACGTCAATATTTGGATGCAAATTGGTGTTTGAGAGTTTTCTGACATGAGAAATTTGATTTTGATGTCAATATGACTCCTACTTGTAGAGAGCGCCACCTACATATTTTTTAAGTGGTTTGAAGAATAATAACTTTTCGTCCGTATCTGTATAAAACTACTGAGTAAAAAAGTATACATTTACGACGTTTTTTTTATGGAAAAAAAGTTCTCTTGGTAAAAATCGACTCCGAGTAATGGTTCTCGAGATATTTTGAATCTAAATGATCAATACCTATCATCATTTACACAAATTAAACTACTAAATAGTTATTAGACTAAAATAATAAATTTTAAATGTTTTTGTGCCAAAATTTCAACAGAAACTGTTTTATCATCTTTTTTCGAAAAAAAAACAACATGATTAATTTAAAAAAATAAGAAGGTTCCAAATTTTTAATTTCAGTGAAATAACTATCTACCCAACATGTTTATATTTTGTCAATAATGACATGTATTGACTATTTTCATTCTAAATATCTTGAGAACAGTTGCTCGTAGCGATTTTTACCAAGAGACCTTTTTTACGTAAAAAATGTCGTAGATGTATATTTTTTTACTCAGTAGTTTTATACAGGTACGGACGAAAAGTTATTACTCTTCAAAACAGTTAAAACACATGTAGGTGACGCCCCCTACAAATAGGAGTCATATTGACATCACAGTAAAATTTCTCATGTCAAAAAACTCCCAGACACCAATTTTCATCCAAATATTGACGTCACTTCATAAATTATTTGAAAAAAATCGAAATAAAAATAAAACTTCTACACCCTCTATCTCCGAAACGAAGCATTTTAGGACATATATTTATACGAACTTTTTTACGTATTTTTATCTGCAGAATATGCCGCTAAAGTTTCCGGAATACAGTTCGGACCACCCTGTATGCATAGACTATTCCCAGTACACTTCACCCAGTTTTGATATCCAAATTCTAAATCCCCCACCACAAAAACACCTACACCGGGCACTACTTAACCTATCCAGCCCCACTTTATCCACACATCTTGTCCGTTTCGTCCTCTTCATCCCTAATTCCTCTGGCCCTTAACTGGCCCTGACAACTTGTTTAATTCTCTCAAAGCCTTTAATTAAAACAGTCAGCCTTGAACCCGCCTTTTCCGCAGCATGTTTTCAGTCGACTGGTCCGGATTTTCTGCCAAACCGATGACGATAACGGCGGAAACTGGAGTGTTGTTGACGTCTTTGTTGTTGTTGTTGTTTTGGGAAGCCGTCAATTGGCCCAGGCTGTCTTTTTCTTTTGATAGCCCATAAATGGGCCGAAGGGATGGCTGGAAAGTTATTTGTCTGGAGAAATATTCGACAGCTGTGCCTACAGTGGTGGTTCTGTACTCAAAGGGTAAAAACGGGAACCCTATTACTAAGACTTCGCTGTCCGTCCGTCTGTCACAGAGGTCTATCTTATGAACCGTTATAGCTAGACAGTTGAAAATTTTACAGATAATGTATCTGTGTTGCCGCTATAAGAACAAATACTAAAAACAGAATTAAATAAATGTTTATAAATAAAAAAGTACTTTCATTAAACATTATCTTTTAAGTAAGAATTTTATATAGAATCTTTCAAGTCCTGGGTGGCTGCGTGGTTAAAGCGTTAGGACTTTACGCTGCTATGACGTTGGAGCCGTAGTAAGGCAGGTTCGAATCCTAGTCAAGGCGACTTTTTTTAATCGTTTTTTTTTAATTTTTACATATTTATTATTGATTAATATTGTTATACTCGGTGCCCGATATAGTTGCTTTAATTCTTCATTTGTTCTTCTCGTCCATATCTTGTCTATCTTCTCTCCTAAATTTTTCCTAGTATTTTCTTTTTATTTTTTGTCTTTTATTAATTATTATTACTTTTTTTGTCATTTGCATAATTTTCGTTTTATTTTATTCCAGATGCCGTCAAAGATGGCTGGCAGTGGCAGCCAATGCCACATGGTGGAGCAGCCGAGCTGGTCCAGTCCCTCGGCCAGTCCCAGCCCGCCACCGCCGCCGCTGCCGCCTCCAGTGGCGGCGCGCTGGGCTCGCACCGAGCAGGCCAGTGCCGACTCGTGTCCGCACTGCAGAGGTCGGCTGGCGTCGTTGCCCACTCGTACCACATCTTTAAGCAGTTACAGTTGTAAGGGTGAGTACTGAGTACAGTATAAATCTTGTTAATCTATACTAATATATAAAATCCTTAAGTGACTAACTCACTAATTAATTACGATCCTGCTCAAACCACTCAATGTAAGAAGCTCAATTTTGGCATACAGGTTGATTCTAGGATGTAGAGGTTCGATGAGAAGGAATTTTTCGAAATTCCAGTTCCATATTACAATACAAATAAAAAGTTTCCGAAAAACTGCTTAAACACCTATATTTTATTTTGTTTTTTTACATATTTTAAGATTTTTTAAAAATGTATACAGGGTGTTTTGACAAATTTGGCATTGATTAATAACGATCCTGCTTAAAACGCTTGACGTAAAAAGCTGATTTTTGGAAAACAGATTGACTTTAGGGTGTAGAGGTTCGATAAGAAGGGATTTTTCGAAACTCGAATTCTAAGAGGGTGAAACCACCCCTCAAATATTACAATATTTTTTTTATTTAAAAACCGGTGAGTTTTTCCGAAAAACTCTTAAACACGTATATTTTATTTTGTTGTTATACATATTTTAAGATTTTTAAAAATTTATACAGGGTGTTTCAGAAAATATGACCTTTGAGTAATTACGATTGTGCTTAAACTGCTTGACGTTTAAAGCTGATATTTGGCAAACGGATTGACTGTGGAGTGTAGAGGTTCGGTAAGGAGGGGTTTCTCGAATCTCTAATTCCAAGAGGGTACAAACGCCCCTCAAATATTACAATATTTGTTATTTAAAAAACGGTTAGTCTTTCGGGAAAACGCTTGGACACGCATAATTTATTTTGCTTTTAATATTTTCATTTTTTTTTAAATCATACAGGGTGTTCCAAAAAGTTGTGTAATTGATTGACCACGATCCTGCTTAAACTGCTTGACGTAAAAAGCTTATTTTTGTCAAACGGATTTTTCGAAAGTCAAATTACCCCTCAAATATTACCAAGTTTTCTATGTAATTTTTTTAGACATTTCAAAATTTTTCGCAAATTTAGAGAGAGCGTTTAAACAAAAATATGGTATTACAAATGATTAACTCGACGCGAACGAAGTCGCGGATACACGCTAGTAGTCTCATAAAATTCAAATTATTATTTATTCTAAAGTTGGTCCCACACGATATTTCAAACACCTTCCAACGTTGGACTCATGAACATTTGCCACATCGTGCAGGAGACACACTTGTGAATTGCAACATTGTCGAAGCCTATACCAAGTGATGCGTCCAACGTTCGATCGAACGTTGGAAGCATCGTGTAGGACCGGCTTAAAGAATTGAAATGTGTAGGTGTAACTTTTATTTTTGGTTCTGGAAGTATTTTCTCGAAAAAATTAAAAATAGAAGTGGCAAAATTCAAATATGCTGTCAAAGTCTTCTTCTTTCAAATGTTGTTCTAAAGTTGTAAATTTTAGTTAGACTTGTATATATATCGAGTATCAAGCATTAACAAAGATTAAGCGGTTTGGTTCGAGATAATCTTTATGCTGAATTCTCCTTGGTGTACTGTAAATTGTGAATAAATCCCGAGATAGTCGACCGATTCGAGTATTTTAGAATATATATCTATCTGGGCTTTTGAGGATTTTAGAGCAATTTGACCAACGAGTTTCGACTATTTAGAATACTCATAATAAACCATCAGTTAGTCGTATGGTCTTATCTTTATTAACTTTAGACATATATTTGTACTTTTTTTATTCTTAGAGGCAAAAATATTATGTTTTCTTCATAATTTTAAAGATTATGATTGACATTTTTATGCTAGTTTTGCTTTGGATTTTTCAAATATTTTTAAAATTTATTTTTATATTAGCTATAACTTTTTTATTTTTTCAAATAAAATACAAGATTTGGTATGTTAATATATGACATAAATTAGGATTGATTGACATATTCAATTGTTTTTGGTCACTTCCTGGTTCACCGGAAATTACAACAACTTTTGATTTTTAAATGGCACGCTCGGTATGGTTTTACTTTATTCGATAGAAAATGACACTCTGAATAAAATGACATATCATATGTCAACTTTTGACATTTTCAAGCCTCCTTCCAGATTTTTTTTATTTAAATCAGATTTTTTTGATTTTAATTCAAAACAATATTTAAATCGAATTTCCAAATGACTAGGACTTATTTCCAATTAAAGTCCTATCCTAATTGGCTAAATCTATATCCTGATACCGATAAAATTAACAATTCTACGAGGCGTGTGATTTTTCCACATCCAGTCACCAATATATTCCGCAGAAAAAGTCGTTCGCTTCAGATCCAAAGGATTTTATTTCAAACGTCTCAAAAGTATTGATTTTTGTCATTTTAACACCTAGACATAAAAGTAAAGCACTGTTACGCCTAAGCACAAAAGTACAGAAATATATTATTAAACTGGTATTAAGTGTCAAATTCAAGGAGTGTACAAATTGTTGCTCGATTACTGTTTACATTATTTTCAATGTTTGAAATTTTGATTAAAAAAAATATTTGTAATGTTTAAAAAAAATAGTATGTTCTATTCAGAGTACAAATGTACATTTTATGCCTCCCTGTAACGTCGGAATAGCTTTACGATGGTCCTTCAAAGATACAGCATCGTCAAAAAAAGTATAATTTTTACTCCAAGGAGGCTTGGAAAAATATTTTTGATCGTCTAATATTTTTCGTGTCTTGTATTGGTTGGGGTTCAATAGCATATTTGAAAAAAGCATTTTTTTACGAACAATTTGGTACCACACACTTGGTATTTCGAGTCAAATTGTCGTTATGAAGATTTTCTAGAGATACCAGAGAACATTTATTTATTGATTATTTGATTGGATTAGGTAAACCTTTTTTTATTTTTAGTTTAGAATTTATTGCTTTCTTCATTATAAATTTGGCATTGTTAAAAATTGCAAAAATGCATTGAGAATCTCGTTTTTAGATAATCCTTATATTCTTTAGAACTCTGATTATCCTGAAAATTTTGTTATCTAATTAGTGTGTTTGTGGATAGTAATTTTGTTATGAAACGAATATATAATCCTACCGACTCACAGTGGGGTATTTGACACAGATAATTGATCGAAATTTTTTTATGTAGACCTTATATAAATTATTGCTATTTTCAATTAAAGAGGAAATAATATGAACAAAATAAAGGATAATTCGTCGATTCTAAAAAAAGAAAGACAAATCACTGTTCCAGTGTTTCCACGGTCAATGCCACTAATGCCAGTAGTAAAATCGCAACTAATACTACTAATGCTACGACTGATCCGCGAGCAATGCCCATACCACTAAAGTCGCTACTAATGTCAAATTGTGCTATACTGCTAATGACACTAACGCGATCGCTTTGTACACAACAATGCTACCGCGGTTTACACCTGGCATTAGTATATCACTGATTGGCAAATTAGAGGAAACCAAGAATGTTTTTCTCATTTTATCAGCAAAGTCGCAAAAAGTCGCAGTATTTTATTTTACTGTATGAAACCCCAATGTTTACTAAGTAAAACGTATATAGACAATATGCTGAATTCTTCGAAATGCGCAACTAAATTTCTAAGTATAATAAAAATGTCACAAATTTAATGAAATTTTCTGAACGCCTAACTTTTAGTTGCAAAAAAAATCGTTAGTATAGAGAATATCAAAATAAATCATATGTTTTTGTAGAATACATACCCAAGTAGCATTTTCACGACTTGCGACCACATGTTTACTAAACACAACGTTGGATTAGTTACAAAAAATAGTTAGCTCCCTACCTTGGGTATTAAAATAAATTTAAACGTTTTTATAACGTTGTGCCGACGTTGGACTAGTACTACAGCAAAGTAGAAGCTTCTGCGACGTCGAATAAACGTTGTCTTGTAACCTTTTTTGCTTAAGTGATCTTTAGGTGATTTGGACAACGTAGTTACAACGTTGGATAATATAGAGTTTTCCGACGTCAGTTTCAGGACCTATTCCAACGTTATGCAAACGTCGTCTGTTTTACTAATTCCAACGTTGTTTAGATTTCCTTATTCTTACGTTGGTAGGACGTAGAGTCACTACCTTTTTGCAACTGTATTGAACCATAACCTTAAATCTTAAATTTTCAATTCATTGTTCTGTTCAGTCAGACAGTTCAGTGCTGTTTTTGTTTTTATAAAAAAAAAACTTAATTAAAATGGGACATAAGAAAGGTACATATAAAACTAAATTTAAATATACATCGACATATATTACCGACACTTCCTCGTTTATTTAGATTATAGAGGGCGGCACAAGCTAGACTCTAGAATGACTAAATTAGGCAATCTTGCGACTAGTATACTACCTGTTAAGGCCGAACTGCGACTTTATTAGTCCAGTATGCGACTACTCGAACTACTCCATCTTAATCTCCAAAACAACAAAGTTAAAGCCGCCATGTTGTTAAATAAGAAAATGTTTCGTTCTTAAAATAGCAATTCCTGCTTTTTGAATACATTAACTTGAAATATTTGACCCTAAAAAATACGCGGAAACAATTTTTTCGAATGCGAATAAATTATTCTCATTTTACTAAAAAAAAAATTCAAGAAAATTTTTAAAACTTCTTTAATTTCAAGGCCCATTAGTATTTTTTAAAGTAGAAACAATACATTTATCAATAAAGTTGTTTGCGTTTAACTTTTTACCTTGGGTAACGAGTTACAGAGTCGGTTAAAGTGTTTCAATAATTATGATCTTCAAACATCCTCCACACTTAAATACTTTTGTTTTGTTTTCCTTCACTGCCATCTGACATATGTCTCTAACTAAATCATAAAAAATAATATTTTTACTATAATTATCCCAATTTAGGATAAAACGCGACTTAGACGCCATATTAGTTTTGTATTTCTGTGAATTAAGATTTTAAACAACGTTGCAGTTTGTACTAAATTAGGCTTCTAGCCAACGTCGGTATCCAACGTCGTTTCGACCCAGAAATTATTCTCCAAACTAGTGCAGACTAGGGTTGGCACGAGGTTGTGCCGACGTTGCGCCCCGACGTTTGGTCGCGTGACACAACGTTGTCCCGACGTCCAAATGCTGCTTGGGTACCTGCAGCTTGCTGAGTCATTTTCAATCAAAACAATAATATTAACGTAAAAAAAGCACAAGAACAACAACAATTTATAATTTTAAACATAAAATTTGGCCATTTACCTCTTATCTGTGAGAAGTAACAACTCTGACGTTTCGTTGAAACAAACGAATGCAACTAAACACACCCATAGCAACGCCATTCATGGCAGACATGATTTAACTTATCATTTATCTTTTTTGGGGAAATCTACATTTGCTTTTTCCAATTTTGATCACCGATTGTCATGGTATGAAACACCATCATTCTGCAGCAGATTAACAAAGTTCGGCTGAATTAAGTTTTTATTTTATTTTTTACCTTTCTTTCTTTCTTTTTTAATTAAAATAAAGTTACTTAAAAAATGATGTGATGCTTTTCGTTGAAGCTTTAACCATCGAAACTCGTAGGTAGGATTTCGTCCTGAAAACTTCTGACCTCAGAACTTTCCCGGTCAGATCGAGGTTTAAATACGTCACATCAATCTTCCTCGTCTCAGTAACTTCGAACCACTTTACTCTTAAACGTTGGCGAGATTTGTTGAGCCCGCCGACGTTAAGCACGGTTTAATATAAAAATTAATCGCCTCTCTTCTGGACCAGATCGACGGGAAACGACTGTCCGGAATTGAGAGCAGGAAGAAAGTTTCATTAGGAGATAATTCTCGAGGATTTCGGGGTTTCTATTTGGTACAGATACAATACATTGGGATATTTGTTAGTTTTTTTTTCATTTAATTAGAGAATTCTATTTGTTTTGATAACAAACACAATACCGTGCTGGCAACTGTTACTCTTAGGTCTGTATTTACATGTGTGGAAGTAAATCGCATAGGGATCTTATTAAGTCGGAGTGAGAGAAATGCGACGGAGTGCTGTTGCGGCGTTGCCGGTACGCCTTTCCTTATCAAATAAAGTAAAATCACGATCGCAAATCGATTATTTTTGAAAGACTTTTTTTCGAAAAGATAACTAAATAAAATCATTAGAAATGTTTCTGAACATCTGAAATGGAAATATAAGGATATCTTTAGGGTTTTGTCATTTTTTTATAACGAGAAAACGTCATTAATTAAAAAGCCTCAAGAATATCAGGGTATTTACCTGATGTAATATGGAAAAATAAATACATGAGTATAGAGAGTAAGACCCGAATTTATAAGACCTGTATAAAGCGGCCCATACATTATCAAACAAATTGCGCAACAAAGCGATGCGCAACGCTCCGTTGCACAACTGATTCAGCGGTCCATACACTATCAAACAAGTTGCGCAACAAAGCGATGAGCAACGTTCCGTTGCACAACTGCATCACACATGCACTTGGTAAAATTTTGATCAATTTTTTTATTAAAAGTTGTGCATTGTTTGAGAAACAATCATGTCCTCAATTGCAATTGCGTCAATTATTATCGTATATACCCTAGATGATGTCGATGATACCAAAAAACAAAAAAGAAAACAAAGAATTTGGATGAAAGAACTAAAATATTGCACAACGAAGCGCAACACACACATACACTACACAACACGTTGTGTGAAACTCATCAAAGAATTGCGCAACGCATCAAACACTACCATACATTGGCAACTCGTTGCGCAACAGCCTGCGTTGCGCAATTTGTTTGATAATGTATGGGCCGCTTAAGACCCGTATTGACTTAAGCTTGATTTTCATGCGTCCGTTATCCGTTGATACTCTGGTCATAGTGTTTTCGTGCCACTTTTCATCCGTAAATTTTTTACTCCAACCCGTCATCGAAGAAAGATCCTTCAATAACGGACGCTTTGACACTTTTTTGACAGACTTAATCTAGCCTTAATAAAAATATAATAGTACAAGAGCTAGCAACGTCGGGAAAACGAGGATTTTAAGATAGCTGGTTCTTTAATATATCTTTTGCTATGCTCTCCTGGCCAAAGTACGGGCCGTCTGGCTGCCGTAGACTATTGCGCATCGCATCTGTACAGGGTATCCCATTTTCGTGTATTTTATGGGATTTCTCGTTTATGATACTATGATGCGTTTCTCATATTACTTTGCTACATTTTTATGAAACTAAGCTACCTAGCCTCCTTGGTAGTAAATAGATGTTGAATACAGATATGATGCGCAGTAGTGAACGCAACGTCTACCCGCAGCCGGACGGTCCGCACTCTGTTCCAGACAGCTTAGCAAAAAATATATTAAAGTTGATGTGGCTCAGTACTGGAAGCCATTCTGTGGGTGTGGATTTAATAACACCAGCAATCATTCTCATGAGAGCCGTATAATGGAGAGACTAAAAGTCCTCTAAATTGTTAGAAACTTGGCGAACACAAAAAACATGTACAAAAAAGTGAAACATAGATTTATTTTGTTAGGCAAATTTGTATTACCGTAAACATAACTTCTGACAAGCAGCGTCCGTTTAGGTTTAACGCAGAAGTATTTACAAAAATAATTATTTTATGTAAAACTTGGAAAATAAGTTGGTTATAATAATGGTTTTATAATTCGGAAACCCTCTATTTATTTAACTAGTAATGCTAAAACACTCTATTTTAAAGTCGATTAGAGAAAATAGTATGATTCATTGGCAAGTAATGTAAACATTTGCGATCCGGTAAAATTGTGATGTAAGAGGAGGCTTAGCTTGCCTACGGCGGTTCAGTAGTAGACTGGCCAGCCAGCTGTTGTGTTCTGTTTTGTCATAGAGCTGATATTTGGGGGTTGAGAGTCTTTTGACTATAAACGTTGCAAGTACTGTAAGGCAACGGGTCTTTTGACCGGAAGAAAACCTCTGGTGACGTCTCTCCTTCGAGGTTGGTTTTGAGAGTTTGAGGTCTCCCTTGTCTTCTCGATTGACACGATGCGGCGTTGGGGTAGAGAGACTACTGTTTGACCAGCGGATCTGAAGCTACGGAAGGAATGCGAGAAAAAAAATCGATATTGCCACGTTTATCTATAAAATTGCAAAATTGCCAGACATGAACTATAAATTTCATATATTTTTATTATATATAATGTGTTTAGCATATATTCTGACGTATATTACTAAGGAATTTTAACGTAGTTCATATTGTTCGATATGTTTTATTTAATAACTGATTTCTTTCATTCTGTATAATCTGCTTATTATGGAAGATGAAGATTTTTCAACGATATCATTGGCAAACCGGCATCGCCGCGCATGGCCGCCTATTCATCGAACATGATTGGCGAGAGTACGTCACAGGATTTGTTACCACGCGGTTGCCATGGCTTTTACGCCTTTCCTATTCGCTATCTTTATCCCCAACTTTACGGTCTCTTCTGAAAAGAGTAGAAATATTGAATACTATTGAAATATCCAGTGGCGGTGTAATTATTTTGATCATTATTACTTTCTTTCATTATTTTATACCGGTTATCCTAAATTTTATTCCCATATTTTTCGTATATTTAATAGTTAAGTTGTGTTTTATTGTTTTGTTATCTTGTTATAATGTTTTTCGGTCGTAGTTTTTAATTATTAATATTAAGTTTGATCGTATATTTGTGTTTTAAAATGAATAAATTTGTTAAGGGTAAGACGCTACAAAATAAAAACACTAAATCACCACAATACACCAAAACACTTTTACCTTTACACTGGACGCGCGTTTTGCTAACCATGTTAGCATCATCAGCAGATGATTATAAACTAAGTCGCTAACATAGCCAGACAAGAGAAATAATAGCTAATTTAAGTAGAATAATAATAATATATGTAATTACTAGAATATTAAAATTAAATATTGGCTAAGATGAAAAGCACGCATATTATCTAAATATTTTAGCTAAACTAAAATAAATATAAATAAACGTGAATGAAATCTCATTTGGTTTATTTCCTTGTGTTCATAATAGGGTTTGCGATGAAGAAGCTACAGAGAGTTCGCTTAAGTTGCCGCTTTAACGTAAACTTGAGCGGATATATTATACCGGAGTTAGCGCATCGGCGATAAAAAAATTCACACAGAAGATAAAAAAGGCTGGAAACTAACCCCGATAAAATGATATCCAGCCGTGGAAAGAAACGACCACGTGAGACTGCTGCTGAAAAGCTCGACGACTTTGATTTCCAAGTGGTCAGGTATTTGATAAATAAAGTTTATCTCGAATTCAAAGTCGTTCCCACAATTAGAAAGCTTTTGCAAAAATTGCAGGAAGAATCGAATTTTCCTTTGGCAAAGAAACGCTTAGGGGGTTATTAAAACCAAATGGATTTTTTGGCGTAAATGTCAAAATAACAGATAAATATTAATGGAGCGGCCCATTATATTGTAGAGAGAGATATAAATATATACGCGAGAGAGATATAAATATAATAATTCGAAAATATCGCTATGTATTATCTATTTGGATGAAACATGGGTAGACAATGACCTAACCTTTAAAAAGTGCTGGCGGAGTGATACCATATCTGGTGTAATAGGCAATATTGGATTTGCTGGTAAGTAAAATTATGTTTTGTTTGCGCTTCCAAAGTTAACTATTTTCAAGATTTTTTTTTGCTGGAAATAATTATATCTAAAATTATGTATATGTATTATAGAAAAAAATATAGTTAGTACAGATATATAAATAAATATACCCAAGACTCAGTCTTGATTATCTGCTGATGATGCTAACGTGGTTAGCGAAACGTGCGTCCAGTGTAAAAGTAAAAGTGTTTTGGTGTATTGTGCTGATTTAGTGTTTTATTTTGCTGTGTAAGACCAAAGGTTCCAACCCCCAGCTGAAATTATTTCTTCTATTATATCTATTAACAACACATAATAATAAATTATTCAAAATATTTAAGGGAGCTTTAATAAGTGTTTATCTTTTAGTGTTTATCTGCTAACTCAACAGTAACGATTCAAACAGCATAACGTTTTTTGAAAAAAAATATTAATCTGAATATTATATTTATGATACACATTATTTTCATAAGACACCGTACGCCCATGCCTATTTTGTGAATGAAATTGGGCGTGTTTTGTTTACAACTGCGTTCCCCTGCCGATACCCCGTAGCTACAGATCCGTTGGTCACACTATAGTGAGGTACCCCAATTAGCTTATTCGATTGGGATGCGAATCTGTTTAGCGGCAGAGTTGCGTCCGGGGGAAGCCCCTTACTATTTCAGGTGACACTAGCTAGTTGTTGAAGATTATTAACCAATAGGTCCGAATGATATTTGAATTAGATGGAAAATATGGAATGGGATATATTGAATAGAATATATCAGTGGCTAGGGGGCGGAGTACCCCCGGGTGAGTCTTACTATTCAACTATCAATTTTATCCAGATCAGTAAATGTTTGTTTTGTTATTTTCATGTACAATGAGAGAGTGCTTGCCAATGACCAACTAAATGGATATTTGAGGTGAATTTGCATTGTGAGACCCGGTTGAGTAAGCCCCAGAAATAAGCGATTTTACATTTATTTTGTAGATTTTCTTGCAGCAGTGGCGAAATACCCATACAGGATTTTTTTGGAAAGATTTAGGTATTGCAGATCCTGTATATAAGTTAAAAATTCTAGAATGAATTTTCTAGAGTTGTAACGTTTTTTTTTCTTGTATTAATAAAGAAAACAGCCACGTTCGCCATCAAAAACAAACACCACGGTTTCTTTTTTTCGGGGCGAGTTAAGCCATAGCCGAAGAAGGCGACAAAACCGTTGTCGAAGTTATTAAATTAACGGCGAGCGGTGTGTGGCAGCTGCTGCAGGAAGCGGTAATCCAATACCTGCCTGTCCCGGGGCATTACATGGCGAAGTAGAGCGAGAGGCTGCTGGCTAACGTGTCTGGTAAATATTGACAGCTATTAGAGTCACCTCCAAGATTATTGATTGGATTGGAGCGATGTCTCCGGGCGGTGAAGCTGGAAGAAGGGAGATTTTGGTGGGAATTCTTAGCAATAAAATCTCACGTTTATCATTATTTGTACAATTTCTTCAAGATAATCGGATATTGTATGTAAAAAAAGTTTTTTCTATTTTTTTTTTAATTTTTATATTTTTGGAAAAGGATGCATCCCAGAATCAACTATTTTATTACGTTTGGATCTCCGCCATCTTCCGCAATTAAAAGCTCACGTTACTCACGCTTATAGCTTATTTGTAATAAGTGATGGCCACTAAAAATTAAGAGAAGATATAGAAATTCAAATAAAAATAATGCGAAAGTAGAATATTTCAATCTATAAAATTGGACACAATTTACCTCTAAACAAATGTGCTTCGTTTGTCAGCTAGAGGGCAATAAATTTTAAAAAAAATTGGCGTCGGGAGGCACGTATAGCCGCCCATACTAAAATATGTTAATAAAAAGTTGGTAGGCAGTTCTTTAAGTTTCAAAGTAAAGGAATTTTCAATTTTTTTTATCTCAAAAACTGCGACTTTGACTGATTTTGATGTTATTACAAATTATGTTGCAATATTTATTTATTTATATTTATTTATTTATACTTAAATTGAAAACCGCGTTTCACTAGCTACTGTAATTTTGGAGTTTTTTTTTAAATTTTTAACCCCCTCCCATACCCTCTTACCAACCCCCCACCCCCACCAAAAACTAATGGCCAGATTCTCGGGTGCCACAGTATTTTTGTGCCAAATTTGGTTAAAAAGCAAAATAAAAACACTAAATTTGGTTAAAGCGGTTTTTGAGTTAGCGTGTTACAGACGGACAAACGGACAGACGGACAGACGGACAGACGGACAGACAGACAGACACCATGAAAATATTTTGTATTTAGGTCACTTATGACCCAAATATCTCATTTTGAGTGAAATTAAAAAAACTTTTCTTTTTGCCGATCTTAATATAGCCTACCATATCTGTTGACGAAGAGATTTTGGATGTCCATGTTTTGCTAAGTGCTTTAACATTTGACTTTTACAGAAATCAAGAAAATATACGGGAAGGGTCAAAACTACCCCTACCCCTACATCAATTTTAGTATAAATATTTGTTTTCGTAAAATGGCGTCGGTGGAGTTGGAAAATATTTATACTAAATTGTTATTTTCACCCATTTATTATAACTTAACTACGAATATTGATATGAAATGGTTTGTTTATAAAACATATCACAAATAATTATAAGCAGTCAAACTGAATAACTAATTTAATTGAATAACTCTATAAATCTAAAATTCAATATCCGCGAAAATAATCATATTATAAAGTATATACCTACTATATTAAGGCTGGCACGTGTTGAAAATCTAGTTTGGTGACAGTTTACACATTAAATATTCATATATTGAAAATATAGACACGTACCTAGAGATATCGCCATTTAAAAGGTTCAAAATTTATACGCAAGGACCTGGGTTATGAGGTTGTTTGTGGAGAACCTGAGCTTCCGACCACTTTATATTGTGTAGTTTTGTCCATACAGAGTCTGCAAAACCTAAATCTTTGTTTCACCTTTTTGGTACATGTTTTTTGTGTTCGCGAAGTCGTACCATTCAGAGGACTTTTCTATACAGGGTGTCCCAGAAGATCTCGATAAAAGAAACATATTTTCTCTTTATCGTTTTTTAAATAAGTCCAAAACAACGGAGTTATTTTACTTTGAAAATTTCCAAAAAAAAATATTTTTTGGTAAAATTTTGAGAACCACTGGAGCTTTTAAAAAATAAAAAAATTTCCAGAAAGTTTTTTTTGGCGAAAAAAAACTCATAGGCGTGTTTCTGGGGTTGAACTATACTAAAAGTTAAAATACTTGCTCTTATTTCTGGGACACCCTGTATTTCCAGTAGATGGAAAGCAAAAAAACACTCCTTTATCTGCATCTGAACGCTGTTTGTAAGAATGTTTTTAAAAAGGCAAGAATTAAAAATATCTTCAGTACAAAAATATGGCGCAGTCGGTAGGATTGCCAGGGATTTATAACAAATTATTTTACAAAGTAAAATATTTTACCGCCTCTTATCTCCATTGGAGTTGATAAAATAATTAGAAAACGTAGGTATAGGTTAATGATTTCTGAAAATTCGACTTTTCAAGTGGAGAAAGATACGTTAAAGTATTTTTCAATACCGTTTGATAGACAGTTATCCCGTGGTCTAAAAGGAATTTTTAAAAATGTCAATTATAAACTTGTGTATAGTGCTAATAAATTACAACAATTATTAGGTAATCCAAAGGATAAAACACCTCTACTGGAAAGGTCGGGTATTTATTAAATTTCTTGTAAAGATTGTAATCAGAAATATGTTGGACAAACTAGAAGATCAATATTAACTAGATTTAAAAGACATTTAGCTCAGATATGGTAGACCTGATAAATCTTGCGTTGCCGAACATATTGTACAGATCTTAATAACTTAAACAACTCTCAAATTACAGGCAATTAGCTGCATATGAAAGCATCAGAATTAATAAATGTAAAGATAGTATGAACAGAGACAACGGTCCAATTCCTTCAAGTTCTTTGTTCCTACTACTCTAGTGGCGGAAACCTAACTGTTACGCTCGTTGGGTTCTGACTCGGTTGGCTAGAATTGCCACGCCCACTCTGTGCCCACTGAGCGAGTATATAAACGCTCCAATTGTAGATTGTATTTTAGTTTATAATCATCTGCTGATGATGCTAACATGGTTAGCGAAACGCGCGTCCCGTGTAAAAGTAAAAGTGTTTTGGTGTATTGTGGTGATTTAGTGTTTTATTTTGCTCTTTAATAGACCATATCCATATATTATTTTTTCCTTTTCTTGGGTATAAGGTTTTATAATAAATTGAAAGATGAAAACTTTTTTTATGCGACGTTTTGCTCAAACCTAGTGCGCTTTTTCAGGCACAAGTGGTGTCTCATTTGACTAGAAGGTTCATCAATATCTAATAAAGAACACATTTTCTGAAATACAAATAATTTTGAGTTCTTATCCTTATGATCAAGCCAAGTATTAACCAGATCGGCATTGCTTATCAATTTTACTCCATCTGAAAAGTATTATAAAATAAAGTTCGTCGCAAGTAGACGCAGGTGAACTATACAAAAATTAAAAGTTTATGAATATGACAACAAAAATATTCAATAAATACGATATGTTTTTTTTAATGCCTTTTTGAAGTTTGAAAACGTAAAATTTTTATACCCATTTAAGAGTCATCTTAAAAAATAAATAAAAACTAAACAATCACGAACTTGTTTAGAAATAAATTTAAAGTACATACCTTGTTTAACAATATCCATAGTGGCTTTCAATTAAGTACGTACCGTTTAACTCCATACACAGAACTACTATGAATGTTATTCTTTTCACTGATATATGATAATGATTTTTTTAAGCATTTATTTTTAGTAAAAATATTTGCTAACAAAAAACGCTGTTTATGAAAAATAATATACAGGATGGTTGAACATTGGTATAAGTATAAAATTACATATTCAGATATTAGTAAATTTTAACTTTTTTTTCGATTTTTGTCCATGGGACGAAGCACTGTGCGTCGTTGTGATTTGCCCTGTATACACCTGTATTTTATTTTTATTAAGTATGAATAAATCATGAAACATACAATCTCAAAGAAACATTTCGACAAACAACTTTTATTATTCAAACTTTATATCTAGCCTGCATTTAACTTATATACCCCATCGAATACACAAGAAACGAATAAAACAATTTGTTTCCGATAGTTCCTACGTTTTTCCTCGTGTTTTCCACGACTTTCCCCTATAAATCAACTCGCTCGAGGAAGTATAAATCACTGGAGGTAAGTACAATGTCGCTGGTGTGTCGCTAGGAAGGACCCCGATTGCTGTTTTCACTAGGAAACGATTAATCAACCAATGGAAATGGAAGATCACACCGGTTTCTGTCAAAGATAGACTCGGGTTTCTTTTTTCACGGCATCGCTCGTTTTTTGATCGAGTAGAAATATCGAATAACGATTTAGAACTTCATTTTTCCCGCACTTGATCACCGGATTTTGGTTTGGTTTGGGTTATACAGGGTGGTCCGAACTGTATTCCGAAAACTTCGGCAGCATATTTTATGCAGATAAAAATAAGTGAAACAGTTCGTATAAATAGATATCCTAAATTGCTTAGTTTCGGATAGAGATACCTACAGGGTGTAGAAGTTTCATTTTTAGTTCGATTTTTTCCAAATAATTTCTGAAGTAACGTCAATATTTGGATGAAAATTGCTGGCTGGGAGTTCTTTGATTACGAGAAATTTGATTTTGATGTCAATATGACTCTTATTTGTAGGGGGCGCCATCTACATGTGTTTTTTGTGTACCAAAAATTTTGTACATCTTTAAAAATAATCTAAAATGTCAGTATTCCATGGGTATATCGATATATGACTTCTAAATTACAATAAAATGCATTTTGTACGGAAACTTGAAGAGATAGGTAAAAAACGGTGTAATATAATTTAATGGACAATTAAATTGTGCATCTGATTATCGTAAAATATACAGGGTGTTCCATTTAAATTAAACAAGTTATTGCCGTTTAAAGCTAGTAATTATTTAAAATAAATTTTTAGATACTCTGTATAAGGTAGTACAATTTTTATTATTGCAACACAATAACTGACCAATAAATAAACTTCAGTAAATATTTAGCATTGAAAATTTTGATACCCTCATAGAAATGAAGCCTTAAAATTTTTACTGCAATTTTACAAAATTGAAAATATTTTTAAAAACGGTAAGGTTTAAGTGTAATAAACCTTAATCAAATTTACTTTTATTTTAATCGTAGAAACTAAAAATGTAATAATATACAGGGTGTTCCGTTTAAAAAAATACAACTTTGATATTTTTTATTTATTTAGGACACTCTGTATCTTGTAAAAATATTTTTAAATTGTAGCTCTAATAGTCCTTTAACGAACCCAACACTTATAATTTGTAAAAATCTAATCGTTCAGCTACAATACTCCGTGTCGTATGTGGTGAAGAACCCTGTATATTTCAAACGAATAATCAACCAGAATATTCGTATAATTTAACAAAATTACTGTAAACCACTATAAATACGAATTGTTGGTTAGGTTCAAATTTTGTTCTCTTCTTAAATAAGTTTAACGGTTAACATTATTAGGCATTTGCATAAAAGTATATATTTTGGGCGGTATTCAAACAAACCCAAGTAAGTAAAACCAATAAATAAATATTTACTGCATTTAATTTACTTTAAAACCTCAAATTGACTTTTTCTCTAAAATAATTGGATTTGATGAATTCTATTTCAAAATTTACATTCCGTAATATGGAAAATGACCGCAAATCCATTAAATTTCAAATGCATATAAGCTGTTCAATTAATTTTCTATAACTTAATGGCGATTTGATGGGATCGGTAACGAGTTTAAACGAGTATTATTTATTAATTTGAACCGTCAGTTTTGTAAAACCTTTGTTTGTAATGGTTGTTGTCGGATCTAATGAGTAACCGCTCTCGTAATTAGTAATCTACAATAATCTTTGTTTGCTAATTCGATATTCGAGTGAAACGAGTAATTGGCTTACTGTTTTGTTTGGTTTTAAATTTTAAATAACATAAACATATACAGAGTTAGTTAGGAAGAATATTTTAGTAGTATTTCAGTAGGAGGGCTATTTTCTTTGCCTAATTATCAGCTAGTTAGGAAGACTATTTTAGTAGTATTTCAGTAGGAGGACCATTTTCTTTGCCTAATTGTCAGCTAGTTAGGAAGACTATTTTAGTAGGAGGACTATTTTCTTTGCCTAATTATCAGCTAGTTAGGAAGACTATTTTAGTAGTATTTCAGTAGGAGGACTATTTTCTTTGCCTAATTGTCAGCTAGTTAGGAAGACTATTTTAGTAGTATTTTAGTAGGAGGACTATTTTCTTTGCCTAATTCTCAGCTAGTCAGGAAGACTGTTTTAGTACTATTTCAGTAGGACTATTTTCTTTGCCTAATTATCAGCTAGTTAGGAAGACTATTTCAGTAGTATTTCAGTAGGAGGACTATTTTCTTTGTCTAATTGTCAGCTAGTTAGGAAGACTATTTTAGTAGTATTTCAGTAGGAGGACTATTTTCTTTGCCTAATTGTTAGCTAGTTAGAAGACTATTTTAGTAGGAGGACTATTTTCTTTAACTAATGGTCAGCTAGTTAGGAAAACTATTTTAGTAGTATTTCAGTAGGAGGACTATTTTCTTTGCCTAATTGTCAGCTAGTTAGGAAGACTATTTTAGTAGTATTTTAGTAGGAGGACTATTTTCTTTGCCTTATTATCAGCTATTTAGGAAGACTATTTTAGTAGTATTTCAGTAGGACTATTTTCCTTGCCTAATTATCAGCTAGTTAGGAAGACTATTCCAGTAGTATTTCAGTAGGAGGACTATTTTCTTTGCCTAATTGTCAGCTAGTTAGAAAGACTATTTTAGTAGTATTTCAGTAGGAGGACTATTTTTTGCCTAATTGTCAGCTAGTCAGGAATACTATTTTAGTAGTATTTTAATAGGAGGACTAAATAGTCCTCCTACTAAAATACTACTAAAATAGTCTTCCTCTAATAGTCTAAAATAGTTAAAGAAAATTCTTTGCCTAATTGTCAGCTGGTTAGGAAGAATATTTTAGTAGTATTTTAGTAGGACTATTTTCTTTGCCTAATTGTTAGCTAGTTAGGAAGACTATTTTAGTAGGAGGACTATTTTCTTTGCCTAATGGTCAGCTAGTTAGGAAAACTATTTTAGTAGTATTTTAGTAGGAGGACTATTTTCTTTGCCTAATTGTCAGCTAGTTAGGAAGACTATTTTAGTAGGAGGACTATTTTCTTTGCCTAATTATCAACTAGTTAGGAAGACTATTTTAGTAGGAGGACTATTTTCTTTACCTAATTGTCAACTAGTTAGGAATATATTTGAATTATTTTTTTTACACAGTTTATATAAATAAGTTTATACATTTGTCGTAAATCATTTGAAAACGGTCCAAAATTTGCGATTCACTACGAAAAAAGATGGGTCTCCATTAAACTGAGCGCGGCGTTGCAATTTCCACGACAAACAGCAACAACAAAACCGAGTGGTACCTAATTTTTCTTGCGAGTTTCGCGAAAATGAACGCCGGACGATTAATTGCAACGTTGCCGCAACTCGTTCCCATCTCGGCGGTAAATAGAAACATGATAGATGGCGCTTAGGTGAAAAGTGGAACGGGAATGGTGGAAAAACCAGTGGAAAAACTATCTCGTCGATAGGAATAGAAGGACGGTGCAAGATTAATGTCTGCTTTTTCACTAGCAAACGAGATGGATTAGTTGAGAGAATTTTTTCGCCTTCGAAGAAGCTTATCTAAACCTGTTTATTTTTAAGTATTTATCTGTATTGCTTCTCATTCCTCGAAAATATATACAGGGTGGTCCGAACTATATTCCGGAAACTTCGGCAGCATATTCTGCAGATTAAAATAATTAAAAAAAAGTATAAATGTATGTCCGAAAATGCTTAGTTTCGGAGATACATCAGGGTGTAAAAGTTTCATTTTTATTTTAATTTTTTCCAAATAATCTATGAACTAGCATCGATATTTGGATGAAAATTGGTGTCTGGGAGTTTCTTGACATGAGAAAGTTGATTTTGATGTCAATATGACTTATTTGTAGGAGGCGCCACCTACATGTGTTTTAACTGTTTTGAAGAGTAATAACTTTTCGTCCGTACCTGTATAAAACTACTGAGTAAAAAAACATAAATTTTCGTGATTTTCTAAGTAAAAAATATATCTTGGTAAAAATCGCTACGAGCAACCGTTCTCAAGATATTTAGAATCTAAATAGGCAATACATATCATTATTGTCAAAAAATAAACATATGTTGAGTAGATACAATTCCTTGTTAATCTTTGATTTCATGGTCGTCTGTTCCCGAAGTCCTGAGATTTTCGGAGCATCACTACAAAGAAAATCAGCGATTATTTTCTCGATATTTTATATTATTTCGTAAATTATTATTATTATTAGTTTTAAATATCCATTATCCGGATATCATATAAGATTAACCAAATCTTATTTCGAAATTTTCTGTGGTTCTGGCGAATATTCTCCATCTTTAACGTCTCCCTTGAAACTCTTGATTAAGTTTTATAGGACATTTCTTTAATTGTCCAACTTTTAATGGCACTTTGCGCTAACGACCGTGCCACGTTTCCATTAAATAAAATTAATGCAAAACTCCGCCGGTAGAGGGCGCGCCGAGTGAAAACCCCGTCAAAAGAAAATCGCAGGAAATACAATTATTGAATTCCTCCCTTTTTTGCTAAATATATTTTCCAATCGATTGGAAAATAACGGAAAAAAATGTTCAAAGGTACACTGAGAGCGAAAAAATCTGTAATGAATTTGGTCAGGAATGGGCTTTAGTACTGCCTGTTTGATTTAAATTTGAAATTTTGTTGGGTGAAAAAGGATAGTGTACTTGTTCGTACTCTGTTTAAAAAGCAGCTGAAAATTTGTGTTTACGGTGTAGCTTACAGCGAACTTAATATATTATAATAGATATTTACGATACAAGTGAGTTAACTTAAGTTGTTCAAATAACACATATTGGCATGGCAATGTGAATATGACAGTAAATAATATTGATTTCACTGGTTTAAAAAATGAGCGATTCGGAAAGTATTCCCATTGACATTGAAGAAGAGGCATTCAGAGCCATTTCTGGATTGCTTCCAGCAAAATCGAAACAGAAGTATGAATATTCATACTTCTGTTTCAAAAGTATGTATATCATACTCTAAGTATAAAAATGGTGCACCGAAAATAAAGTACACAACTATGGAAATGAAAAGGTAGCAAAATAAAAACACTAAATCAACACAATACACCAAAACACTTTTACTTTTACACTGGACGCGCGTTTCGCTAACCATGTTAGCATCATCTGTAGATGATCAAAACTAAATTACAATTTACAAGTTGAGTGTTTATATACTCGCCCAGTGGGCACCGAGTGGGCGTGGCAAAATCTAGCCAACCGAGTCAGAGCCCACTGAGCGTAACAGTTAGATTTCCGCCACTACAGTAGTAGGAACAAAGAACTTGAAGGAATTGGACCGTTGTCTCTGTTTATACTATCTTTACATTTATTAATTCTGATGTTTTCATATGCATCTAATTGCCTGTAATTTGAGACTTGTTTAATTAATTTTAAATTATTAAGATCTATACAAGGTTCTTTATCAACAATATGTTCGGCAACGCAAGATTTATCCGGTCTACCATATCTTATCTGAGCTAAAGGTTCTTTAAATCTAGTTAATATTGATCTTCTAGTTTGCCCAACATATTTTTGATTACAATCTTTACAAGAAATTTCATAAATACCCGACCTTTCCAGTGGAGGTGTTTTATCTTTTGGATTACCTAATAATTGTTGTAATTTAGTATTAGCACTATACACAAGTTTATAATTGACATTCTTAAAAATTCCTTTTAGACCACGGAATAACTCTCTATCAAACGGTATCGAGAAATATTTAGACGTATCTTTCTCCACTTGAAAAGTATTATTATATTATTATATTATAGTTATATAACAACTTTTTTGAACAGCGGGAAGGTACAGCAATGGGTAATCCATTGTCTCCATTTTTGGCTAATTTATTCATGAGCAGGTTTGAAGTGGAGGCTAAGAATCAGTTTGAGTATTTTCCAAGAGTATGGTTTAGGTATGTGGATGATATTTTTGCTGTTTTTGACACACATTCAGACACCATAGATAATTTTATTTCTTAGTTAAATAATCGTTTTCCTTCCATTAAATTTACGTATGAAATTGAGAACAACGACAGATTACCATTTCTAGATGTATTAGTTATTGGAAATACTAATAATTGCCTGAAATTTGATATCTATAGGAAAAATACGACCACACGCAGATATATTCCTAATGAATCACATCATAGCGTTGAACATAAAATGGCTAGTTTAAATTTCTTAGTTCCTAGATTACTTAGTTTCCCACTTTCCAACGAAATATATGAAATAGAAAGAGATTACATTAGGAATGTAGCTGAGTGTAATGGATATTCTCCTTCACTAGTTGATAAATTAATTAGAAAACGTAGGTATAGGTTAATGATTTCTGAAAATTCGACATTTCAAGTGGAGAAAGATACGTCTAAATATTTTTCGATACCGTTTGATAGAGAGTTATCCCGTGGTCTAAAAGGAATTTTTAAGAATGTCAATTATAAACTTGTGATAGTGCTAATAATAAATTACAACAATTATTAGGTAATCCAAAGGATAAAATACCTCCACTGGAAAGGTCGGGTATTTATGAAATTTCTTGTAAAGATTGTAATCAAAAATATGTTGGGCAAACTAGAAGATCAATATTAACTAAATTTAAAGAACATTTAGCTCAGATAAGATATGGTAGACCGGATAAAACTTGCGTTGCCGAACATATTGTTGATAAAGAACATTGTATAGATCTTAATAATTTAAAATTAATTAAACAAGTCTCAAATTACAGACAATTAGATGCATATGAAAGCATCAGAATTAATAAAAGTAAAGATAGTATGAACAGAGACAACGGTCCAATTCCTTCAAGTTCTTTGTTCCTACTACTCTAGTGGCGGAAATCTAACTGTTACGCTCAGTGGGCTCTGACTCGGTTGGCTAGATTTTGCCACGCCCACTCGGTGCCCACTTGGCGAGTATATAAACGCTCAACTTGTAAATTGTACGTTAGTTTATAATCATCTGCTGATGATGCTAACATGGTTAGCGAAACGCGCGTCCAGTGTAAATGTAAAAGTGTTTTGGTGTATTGTGGTGATTTAGTGTTTTTATTGTGCTGTGTAACACCAAAGGTTCCAACCCTCAACTGTAATGAAAAGGTACTCATAACATATTTTTCCAATTTATCCGCTACATATAAGCCTTCGTCTCTTTGGGCTTTCTATTCAATGATACGTACTATGATATCTATTAAAATATATGCTTCATCAGGCATTTACTTGAAAGATTGTTCAAACTGTAATTATTATCGATATGTCT
The DNA here is from genome assembly GCF_002938485.1 of Sitophilus oryzae. Classification (NCBI taxonomy): domain Eukaryota; kingdom Metazoa; phylum Arthropoda; class Insecta; order Coleoptera; family Curculionidae; genus Sitophilus; species Sitophilus oryzae. The sequence continues at coordinate 1,875,836 of NW_022146782.1, forward strand.
TCTATAAATTTTGATTCCTATTTTATGGAAAAATAGGTCTTTTCCTGACAAAAGTAATCCATCTTTCCTTGTTTCTAAAGCGACTGAAATACATTTTCTAGGAAAAAAAGAAGACAAATCTTGTTTTAGGTGTATTGACCTCATAAAAGCACATTTCACTTTTACCCTTACATATCCAACAAACGTTTTGAATCATTCAAGTGTTTTTTTTATATTATTCCGGTTTATCCTTTATTCCCTTTTTCCCTTATATTATATCTTAAAACGACCCTTTCTGTAGCTTTTCTATACAAAAAAGGAACAGTATTAAGTTATGGAGGGTCCTTTTTTCATTTTCTTTCATATTTGGCACAAACTTGCTTCGATGTACTCGAGTTTCCATGAAGAGAACACAATTTTCTTGGAGGTTTTATAAAATGTGTTTTAAAGCAAATCAATTGTTAATATTTAGATTGAAAAAAGTGGATCAGAAATGTTGGAAAGGTTGTGATTGGGGGCTGGTAATTAAATATCAGGCTATACACAAGGTCAACTAAAATTTAGCTGTTATCGAAATTTGAAATTTACTCTTCATTTTCACAAAATGTGAAATATGTCAAAATCCTTAGATTTTAAGTATATACTTCTTTAATAAAACTCACCTTTATTTATTGCCTAGAATCCGAAAATCAATTAATATATAGGGTGTTCCATTAGAAAAAACAAAACTTTGATGTGTAACTTTTTTTGGGGACACCCTGTATAATTCTATATATTTTTCTAAAATGCTTTCAGATAACCTACATATGCTGCCAAAATTTTATTTCGATATAAACTATCGTTCTCCTTAGAACTTCCGCGGCGTATGAGAGGCGCCACCCTGTATAGTATATATGATCTAGGGAATTAATAAGCTCTAACATATAGTGCTCGTGATGTTTTATGAGTTATAATTCACTCCAAACATTCAAAATTCTCCGACAACAATAAAAGGCCACCTCCAGACACGTTCGGGTATCTTAACCGTCTTTTTGGGCAACTTTGCACAACTTCCAGATGAGAGATAGCGAAGTTATGGTAACGAGCGGATTTATCAAAAGCTCTGGCGGTAGATTAATTCAGAGGATACGCAAAATTCGCCACCTTTTGTCTATGATGGACCTCCCGGGTGGAATAAGGGGCACGAGGGGTAAAACTGACGAGGGGTGGAGGTGTATTTCGTCGTGAGAAAATGGAAATTTCGGGAGATTCACCGAGCTTTGTTGTCGGATAACGCCGTTGTTGGGATCTTTCCAAGCAAATCGTCTGCTAGTTTTAGCCTGGGAATTAACAGATGCTGCGAAAGTATATCATTTAAGATTAGCTAAGCTGTTATGAATTATAAATGTGTATCTATAGCTGTTATTCGATTTACACGATGGTCTGAATTGCATATTCTGTATTCGTTCAGGGTGTAGAAGTTTCATTTTCATTTCGGGCTTTCCAGATAATGTCTTGTCTTAACTAATGTCAATATTTGGATGAACATTTTTGTCTGGTTGTTTCTTGACATTCGGCTATTTCCCTAGCCGAATGTCGTATAGACACGCGTTATACTAACCTTTTAAAATATATACCGGGTGTTAAAGGAAATCCTACGTAAATTTTAATGGGGTTAATTATTGGCTTCCCTAACTATTTTAGAGAATAATTCTATTCAGGTTTATTGAAGAGCACTAAAACCCACATTCAAAAGAATAACTTTAGGTATTTTTGATTAGCTCGTTTACGAGTTATATTAACTATATTAAATTAGTTATATGTTATTCCTATGTTTCGCCTATGTTAAAAACAACCGTTTTTTAAATTCACCCTTTCAGTGCCCCTAGAATTTTTTTTTAGAATTTAGAATGAGTGGGAGGGGGGTTAATCACTTCGACCTTACAGATCCATTGTGTCCCCCTTTCTTGAATCATAACTCATCATACAGTCCCAGGGCTTTGACAAAAGCCAGTATCTGGGACGGTTTTATAGAGGGTAGTTCTCCATCTCCAATATCAGTCGTACCAAAATTCATGGCACGAATGGTTGTCGTCTCGGCGCACTCAGTGATGAGGTGTACTGGTGTTTCACCATCTTCCCCACAGAATCTGCATTCGCCGTTTCTTCTTAGTTTCAATCTACTGAGGTGTTCATTGAGGAGACAGTGTCCTGTTAAAAACCCCGTGACAATCCGAAGATTGTTTTTACTCAGACCCAGGAAGATCTGTGATTTTCTTGATCATAAGCCCTCAGAAACTTCTTCAGTGTCCTAGACCATTGCAAGATTTCCATTCCAGGTTGCGGATGGAATCTTCCAAGTTCTTGAGTTCCGCCTTGAGTTGGTTACCACTTGGAAAGCAGAACGGTTCTGGTCCAGTTAGTGGAGTGTTCGCTCTTTTCTAGCTAGATTATTTGCTTTTCATTGCCTTCTATCCCTTGGTGAGCAGGCACCCAGTGTAGGAGGACTTTGTTTTCTTTGCCTAATTTATTCAGCTTCTCTATGCATTCTTTGACCAATTTCGAATTGATTGATACTGAGTTGATCGCCTTTAACGCTGCTTGACTATCAGATAAGATGGCTATTTCTTATTTCCGATAGTTCCTATCTAAGATAAGTTGTACGCATCTCTCGATAGCGTAGATTTCTGCCTGTAGGATACTAGGGTAAGTGCCCATTGGTTCGGAGTAATTGGCTCTCGGCCCAAACACTCCGATCCCTGTTCCCGTATTGGTTTTGGAAGCATCAGTATACCAAGTTATGGTATGGTCTTTTAACTGCTGGGCAAGCGTTTCGCTCTTCCAATCCTTCTTATTGCTCAATACTACATTGACATGTTTGTCAAAGTTGTACGTTCTTGGCATATCGTCCACTGGGAGTTGCAGAAGTGGTATTTCCTTTTGAGGGTGTTCCAAGCCCCTGATCTGACAATTCTCCCAGTACTAATTCCGTTAGTGACCATTCTAATCATTGTCGCATTGGCATATCTACCAATGACAATGTGCAGTGGTGTTAGATCTAGAATGACCTCCATTGCTGCTGTTGGACAGGTTCTCATGGCTCATGTGATGCAAACACATGCTAGTCTCTGGACTTTGCATAGGTTTAGCCTTGCCGTCCGTTGCTCTAGTTTTGTGTACCAGGCAACTGCTCCATAAGTAATCATGGGTCTTACTATCATGGTATACATCCAGCGCAAAATGTTAGGGGAGCAGCCCCTTCTATTTCCGGCCAGTCTTCTGCATATCATGAGAGCATTATGGCTTTGCTGGTAGTGTTCTTAATATGCCTGTTCCACAGGAGTTTTTTCAGTGCCCCTAACTCCCTTAATATGCATTTTCCGCCCTATACTTATAGGAACTTTTTTTTATTATTTACGCCATTTCAATGACACCGTATATAATGGACTGCAAAAAAAGGTTTTTCTATACCCTGCTCTATTTGTTTTTACACAAATAATTTAGCTGTTAATTGTTGGCATTTTATTTTGTCCTATTTTTAACAGGCTTAAACATTTATCGAGTAGAGGTATGTACAGGGTGGGTCAAATTCGACGCTTTTAAATGGAAACACCCTTTTCTATAGGAGATAGACGAAAACTAATATCGGTGTCTGGAGCTCAATTTTTGTCAAAAACATGATGGTGAAAAACGCATATCAATATCTGTTACCGTTTCGGAGTTACGGGGTGTTTTTCAAAAATGTGCATTTTTAACAAATCGCTGTAACTTTTTTGCTATGGAAAATTTTCTATTTTTATGAAAAATTTCCAAAGCAACTTTTTACGTAGAATTTAAGGGTTTAAGTATAATTTTTTTTAAATTAATATTTTAAGAATTATCAACAGAAAATTTGATTTTTTAGATGGGACACCCTGTATATTTTTAATTTATTGAAAAGAATTTAAAATTACCTTTCAAAAAATATAACACACTTGATATTTTGCTCGATTCCTCTTCGAGATAAAAAGTATATAAAAATTCGCCCGCTTTAAATAAGTAGGCTTTGAACGACACCGGCTGTAATGCAAAAAAAGTCTAGCTGTGAGCATCAATTAAAACGAAAATAATATTTGCTATGGGAGATGCAGAATTTTATAACAATTTAAAATATATTTAACCAATATCAACACATTTAAACTATATCTAATAACAATAAAAATAAATAGCAAACCAAGACATGAGATTTTGCTACAGGTGTTCGACATATCGACCGTCTTCTGTTATGGACAGACGGGGCAGTTTTTGAACATTTCTCGCGGAATTCATTAACTCAGTGGGGGTGAAAGATACCCTCTCATAAGTACTAAGTATTTTTAATTTTTATCTAGATTATATAGGGAAGAATAAGGAACCTTTAGATCCATGGGCACTAAGTCAGGCGGCCTCGACGGCCAACGGCTGGGATCTTGGTTAGCTATCCAATTATTCTTGAAATCGGCTGCAAAATTTTGCTGATAACTTCAGCATTCAGAGGCGGTGCATCGTCTTGCTGGAAAAATATGTTTTCGAGTTCCATTAAGGGCATATCATCAATAAGGGGTCCAAAGCCTACTAGTTAACAGTGGCGAACTTTTAAAAATTCTGTATTTCGAAGGGAATTATAACAAAATATCAAGTGTACTATATTTTTGGAAAGGTAATTTTAAATTCTTTTCAGTTAATTAAAAATATATAGGACGTCCCAAATAAAAAAATTAAATTTTCCGTTGATAACTCTTAAATTATTGATTTAAAGGAAAATTATACTCAAATCATTAAATTCTAAGTAAAAAATAGGTACTTTGGAAATGTTTTCATAAAATTACAAAATTTTCCATAGCAAAAAAGTTACAGCGATTTGTTAAAAATGCATATTTTTGAAAAACACCCCGTAACTCCGAAACGGTAACAGATATCGATATGCGGTTTTCACCATCATGTTTTTGACAAAAATTGAGCTCCAGACACCGATATTAGTTTTTGTCTATCTCCTATAGAAAAGGAGGAAACAAAATAAAATATCAACACTGTGCATGTAACTAATTTTGAAGAGTTTTTCTAAGACTTTTTAGTAGACTAGTGCAGTTATTGAAACTATAAAACACTGAAGTACGAGGTTTGTGTTATGTAACGCTGTTTCGGGTAGTAAAAATTAAATGAAAAACAACACGAACTGGGACGATTTCAAATGTTAATAAAACTGTCGAAAAAGTGTTAACACGTAAAGAAGAGCGTAATGACGTGATTGCTGTGTGTAATAACGTTCAATAACTCAACTCTCTCGAAACAACATTTTATAGCTTCACAGCTTCTCATACCAATTTAATCAAAAGCAAAAATGGATTCAAGCAGTTCGACGAAAACATGAATGAGGTGCGCCACCCTGTATTTGATTTTACAGTAAGTTTCTGTAAAACTTTAAATCATTAAACTCTTCATTCTCCTTTTATCTAGCTCTTTCAGTAAATCTCTAATAGAGTTTATATCTGGCGGGTTTTATTAATCACTTAACTGAACCAATCTAAAGTTTATCATTTACTGTCAACAACGGCATACATGATGTTTCTCTCATCGTCCCCTAGAGTGTTAGAGTTTGATCACGGAGTAATTATTTTAATTACTGATTAGTACTGAGAAGTTTACTGTCTCGTATAAAGTTGGTATCCCTGCTTGCTTTCAGCACTTAAACAAGCTAGAAGTGATCTGTCATCGGATGCTTAATTAAATTATATCGTGCAAATAAAATTTGAGGACCTGCTTAAACTTGATTGTTTTATTGTTTAACAGGAGATGACAGTAGTGAAGTTGATTGGGATAATCGACAAAACTGATTATTATTTTTAAAGCTCCTTTGAAGTATTATACGGAATTTCATATTGAATAACGAGACTATGGAAGTAGTTTAATACTATTTTTATATTCATACATTACAGATGGAAAAAGCATAGGTCAAAAACCTGGAAGACTGCAACTGTAATCTTGAATGGGATGCAGCACTCCCATTCCCTTGTGTAGAGAAACAAGAATACAGGATGTAATTTGTTAATGAACATAATTAATATTAAGGAAAAGATAATATTTTTATGAAATAGTTACCTATTACCAAATAGGCGACGAAGACAAACATATTGAACAAGTGGACGCAGAATTAGTATGAAATGAACTGTCAATAATAAATTAATAATTAGCCACAACACACCACACAAAAAATCCCACTTCTGATGTAAGGTTTTCTTAAATAATAATATTATTGAAGTGAAACTGCTTTACACGCGTTGGGAGTAAAAATTCAAGTATAATCAACGAAAATATTCGTATAATTTATTAAAATTACTGTAAATCACTATAAATAATGAATTGTTTGTAATTGAGCTGTAATTTCTGTATTACTAATCACTATTTATACTGTATTACTAATCCGGTAAATGATGGAGATAAACAATTGTGATTGATTAAAATTTTCTTTTAAGATGAAACTTCTGAGAATTCGAATAATGAATTGAATAACGACAAGTGACATCTGTCTAAAAAAGACAGCGATTTAGAGTGACAATTTTGATTATCCAAAAGAAATGCATATTCTATGAGTTTACTGGTTGCCTAACAATTAACATTAATTTAAAAATAAATCCCCAACATGAATAATGAATAAAACATTTAAGCAAAAACAGACCACACAAAACAAATTGTTGGTTAGTAGCAGTTAGTGGTAGTCAGAGATATAGATGTAATAGTATTTTGGTTTAATGGCCACAGCATAACCAACATGAGATACAGGCCAGAGATATCGATTTGTAACGTCACCGCAATAGTCGGGCTTTTGAATTGTGCCCTATGGTACTGCATATAGTTTTTGCATAAATAATAGTATTTTTGTCATACGCTCCCAAAAACAGCTATTTTACGGACTCATTTCAGTCCGTAAAATGTTTCTTTTTCGGCCTAGGCCGTAAAGGTCGTCATGGCAACCTTTATGGACTAAAATGTCTAAATTCGTTATTTGGTTGTTTTATTTTGTCATTCGAAATTTGTCACAAAATCACATAAAATTATACATATATTTATAATTAAATTATTAAATACTAACAATATCAAAAGCTAAGTTATTTGTTTAAAGTAAGTACCTAGGTACTTACTTTTTCGTCAAATAATTTAGCAATACATCTTCATTTACAACGAATACGCCATTTTTGTCTTTCCATTCATTAAAAACATCATATTCTTTCTGGTAAATGGCACGAGACTTCACAGGAAAGTAAATCCAACACGATTTCTTTGGCCTTATTAGCAATATGTTCGGGATTTTGGAACATTTTAAAATTGTTGATGAATTTGTGTGATTTTGTGTGACAAATTTCGAATGACATGTCAAAATGCGATGAAATAAACAAACTCGTTACTAAGATATGAATTTATAAGCCAACTTTTTCAAACATTATAATTTCAAATATGGAAAATTTGCAAATATGCGTTCTAAAAAACTGTAAAAAGCGTATGACAAAAAATAGTGTATGTAACACGTACCTAAATTATGTTTTTTAGGACTCATCTACTATTTCGGACTCGGCTAACGCCTCGTCCGCAAACAGTAATGATTCGTCCTAAAAAACATCATTTTAGGTACTAGTTACATAAATAGCTATTATTGATAGTTTTGCCAGATATAAATATGAGAAATATTATACACAAAGGTATTAAAAAATAATATTAACTTTTTATCGTGTTAAAGTAATTGAATAGCATTAAAATTTAGATCTAAAACACGAATATTAATATGAAATAAACTACAGCATAAGATGAACAGAATAAAATCCAGATAATAAAAAGCATGTCCTAAAATTGCGTTAGCGAGTATTTAGCAACTAGTAATAATATTGTGATAATAAACCTTGTGATAAAAAGTTTCCAAATATTAAAAAAATTGAAAACTATACGTTTATCGACAAGTTAAGAAAATGTATTGTATATGATAAGGGCAGAATACATTTTAAAGATTAATTAAAAAAAATTGTAAAAATTTGCCTAACATATTTAAAAAATGTGGATATCAGGTAGAATTAACTATTATCATTAAGTAATTTGTAGTTCGATGTTCATCAAGTAACCGTCTCCATAAATCGTAAATAAAAAGATAAAGATATCATTTTTTATGTAAAATACTGAAACAAAGTACAATTCATTTAATTTCTTTAAAATATATTGCCATTTCATAATAATAATATATATTTAATAATAATTTTCAATATTTATTTCATCCTGAATTTCCAAATCTTGTTTTCTTTCATCGGGATGTTTTCTCTTTATGGGAACATGCAATGTATAAGAGGGCTGATTTGGAAACATTGTAGGCACAGCATCTTCTGTAGGTTTTGGACATGACCTAGTTACAGTTAATATTGTGCCATCTGCCTAGCCCTTTTAGCCGAATTTTCCCTTATCACATGGCATTCTGCAAAATGCTTCTCACAAACAGCAGAAGCATTTGTTACTGTGAAAGCTTTTTCGTGATGGACAGCAGATATCCATTTCTTACGTTTTCCTGGGTCCTTTGGGAAAGAGAACGTAGAAACAGATCCTGAGGACTTATTCTAATTGCTGCTACAACAAGGCACAGAACAATGTCGCGGCATTTTTCATTTCACAAAGTAAATATAAAGAAAAGGAAACTGGTTTACCTAAAAATACACGTCACTTACGTTGGTTTAACACTATATACTAATACTAACGCTGTTAATTAGGTTTTTATATAAATTTCCCAACTTTTTCCTAGCCCGGACACACAGCCGGCATCGCCGGTGTTACTATAATTTTTACCGAAAGTATGTTTTTTTTCGCGGGTACGATGTTATGAATCGGATCTAGATAGTTCACTATTCACTCAGAGTACACTCAAAATTATTTAGTATAATTTTATTAGCATAGAAACGCGTAAAAAACACAGATTTGTTGCGAAACTAATGAAAACAATAGGTTTGTTTCATGGTACAAAGAATACAAGGTATGATCGATAGCGGCTCCAATTTCGTTCAGTTCGCGCATACCACCTGTGACGTCACTAGGAAAATAATGAATAAATAAAAAATAAAGAAAGTTGACAGGAGATCTGCATTTTTTGGGGTTATGGTTAAGAATTGTTTATTTTTAAGACTTTTTAGTTCGTTTAATTTAATAATTACTAAAACCAGCAGTTCCAAAAATATATTTAAAAATAATTATCTATTAACATGGATTTGGACGATAATAATAGGTAAGAATACTAAATTTATTTCTATATTCGGTATAAAATTGTTTATTAGGTTTTTAGTTTGCGATGTTTATGGTAAATAATTTTCATGTTCATTGCCTCTGAATTCACATGAGGACAGAGATGAGGATATCTATGGAAAAGTAACCACAAGAGGAATTGTTACATCATTTAAAAAATGTTGGGAAGTTGAAGTTTCCCATCGAAAAGTAGAAAATGCCAATGCAGATGAATGTATTGTAATTGTGATAGAAGTAATTCCAAGGGTGAAGTCTATTATAATTAGTGACCTGTGCTTCTTTTTATATGTAGATGTTTCAGGTTTTGAGAATAAATCGGTTGAACGAAACCCAAAATTTAGAGGAAGTATTTGCATACCCAGAATATGACCATCAAGGATTATATAGCTCAAATTCCTTTAATGGTAGGCAATTATTCAATGCAAATTAACTTTTTAAGTGACTGAAATATTAAATAGTTTACAATATGGTATATCACTAAAAATATATTACTTTTAGGTACAATTAGTGCCCGATACATTTCAAAAAGTAGAATATTATTTTATATTAAATGAGGTGTTGTACCAACAATCAATTTATATTAATACCGGAGATTAAAAAATAACAGAATAAATAGTTCTTTTTTTTATACTACAAAAATAAACTATAGAATACAACAGTATTTAAAAAATAAATAAAAAGTTATGTCCCGGCCGAGATTCGAACTCCGGTCTCTCGCTTCCTAGCCCGACTCCTTACGCACTGCTCCACAGTAACTTGCTTAGCAATAATTCAATGACGGTATATAAACAAAAAAAAAGGTTTATAACAATATCTTGACGATTTGAACTGGCGCGCGGAGAGTGCTGACCAATAGCGCCAGTTATCACCTGTGACGTAGCGACCAACCTGCGCAATATCATACCTTGTATTCTTTGTACCATGGGTTTGTTTACGACTACTAATTCTCGACCACTTCCATGGTACAAAGAATACAAGGTATGATATTGCGCAGGTTGGTCGCTACGTCACAGGTGATAACAGGCGCTATTGGTCAGCACGCTCCGCGCGCCAGTTCAAATCGTCAGCTGTTATAAACCTGTTTTTGTTTATATGCTATGTCATTGAATTATCGCTAAGCAAGCTACTATTGCACGCGATGCTCTGATCGAGCTAAAACGTGACTTCAGTTCGAATCGCTTTATTTTTAAATTATTGTTACATATTCTGTTAGTTTATTTTGTGGTATAAAACTATTTCGTGTTATTTTAATCTCCGATGATTATAAATTGATTGACAGCTAAACTACTACTCATTTAATATAAAATAATATTCTACTTTGAAATGTATCGGGCCCCTAATTGTACCTAAAAGTAATATATTTTTAGCGATACTATATTGTAAACTTATTAATATTTCAGTCGCAAAGACCATTTGCGATGAATGACCCCGTAAAGAAATTTAACTATAATAATGATGGGCATGACACAGGTAATACTCTTTAGAAACTGGCGGTGTCGTTCAACCGATTCAAACCAAAAAGCTATCTACATATAAAAAACAGAAGCACAGATCACTAATTAAAACTTCACCCTTGGTATTACTCCCACTAGTATAATAAACTTCACCCTTAGAATTACTTCTATCACAATTACAATACGTTCATCTGCATTGGCATTTTCTACTTTTCGATGAGGAAACAATAAACTTCCAACATTTTTTAAATGATGTAACAATTCCTCTTGTGGTTACTTTTCCATAGATATCCTCAACTCTGTCCTCATGTGATTCAGAACAATTTATTCCTCATTATCGCAAATAAAACCTAATAAGCAGTTTTATACCGAATAGCATAAATTAGTGATACTATCGACAAATCCGTGTAATAGATAATTATTATTTTTAAATATATTTTTGGAACTGCTGGTTTTAGTAATTATTAAATTAAACGAACTAAAAAGTCTTAAAAATAAACAATTCTTAACCATAACCCCAAAAAATGCAGATCTCCTGTCAACTTTCTTTATTTTTTATTTATTCATTATTTTCCTAGTGACGTCACAGGTGGTATGCGCTAACTGAACGAAATTGGAGCCGCTATCGATCATACCTTGTATTCTTTGTACCATGGACCACTTCGGTAGAACTGTCAAAACAGTCAGGCCTTGAATATGACGTTAGCCACGGCCACAGCTATCCGACCGGGTAATAAAGTTATCGTTGTTTAATAAAAATTAAAACAAAATTATAAAATTATAAAGCTAGAATAGTATACGGTTTTATATTAACTCTATTTTTTGAAAATAATTCATAAAAAATATATATCCTTCAAATCCTTCAACTGGATAGCTTTTAGTAAGAAGTCTCGCTTCAAATTTGCACACATAGTGCACACACATTTTTTTAAATTTCTAATAGCTTTTGCATAAACGTAAACAAAATAAATTTAATCTTAAAAGTGATGCTTCTCTTTAGTGCATGGCAAATATAAAAGATATTTTTCGACCTAGAAAAGAAAATAATGGACTTCGAGTCTATTCCAACACTATTTTTCACACATTCCCACGATAACAACTATAAAAATCCGAAAATATTGCTTTTTAATTTGCTCAGAAGTCATTTTCGCTCACTGCATCTGTTGCAGTCGGTTATTTTTCCCCATTTCGATGCCGTTTTCCCCCCGCTAGGACCTTAATAATGCACCCCGCATTCCTGGAATGCTGCAGCATTGCTGGCTGCTGGCTGCACCAGGTCAGGGCTTGTTTATTGCCTTTATTTTTGATTTCGGCCTTATATACAGCATCAGTCTCGGCAGTGTGTCACGGGAACAAGCGTTAACCTACTTTATTGCGAGTTGTTTTCGAAAAATTATCCGGCTAGAATTGCTAGATTAATTAGAAAAAACGGACAGAATTCTAATGGTAGAATTATAGTTTTTGTTTGGCCTAATAAAAGTAATAAGCTGTCATCTTTTACAAAGACAATTTGACGGAAACACTGTTAAGTTATATGTCTGCACCTAGTCTCCTATACCAGACTACAAGGCTTGTAGGCCTAAAGTCTGAGAATAAGAAAGTAAGTAACAATACAGCGTGTCCTAGAAATAAGTGCAAGTATTTTAAGGGGTGTACATTTCAAAAAAAAATCTCATAGGCGTGTTTCTGGCGTCGAACTATACTACCAATTAAAATATTTGCGCTTATTTCTAGGACACCCTGTATTGACATGATTTGTAACAGATAAAATGAGAAATGAGGTAGAAAAACAAATAAAATTTGGAAGATGTCGTAAAATCAACGTTTAAGGGATGTATCTGCGTATTTTCTATAGAAACTACGATATGGGGAGCAAAAAATATCGACTTTTATCCAGGGGGTTTTATTTTTCGTCGTGCTGGAAACGGTTTTACGGTTGCCTTTACGTTTTTACAACTTTACCGCGCCGTGTAAGAACGTCTGGGCGACGTATTGTTGTTAATGAGGCGCTACTGTCATCGCCGCCAGCAAATTGAATGGCTTGGCCAGAAAAATAAATTACATTTTGTCCGACACCGTTTTGTCACAAACTGTACTTTTATTTGTACAATGTAATCTAGGAGCTTTGTTACCGAATTGCTCTAGTATTTCGGGAAATTTTCTAAGAAAAAAAGCTTTCGTAGAAAAGAAGAAAGAAAACATCTACCGGGTGCGTCTCAAAAGTGGCTCACCCCTATAACTTTCTTAAGTTTTCAGTTAAAAAACGTGATTTGGTATATTAATATATGACATAGAATTTAGAATAAGTGGGAGGGGGGGGTTAATCTCTGCGACCTTAGAGATCTATTGTGTCCCCCTTTCTTGAGTTATAACTCATCATACAGTCCCAGGACTTCCTACGGATACCCGTGTCCTTCACAGTCGAGGAGCTACGACCCAGGCCGGGTAGACGAAACGGTAGCTTGTGTCGCCTGTTGGGTTTAGAGGTAGGAGGTAGGCTCCCGACCCTTGGAGGAGGTGGTAACTTGTATGCCACTTGCGGAGGATGGTCTCACGCAAGTGTCAGCCACCTCTCCTGTAGTTCTCTTTGGGTTTGGCCCCTTGGAACTTTCATTGTTACTGTTCCCAGTGTTGCTAGGGGTTTCCCCCACAGCTTCACCGGTGATGTTTTTATTACTATTATTACCAGATCTCATAGTGTTCCCATGAGTCGCTAGGGACAGTCGGTCCACTTCTACAGAGCCCCGCATGTAGAAGTAAGGGGTAAATACAATGGGGTGCCCCCCGGTGCCCCAAAGGTTGAAGCTGTCCGTAGCCCCTGCCCGGTATCGTTATATGTCTTGGTGCAATTCCCTGGCCACGACACTACAGTCAGGGACAAGACGATGAGTGAGATGCTTCTTAGACTAAGCCAAGTGCTAGGGGGGATTCCCCCAGCACCTGACCAGGAGCTTCCCCACCAACGACAAGGTCTTGCATCTCCTAGGGGAAGATATATGACATAAGTTGACATATGATATGTCAGTCTATTCAGAATATCATTTTCTATCGAATAAAGTAAAAAAATTACCGATGGTGTCATTTAAAAATCAAAAGTTGTAGTCATTTCCGGTGAAACAGGAAGTGACCAAAATCGATTGAATACGTCAATCAATCCTAATTTATGTCATATACTAACATACCAAATCTCGTTTTTTTATCTGAAAAAATAAAATAGTTATAGGGGGTGAGCCACTTTTGAGATGCATCCGGTATACTGCGACTGTAAATAAACCCACGTAAAATATTTTATTAGTTAGATATTTTTTTTATAAAAAGTATAGAATGTTCAGCGATCTTTCAACGCCACGTCATATTTTGGCGAACTCTCTCAATCCCTTGTCAACCAACCTACATACAAAACTTACATACAAGTTAGGAAAAGTATTTTGGATTGAACTGAAATCTCTCCTAATAATTATTATTTGACTTCCCACATGTCCCCAGGCCTCCAATAAATCTCTCTCTGGACTATACAAAGGCAAATTGGAGGCCCCAAGTTCCGCCGCTCCTCCGAAACAGGAGTTCCTATTAATCCGCAGGTCGGATCGTCACGCACACTGCTACGGAAGTTTACTCTCTACTAAATTAAGTCCGGGCACTGTGCTTAAGTTCTTTATTATCGTCTTTTCGCCGGCGTCTTTGTTTAAAAAGTTTTCGGCAAAAGGAGGATGGAGGAATAAAAAATGCTCGCAGAAATTTGCCAAGAAACGCTCGAGATGGTCTCGAAAGGGCAGTAAATAATGTGGAAATTTAGTCTGGGTGTTGTTTTTAATAAAAAGCTTTCTGGGTAGTTTCATCAAAATCGTGTTTTTTAGTTATGACAAAATTATGTAGGTAGGTATACCATTCTGGCAACTGTTACTTTTGGGTCGGCATTTACATGTGTGGAAGTAAATCGCATAGGGATCGCATATTGAGTTAAGCATTCAATACTGTACAATGCCAAAAAAATGTACAATCATCTGCCTTTGAATATCAAATCGCTTTCATTCATTCCCGCATTTCGCAAAGCTTTAAAATCATACCTACTGGAGAGAGCCCTATATGCGGTAAACGACTTTTTTCTTGATGTTTAATTATGAACAATTTTGTATTTTAAAATTTTGATCATCTCACACACTGGTCAAGGTCAAGTATTTAATATTCTATAACTTTAAAATTATATCTATTTACCGTGTACTGTTCTAAAATTGTCCATGTATATTCTTTTTGTAATTTTAAAGACTTAAATTTTTTTGAATTGTATTATTTGTATTGTGTACTTTTTGTTGTTTGTATTTTTTTGTGAATTTGTTGTTTGTGAGTGCTTTGTCGATGAAGCTGTTTTGGCTTTTTGCACAATAAAGCGTTGTTTGTTGTTGTTGTTGATCTTATTAAGTCGGAGTGAGAGAAATGCGACCGACCGACGCGACGCGCGACGGTGTGCTGTTGCGGCGTTGCCGATACGCCTTTCCCTATCAAGTCAAGTAAAATCACGATAACAAACCGCTTATTTTTAAAAGACTTTTTATTTCAAGAGATAACTAGATAAAATCATTAGACATGTTTCTGAGCATCTGAAATGGAATTATAAGGATATCATTAAGGTGTTATTTTTTTTATAACGAGAAAACCTCAGTAATCGCGATAACTTTTTAACACATAACAGGCCATAACTCAAGAACCACTTTATATATTGAAACTTTTTTTTATTTCCAAGATCGAATATTTTACAATATGTTTACATAAGAAAAATTCGATAAGGTTGTTTTTCCATTCAAAAATTGTATACAATCCATCCATTTACTTTTAGAGCATAGCAATTTTCAGCAAACGTGTAATTTTTTTGATAAATATTTTCACATAC
Organism: Sitophilus oryzae; assembly: GCF_002938485.1. NCBI lineage: Eukaryota > Metazoa > Arthropoda > Insecta > Coleoptera > Curculionidae > Sitophilus > Sitophilus oryzae. Next base: position 1,891,421 of record NW_022146782.1, read on the forward strand.
TGTCTACAAAGAAAATACAGCAGAAATATTAACAAAGTTCTTGAAAAAACTACAATCTATTATTTCTAATAGATTTCGAGATATCGATTTTTGAATTCAGAGTTCTAATAGCGCGACCACTATCGAACACCCACTCAATTCCACTTATTTCTGCCAGAAATGCAAGTGTTTCTAGCTTGCACTTAAAAAAATTCAAGCTATAGGGAAAATTACAACGACTCGTTAATAAATAAACAAATTAAGTATCACGAGACGTAATTAAATCGTGAAGCTGAACGCATGACGTACACCTATTCCTAGAACTTTAAGTACTGACACACAAAACACATACACAAGGAGAAGTGCGAGCGCCTTGCTAAATATTGGAAAGTGAAATTGACGTTTAAATTTGACACTGTTGACAAGTCTACTGCTACTAGCGCCCCCAATATCGCTTGTAGGAACTACGGACTAGATTGTAACGCATGGCGGGAACTTTTAAAAAATAAAAAATTTTTAATTCTTCATTTATTTTTAATTATGACATACATAAAAACACAAAAAATACACCATTTTTTTAAAATATGTTTTAATATCATTATCAAATATACAACAGAAATTAATTTCAACAAAATAAATTAATAAAATTAAAAGAATAATGTTACAAGTAGATCAAGAGACAAAATTAATTATAACAAAACTGAAAAAATGGCGTCATAGATGGCTTAGAAAATGAAGCCATCTATGAATTATATAGGAAATGTCATCAATCATCATTTTAAGCCAGCTGGACGATTATTTCAAACATACAAGCTCAGTTCGTTCATAGTGCTCTTAGAAATCTAGATAAACAAAGAATAATAAATTAAAGAAAAGTGATTCCAGGGGAAAAGAGAGGAGGAAGAACCTGTATCGTCTCTGATATCTGTCAGGGTATTGTTGAAAGTGTCATCTTTTTGCTCGAAGTTTTCAGGTCGATTAAAAAGATGACATTTACAACAATACTTTGCCGTAACTTTCATTGAAATATCAGAGAGAGAGAGTACAGGTATTGCCTCTCTTTTCCTCTGGGATGCTACTATCTGTTGTTCTTTGTTTATCTATATTTCTTAGAGCATAATGCCGAACTTACGACTACAATATATAATAATTTCAATATCCTAAGTGGAAAGAAAAAGATCACCCTCTGTTTTGTACTATGGTCCCTTCTTCCGATGGCTCATCTCGTTGATATTTAGGAAGGTATCCATAAAATATATATTTTATTATCGGTCCTGGGATGAAAAAATATAAAATTCAATTTGATTTGATGATCCTTTTCTGTCACCTAAATCAGGAGAATGACAATGAGCACATGTTAAGATGAAAAAAAACTTATTTATCAAATATTGTGAAAAAAACTGTATCAACACTTACCTACATCGTTAGTCCAAGGAGTTTATCAAAAACCTATATTTGCCTAAATAATTTATGTATTCAATTTACAAAGCAAACTGCAGCGTGTAAACAAAAAAGAAATAAATGGCGACAAGTCAACGTCAACGACCCGACAAGAAAGATGTGGTGTTCGAATAACAAATTATGGGTGGCAAAAAATTGTTTTTGTCTCCTTTCAACGCACACTTTAGAAAGAAAAAGAGATGAACAGTTATACTGAAAGAATGTCAAGGTTTTATCTGTCACTCTTGTCAATAATTTATCGGTAAGGAAGATTCCTAGAAAATCGCTTGTAGTCAAGTTTTCAACCATTTCCAGTTCTCCCATAAGAAGTGTCATCCACCTGTACTGACACAGGTATTAATTAGGTCGACCGGTCAACTGCGACAAATCTGCTATATCCCCTTCCACGTCTCTTAGCGATGTGCACAGTTTCTCGGTTTATTTCATACGTTTGGCAACGTGTTTACTGTCCTCTCTTTGTTCAGTACATTATAAACTCCATTGTACTCTTCTTACATACGGAAATCTCGACCCAAGACTAACCTTTGCCAGCCCTTAGTATAATCTAGTGTTTCGAAAAAGCAGGTTTCCAATTTGAAAGTTCTAGTCTAATCGTTTTACAAATTATATATGGTCAATGATTAGCTCATATTTTAATAATATTTTCATAGTTATATTAGAATATAACATAAGGCATTCAGATTTGACAAATCTAGAATAAAACACTATCTAAAGAAGAAAACATTCCCCAATGTGTACTGCCAGTCATGGCAAAAACTGGACACCTGGAACAAACAACAGATGTGACCATGATATTAGGAAATTAGCAGGAATAACTTGGGCCCGCATAGCCAACAATTGACAACAATGGGCCCAACTACAAAGAGAGATCTAAATATGCGAGGGAAGCTACAGCAGAATCGCAAATTGTTGAAGAAGCTGAAAATGATGATGATGATGATGATGATAATAACATAAGACACTAACACAGACTAACAACAAAAACGATTCAAACATTTAATAGTTTAGCAGAAGAGGTAAAAAAATAGAAATTTGTAGATTTCAAACGATGTAAAATGGTTATAATTAAACAGAACCATACTCTGAACCTAGGAAACGACTTCGATATCTATCATCTGACCAAGATCTAGTACCAACAGGTTACTAATGCTGCGACAGATAAAGAATGTGTATATGCTGTACAACGTAGTCTATGTGTTGGTATAATGTATATGCTATGAGGAAATAAATTGATTAATTAATTCAATTTTTTGTATCAAATGCAACCAAGTAAGGATCTAGGTTGAAACAACTTTTTTTCTCCATTTTGTTTACCTGAACCGATGCAAATCAGAGAAATGTTAAACAACGTTAGAGATATAAAAATCCCCGGGGAACGCTTTCCAAGCCCAAAAATTCGGGATCTGTTCGTTTTTATCCCTCTTTTTCGTGGAGGCATTCGTCTCGAAGAGGGTGCATTAATAATTTTAGGGTACGGCGGAATAATCAGGCGGACCTAACCGAGTTAGCTCGGTTTCTAATCTGGATTCGGGCGCGGTTTCCAGGACGGCCTTTTTTCTCATCAGCGGGATCCCGCAGAGAGGGCAGGAACGTATGAGAGAGAGAGCAGTGTTGGAGTATTAATGTCTTCCTTTACCGTGGAATAGATACTACAGCGTTAACATTTATTTTGCCCCACTTTTAGCAGACTCTCTCTTTTTAAAAAATGTCTATACCTATGTGGCGGATTCATCTCTCCAAAAAATCCTATATGGGTAGTTCGACTCTGCAAGAAAATCTACAAAATAAAATAGTTATTTTTTGTAAACACTTCTGGCATTAATCCAAACGGAAACTACTTGTCAGAAGTTAGGTTTACAGTTATACAAATTTGCCTCACGGACAAAAAAATGCTTAACGTTTCGGAAAGTTTATCTCTTTCCGTCGTCGGAAGCAAAAAAAAAATACAAAGAATAAAGAAAAAAACTATTTAAAATATTTAAATTCAGCTATTCGAAAACACTTTAGTTTTTTAAAACAGATACGTCTACAAAAACTGTTGACGTTCTTTAAAATGACATTATATCAAGTTAAACTTCAAAATTAACAATTACTACTTCTTCTTCTTCTTTCTCAGCCTGGTTCCATCCAGTGTTGGATATAGGCCTCTTCTAGGTTTTTCCATGCTTCGCGATCTCTAGCCAATCTTATCCATTGTCTTCCCGCCACTGCCCTGACGTCATCGACCCATCTCTTTTTTGGTCGGCCCACACTTCTTGTTGTTCCCCTAGGTCTCCATAGGATTGCTTTTTGGGGCCATCGGTCTGGATCCTGTTTTGCCACATGTCCTATCCATTGCCACTTCAGACTTGCCACTCTTTTAACGACATCTATTAATTTTGTTTTTTGACGTATGTGGGTATTCCGTATTTTTTCCCTAATGGTGACTCCCAACATGATTCTTTCCATGGTTCTTTGTGCTACTCGTAGTTGTTCTGCTGTTTTTCGGGTAATTGCCATAGTCTCTGAGCCATACGTAAGCACAGGTAGAATGCAGCTGTCGTAAGCCTTTTTCTTTTGGTTCATGGGCACCTTTTTATCCTTGAAAATATCGCTCATATTTCCAAATGCTACCCCTGCCAAATGGATCCTGCGTTTCATCTCCGTATGTTGGTTTTCCTTGCCCAGCTTGATTTTATGACCTAAATATATATAATGGTCTACGTTTTCAATAATAACGTTGTCAACGGAAATGTTATGGATATTGTTACTCATTATCTTGGTCTTCTTCAAGTTCATTTTAAGGCCAATTTTCTGGGATTGGTCATTTAGCTCATTTAGCATGGTGTTCAGTTCTTGAATGTCGGTGCTCAGCAAGACAATATCGTCTGCGAACCTCAGATGGCTAAGGTGTACCCCATCGATGTTTAGACCTCTATTTTCCCATTCTAATTTCTTGAAGACATTTTCCAGTGAGAGATGGTATCTCCTTGTCTCACGCCCTTGCCGAGTGGTATTTTTTCTGTTTTGAGGTCATCATCTAATTTAACTTGGAAGGTTGCACTATCATAGATATTTTTAATAATGGAATAATATCTGGAATCAATTCTCGCGTCCTCCATTGCAGCTAGAAATGACCAGGTCTACAAAGGCCAAATGTAGAGGTATATTGTATTCTGTTGTTTTTTCAATGACTGTTTTAATTGTTTGTAGATGATCGATGGTACTAAAAAACCTTTTCGAAAGCCTGCCTGTTCTATGGGCTGATAGGAATCTAGTTTCGTAGACAGTCGGTTGTTGATAATCCTAGTGAAGAGCTTGTATAGATGCGAGAGAAGGCTTATTGGTCTATAATTCTCTGTATTTATAAAATCTCCTTTTTTTAACAATACTTCCACGGCATCCACTAATGGTTTTCCGCCCATCTTCAGCATTTCAGGTGTAATACGATCTTCTCCTGGGCTTTTGCCATTTTTTATTTGTTGAAGTGCGTATTTAATTTCTGTGGTTGATATTTCTGGCATATCTTCTGACCCTACGTTTGTGATGTGTTTTTGTACTCTATCTTTGTTTTGTATAACAGACTGATAAAGTTGTTCTTAGAATTTGTGTATTTCATTTCTAATTTCATGTTTTTCTATTGTTATAATGCCATGTGTGTTTCTTATCTTTATTATTTTTTGTTTTCCGCGCGTTTGCTTGCGTCTTAACACTTTCATGCTTCTATTGTTTTCAATTGTTTCCAAAATTTGGTTTCTCTTTACTCCCTTAGATCTTTTCTTATTTCTCTTTTAGTTGATTTATTTAAGGTGTCATATTCTGGGGCATCTCTGTCAGTCTTTCTTTTTTTCCTTATTAGTTTTGTCGTTTCTGGTTTTAATTTAACAATTACTACCTGACAACAATTACTTAATAAGGTAAAACCAAAAAGCCCCAAACTTTCTGTATAATTATTTTTAATCTTTACGTATGTTATGTTCTTTAAAATCAAAGAAGCGATTGCCATACATTACTAACATCTACAGATGCATGAGCAATACATTTATTTTTATTAGATTGTATTAAAAAAGCCTCTTTTATTTTTCTTTTAGAGGCTATCGTTTCTTTCATTATAATTTTGGCGTAATTATAATTTATTCTGTGTCCTGTGTCCTATGACTGCTGACAAATCTTAGATTTGTGAAAATCTCCCTTTCTTAAATAATCTTTATGTTCTTTAATTCGAACATATTTAATAAATTTTAAATCGAATAATAAATTTGTAAATCATAAAATGTATTTTTATTCAGTGTTTTAATATACTTACCATATATTTTTATCTCTTTTCGCCAGAACTGATTACTTTTTTTTAGTATATAGAAGAGGACAGCTTGTCATTGAAGTTTCAATGTATCTCTTTATATCTCGGACCAAATCCAATAAAGCTTTAAGGCTACGATATTCACCACACCCCAACAAAAACCGATTTTATTTTGGATAGGGAACCTGGATATATATACATTTAATTTCGCTGCCGAAGATGAATTATGGGCTGGAATCAGGAATAAGCGCCCCCTGGGTGCCATAATCCATCAATCATTCGCACGTAGGGTGACGAATTTAATTGAAAGGGACACGGCAAAAGAATGGACTGAAAAATATAGAAGACGTATGAAAAAAAGCGATATACAATTTGTCCTGGTATAGTAATCTATTTTGTTTTAACCTCATGTTAGATATTTTTTTAGTTTAGTTTTAATATATTTATTTATTTATATATACAGGGTGGACCACTGAAAACTTACAATGGCTATAATTTTTAAACCAAAAAAGATATCAAAAAAATAAAAAATACCGTTTCTATAATATCGAGGGGGAATACATATGACGTATTTTTTGAACCACCCCGACCTATCCCTTAGGCGGCACACCTACTCACTTGAAAATCTTAAATAGCAACACCCCACTTGTGGCGTCTTTTTGGAAAGCTCATGAAAAATGCTAAATGATGATCATAAAGCTTTTAGGGTGAAATTGAAAAACTACCCTTACACGAACAATTAGGTGGACATTAATGACAAAGGTGATTTTTTCAGCATAAGTTACAAATTGGGACCCAGGTAAATGACACAAATGAAGTATTTTTCAAACCACCCCAACCCACCCCTAGGTGGCACCCCCTCACTTCTAATCTCAAGATAGCGATAACCCACTTGTGACACTTCTTAGGTAAGCTAATTGAAATTGCTAAACGATGGTCATACAGACTTCAACTTAATTACTGGTTAGTGACAAGAACTGTAGGTGTGACAATTTGAAAGAAATTTAAAATGATAATTTATCTTAATAATTGCTCAAAATGACAGCCTTTTTGTTCCATATAAAAATACAAACGATTTTCAAATTCTTCTCTCACTTTTTGGCAAGTCTCTCTAGGAATATTTCGACATGCTTTAGTTCTCCTCTGCCGCAATTCTTGCAACGATCCTGGTTGTGTCTTGTAGACTATGAATTTAGTGTAACCCCACAAGGAAAAGTCTAAAGGAGCGAGATCAGGTGACCTTGGCGGCCACTCGATTAGACCCCTTCTGCCAATCCATTGCGTTGGATAATATTTATCCAACCACCGCCTTGTGACAATAGAATAATGCGAAGGGGCTCCATCTTGCTGAAAGTGTATGAGGTCTTCATTAAGAGTTATAATAAATTTCTTTGTACCAGCTTCTTTTTTCCCGCAATGGTTCATGGATACAAAAATAATTCATTCTATTAATTTTGACACGTTTTGACATTATTGTTTTATTTTTAGGCCCTACTTTTTTCGTTCTTTTTTATGACAGTTGTTCTGCATTTTTTATACGCTTTCCAAAGAGGTGTCACAAGTGGGGTATCGCTATATTGAGGTTAGAAGTGAGGGATGGCACCTAGGGGTGGGTCGGGGTAGTTTGAAAAAAACCTCATTTAGCTGGGTCCCAATTTGTAACTTATGTTGAAAAAATCACTTTTCTCATTAATGTCCACCTAATTTTTCGTGTAAGGAGTAGTTTTTCAATTTCACCCTAAAAACTTTATGATCATCGTTTAGCATTTTTCATGGGCTTTCCAAAAAGGCGCCACAAGTGGGGTGTTGCCATTTAAGAATTTCAAGTGAGTAGTGGTGCCTCCTTAGGGGTAGATCGGGGTGGTTCAAAAAATACGCCATATGTATTCCCCCTCGATATTATAGAAACGGTATTTTTTATTTTTTTGATATCTTTTTTGGTTTAAAAATTATAGCCATTGTAAGTTTTCAGTGACCTACCCTGTATATCACATATATGCAAGAAAACCACACTCTTAAACATAGACATAAATTAAACTATAATGTAAATGTACATTACAATATATAAATAAAACATTACAACAATGTAAATAAAAAAAACCATTACGTATTTACAGTAACAGTTTTTACGAACACTATTGACATTTAGATGCCATATCCATTCCAAAGCTGCTGGAGAAGCCTCCAGAAAGTCCCCCCAGACTTCACCATAAGCGCGTAGGTTGCACTCTCTAGTTATGTGGTGGATGGTTTGGTGAGGGGATCCGAAATCACATTCTGGGGAAGGTATTTTACCCTACTTATAAAGGGAATCCGCACATCTCCCATGGCCAGAGCGTATCCTATTTCAAGTTGACCATGTTTAGATCAGTACCCGGTATCTGGCAATAGTTATTTTCGAACCAGAACCCAAGCAGCATTTGGACGTCGGGACAACATTGTGTTACGCGACCAAACGTCGGGCACAACGTCGGCACAACCTCGTGCCAATCCTAGTCTGCACTAGTTTGGAGAATAATTTTTGGGTCGACCGCGACGGACGTTCGGTACCTACGTTGGCTAGTAGCCTAATTTAGTACAAACTGCAACGTTGTTTAAAATCCTAATTCACAGAAATACAAAACTATAATAATATGGCGTCTAAGTCGCGTTTTATCCTAAATTGGGATAAATAATTATAGTAAAAATATTATTTTTATGATTTAGTCAGAGACATAGGCCAGATGGCAGTAAAGGATAACAAAACAAAAGTATTTAAGTGTGGAGGATGTTTGAAGATTATAATTATTGAAACACTTTAACCAACTCTGTAACTCGTTACTCAAGGCAAAAAAGTTAAACGCAAACAACTTTATTGATAAATGTATTGTTTCTACTTTGAAAAATACTAATGGACCTTAAAATTAAAGAAGTTTTAAAAAATTTCTTGAAATTTTTTTTTTAGTAAAATGAGAATAATTTATTCGCAGTCGAAAAAAAATTGTTTCCGCGTGTTGTTTAGGGTCAAATATTTCAAGTTAATGCATTCAAAAAGCAGGAATTGCTATTTTAGGAACGAAACATTTTCTTATTCAACAACATGGCGGCTTTTACTTTGTTGTTTTGGAGATTAAGATGGAGTAGTTCGAGTAGTCGCATACTGGACTAATAAAGTCGCAGTTCAGCCTTAACAGGTAGTATACTAGTCGCAAAATTGCCTAATTTAGTCATCCTAGAGTCTAGCTTGCGCCGCCCTCTATATTCTAAATAAACGAGGGAGTGGATAAAATATCGGTAATATGTCGATGTATATTTAAATTTAGTTTTATATGTGCCTTCCTTACGTCCCATTTTAATTAAGTTTTTTTATAAAAACAAAACAAAACTGAATTGTCTGACTGAACAGAACAATGAAGTGAAAATTTAAGATTTAAGGTTATGGTTCAATACAGTTGAAAAAAGGTAGTGGCTCGACGTCCTACCAACGTAAGAATAAGGAAATCTAAACAACGTTGGAATTAGTAAAACAGACGACGTTTGTATAACGTTGGAATAGGTCCTGAAAGTGACGTCGGAAAACTCTTTATTGCCCAACATTGTAACTACGTTGTCCGAATCACCTAAAGATCACTTAAGCAAAAAGGGTTACAAGACAACGTTTATTCGACGTCGCAGAAGCTTTTACTTTGTTGTAGTACTAGTTCAACGTCGGCACAACGTTACAACAACGCTTACATTTATTTTAATATCCAAGGTACGGAGCTAACTATTTTTTGAAACTAATCCAACGTTGTGTTTAGTAAACATGTGGTCGCAAGTCGTGAAAATGCTATTTGGGAAGTATAGGTGCGCATCGGCCATTTCTCTCCATAACTGCAGCCACTGTTCTCGAGAATTGTAGTTACTGCTTTTTAGCTGTTCAGCTGTTCGCAAAGGTAAAAAAAGGTAAATTTTCATTTTCAAAAAATCTGTATTAAATCAGGGATCAGTGTACTGATATACAGAAATGTCAAGGAAAGCTATCCGTTTAAAAACTGCTTAATATTTGAATCGGATCCGGGTCCCAAAAACAAGCGTTAATTAAATTATTCAAGTTTACTTTGTCAAAGCGGTGAGACGGAAACCGCGGAGCTTTTAGGGGGCGCGGGGGCGCCACGACCGGAAGTAGGGGAGTGGGGAGCGATACCGAGGTAAAAGGGATAATGCTCGTTACCTTTTTGAATTAAAAGCCGAGCCGATTTGCATTTTTAGGTGATGGGGCAGATGAGGTGGCTGCTGTGAGCTAAAAACGGGTTAATTAAAAACGGTAAAAAGCTTTTTATTTGTAGAACTAAATGGGGGAGGAGATGAAAATAACAAACGTTTTTAAGGGATAAATTAAAACTGGAATTAAAAAAACGATACAATTACATGTGGTATTTTTTTCTATTGTTTTATGTATTAATTTATTTAATGTGATACCTAGTTGTTTGAATTTCAGAATATTTTTATTTAGATTTTTACACATTTTTAGGAAATTTTAATAATACTGTTAAAATTTAAAGTCATGTGTGGTATATTTAAATATTTATTTTTTAATATCTCTGAAACTATCAAAAACAATTATCTATACTAATATCCTCTAATATATATAATCCTTAAGTGACTCACTGATTAATCACGATCTTGCTCAAACCACTCAACGTAAGAAGCTCAATTTTGGCATACAGGTTGATTCTAGGGTGTAGAGGTTCGATAAGAAGGGATTTTTAGAAATTCCAGTTCCAAGAGGGTGAAACCATCCCTTAAATATTACAATATTTTTTAAAATAAAAACACCAAATCACCACAATACACCAAAACACTTTTATTTTACACTCGACGGGCGTTTCGGTAACCATGTTAGCATCATCAGCAGATGATTATAAACTAAAGTACAATCTACAAGTTGAGCGTTTATATAGTCGCTCAGTGGGCACCGAGTGGGCGTGGCAAAATCTAGCCAACCGAGTCAGAGCCAACATCGTTGTATAATAAAAGTGTTTTGGTGTATTGTGGTGATTTAGTGTTTTTATTTTGCAGTGTAACACCAAAGGTTCCAACCCTCAACTGTAATTTACAATATTTTTTATTTAAAAACGGTCAAGTTTCCGAAAAAACGCTTAAACACGTATATTTTATTTTGTTCTTTTACATATTTTAAGATTTTTTAAAAATGTATACAGGGTGTTTCGAAAATCTGGTCATTGATTAGTCACGATCCTGCTTAAAGCGTTTGACGTAAAAAGCTGATTTTTCGAAAACGGATTGACTTTAGGGTGTAAAGGTTCGATAAGAAGGGATTTTTCGAAACCCGAATTCTAAGGGGGTGAAACCACCCCTCAAATATTAGAATATTTTTTATTTAAAAAACGGTTAGTCTTTCGGGAAAACGCTTGGACATGCATAATTTATTTTGTTTTTTTACATATTTTGAAATTTTTTAAAAAATCATACAGGGTGTTTCAAAATGTTGGGTAATTGATTAACCACGATTCTGCTTAAACTGCTCACAACATAAAAAGCTTATTTTGGCAAACGGATTTTTCCAGTTTGTATGTTAATGGAAATTCTTGCTTTGCTTTATCATCACTATTACAAATGATTAATTCGACGCGAACGAAGTCGCGGGTACACGTTAGTTTTTAGAATAAAATTGTGTTCTAGAATATACAGTATGTCCCCAAAATTGTCTTTATAGAGGAGAAACTTTTTTTATTATTGACGTTTTGAGAAAAATGCATTATCCATAAAAATGTTTGCTGGTTCTAAAATGGTTAATCCCGTTTATATACTTTTCCAAATTTCCATACCATTTTAGAGAAAGTTAAGAAAAACATGAAAATATTGTTAAATTTTAAAATTCTAAAAATCAAAACGCGTTTCTTCAGGAAATTCAACCATATTTTATATATATGGCAGAATAAACCATCGCTTTCACTCAATATTAAGTCATCTATTCCTTTATTGGGTCACAAACCCAAACCCTATAGTGCCTATCGTCACGAAAGGCTCATTCGACACCAATACGGCTCTATAAATGTCGTAGAACTCCTAGAATACTCCTTATAAATCACCAATACGACGACATACACTTTAAGTGCGGTGGCTTGAAACACATTTTATTTCCCGCGATATTTTTTTATAATCCGTGGTAAAAGCCTACGCAAAAAAGGTCTCTTTTTCGTGAGGGTTTTTTTTGGGGGGTGTAGGAGGGACACAAACATGGTCCCTTTTACAAGTCCCCAGGGGTCTTTTAAGCTTGACGTTATCACGATGGTCAGTAACAACAACTATAATACTTTTTACTTATTTCATTTTAGGATTTTCGGACGTCGCTATTTGTTTTATTCCTTTTATTTTCAGTATTGTTTAGGCAAAATGTATGAATTTTTTTATATGGATTTTTTGTTGTTCAGAAATATATCATTACACACTGTTTATCACTTTTCTTAGATAGTTTACAAAAAAATGTATATTGTCTGTATATTTATGAAGAACCCTGTATATCATAATCAAATATCACTTACAGACCCTTTGAATAAAAATATTAAGAAAGGAGTATACAGGGTTGTTCATCACATACGACACGGAGTATTGTAGCTAAACGATTAGATTTTTACAAATTGTAGGTTTTGGGTTCGTTGAAAGACTATTAGAGCTACAATTTAAAAATAATTTTAGAGGATACAGAGTGTCCCAAATAAGTAAAAAGTATTATAGTTGTTGTATTTATTCAAATGGAACACCCTGTATATTATTCTACTTTTAGATTCTACGATTGAAATAAAGGTTAATTTAATTAAGGTTTATCACGCTTAAACCTTACCGTTTTAGAAATATTTTCAATTTTGTGAAAATACAGTAAAAACTTTAAGGCTTCATTTCTCTAAGCATATCAAAGTTTTTAATACTAAATATTTACTGAAGTTGTAAACTAAATATTTACTGAAGTTATTGATCAGATATTGTGTTGCAATAATAAAAATTACACTACTTTATACAGAGTGTCGAAAAATTTATATTAAATAATTAGTAGATTTAAACGGCAATAACTTGTTTAATTTAAACCGAACACCCTGTATATTTTACGTGATTCAGATACACAATTTAATTCTCTATCAAATTGTATTATACCATTTTTTACCTATCTCTTCAAGTTTACGTAGAAAACGCATTTTCTTATAATTTAGACCTCATTTATCACTATGCCTATGGAATATTGACATTTTATATTTTTTTAAAGCAATATATATATGTACAAAATGTACAGGTGGTAAAAATAATAATATTGCAAGCCCATTTGTTTACAAAAAGAAAGCTATTTAAATCTTTGTAAAAGAGTATACCAATAATTAAATATACCACCATTATTTCCATCCAAAAATTAGCTAATTACATACTTAATTGTTTTAATTAAAAATTATTGTAAATAAATGTGGATTTGACTCAGAAATCAATATAATAATTAGTTAAAGTTATGAAAGTGAATGTTTCTCTTGGTATAAATATGCATTCGTCGAAAAATGAAATAAAATTTATAAGGTGTTACTTTTTACCACACTATCTAAATAGTCAATTAATGTAGTTTGTGAAGTTGGAAAGTAAGAAATAGCTCTTTTTTATAGATTTTTTATGTTTTTTTTGTTTAACATACCCCTTGTTTATTTTGAACACAAACCGTTTTTGAACACAAACCGTTTTTTTTTTAATAAAATAACTCGATTAGATTTTTTAGTAATTTGGTAATTTAATTTAAAAATTTGGTAATTTAATTTTTGTTTTTTTTTGAAAACAGTTTGTTGTTTGTTTATCACAGAACTAACCCTTTCCTAAAAAGCAATTATTTTTTTCAAAAGACTATCAAAAAAATTCTACCTAGTAATTAGTAATTAAAGAAGCTAATTAATGACACTCTAGCTTTAAAAAAATGAGTAATTAATTACTCTTTTCTCGCACGTCACTTATCTAGATTGACGTACTGACAAATAAGACCGTCTTCTTTTGTCGTCCTTTATAGAGATGAGAGCGAGATAATGCTTTACTAAATTACACTTTGAACCAGTGAAGTAACAAAGAAATCGAAGCTTAATTAAAGTAGTTAATGGCCAAAATGAAACGGTAAAGCCAGAAGTCATCCTGCCCTTTATTTGGGAAGCGGTGTATAATTAAATTTTTAATTGAATTCCGCTAAAAAGGTTTTGATTTAATTGATTGTAAATCCACAGGAAATATGTAACAAGAATGTTAAATCTTCGTTTAATAAGTGTTTATTTTCCAGAAATATTGTACCTATTATTTTTTTATTTATTTTTAATTCATTTACGTATTCATTTACATATTTCCGGATCACTTTCTAGTAAGAGCCAAAATAAGAATACATTTTAGAAAAATGGATAAGCTCCAAGAAAATCATAACACTGGGATACCAATGGAATCATTGAATACAGTACAATATAACTTTAACAGCTTTATTGATGACAGTACTGTGTTTTTGTATCAAAGACGACTCGATAGTAAGCTCTTGGATCCTGAGGAATGCACATTTAATGAAATCTACGAGAACATTAAAAGTAGTCTAATTGCCGCCACCAAAGAGGCAATAGGAACAAAAGAATACTCTACCAACAAGAAATACTGGTGGAACGATGAGATGGAGTCTTATGTCCAAGAAAAAAAACATATATATATATAAAATATATAAAAATATATATATATATATATATATATATATATATATATATATATATATATATATATATATATATATATATATATATATATATATATATTTAATTCTGTAATCATTAACTATTGATAATATAAACTGCATGGAGTTCTTCTAAAAAAAACAAATAGTGTATAATGCATTTTTTCAGGACTTATGAAAAGAAAATGGAACACCCTTTAAACAGCAAGGAAACAGCGCAAGCAAGTGGTTTCATAAATTAAAGTTTGAAGAGTCTATTAATTCCCTTCAAAACAACGACGTAAAAGGGGAAAAGTTATTAAAGAAAATATTTAGCTGATTAGTTTTAGACTTTAGCGCTCCTACCGCAAGGACAGGAAATGGCAATGATGCTAAGGAATGTGAAATTGGCTTCTTGTGGTTGCTTGTGTCTCAATAAATATTATTAGTTATTAAAATTGTTAAGAAAATGTATTTCTAATAAAAATAGATTAGTTATAATAATTACTTTCAAGTTTTTCAAGAACTTTGTTAATATTTCTGCTGTATTTTCTTTGTAGACAGTATGTGAAAATCTTCATCAATAAAAAAATTACACGATTGCTGAAAATTGCTATGCTGTAAAAGTAAATGGATGTATTGTTTACAATTTTTGAATGGAAAAAACAGCTTTATCGAATTTTTCTTATGTAAACATATTGTAAAATATCCGATCTTGGAAATAAAAAAAAGTTTCAATATCTAAAGTGGTTCTTGAGTTATGGCCTGTTATGTGTTAAAAAGTTGACTTTTTAAATTATCGCGATTAGTGACGTTTTCTCGTTATAAAAAAATGACACCCTAACGATGTCCTTATAATTCCATTTCAGATGCTCAGAAACATGTCTAATGATTTTATCTAGTTATCTCTTGAAAAAAAGTCTTTTAAAAATAAGCGATTTGCGATCGTGATTTTACTTTACTTGATAGGAAAGGCGTATCGGCAACGCCGCAACAGCAAACCTTCGCGCGTCGCATCGGTCGGTCGCATTTCTCTCACTCCGACTTAATAAGTTCCCTATACCGGGTGTTAAATTTTAATGGGGTCAATTATTGAATTCCCTAATTATTTTAGAGAATAATTCTATTTAGGTTTATTGAAGAGCACTAAAACCCACATTCAAAAGAATAATTTTAAATATAAAAATATTTAAAATTTTTTATCGCAAGGAATATCGAGAGATTTGAGACCAAAGGTACCCTAATAAATAACTGCAGACGTGAAGCAAGGTAGGAACAAAGAGAAGATGCAAGAAAAGATACCGACTTGGAAGTTTTATTGTGCGTGGAAGAGAACGATGGAAAGATCAGCACAAGGAAACTTGAGGATGAAATAGGAATAGATCACACTACAGCGTTTCGAATTTTGATACGACATAAATACTATTCCTTTAAATATAAAAAGCACCAAGAGCTACGAGATGGGGACGAAATACGGCGGCAGGCGTTTTGTTTTGATATGATGGAAAGAGCCTTTACCTTAAATAATGAACCCAATGTTCAAAATTATCGATATTGGAACAAAGAAAACCAACACAGGTTTGTCGAAACAAGGACGCAATATCCACAGAAAGTAAATGTTTGGGCAGGAATATTCGGACACAATATTATCGGGCCATTATTTCTTACGCGAAATTTAAATGCAGAATATTATTTGGAACTACTCGAAAATCATATTTTACCTGCTTTACATGATGCCGCTAGGGAAAATCAGGAAGTTTGGTACCAAATGAATAGCTGCCCGGCACATAGTACCCTGGCTGTGTGTGTGTTCGGGAATATTTAGACAATAGTTTTAACGGAAACGTTATTGGCCTAAATCATACAGTAAATTGGCCAGCAAGGTGTCCTGATATTTCGCCAAGTGATTTCTTCCTCTGGGGCCATTTAAAAAACAGAATATGCAAGGATAAAAAATATCCAAACCTAGACGAGTTAAAAGATGCTATTTCTGCCGAATGCAATAGAATTTCAGTTTACCAACTAGCGAATGTAAGAAGAAAATTTTATGATCGTTTGGGTTATTGTCTAGCAGTCGATAGAGGAATATTTGAACATCTTAAATCTTAAAGTTCTAACAATTTAATAGTACCTAAATTAATAAGTTATTGAATATTGTAATAATACTATAATTAACCTGGTAATTGATTACTTTATTTTATTTTAATTCGTATTAATTTGTATTTATAAATACATCTTTTGAGATTTCCGATGTAGGAATGAGTTTTCAATAATAATAAAGCACTAAATAGGTAAATTTGACCTTGACTGGTGCTCATAAGTAAATACAGGGCCATAAGAAAGGAGAAATATTTAAAAAGAAATCGGCGATAACTCGTAAACGGGCTAATCAAAAATATCTAAAATTATTCTTTTGATTGTGGGTTTTAGTGCTCTTCACTAAACCGAAATAGAATTATTCTCTAAAATAATTAGGGAAGCCAAAAATTGACCCCATTAAAATTTACATGGGATTTCCTATGTCCCGTCCGACGATGCAACACCCGGTATATGCGATTTACTTCCACACATGTAAATGCCGACCCAAAAGTAACAGTTGCCAGCACGGTATATGCATTTATATTTTTGTGACATTATTATTTATGTGTATTTTAAATCATACCGTGGAAAATGTGTGTAAAGAACATTGACTGGATTTTTAGAGAAATGGAACTAGACCACCTGTTTAAAAATGTAAGAGTCGGTTTCATTTTAACAGAATTTGTATTTATTTTTAGACTTATTTTCCTTTAACTAAACGTACAAGTACCTTGTAAGAAACCAATTAAATTTGAGCGCATCTTAAAAAAAATCGACACAATATTTTTAGACATTGACCTCCATACAATAATAATCACGAGCCGCCACTGCCAAATACGCTACTGAAACACCTGATCCATGACTGACCTGTGTAATTTACACGATATCTAAACGATGTAATTAAATAAAAAAACTGTCCTTTTTGCATTTTTATTCCCGTTTATTACGAATCGAGAACAATCAGAAAAACTCACCGGAAACAAACCGTATTTTCCTGCCTCTGCTCGGCTGGTTTTCCGTCAAAGCGATAAAATAAATTTCCTTTCATAATTAAGGGCTGCCACCCTAACCACCCCTAAATGAGCGTAACAAGGGACACGCCGTGTTGTGGTGGAATGGAGAAGTTTCCGTGAAAATTTTAATTTGCGACCATAATGGACGAGCATGAGGGGAAACGGGGTAATTGCGACGATGTGGAAATTAAAAAGGGCCCCATCGGTGCTTATTTACGATCTTTGTCGTCAATTGAAATAGGTAGGATAATTGAAAATGGTGCGTTAGAGGCAAAGAGAATTATTCTCAATGTTGAGAATGTAGATCCTTCGTTCTAACAATATCATGCTTTAGACAGGGTATCATAAATTCGATGGTGACCATGTTTTTGGTAGGTATTTCTATCCGTCGTCGTGCTCTTGGTTTTCGGTATGGTATGCCAGTCTGTCCTGGTTATTTTTTTTGCATTGCCTCTCATTGTCTCTACAGGGTGGCACCTCTCATAAGCCGCGGAGGCTCCAAGGAGAAAGGTGGTTTATATCGAAATTAAATTTTGGCAGCATATGTAGGTTAACTGAAAGCATTTTATAAAAATATATAGAATTATACAGGATGTCCCCAAAAAAGTTACACAGCAAAGTTGTGTTTCTTCTAATGGAACACCCTATATATTAATTGATTTGATTCTAGGAAAAAATAAAGGTGAGTTTTATTAAAAAATCATATACCAAAAATCTAAGGATTTTGACATATTTCACGCTTTGTGAAAATGAAGAGTAAATTTTAAATTTCGATAACAGCTACCTAAATTTTAATTGACCTCGTATAGCATGATATTTAATTACAGTAACCATTCTATGTTAAATCAAATTGAAATTTCACCCGAAAAGTTATACAGGGTGAGACAAAATTAATATGGAATATTAGCCTTTAAAAGCAAGTTACTCCTTTATTTTAAATGGAACACTCAGTATATTATTCCGGTGTTCAATAGGAAATTTATATATCTCCAAAATATTATTAAGGTTGTCTACCCCTCAGACAAAGATTTTCCTAGATATTTAAATTTTTATGATTTTGCGTCAGTAGATTTGAAAAAATCTAGGGATGGCTGTGATATACCTTTTGTTAATTTAACAAAAATTAAAGGATGTATAATAAAATACTCAACGGTAATAGAAAGATAGTAAGTAATAAAGTTTAAAACATATTTTAATTATTACAGAATTAAAACTAGATATAAACCGAGATATAAACCTATAATTATTATGTGACAAAAATTAGCTAGATGAAATCAAATGCTCAAAATGTTTCCTTTCCTGTTAACTGCATAAAATGATTATCTTTTCAAAAGATCTTTTCATTTTAAAAGGCATATGTGGAGTTCTGCCTCGAAAAGCAGCTACAATAATTTCTCTCATTTTGTCGACAATAGTTGGTCGAGTTTTGTAAACACTGTCTTTAACATATCCCCATAAAAAAACCAGACTAGATAAAATCAGGAGCATTTAAGTACTCTATTAATTCTCTCTGATGTAAGATAATTTTTTTGTGTTTTAACTGACACAAAATGATAACTAGTTGTTAAAGTTGGACCAATTAGACAGCTATGTTGAAGTACCGTCCGACATATCACCAGCCACCTAGATTTTAAATGTAAATAATGTAAATGAAGATATCTAGGAAAATCTTTGTTTCAGGGGAAGCAACATTAATAGTATTTCTTCAAAATACTATTAAGGTTGCAACCTTAATAGTATTTTGAAGAAATACTATTAAGGTTGCTTCCCCTGAAACTATTTAAGGTACGTGAAGTCTCCACTGAATATCGGAAAAATATACTGGGTGTTCATTTTAAAATAAAAGAGGTGCTTTTATTATATGCTTTTAAAGGTGACCAATGTTCAATATTAATTTTGTCTCACCCTGTATAACTTTCTTTTTGAATCAAGTTTTAATTTGATTTAAAGTACAATAGTTAATAATGGTAAATTCCAATTTAGGTAGCTTTTATTGTAATTTAAAAAATGTTCTTTATTTTTACAAAATGTTAAACCTTACATTTTTGTCATATACTTCTTTTATAAAACTCACCTTTGTTTTTCTCTCAGAATCCGAATATCAATTAATATATTTATATAGGTTGTTCCATTAGAAAAAAACACAACTTTGATATGTAACTTTTTTGGGGACACCCTGTAGAACTCTCTATATTTTTAAAAAGTGCTCTAAATTAACCTACATATGCTCACAAAATTTCATTTCAATACAAACTGTCGTTCTCCTTGGAGCCTCCGCGTCGCATCGTTATAGTACACTATTGTCTCACCACGAGATCAGCATGTTGGTAAAAGATGTTTATCTGTGCTGCTTGTTCTATTTAAATAAATAAATATCTTTATTTAAATAAATAAAATCAACGTGTCGGCTAGGAATGTCGACAGCAGACACACTTACCTTTGAGACTTCGGCCAGTCTCCACTCTTTGTAATAATAA
This sequence comes from Sitophilus oryzae, assembly GCF_002938485.1. Lineage (NCBI taxonomy): Eukaryota > Metazoa > Arthropoda > Insecta > Coleoptera > Curculionidae > Sitophilus > Sitophilus oryzae. Next base: position 1,911,395 of record NW_022146782.1, read on the forward strand.
GAGAAAAAAAACGCTGTAAAACAAAAATAAATATTTTTCTTCCACTTTAAAACCAAGATTTCATTTTCACAGTATTGTTATTTTTCGAGAACGAATCTGATAAAACAATTCGTCGGATTTTCGAGTGGACTGGAAAACTTCGGCTCTCATCGAAACCAGCGAACAGCAAGAATATGTATCGCTTACGGAATCGACTGTTCCCGATTTGAAAGCGGACGTCTGTTCGGGACAAAAAAGGGGAATAAAGATTGTCGGTTGCAGTGGCATCGGTCTCAACGAATAATAAGTTTTATCTGGAGCGTGGTTATTTTTCGGTAAAGAGGTCGAACCGTTACTGTTCGTGAATGAATTCTACTTTTTCTCGCTTTTCTATCGATTAAATTAGATATTTCAAGTGGAAATCGAATGATATATTTTCGACAATGATTCAGAATCATCACAGAGTTATTGGCGTAACTACAGTTAACTACAAGTTCGTGATTGTTTAGTTTTTATTTATTTTTTAAGATGATTCTTAAATGGGTATAAAAATTTTACGTTTTCAAACTTCAAAAAGGCATTTAAAAAAAACATATCAAAACATCGTATTTATTGAATATTTTTGTTGCCATATTCATACACTTTTAATTTTTGTATAGTTCACCTGCGTCTGCTTGCGACGAACTTTATTTTATAATACTTTTCAGATCTGGCTAATACTTGGCTTGATCATAAGGACAAGAACTCAAAATTATTTGTATTTCAAAAAATATGTTCTTATTAGATATTGATGAACCTTCCAGTCAAATGAGACACCACTTGTGCCTGAAAAAGTCCACTATGTTGGAGCGAAACGTCGCATAAAAAAAGTGTCCATCTTTCAATTTATTATAAAATCTCATACCCAAGAAAAGGAAAAATAATATATGGATATGGTCTATTAAAGAGGTAACTATTAACATCCGAACCCCTCATACCGACAAAATGAACAGTAACAACGCGAAAAAGTAACATATTAGAAAATGATGTACAGAAATATCTTATATGTGAGGATACTTCATCTACGTGTGATTTGGATACTATAAATTTGGAAGATTCTGTCAGCAGTGATTCTCCTGAATCAGAGTAGTTACGATCTATGCATTTTGTTGTCCTAAATTAAATTTATAGTATCTTAAGTTTTTTTTTAATTAAATATAACATTAATGTTTCTTTTTCATTAAAGAAAAACATTTTTATCTTATATTAGGCTTATATTGTAGGAATCATGTTCTAATGTTATTTCAATTCTTTTTTATCACAGGAATTTATTTAATACTTACACCGTTTTCATACTAAAACTTATTATTTGCTTAGATGGAACACAGCTCCAACATTATTATTATTTATAAGATTTTTTTTCATAAACGTGGGACTAAGAACATCATCATTTAGTACAATGAGAGTACTCATCATTTGTGTCAGATAAACCTAGTTTGAATAAATTGCTTACAATAAAAGAGAAGTTTTGGATTTTTGTCCTCTAGAGCCATATGTTCGAAGCACTGTGCGGTGGTCCGGTCTGTATATGAACTTGTTAATAAATATCATAAACTCATTGAACCTAGTTTGTTGGATGTCGTTTACTCAGTCCAGAATTATTAACATTAAAAAAATAGATCTAACCTTCACCCACCACTTCATTTTAGAAGATTGGTCAAAAAAATTCAAACAAAAAAGTCTGAAATTTGCTAATGATTATGATGCCATTATTTATAGTACCCTTTATCTTTAATTATAAATATTTTTCCGCCCATTCTATGGCTAATACTTTCCGAAACACGGCGGAGGGTTTGTTTATGTTTATTGTATATGTTGTGTCAAAACAAATCAATGTGCATATTTAGTCTACTATATTTTACATATTATAAAAAGTTACGCGCTGTTACTGACTATCGCCAATCCAAAACATAATTTACTGCAAGATACAAAAAACAAATCTGGAAACTGACCCAAGAGACCACGACTCTATCTCCTTCCCAAACGAAACAATCTCTTTGCAGAAGCAAAGCGCGAAAAATAAACCAGTGCGAGATGAACATCGTTTATTTCGACTGGAAACGTTCTCGGCTTGTCTAACGAGAAAATAAGATTGTTTTCTTTGTCGTTGTTTCAGATCGGGGCACGCCGGTGCTCAGGCCTCCCGAGGACGAGGACTCCTTTCCCGTTATCTGTGATAGAGAACTGCACTCGCTACATCGAAATATACCGGCGCTTCGGAGAAGAGACGTGGACACGGCCACCATCAAACAGCACTATTATCCCGAAGGTAAGACACAGAATATTTTTATTTGCAGCCACGTATTCTTTATATTTTATTATTTTTTTCTTCTTCGGGTTCCATCTCCTAATGGAGGTTGGAAATCATCATGGCAATTCTAATTTTAACGGCTGCTCTGAATAATTGGTTTGAAGTCATTCCAAACCATTCTCTCAAATTTTTGAGCCATGATGTTCTTCTTCTTCCTTGGCTCCTTCTGCCCCTTTATCTTTCCTTCTATTATGTACCTCGACCTACTTTCGATTCTTAAAAGGGCCTGAAAACTACTCGTGGGGAGGGCGAGGGGGGATTTTTTTGCGTTTTTTGTTGCCTCGTTCAATTCTGTTTTGTTTTGAGCTATTTCCAAAACGTAGCGGTATCTGTACCGGAGGCAAAGGATTTTTTTTCATAAATCTCAGTGAAATAAGTAAACCTAGACGTTTGTTACGATAATATTTCGTTAATTATATCTCGATTTATGTTATATTGATATATATTCCACAGAATTAATGTATAGTAGATATTTAGGGACAAAACTTTGCACTTAAACTGCAGGAATATAATTACAATATTTTCATGACTTAATTTTATTATAATGAATTAGTATATAAAACTATACCGGGTGTTGCATCATCGGACGGGACATAGGAAATCCCATGTAAATTTTAATGGGGTCAATTATTGGCTTCCCTAATTATTTTAGTGAATAATTCTATTTAGGTTTATTGAAGAGCACTAAAACCCACATTCAAAAGAATAACTTTAGATATTTTTGATTAGCTCGTTTACGAGTTATCGCCGATTTCTTTTTAAATATTTCTCCTTTCTTATGGCCCTGTATTTACTTATGAACACCAGTCAAGGTAAAAGATAACTGTCAAATGAAGTTGTAATTTCAGAAATGTATCTATTTAGTGCTTTATTATTATTATTAAAAACTCATACCTACATCGAAAATATTAGCCATGAATTATACTACCGAAGAAAAAGTAGTGATGATGAAATGGTATTATCAAGGAAATAGTTATCAAAAGGTGTCGGACATGGTTGCTGCTCTGTATCCGAATAGGCCGATACCTGGAAAATCTACAATCGCAAGGAATAGCCAAAGATTTGAGACCAAAGGTACCCTAATAAATAACTGCAGATGTGAAGCAAGGCAGGAACAAAGAGAAGATGCAAGAAATGATACCGACTTGGAAGTTTTATTGTGCGTGGAAGAGAACGTTTGAAAGATCAATCAGCACAAGGAAACTTGAGGATGAAATAGGAATAGATCACACTACAGCGTTTTGAATTTTGAAACGACATAAATACTATTCCTTCAAATATGAAAAGCACCAAGAGCTACGAGATGGGGACGAAATACGGCGGCAGGCGTTTTGTTTTGATATGATGGAAAGGGTAAACACGGATAGGGAATTTTTAAAAAACATATGTTTCACTGACGAATGCACGTTTGCCTTAAATAATGAACCCAATGTTCAAAATTATCGATATTGGAACAAAGAAAACCAACACAGGTTTGTCGAAACAAGGACGCAATGTCCACAGAAAGTAAATGTGTGTGGCAGGGATATTCTATTTCACAAAATAGTACGATAAACAAAATATAAGCCCGTGTTAAAAAATTAGTTCCCACGTTTCCTGAAATTGATCGAGATCCGCCGTGAATTGTTGTTTGTTTTTTTATTGTTAATCTGGGTTAAGAATAAAAAACATGCTTTTGCTCCTTTTTCTTGCCACTTTCTTGCTTGGCCATTTACCATCAGAAGAACAACTATAATCAGAAACATTCATGATTCATATTCAAGAAATTTCCAATTTTTTTCTATAAATGTAATCACACATTTTTGTAAAGTAACAATGTAGATTTTATTAAGATAAATTCAAGCACAATATTTCCCTGAAATGTTGAAGAGAAAATCTGATCAAACAAATTTGAAGCAATTATAATATATCTGTAGTAAAAGTTTTAGCACCCTCTAAACTTTATATTTGCGTTAGCAACGCCTTCAACACAAGTTGAGTCGAGAAGGGCAATAGTCACGAAATTAGACGTTAAGCTGTGCCATCAAAATATGTCATAACTTTTGTAAAGAGCCGATAATACATCGACAGAACTCGTTCTCTTGGAAATTATGTTTGATTTGTCGAACATAAAAGTACATATACGGGGTGTCCCAGCACTTCTGTCAAAAGTTAGGTTTACAGATATAAAAATTTGCCTAAAGAACAAAAAAATGCTTAACGTTTCGGAAGTTTATCTCTTTCCGTCGTTTTTTTTTTCGTTTAAATATTCGAATTAAAGAACATCAAGATTTTTTAAGAAAGGGGGATGGTCACAAATCTAAGAGTTGTCAGCATTCATGGGACACAGGACACAGAATAAATTTTAATAACGCCAAAATTATAATGAAAGAAACGATAGCCTCTAAAAGAAAAATAAAAGAGGCTTTTTTAATACAATCTAATAAAAATAAATGTATTGCTCCTGCATCTGTAGATGTTAGTAATATATGGCAATCGCTTCCTTGATTTTAAAGAACATAAATAAATAAACATAACATACGTAAAAATTAAAAATAATCATACAGAAAGTTTGGGGTTCTTTGGTTTTTCCTTATTAAGTAATTGTTATCAGGTATAGTACAATTCTTTTAAAAGTTCCTCAATATGGCCGACCTAGTTACGAAAATTGGTAATTTTTTTTGATGAAAAATAAGTTGACGTTAGCGAATTCAGAAATTGATTTACTCTTTGGTTAACAATAACATTGGGATTGTCAAGTTGGCGTTATAGTTAGGTTATTAGGTGGTTGTCATAAATCATAAATAAAAACATAGATTATTGAAACTATTTAATAAGAATAAAGGTATTTTACCGCAGATCCGAAGAGATTTTACTAAAAGGTATTTGATAAACTTTCTCAGTCAGAATATTAACTCCCCTCTGTTTCTTATATTTCAGTTAAAGGGAGGTAGGAACTATAAAAGTTAATTTTGTTTTCATGTTTTGACGATATCTGAGAGTTCCTAGAATTATCAAGGTTATTGAATAAAAATAGTTGTTTAATAAGTGAAATTAATAGAAGACTTGGAAATAGGATGATGCGTTTCATGTTATAGTTGATAGATCACCCCATTTCTCTTAATTTGTTTTTATTTCAGTACAGTTAATCACAAATTGAATTGATGTGTACAAAAACAGCTATATATTTTCAAACATCTTATTTAAATAGTTCTTTTATATACTGTTAAACTGTATCAACTACAAAGTGTTTAGCAAAAAGTTATAGGGTAATAAATTTTGTAGATATAATTTATGAAAATTTATATATAAAGATTAGAACACACAATCCTCTGAGGGAAAAAGAAATACTGAAAAACACATTAAATATACTTTATTAAAAATAACAACATACAAAAACAGTCATCCATGCAAACTGTAATAATCAGAACATTATCCACATTATACCTTTATTAAATTTGTGTTCACACTACTGTCAGGAAAGCCAGAAATGTTTGTTTAAATATTAACTTATTTTAAATTGCCAGAAACACATCAGAATATGTCACAACCACAACTATAGGTCTGGAATCAGTACTAAATTTTATACCTAGTGATGCGTCAACTAACAAATATAGGATAAAAAAAGAATTATTAATATATGTAGAGTGTACTATACGATGTCCTTCTGCTTATTTATGAAATGACTTTCCTTTCAAATGTGAGGAATAACAGTAAAATAAAACATAATTTTTGGTTTGGTTTGGTGTTTGATATTCTAACTACATCTATTACAAACCTTAAGTGCTTTTAGTGAGTAACTGTATTTTTTATTATTGTTTGTGTATCCTGTAAAGTAAAAAAAAATATATATTTCAAGAAATATGAAAACAATGAGATAACAAGATATCAAATAGATTCATAAAAACTATTTACAATTGTACCTATTACCACAGAATATCTAGCTTGCGTAGCTAGATATTCTGTGCTTTACCTATTATACATATATTTCAAGTGTTATTTGATCTTTTGTCCCATTACCAACATTACCTTATTTAGGTCTTTTCTACTAACTCAACTTTTAAACCTGTTTTAAACCTTCTTTATATTTTAAAACTAATTTACAACAATCTGTAATGCCCGCGCTGTTTCCTGAAATTAATATAAGTTTTGATCTATTTATTATCATATACATATTACAAACCTGAAAATTACTGATACGAGGAAACTTCTCAAAATAATTAGAGACCTTTTTACAAACATCTGGACTAATTTATTTTCACGAATTTGCCGACGAGTCAATGTTTTCTAATACGTTTTTAAGCGTTTTGCACATTTTTTTAATATCTTCCAGCCTATTCCTCAGTTCTTGATCGGTGAAAAGATTATTTATAAGTATATAATTAGTACTGCAGGCTGCAGGTTAAATAAAAGAACAAAATCAAGTAGAATTTGTGAATAAAACTCAAAAAATAATGAAAATATTTAGAAAAAGGAAGCGTAAACGTCAGTCAGCCAAGTGTCAGAGTTCAATTAGATTTACCACAGATTATCAATTTGAACGATTTGAACTACAGTCGATTCCAGTCCAGATATTTTCGTTTTTTAAGCCTCACATACTGAAGTCCGTCATATTGGGAAATTTTAGGTGAAAACAAGTATAGTAATTGTTAATTTTGAAGTTTAACTTGATATAATATCATTTTAACAGCATTTTAACAGAACGTCAACGGTTTTTTGAAGACGTATCTGTGTTAAAAAACTACGTGTTATCGAATACTTGAATTTAAACAATTTTTTCTTTATTCTTTGTATTTTTTTTGCTTCCGACGACGGAAAGAGATAAACTTTCCGAAACGTTAAGGATTTTTTTGTTCGTTAGGCAAATTTTTATATCTGTAAATCTAACTTCTAACAAGTAGTTTCCGTTTGGATTAACGCAGAAGTGTTTACAAAAGGTAGCTATTTTATTTTGTAGATTTTCTTGCACTGGCGAAAAACCGATATAGGATTTTTTGGAAATCTAATCTAGATTATTCCAATACAATTTTTCTGTGTTTTTCAAATTCCTTTTATTATCTTATCGACATAAATTCGTGTTTTATACAGAGTTCGTGACACTGGGCTATTCTTTTAGAACGTTAACTTCGGCACATTAACTTGGAAAAACGGACAAAACAAAACAAAGGTTTTACGACGTACCGTTCAAGATGCAAATGGCCAAAGCCTTTTAATTTGGTTCTCCTCAAAGAAGTATTGGATTTCTACTGGCTAGAGTTCTTTCCACTCTCCAAGATTTCTATCGTTGCATTGAAAATATTTTCTTTCTTTCTTTCGTTCTTTGATTAACAGAAAAAGATAAAATTGTTCCATATACAGGGTGCCACGATATTCGGGGTACGAGCATTGGTATCTCGGTAACCGTAATAGATACGAACGTGGTTAAATTGGGGGCAAAGTTGCGCTTTGGGATGTTATTACATCCCAAAATAAAATGACTTGACGTCATTTGTAAAAGTGAAATCAATATTTTTCAGCATTTACAATAAAGAGTATAAAATGCATTCGGAAGTATAAGAAGAAAGTTCAAAGAGCTGTAAATAAAATTGAACGAATAATAAAATTGTGCAATGGGTGGTAACTCTTTCGAAAATGTAGAGCATTAGAAACTAGTTTGTAGAATATCTTTAAATTGCTGACCTGGATATTATTTATTTGAATCATCCAATTGTTCCAAACTGCTAGAATAAAAATACGAGACTCACTGTCAGGAAGCATAAAAATTACAAAAGGCCTCAAGCAGGGGGATGTTGCATATCTCCTATACTATTCAAGATATACCTGCAACAAGCACTAAAAAAATGGATGCTTAAGGGTAGAGGAATGGGAATCCCCTAATAAATGAGGACACCCTAAACACCCTATTTTTTGCGAACGACCAGATAGTCCTAGCCCAAGATCGCGACGACCTTGAATATATGGCAAGGAAGCTGATATAGTGAACGCCACGAATGTTTGGGAGTGATTCATCGGTCGCTACCATGTGAACTAATCTGTTCAAGGTCGCATAAAACTTAATTCCAGTGCCGTGGTGTTTCAAATCATATAATAATCAATATATAATCTGTTTTAATTTGTTGTTTTAACTGTCAAAGTCTTGTCAAAACATATATTTGGAAGATATTTGGTTATAAATATAAAATGGAATGCCCCATTGGTCGCACTGCAAGCACACCAATGGACTGACGCACAAAAACGAATCAATCAAAGAAACGCGATATAGTATCGTCTTTGTCAATCACGCTAACATTTTAGAATAAGTAGGAGGAGCGCAGGCAGATGATTAGACCGGGCCTTTAAAACTTACGTCTGCGGTAAACATTTACGTTTTTAATGTAAAAATGATAGCGCGCCTGTCGATTCTAACTTCATCATGCGATAAATCACTGTTAATTTAAGTTCTGCCACAATTTCTATCTACATTCGTGGCCTTTACTACAGAGGAGTATCAGTAGTAGGGGTAAATAATAAATAACATAAAATGAATCAATCCTGTAGGAGACCACAAGAGAACAAAATTTCAAATCGTGATTCAAATGTGACAAATATAATCGTCTTGGATTGAAAATAACTAACGATCCCCCACCCTATGAGGGTATTCCGCCCACCATCGAATGAATACATGGATAGGAGGGCTCCTTCTTATGTTTCTTATTGTATTGTGGGATCAAGGAATCTCTAAAGCTAATAAGAACATATATAATACGGTAGTAAAAAGCATAATAACTTACGGAAGCGAAGTATGGCATTTGAAAAGCAGAACAGAAAACATGATATTAGCGACCGAAATGGATTACTGGAGGAGATCTGCTGGAAAATCGAAAAGAGAACAAATAACCAACGACAGAGTAAGAGAGATTATGGGAGCAGAACACACAATTGTGGACGACATAAGAACAAAACAACTCATATGTTGGTCATGTGCATCGAATGCCCGATCACAGAATACCAAAACAAATTTTACTGTGGACACCTCGAGGCAGAAATAAAGAGGAAGGCCGCGACGAAGCTGGAGGAGGGTGTGGATAAAGAACTAGAAAATAGAAAATACCTGAGGATCTCTGGCTAAATAGAGAAGAGTGGAGGTTAGGTGTAGGAAAACGTCGTAGAACGTTCTGAACCGACTTATATATATATCATCAATTGTTAATTAGCGCTGATCAATATTGTTGCGATGAATATTATCCAGATAAAATAATTTAAAAAACCAGAGTCGGGAACTTGAAATTATTTTAAGTAATAATTAAATAGTTTTGTTGTTGTTAAGGTACCCAAAATAAAAAAAAAGTATAAGGTGTGCCATATCATTGTACTCAGAAAATAGAAAATACCTGAAATATCTCTGGTCCGTATTTAGAAGAATTAAAGGTGTGGACCTCTGTATCTCACAAATTATTAGCTAATTTGAAAATCTAAAAATAACTATCAATGTGCAATTAGTTTTTTGATTTTCTAAAAAAATAACGACAGGAAAAAATAAAAGTGATTTTCAAAAAAAGCCGTTTTTTCAAAAAAACTCAGCACTCTTTGAAATTTTTAAAACTTTTTTGATGGCATCTTGGTAAACTTCCCAAAACACAGCTTTGCCCCAATTTAGCTATGTTCGTATCTATTACGGTTACCGAGATACCAGTGCCCGTACCTCGAATTTGTAGCACCCTGTATACAGAGAATTTACGAGGCATGTTTTTTAAGTAAGTACCGTTTTGCGATTCCGCCGCCGCAGCGCTACGGTCGGCGTTCCGCGCATGCGCGCTAGTTACCTACATCTCTTGTCTATGCACAGACGCCAGTACAGTCTGATTCTTCATTGTATACGTTGTTTATTGAGTGTTTAAGATGCCTCCGACAATCGTGAGCCCCGCCGATTGTGAAGTATGGGCTGTCATACGATTTCTTAGTGCTAAAGGCGTAAAACCGATCGATATTCATCGTGAGATCTGAGAAGTTTACGGACAAAACATTATGAGTGATGGAATGGTAAGGAAATGGGTAAGGGCATTTAAAATGGCCGCACAAATGTGCATGATGAAGAATGGAGTAGGCGTCCTTCGGTCGTTAATGAAGATTTGGTGCAGAAAGTGGACGAAAAGGTGAAAGAAAACAGACGCTTTACAATTTCATCATTGTGCGACTACTTTCCTCAATGTTCTCGTAGTGTTTTGTATCACATTGTGACCGAGAACTTGAATTACCGGAAATTGTGTTCACGTTGGGTTCCGAAAATGTTGACGGATTTGCACAAAACCCAACGTTTAGGCAGTGCATTGACTTTCCTTGAGCAGTACCACAATGAAGGTGAAGATTTTTAGACAAAATTGTTACTGGTGACGAAACATGGGTGGCCTACGTCACACCAGAATCGAAACAACAGTCCATGGAATGGCGACATTCATCATCACCCAAAACAGTGAAGTTTAAGCAAACAATTTCTGCCCGGAAAATCATGTGCACAGTTTTTTGGGACAGAAAAGGAGGATTGCTAGTGGAGTTTCAGCCTCGTAATGAGACAATCAATGCAGCATCTTATTGTGAGACATTGAACAATCTGCGCCGTGCAATCCAAAACAAAAGACGTGGCAAGTTGAGTAAGGGTATTGTTTTGCTGCATGACAATGCCCGTCCACATGTGGCTAATCGGACCAAAGATCTCATAAAATCTTTTAAATGGGAAACTCTAGATCATCCTCCATACAGCCCTGATCTGGCGCCCAGTGACTACCATTTATTCCTGCACTTGAAGAAACACCTGGGCGGTCAGCGTCTTCAAGACGATAACGAAGTCAAAACAGTTGTGATACAGTGGTTAACCAGTCAGGCGGCAGAATTTTATGAGGAGGGTATTGAAAAACTGGTGCCACGTTATGACAAGTGCCTCAATATTTACGGAAATTATGTAGAAAAGTAGATTAAGGTACAGGCTTTCATGTAAAAATAAAATTATTGCGATATCTTTGCACGTTTTTTTTTTTAATTCCAAAACGGTACTTACTTAAAAAAACATGCCTCGTATTCGGAAACTGTACTGTAAATTATTATATTAAAATAAAAATATTCTGAAAGTCATAGCCATAGTTTTTAAAATAACATTTTTTTTTAAATATGTTTTATTTAAATTAATCAATTTGGAATTTGGACAAGGTGTCTTAGCTCATATACTTCCTTCTTTTTCAGGGAAAATAATATTATCAGTTAAAATATTTGCACTGTTTATATTAAATCGGTATATAAATAATATTAACTAAAAATTATCCAAAAAAAAAATTCTAAATTAATTTTACTATACCAAATGGTAGAATTTTTTGAAGATACACCCTGTACGGAAGTTAACGAAATATACTTTTAACGTCGTCTACTTCTAGTTTCTGTAATTTCAGTTAATGGAAACAATCGTGATGATTTCCAGTCCGTATATTTAACTGTTTAAAATAAAGCTACAGCAGCCCAGCATCGTAACTGTTAAATGAGGCCAATGCTGACCTGCCCTTTATTAAAATTGTTTAACTAAATGAAAAATTTAAACCCTACAATTACCCTAGAAAAGTTATATCCTTGCAAATCTATATAGTTTGCCAATTAAGTTTTATTTCACCAAAGACAGAAATTTATCTTTGTAAAATACTAAAAATAAAACAGTTCTAATATACAGGCAGAAGTTTGCCTAATATTTATGCAGCACTTTACACACAGAACATTGAAAGAATATACCTATAGTCTTACAATGAGTCCATAACAGTGACAGTTGTTATTTGTCATTTTAATTCACGGGTAAATTGTATTTTCTGTCATTTTTTGGATGTCGTTTGTCGAAATCATAGATTTAGTAAGAACAGATATCACATTATGCATTTAACCCGATCAAACAATCGGAGGTTGACTTGTTGACTACGTACTGTAAAAACCAACTGAGATAGAGAAAGCGACATTGCCACATCTCAAATTTGCGCCTATCTACTTAGTTTGATTTGCAGAAAAGGTGACTTTAAAACCTCCACCGGATATCAATAAATCTCAATTTCTTAATTAAATTAATAGTTTATTTTTAAAGAAGCATGCGTAATAATATGTTATTAACCAGAGGATATATGCGTTACTATTAAAGGACGTGTTTACTGTTTAATGTGCTGAAACGTCTAGAACTATTGGCAACGTCGCTGCTAGTCTTCCAGAATGAAATGGGCCGTCCGTCCCACCACCCCTCGCGACGGCCTTTGGTCCGTTATAGCGTACTACGTTTAGCTTACGGTGTGTTTGAAGTCGGAATCAAGTCCGAAGGGAACTTTTCAGTGGTTTTCAGTAGTTTTTGTTTTTGTTTAGCATACTTTTGAATCTGCGAATTTTCAATATGGTACGACAGTGTCAAATGTGTGGAAAAATAAGCTCAAATTACCCGAATTTGTCTTTTCACAGGTAGGTGTATTGTTTCCGCCGTAATCGTACATAGGCGTCCCACAAGGGAGCCTCTCACAATTAAAATAATTTCTAATTATATTTGTTGAATTTTGATCTATTAAAACAAGAACGTAGTAGCCGGTAATTGAATTATAATTCGTCTCAATTACTACCTAACTGTTGTAGATCATAACAAATTTGAATATAAACGTTGCATTTGAAACTTTATTATATGCCAGAAAGTGAAATTTTTTTTAAATTGCGTCATATTTTGGTCATTATATACGATATTCTAAAGGAATTTTGTTTAACAAATAAACAAAGGTGTTTACCCGTCCTTTTTTACATTTTATTGCTTTATCATATCTTATATCTGCCCCTTCGGTCTTGTTTAGACAAGTTTTTACCACCGTACAATACAAATACCTCTTCCTAGAGTTATTTGTGCGATGTTTACCTTTTTTTAGAATGGGACGAACTGTAAATAATTGCCCATTGAGAGACTACTAGTTTTTGTACATACCATCATATACAGAGTGACCCAGGCGTCAAATCTTTTTACTTATATTTTAAGACCGAAAGTCAAATCTTGTCTTATATTTCCAAAAAAACACAATTTTCTCATTAAAATAAATATTGATTTTAGGTATAGAAAGTTATTAGTAATACAAGATTAAACAACTATTACACAGTACTTCACAGCAAGCTATCGATTGCGAACTAACTAAATCGTTACTAATTACTAATTTTGGAAAGTTCTTTTTAAGATCAAAAAAGGTAAAACTAAAACCTAAACTATCATTTGAGATTAAACGGGAAGTTCTAAATAATGTTGCCTATTCTAAACAAGAAAAATTTATTTATAAGTTTTATAACACCTCTAATTAAATTTGGACGAAAAGAATATTTCTGTATGCTGTAGGTAATTTTCTCAGACATTAAACGGGAAGTTCTAAGTTCTCTTCTTCTCTCAGGAAAATACGTAAATAAAATGACTTTTTAAGTCAAAAAAAGTCAAAAGGACAAGTTATTCCAAAAAAGGACTGTCCTTTTCAAAAAAGAACAGGTGGCAACCCTAGGTATTTCTGGAATGGAAATTTAATGGCAAATCTACCACTTTAGTTTGAAAATATGTTTCGGCCACCTATGATTACAAAAATATCTAAAATGTGCTTTACCATTGCCTCCATATTCTAAAAAAAATTGAAAGAAAAGTCACCAACCACAAACCTAATATAGAACTGTTTCGGAAGCCTGAGTCACCCTGTAAATATTCAAAAGTAACTGAAAGTTTATATAGAAGTAACTGAAAGTTTAAATTGAATATCGACGTTGGAGCGATTTTCGAAAACTACCTACTAACGTTTCAACATAAGTATATGTGGGATATTAATTATATTATTATATTAGACCTTATAACAAAACTCATCTAACGAAAAAGTGTTAATGTAGTATATTCATATGGAGTAAAAAATTTACTAATTACTTTACTTTTACTTTACTAATTAAATTCGTTCCAAAAAACGATACGCCACTGGCCATTAGAACAATCCGAATGCGCTTAGTTGCCGGGGTCGGAAATTTTAGACTTCTCTGTCTCTTCTGTCTTTGTTTGACACATTGGAATGTTTGATACACTACCAACGAGTATTTATGAATGAGATGTTCGGTCTCTTTATAATGTCTTTGGTCGAAATCTTCCCTGGCTCGTTGAATAGACATTACTTGTATTAGAAATCCTTATAACTTTATGTTATAACTACTATTTACATATATAAAAACTTTTTTGTGAAAGCTTTTCGAAATTGACAGTTTTTGATATTTATTTGAGAAATGACATTCTTTTAGGCACTAGTATCTGAAAGTGACATTAGTGCCTAAAAGTAAAAAATGAATCGTTAGAAACAATGTAAATATGCGTTCTATTTCCAGTTTTGTAAATACTTTTGATTTCTTTGCCTGATATCCGGAAGCTTTTCTTTTTAAAAATGCCATAAGGTTTATGAATTTGCTAATATCTACGTTTCTGTTCAGGTAAATCATGGTGCGGAGAGCATCGAATATTTACTCCACAGAATTGACGGCTTTAAGGTAGTGGATAACTTCAGGAAATAGGCTAGCAATACATTTTCTGTGAAATTCTCAACATGTTTTTCTTTGACTCAGGTTTCAAAGTTCTTGTAGGTGGTCTCGTATAAGTTTTTCGACTTCTCGGGCACTAACGTGGATAGCGCAGTTTCAGCAGCTTATTGAATATCCAAAGACTCGTCATTATCACTCATTTTTTCACAAAACTTTGTAGGAAATACGGCGACGTTTGAAACTGACCGAATTTTGTCATTAAACAATGCATAAATAATGCCTTAGAAACCGATTACCAGAACATTTTAAAAAAGGTTTAAAAATAAATAATAATAATAGCATGAAAATTTCAAATTATCCGCTTTCACAAAAAATCTTGTATGAAATTCGTTGCGAAAATAGTGTTTTAAGCACTCGAATTTTGCGTTCCGTGCTTAAAATACATTTACTTCGCAACTTTTTACATAAATAGCTATTATTTTATTGCTTGCAGTGTTTGTTTGTAGTTGTTTTTAAATGTGTTTTTCACCAATTTTTTTGTGTGTTTTAGGAGGATGGGGCTGGCTAGTTTGCGGCGCAGCTTTTCTAGCGCATCTTCTAACATCTGGACTTCAACTGGCCTTTGGATTGCTCTACCTCTACACCATGAAATTCCTGATAAAAAGCAAAACGGAAAGTGAAAAAGAATTCTACATTATGGCAACAGGTAACAAAAATACTATAGTTTTAGTTTTACATGAAGAGATGAAAGTAATAGATATTAGCGTTAAAAGTTCAGTAAACCACACAACTTTTACAAGACTTAGACTATCCAACTAAAGAATGTTTATTAAAATAATACTTAAATATTAAATGGTTTAAACTTTATTAGACTTGAAAATTTCTTAATTCCCAACCTTAACACCTTCAGAATTGTATATTTTTACAGTAAAATACATTACATTTTTCAAAAAGAATCACAATTTTGTCAAAAGAGTTGAAGAATTTGGGAATTTACGGAGTTGTTAACCTTAACCGTGAATAACTTTTGAAGGAGTAGGTTTATCGAAAAATTGTAAAAGACTTTTTTTGTAAAGCGTTCAATACTGTACAGGGTGGGTCAAATTCGACGCTTTTAAATGCAAACACCCTTTTCTATAGGAGATAGACAAAAACTAATATCGGTGTCTGGAGCTCAATTTTTGTCAAAAACATGATGGTGAAAACCGCATATCGATATCTGTTACCGTTTCGAAGTTACGGGGTGTTTTTCAAAAATGTGAATTTTTAACAAATCGCTGTAACTTTTTTGCTATGGAAAATTTTGTATTTCTATGAAAACATTTCCAAAGCACCTTTTTACGTAGAATTTAATGGTTTATGTATATTTTTTTTTAAATTAATAATTTAAGAATTATCAACAGAAAATTTGATTTTTTATATGGGACACCCTGTATATTTTTAATTTATTGAAAATACTTTAAAATTACCTTTCCAAAAATATAACACACTTGATATTTTGCTCGATTCCTCTTTGAGATATAGAGTATATAAAAATTCGCCGGCTTTAAATAAGTAGGTAGGCTTTGAACGGCACCGGCTGTAATGCAAAAAAGCTGTGAGCATCAATTAAAACGAAAATAATATTTGCTATGAGAGATGCAGAATTTTATAACAATTTAAAATATATTTAACCAACATCAACACATTTAAACTATAATAATAATAATAATAATAATAATGTTTATTTATATACCTATTAAATTACAATGTTACAATAAATAAACATACAATAAACATAAATTTACCTCAGAAAAAATGAAACATTTTTTGTGCGAGGCATAGATTTACAACTATAATTTTAGAAAACACTTAAATTATAAATACACTCTAAAATTCAACAAACCGGTAATATGTAAAAAATACTTCCACAATAAAAACCTCCTGAATACCAAATACATCAACATACATATAAAAAATAGAAAATGAAACAGTAGTTTTTTTCCATTATTATCACACGTATTTGCTCTGCCTGATTGGAGAGAATGACACAACCATTTATGTCCTGATTTAACAAGTCACAATTCCAATTTGATATGAATCTAAATCCATTAGCCATTTCTTTGTTAAAAATTTAAATTGTTTTAAGTTCTTTAGAGTTTTATCTCAACAGGTAATTTCGAATAATACTTCGGCGCAAGATACTCAGAGCCTTTTTGTCCAATTACTTTCTTACATCTTAGTGTTAGTAGATTTTCCGACTTTTTTCTGGTGTCATATTGATGTGATAGTTCTGTTTTTTTAAACCTCCTCTCTGTATCAAAATAACTAATTTTAAAAAATGTAATTTGCGAATATCGAGAACATTACTATCAAAAAATAATCTATCAGATGGATACAGTAAGGGCTTTTTTAGTATAATTTTTAATATCCACCTTTGTAAAACAGTTAATTTTTTTAGATATTTATCAGCTACGCCTCCCCACCCAATTATTCCATAACAAATTTGTGATTGAAATAGTGCATAGTATATTGTTATGAGATGTCTTTCGTCTAGATATTCGCGTAAATATTTAAATGTGCCCACGAGTCTACGCAATTTATTTACTAGTGTTGTTATGTGGTTGTTCCAACGCAGATGACTATCAAACATAACACCCAAATAAGAAATACATTGTTTATATCTAATAACAATAAAAATAAATAGCAAACCAAGACATAAGATTTTGCTACAGGTGTTCGACATATCGACCGTCTTCTGTTATGGACAGACGGGGCAGTTTTTGAACATTTCTCGCGGAATTCATTAACTCAGTGGGTTTGAAAGATACCCTCTCATAACTGCTAAGTATTTCTAATTCTTGTCTAGATTATACGGAAGAATAAGGAACCTTTATTCTTCCGCAAATATATCCATAGGATTAGGTCCATGGGCACTAAGTCAGGCGGCCTCGACGGCCAACGGCTGGGGTCTTGGTTAGTTATTCAATTATTCTTGAAATTGGCTGCAAAAATTTGCTGATAACTTCAGCGTTCAGAGGCGGTGCGTCGTCTTGCTGGAAAAATATGTTTTCGAGTTCCATTAAGGGCATATCATCAATAAGGGGTCCAAAGTCCAAAGCCTACTAGTTAAAAGTGGCGAACTTTTAAAAATTCTGTATTTCGAAGGGGATCATAAGAAAATATCAAAGTGTGCTATATTTTTGGAAAGGTAATTTTAAATTCTTTTCAGTTAATTAAAAATATAGAGGGTGTCCCAAATAAAAAAATCAATTTTTCTGTTGATAACTCTTAAATTATTAATTTTAAAAAAATTATACTTAAATCATTAAATTCTACGTAAAAAGGTGCTTTGGAAATGTTTTCATAGAAATACAAAATTTTCCTTAGTAAAAAAGTTACAGCGATTTGTTAAAAATGCACATTTTTGAAAAACACCCCGTAACTCCGAAACGGTAACAGATATTGATGTGCGGTTTTCACCACCATGTTTTTGATGAAAATTGAGCTCCAGACACCGATATTAGTTTTCGTCTATCTCCTATAGAAAAGGGTGTTTCCATTTAAAAGCGTCGAATTTGACTCACCCTGTACAAGAATATGTAATTGTCATGGCTGCGAGAGAACAAGATCGAGAGAAAAAAATATTTGCAAAAAGTGGCAAATTCCCATGTAATTAAAATGGGAAATGAATCGTCTTTGGGGCAAGGTTTATTGTGAATATTAAGGGTTTACGATGGTCTATTATTTTTTTTAGACAATAAACTAAAAATTTAGAGGTCGTCGCGTATGTTTTGTTATACAATATGAAATAAAAATAATAAATTACGTAAAACAGGCACTTCAAAACAATGAAGTAGTATTGAAAAGGGTTGCTAAATGTAAGTTGTTTACCAACTTTTAGATGGAATGAAATATAACACTGGAACACGAACATCGTAAATTTAAAATTAACCCGTCGTTGGTTTTGGGTCACGATTATTGTGGCCATTTCTTGCCCTCATATTTCCTAGGAAATTCGCCGAAACGTGATATTTTCTTCCGTTTTTCCTGTTATAAAAGTATTTCTCGGTTCATTTAGCCCAGTATTGCCATAGATTTCCTTGTATAAATCCATTCAAATAGGAAAAAACTTCAGTATAAATAGAATAAATAAAATAACTCAAAAAAATGTTTCATTGACTTATTATTTACTTATTATTATTCACTTAAAACCGTATGATCGAATAAAATGGCGCCTAGTTGGCTTTGAAAAATGTCGATCGTTGACATTTCCCATATAATTTTATATACAGGGTTGCGCGCCTCATTCGCTTCGGTTGATCATACGAAAACGGAATGATGTAGAAACAAAATATTTTATGGGTATATGTAGAGAGGCAATGCGCGTAATTTAAAATTATTTTTAAATGTACAGGGTGTGTCAGAACTAAGATCCATACCAAAGTTATATTTTTTCTTATGGCACACCCGGTATTTTGTTTTATTTTTGGATTCTTGGACATAAAATAAGGCATTTATTATAAGGGTTTAATATGTCTAAAAGCTTTGGTTTTGAGATATTTAAAGAGATTTAAATATTCATGCTATAATAAAAAGGTTTGGTAACACCTTGTACATTAATTTTCAGAATTAATTCTGGTGCTGACTTTCAAGCCAGAGAAATAAACTTTACTAAAAAATTTGATTGCTTCCTTAAATGTATACAGGGGTATCAAAAATTGCTGATCTATTTTAACTATTTATTTTATACATTATGTCTTTCATCTCTCCCAGACTATGTGACACTATAACGATATCATCCGCAAAGCGTGGGTGGTTGAGTCTGTCTCCATCGATAACTATTCCTTTTTGTTGCCAAGCCAGTATTTTGAATGCATGCTCAAGAACAGCAATAAACAATTTTGGCGACATCGTATCGCCCTGCCTAACTCCCCTTTTTATTTTTATCTGGTTAGTTGTGGAATGTAGATTTACAGTTGTTGTAGCATTGTCATATATGTTTTTTTATTATGTTACAATATCGATGGTCGATTCTACATTCTTGTAGCGCTGTTATGATGGCCCGTAATTCTACCGTATCGAACGCTTTTTTAAAATCGACAAATATCAGTACTAGGGGACGATTGTATTCGATGGTTTTTTCTATTAAGGATTTTAAACACTGCAGATGATCGTTGGTACCAAATTCGGAACGGAAACCAGCTTGCTCTTTAGGTTGGTAGAAGTCCAATTTGGAATTTTGGAAATTTGGAACAAAATTGGAATTGGAGTTTTATACATATACGGACGAAAAGTTAGACCAGTTAAAAAAATATATAGGTGGCTTCTACAAAAACTCCCAGACACAAATTTTCATCCAAATATTGACATTACTTCAGAAATTATTTGGAAAAAATCGAAATATCTATTTATCCTGTATCTCCGAAACTAAGCATTTTAGGACATTTATTTATACGAACTTTTTTACTTATTTTTATCTGCAGAATATGCTGCCGGAGTTTCCGGAATATAGTTCGGACCACCCTGTATATAAAAAATATCTAACTGCCATAACGAAACCTTTACAGAAAACTTTTTTATTTCATGCTTACTTCATCCACGTTACCGTAGATGGAGCGAAGAAGGCTTAGGTAGGGTATATATAAATAAACAAAATACGAGTAGCGGAAAAAGGGGCCAAAAAACACTACATATATGCTTATTCTCTGCATTAAGTTCATCAGACCGAAGGGAACAGCCATTCGACGACCGGTTTTGGAGATTTTTCTCCATTGTCAGGCCGACTTTGCTGTAACCCTCGATCCACAAAACACATACACAAGAAGAAGTGCGAGCGCCTTGCTAAATATTGGAAAGTGAAATTGACGTTTAAATTTGACACTGTCGACAAGTCTACTGCTACCAGCGCCCCCAATTTCGCTTGTAGGAACTACGGGCTAAATTGTCACGCATGGCGGGAAGTTTAAAAAAACAAAAGAATTTATTTCTTCATTTATTTTTAATTATGACATACACAAAAACATGGTGTATTTTTTGAGTTAAAAAAATACACCATTTTTTAAAAATATGTTTAATATCAATATCAAATATACAACAGAAATTAATTTCACCACAATAAATTAATAAAATTAAGAGAATAATGTTACAAGTAGATCAAGAGACAAAATTAATTATAACAAAACTGAAAAAAATGGCGTCATAGATGGCTTAGAAATAAAATATATATCATAATTTTGAAAGTAAAATTATATGGGAAATGTCTTCGATCATCATTTTTAAGCCAACTGGACGATTATTTCAAACATACAAGCTGAGTTCGTTCATAGTGCCCTGAGAAATCTAGATAAACAAAGAATAATAAATTAAAAGTATTCCAGGGGAAAAGAGAGGAAAAACCTGTATCGTCTCTGATATCTGTCAGGGTATTGTTGAAAGTGTCATCTTTTTGCTCGAAGTTTTCAGGTCGATCAAAAAGATGATATTTACAACAATACTTTGCTGTAACTTTCACAAATATCAGAGAGGGTACATACAGGTATTGCCTCTCTTTTCCTCTGGGATGCTTTATATCTGTTGTTCTTTGTTTATTTATATTTCTCAGAGCATAATGCCGAACACAACTACAGTATATAATAATTTCAATATCCGAAGTGGAAAGAAAAAAGATCACCTTTCTGTTTTGTACTATGGTCCCTTTCTTCCGAGGGCTCATCTCGTTGATATTGAGGAAAGATAAATAGGAAAGAAAATATAAAATTCAATTTGATTTGATGATCCTTTTCTGTCACCTAAAATCAGGAGAACGACAATGAGCATGTTAAGATGAAAAAAAAAATATCAACACTTACCTACACGTTAGTTCGAGGAGTTTTATTAAAAACCTATATTTGCCTAATTTTTGTATTAAATTTGCAAAGCAAAATGTAGCGTGTAAACAAAAGATATAAAATGGCGACAAGTCAACGTCAACGACCCGACAAGGAGAAAAGTCGTGTTCGAATAACAAATTATGGGTCACCAAAAATTGTTTTTGTCTCCTTTCAACGTACACTTTAGAAAGAAAAAGAGATGAACTGGAATACTGAAAGAACGTCAAGGCTTTATCTGTCACTCTTGTCAATAATTTATCGGTAAGGAAGATTCCTAGAAAATCGCTTGTAGTCAAGTTTTCAACCATTGCCAGTTCTCCCATAAGAAGTGTCATCCACCTGCCTCGATTTGACCAACGAATAGCAGAGAATAGCATTTAAGTACAAAACGTACTACTATGGCGAGAGTGCTAGACGCTATACGCCATCTAGCGGCAGCTGTGACAATCACAGATTGTGGCGCCAAAATTAAAACCAGCGGCCTACTGGACAAACATGCTTGCTTCATCCACGTTACCGTAGATGGAGCTAAGAAGGCTTAGGTAGGGTATATATAAATAAACAAAATACGAGTAGCGGAAAAAGGGGCCAAAGAACCCTACATATATGCTTATTCTCTGCATTAAGTTTTTTTGGCCCCTTTTTCCGCTACTCGTATTTTGTTTATTTTTTATTTCAATTTTAACCGAAACCCTAGAATTTAAGCGAAGTTATAACCGTACTTAAAACTAACCGGCCGCAAAATTGCAGAATTTTAACTTAAGAGAATGAAAGTTTGCTCATTTTTATATTAAAAATTAAGTCAAACAGCCGCTAACTGTTATAAACGGATCGTTTCTCCAACGAGGATGTTTCTCCACCATAATTAAATTAATTAAAAGAGAAATTTGTATTGTTCAAAGCGTTAGCGTTTTCATAATTTCGGTTAATGATCCCTTTGAATTCGTTAATTAATTTCCGAAAGTAAAGCTAAACGTTTAGATAGAGAGTTTGTATAAAATTTAATGAAATATGATTCGTCGGAAGATTATGTAAATGTTTTATAAATACGTCGGTTTGGGGATTCGCTTTGATTGAGTTTAAGTATATTCATAATTATTATTTTTCTTCTTTGACAAAGTTTAATATTAGATAAATAGACGAATTTAGAATTTGGCGCGTGCTATATTATGATTATTCCATGAATTAAAAAAATATTAAGACAGAGGAATCATATCAGAACGTGTTGTGGAACTAATATTTATTTAACAGCAATCTATCATACATACTGATTAATCACGATCCTGCTCAAACCACTCAACGTAAGGAGCTCAATTTTGGCATACAGGTTAATTCTAGGGTGTAGAGGTTCGATAAGAAAGGATTTTTCGAAATTCCAGTTCCAAGAGGGTGAAACCACCCCTTAAATATTACAATATTTTTATTGAAAAAACGGTCAAGTTTCCGAAAAAACGCTTAAATACGTATATTTTATTTTGTTTTTTTACATATTTTAAGATTTTTTAAAAATGTATACAGGGTGTATCCGAGAAACCCCTCCTTATCGTATCTCTACAGCCCACAGTCAATCCGTTTGCCAAAAATCAGCTTTAAACGTCAAGAAGTTTACGCAGAATCGTGATTACTCAATGGTTATATTTTATGAAACACCCTGTATAAATTTATAAAAAATCTTAAAATATGTAAACAACAAAATAAAATATACGTGTTTAAGAGATTTTCCGAAAAACTCACCGGTTTTTCAATAAAAAATATTTTAATATTTGAGGGATAGTTTCACCCCCTTAGAATTCGAGTTTCAAAAAATCCCTTCTTATCGAACCTCTACACCCTAAGGTCAATCTGTTTTCCAAAAATCAGCTTTTTACGTCAAGCCCTTTAAGCAGGATCGTGATTAATCAATGACCAGATTTTTCGAAACACCCTGTATACATTTTTAAAAAATCTTAAAATATGTAAAAAAACAAAATAAAATATACGTGTTTAAGCGTTTTTTCGGAAACTTGACCATTTTTTAAATAAAAAATATTGTAATATTTAAGGGGTGGTTTCACCCTCTTGGAACCGGAATTTCGAAAAATCCCTTCTTATCGAACCTCTACACCCTAGAATCAACCTGTATGCCAAAATTGAGCTTCTTACATTGAGTGGTTTGAGCAGGATCGTGATTAATCAGTATTAATCAGTATAGATAACTAAACTCAAAATTCTGACAGTTGAAATTCGTACAAATAAAGCGGCAACTCTACCAACCTGTTGAAATATGAAAACTTTCGACCCCGTTAAAGTTCGCAGTCGCACTTTCCGCATTGATATAGCATTAGTTGACAGCGATGATCGAGTTGGAAACTAGCCAACAGCAGAGGGCGCGCCACGTTAAAATTTTAATTTTTAATTTGACCATGATCGGTTTTTGGCGCGCCCCGGCAACTTTGATAAATTTATAACTCGGCAAAGTTGCAGGGTAGAAGTGAGAGCTAGGTGGGTGTTTTTAAAAATTTATCCGTCGAATTTTGATGGAAACCGCCTCAAAGAGAATATAAGATGAAAAAAATAAAGGGGGACTTTTTCTTTGCGGCTCTTCCGATTTTTTTCTAATGTAGTGCGTTAAATAAAAAAATAAAAAGAAATTATCTTGCTAAATAAAATATTCTATCAAATTTGAAAATTAAAGACAATACATTGGTTAAATGCCTTTCTTTTCAAGTGTATTGGGATATTTGCTCTAAAGATGTCCCTCATTTTTCCGTAAGCCGCCCATCCCAAGGTAATTCGTCTAGCCAGTTCACAGGTTTGGTTATCTCTGCTTATTTTGATCTCATGGCCCAAGTATAGATTTTTGTGGACTAATTCTATTCTGTTGTTGTGAATTTGTATGTGTTCGCTGGGCACCATATTAGTCATTATCTTAGTCTTGTCAAAATTTATTGTTAGTCCAATCTCGTGTAATGCATCGTTAAGTTCTTCAAGCATGTCTTTGATCTCTCATCATTTTTACTCCTAATAAACAATATAATTAACTGTTTCTAGTAGCACAGATTAGGTATCCTATACAGATAAAAATCTTGTTCCTAATTCGTGGTACAAAAATTGTTTTTTATAACGATGTGCGAACGAGGAAAAATTTCCTATGCGCAAAAATAAACTCGCGTAAAATAACAATAAACAGCGTAATAGAGAGATATCGCTAAACCGAATAGCGTGCATGGACGTTAATAAGGCCAGGTGTTATTTTCTTTACGTGAGGTGGTATTAACTCTCTTCATTTATAGTTATCGGATCGGAAAGAATTCTGTTCGCGTCGCGTCCGCTATTTAAACTTAACCTAACTTTGAATTTAAAACTTTGAAATTGTTTTGTTTACTAGGTATTTTAAAACTAAAGGGCTAAAGTGCTTATTTCCAGTTTCCAGTGCTTTATTGTTCAACGTCTGCCAGTGGGTTTAGGGCAACAAGCAACAAATTCTCTTAGAAAGGCTAAATCGTCATCTGCTATAAACCTAAGCCTCTTTAATATTGGAAGAGGTGGAATCCATATTTTGGGCCATATTTATTTAATTGAAACTAATCCCAGCTACTTAAATATCAAATTACCTAATAAAACTCAAGTAATAATTCAAAACAATTCAAACATAACCTAAAATAAAAGATCTCGCCGGCCGGCCCCGGTTGTCAAATACCCGCACATGCCCATTTAATCAATTTTTAAACGTTATTTAGAAATAGAGCTTGGTGTAATTGATCCGCAAATTACGTCAGGCGGTAACGTTATCAGCGGGTGTTGCGTTAAAAATTGACTCGCGCATATCGTAACCATGATAAAGTACGCGTAAATACTGGATGACGCTATTCGGTTTTCCGATATCTGTCTAATAACTGTGCCGGTCAGGCGCTGTGCACAATTTTAGAGGCCATAAGTGGGCGTGCCATGTGCGCAAACTAGTAACCTAACTAGTGCCCGATTCCGAAAATTGGAACCACGAAAAACAATAAAGAAAAAACAAAGTTTATAATCTGTATAATCTGTGCTAGTAGATTATAAATTTATAATAAAAATGTAAAGAATAAAATAAGGAGTAAGCAAAAATAAAGGTATAAATTTTGATTACTGCGTTAAATTTTACGCGTCCTATTTAGGATTATTAAAGGAAAAGGCTTTTCATAAATTATGACCCGGTGTGAGTTTTATACCTGAAAATCTTGCTGCGCTTTTCAGAAAAAAAGGACTTTTTAAATTTGCGTTAAGGTGTTTTTCTTGTTTAATATTCTTCTTTTTGTATTAAACTACTTAGCTTTTTCGTCATAAAAAAACATTAATAATACAGAAAAAATCCAGGTTTTAATACCTTTAAACTGTGTAATATCGCGTGTAGACAGTGTAAAAACTCTCAAAGCTATTATACAGGGTTGTTCACCACATACGACCCGGAGTATTGTAGCCACAAGATTAGATTTTTACAAATTGTAAGTTGTGGGTTCGTTGAAGTACTATTAGAGCTACAAATTTAAAAATAATTTTACAAGATACAGAGTGTCCCAAACAATTAAAAAATATTATAGTTATATATTTTTTTTAAATGGAACACCCTGTATATTATTCTATTTTTAGATTTTACGATTGAAATAAAGGTAAATGTGATTAAGGTTTATCACACTTTTACCGTTTTTGAAATATTTTCATATTTATGAAATTGCAGTAAAAATTTTAAGGCTTCCTTTCTCCAAGGGTATCAAAGATTTTAATACTAAATATTTGCTGAAGTTTATTTATTCATCAGATATTGTGTTCAACTTATGTTCAACAAGTTATTACCGTTTAAATCTAGTTGTTATTTAATATAATTTTTTTGATAGACAATTTAATTGTGCATCTGATTCTCCTAAAATATACAGGGCATTCCATTTAAATTAAAGAAGTTATTGCCGTTTGAAGCTAATAATTATTTAAAATAAATTTTTGGACACTCTGTATAAGGTAGTATAATTTTTATTATTGCAACACAATATCTGATCAATAAATAATCTTCAGTAAATATTTAGTATTAAAAACTTTGATACCCTTGGAGAAATAAAGCCTTTCCAAAAAATCAATAAAATGAAAAATATACAAAATAATATGCATGTACTGATTTCTTTCGAAAATCGACAACTATGAAACTATGAACTCTTCCTGGACACAAACGGTACATTGTGAGACAGAAAATTGTGAGAGAAACAAGCCCTATAACATAGGATACAACATTTTAATGAACAGTGCTTTCCATAAAATCAATAAAATGAAAAATATACGAAATAATATGCATGTACTGATTTCTTTCGAAAATCGACAACTATGAAACTATGAACTCTTCCTGGACACAAACGGTACATTGTGAGATAGAAAATTGTAGAGAGAAACAAGCCCTATAACATAGGATACAACATTTTAATGAACAGTGCTTTCCATAAAATCAATAAAATGAAAAATATACGAAATAATATACATGTACTGATTTCTTTCGAAAATCGACAACTATGAAACTATGAACACCTCCTGAACACAAACGGTACATTGTGAGATAGAAAATTGTAGAGAGAAACAAGCCCTATAACATAGGATACAACATTTTAATGAACAGTGCTTTCCAAAAAATCAATAAAATGAAAAATATACGAAATAATATGCATGTACTGATTTCTTTCGAAAATCGACAACTATGAAACTATGAACTCTTCCTGGACACAAACGGTACATTATAAGACAGAAAATTGTAGAGAGAAACAAGCCCTGTAACATAGGATACAACATTTTAATGAACAGTGCTTTCCATAAAATCAATAAAATGAAAAATATACGAAATAATATGCATGTACTGATTTCTTTCGAAAATCGACAACTATGAAACTATGAACTCTTCCTGGACACAAACGGTACATTGTGAGATAGAAAATTGTAGAGAGAAACAAGCCCTATATCATAGGATACAACATTTTAATGAACAGTGCTTTCCATAAAATGAATAAAATGAAAAATATACGAAATAATATGCATGTACTGATTTCTTTCGAAAATCGACAACTATGAAACTATGAACTCTTCCTGGACACAAACGGTACATTGTGAGATAGAAAATTGTAGAGAGAAACAAGCCCTATAACATAGGATACATCATTTTAATGAACAGTGCTTTCCATAAAATCAATAAAATGAAAAATATACGAAAGGTTAAAGTGTGATAAACCTTAATTTACCTTTTTATTTCAATCGTAGTATCTAAAAATAGAATCATATACAGAGTGTTGGATTTAAAAAAAATACAACTATAATATTTTTTACTTAATTGTAATATTTTTTGTTATCGTTTAGCTACAATACTCCGTGTCGTATGTGCGAACAACCCTGTATAAGTATTGTCTCAAAGCTATTGCCAAAAAAAATAACATTAAATTTGCAATAAAATAATAATTGTTCTCTTTGTAAAATAGTTTTTATTATAATAATAAACGAAATAAAAATCGAGTATATAGAAATCTTATTAGAATCATCCGAAAACATCATCGTGTTCTTCATTCAAAGCCAGCAATTTATTGATCACATCAATTTCTTCCTCATTATTTAAATTAAACTCTCCAAGTTCTTCTTTGCTCTTCTTTATTTCCAGCTGAATTTTCTTGTATTCTTCTGTCTTGAGCTCGTGAATCTCGTCACAAGCTTGTTTCCACTGAGTTTTGAAATACTCTTTCGCATTTTGCACCTCTGCATAACCCTTCTCCAACTCTTTCAGTTCTTGTAAAAGAGCAACAGTTTGACCTTTGGTCAATGCAGTTTTCTCGAAACTTCGCAGTTTATCTCTTTGGTCTGCCACCAACTTCTTAAGGTACTCGTTATCTCTTTGAGTTTTGCTTAGAAGTTCTATCAACTCTTTGGTATCAGCACAGCAGTACTTGTCCCAATTCTCATTGAAAATTTCCGAAAATATATTCGCCTGGTTTCTGGTTCTTGTTAAATATTTTTCTGTCTTGATACTGTCAAGTTTATTTTGGAGTTCTTCCTGTAAATGTTTACACTTGTTCATCTGAGCGTCTAATTTCATTTCGATATCTATTTTCTTTTCTTGCCATGTTGTTTCGAGTTTCTTTGCTTCAGATTCTTTAAAATCTTCCAAACTGCAGTTGAAAAGTTCTTTCTGTGTTTTCTTCCAAGTTTCGATGTCGGATATTTCTTTCAGTGTTAACACTTCATCGATAATGGGAGGGTTTAAATGAAAATCTGTATCGTCCAGATTAAAAGCAGCATCTTCCAGATTTAAAGTGACTTCTACACGAGCTAAAGGCTGAAAGGTTCTAATAGCCTTCAAGTCAGCAGTGTACCTAGTAAAATAGAACAAATTAAAAAGCATTCTCAAAATTATTTTCAATTTTAAGTTACTTGTAGAGTTTGGAGAACCCGCCCAAAAATTTGGAGACGTCAAATTCGTACTCTTCACTCAGTAATCTCTCTTTCTCGTCAGTAAGTACCAGTTTTGGTGGCCAGGCGTTTAGGATATTTTCGATTTGAGTGTCAGTAGAGACGTAACTTAGCTTTGCACCAATATTCTTCAAATCGGTTGTCACACCTGCCTAACAATTAATATTTGAGAGATTGAATAAAATATTTCAGAAGGATACAAATGCTAGGTACTATTCTCTAAGGTGGGTGGGCCATGGAAGACGACTATAACGAATAAACAGTTTTTATTAGTTTATTTACTGGATAAATGAAAGAAACAAATTATTAATTAACACTTTGTTTTATTGTGTATCATACCGGGTGTTGCATCGTCGGACGGGACATAGGAAATCCCATGTAAATTTTAATGGGGTCAATTATTGGCTTCCCTAATTATTTTAGAGAATAATTCTATTTAGGTTTAATGAAGAACACTAAAACCCACATTCAAAAGAATAACTTAGAATATTTTTGATTAGCTCGTTTACGAGTTATTGCCGATTTCTTTTTAAATATTTCTCCTTTCTTATGGCCCTGTATTTACTTATGAGCACCAGTCAAGGTAAAAGATAACTGTCAAATGAAGTTGTCATTTCAGAAATTTACCTATTTAGTGCTTTATTATTATTGAGAACTCATTCCTACATCGGAAATCTTATAGATGTATTTATAAATACAAATTAATATGAATTAATGTAAAATAAATTAATCAATTACAAGGTTAATTATAGTATTATTACAATATTCAATAACTCATTAATTTAGGTACTATTAAATTGTTAGAACTTTAGGATTTAAGAAGATGTTCAAATATTCCTCCATCGACTGGTTAGACAATAACCCAGGCGATCATAAAATTCTCTTCTTACATTCGCTAGATGATAAACTGAAATTCTATTGCATTCGGCAGAAATAGCATTTTTTAACTCGTCTAGATTTGGGTATTTTTTATCCTTGTATATCCTGTTTTTTAAATGGTCCCAGAGAAAGAAATCATTTGGCGAAATATCAGGAGACCTTGCTGGCCAATTTCCTGTATGATTTAGGTCAATAACGTTTCCGTTAAAACTATTGTCTAAATATTCCCGAACAGCCAGGGTACTATGTGCCGGGCAGCCATCCATTTCGTACCAAACTTCCTGATTTTCCGTAGCGGCATCATGTAAAGCAGGTAAAATATGATTTTCGAGTAGTTCCAAATAATATTCTGCATTTAAATTTCGCGTAAGAAATAATGGCCCGATAATATTGTGTCCGAATATCCCTGCCCAAACATTTACTTTCTGTGGATATTGTTTCGACAAACCTGTGTTAGTTTTCTTTGTTCCAATATCGATAATTTTGAACATTGGGTTCATTATTTAAGGTAAACGTGCATTCGTCAGTGAAACATATGTTTTTTAAAAATTCCCTAGCCGTGTTTGCTCTTTCCATCATATCAAAACAAAACGCCTGCCGCCGTATTTCGTCCCCATCTCGTAGCTCTTGGTGCTTTGCATATTTGAAGGAATAATATGTATGTCGTTTCAAAATTCGAAACGCTGTAGTGTGATCTATCCTCAAGTTTCAATTTTGCTTGTGCTGATCTTTCAATCGTTCTCTTCCACGCACAATAAAACTTCCAAGTCGGTATCATTTCTTGCATCTTCTCTTTGTTCCTGCCTTGCTTCACATCTGCAGTTATTTATTAGGGTACCTTTGGTCTCAAATATCTGCATAGATATTCCTTGCGATTGTAGATTTTCCAGGTATCGGTGTATTCGGATACAGAGCAGCAAACATGTCCGACACCTTTTGATAACTATTTCCTTGATAATACCATTTAATCATCAATACTTTTTCTTCGGTAGTGTAATTCATGGCTAATATTTTCGATGTAGGTATGAGTTTTTAATAATAATAATAAAGCACTAAACAGATAAATTTCTGAAATGATAACTTCATTTGACAGTTATCTTTTACCTTGACTGGTGCTCATATGTAAATAAAGGGCCATAAGAAAGGAGAAATATTTAAAAAGAAATCGGCGATCACTCGTAAACGGGCTAATCAAAAATATCTAAAGTTATTCTTTTGAATGTGGATTTTAGTGCTCTTCAATAAACCTAAATAGAATTATTCTCTAAAATAATTAGGGAAGCCAATAATTGACCCCATTAAAATTTCCATGGGCTTTGTTATGTCCCGTCCGACGATGCAACACCCGGTATACATTACCTTTTTATTCTAGATGTAATCACTATTTATTAAACTTAACTTTTACTAAGTTCTTCCAAATGGCCTTGCAAGGAACAGGGCTCCATACTAGGCTAATATTATAAATCAGTCGTTCAACTTAAAACTAGAGTTGTAATAATCAAAATATCTGCTTTTACTAAAACTACATAAAAAGCTCTTTCATTTAAACGAAAAATTAAATGCTTAACATATATATTATAATCTTCTTTAAAAAACTCAACAACCATTCCTTGAACACAATCGTATAACTAAGAATATATTAATAGAAATTATTTAAAAATTATAGTATTTAATGTGTATTATATCGATAACAAATAAGTTGCCAGATGCGTTTTAGAATGAAATTACAAAAAGAAAAATATTCCGGATTCCTATGGGCTTCTTGTAAGGCCCTTATAAATAAAATAATAATATTATAAACATAAAATATATTGTTTCAACTTTCCCGGTACGTATTTATAACTGAAACCCAAATGTTCATATTTTCATGATTTGTAAATGTTCCTAGTAAGGCACATGTACCCTAGCAAGGCCAAACGGCAAATTTTTTGATTGGCTTTATAACCACAAGCTTTCGTAGGAACACTACCGATATTTTAACTGAAATCAAAGCAAAATAATTATTACTTTTTTCTTTAGTACCATAACACATACTTAATAATAAGTTATTTACTTTTTTCTGTGCGCGCGAATTACAATTATTTTAACAACTCGCCGAAGCGTTTGTATCCTTGAGTTTAATGGAGCTTCGTGTGAGTCAATGACTAAAGAATCCAAGGACAAATAACACCCGAGAGCAAATTGTGACGCTGTCACCAAACAGTGCCGTGGCACATATTTTTCTTAACCTAGCTGTTTGAAGCAATATTTATATTTTTTGATAATTGTTTTGACTACGTCTATGGCGTATCATCCTAATTAATTACGAAAAAAACGTATTAAAATGTTAACAAAAGGTACAAAACTAGTATCGACGTATAGCATATATCAAGTACATATAGATATTAATTGAAATTGAAGAATAATTATCGAATTCAATAAGAAAACGCTAAAAAGTTGGAGTGGACTGTTTATTTACCTATGAAACGTAACTTCTGGCTCTTTCTTATCGCTGCTGCTTTTACACTTGAAAGCTGAACAACTAATCACCATTGTAATAAAGTTTATACAAAGTTTACTACACACAAACTATTAAAAATCGCTAAAATTGTCGCTGGTGACCAAATGACGACTCATTGTTTGCCACCAAAACAAAAAAAAAGGTCACAAATTCTGCTGCAGCCCGTTAGGGACGTTACATGTCCTTATATTCTTTAGTCTTTGGTTTGAGTGGAAGGAATTTGTCATCGCGTGGCAATAACTATGACTTTTTTATAGTTGGCCTTCAAAGGAACATGGCCTTCCATGGTCCACCCACCTTAATCTCTGTTACAACAGAAATTATGGTCTAGAAATACTTACAAATATTGAATAATATAATTAACTTTCTTATTTAGAGTAGATTAGTCAATTAATTGATAAAAAACACCAAAGAATTACATAATAGTTCTTTTTTTATACAAGACGATAATGCAATTTTATCGTCGTGTATAAAACAATATTTTTTCATTAGCGAGTGAAAAACTATTCAGAAATTATTATTTCAAGGGATTTATTACGAGTAGAAAAAATATTGTGCTGCGTTGGCGTTGCTTTCTATGGAATTTGACAAGCAAATAAAGCTGTCTCTTTAGTTGTCAGTTTTGAGTCAATATTTTTTAATTTTCTTTCGTGTCGATTGCTGATTGAATTGGAGCCAGAAATGGCTCAAAACGAAATAAGTAAATTAGCAACAGATATTCAGGCTGAGGCGACAAACGCCATATCCAAGCTACTTCCATTTAAATCCCGAATAACTTATGAAAAGGAATACAAAAATTTTCAAAAATGGAAGCAATTAAAAAACGTGCGGGAAGAAATAACCTATCCTCGCTGTTAAAGTACTATTTTATCTACTATTTTTGATAGATATAAGGCAATTTTAACAGTTGCTATGGAAAAAAAAACATTAAAAATCTACCCCTACCTACCTCATTACTGATTTGGGTAAATATGGTGATGCCATTTGAAGCCCTGGGATGCAGAAACTTAAACATCACAATTCTATCCTTCGCCGCTACCCTCCAAACGAAATTCTGCAAAGACACGTGCAGTACGTTCCTGACGTAGTCCCCCAAAACGTCGTACTTCTTCACCGGTCTCGGCGACATCGGAACGTTTTTAATGACAGTTTCCGCTGATTTCGTGCCGGTGACGTCATAAGTGTCGTCATCTAGAACTCGGCATTCGCTTCTAATTTTCATCTCCATGTTATCGACGGTGTCGGAAGCGTAGTCGCAGGCGTAGTCACCCCCGCCCCTGGCAAAGATGGCTTTGTCCAAGTTTGACATTACCACTTTGGTGGGTATTTTTTCTTCGGAAACGACTTTTTTAACCCTATTTAGGAAAAATAATATTAATACTAGAACGTAATATGACAGATTATACAGATTATAAACTTTGTTTTTTCTTTATTGTTTTTCGTGGTTCCAATTTTCGCAATCGGGCACTATAGTTAGGTTACTAGTTTGCGCACATGGCACGCCCACTTATGGCCTCTAAAATTGTGAACAGCGCCTGACCGGCACAGTTATTAGAGAGATAGCGGAAAACCGAACATGCAGTATTTACGCGTACC
Source organism: Sitophilus oryzae (assembly GCF_002938485.1). Taxonomy (NCBI): domain Eukaryota; kingdom Metazoa; phylum Arthropoda; class Insecta; order Coleoptera; family Curculionidae; genus Sitophilus; species Sitophilus oryzae. The sequence continues at coordinate 1,945,488 of NW_022146782.1, forward strand.
TTATTATGGTATGCGCGAGTCAATTTTTAATGCAACGTCCGCTAATAACGTTACCGCCTGACGTAATTTGCGGATCAATTACACCAAGCGTTATTTCTAAATAACGTTTAAAAATTGCTTAAATGGGCATGTGCGGGTATTTGACAACCGGGGCCGGCCGGTGAGATCTTTTATTTTAGGTTATGTTTGAATTGTTTTGAATTATTACTTTAGTTTTATTAGGTAATTTGATATTTAAGTAGCTGGGATTAGTTTTAATTAAATAAATATGGCCCAAAATATGGATTCCACCTCTTCCAATATTAAAGAACCTATAAAGAGGCTTAGGTTTACAGCAGATAACGACTTATCCCTTCTAAGAGAATTTGTTGCTTGTTGCCCTAAACCCACTGGCAGACGTTGAACAATAAAGCACTGAAAATAAGCACTTTAGCCCTTTAGTTTTAAAATACCTAGCAAACACAACAATTTCAAAGTTTTAAATTCATAGTTAGGCTAAGTTTAAATAGCGGACGCAACGCGAACAGAATTCTTTTCGATCCGATAACTATAAATGAAGAGAGTTAATACCACCTATACGGTTTAGCGATATCTCTCTATTACGCTGTTTATTGTTATTTTACGCGAGTTTATTTTTGCGCACACGAAATTTTACTCGTTTGCACATCGTCATAAAAAACAATGGTATTTCGTACTAATGGTATATTGGAACCAAACCGCAGAGATAAGAGTTAACAAAAATTTATCCACAGACACCTTCAATGTCTGTCAAGGAGTCCGCCAGGGCTGTATACTGTCACCAATACTTTTTAATATATACGTCGAAAAAATATTTCAAATGGCCCTGGAAGGAGAAAGTGGAGGAATTAAGATTAATGGAGTTCCAATTAACAATATACGATATGCAGATGATACGGCAATACCAGCACGAACTTTAGAGGATCTCCAGCAAATAATAAATAAGATAGGGGATATGGGAAATCGTTTCGGTCTTAAAATCAACGCTGCCAAGACCAAACTTATGGTAATAGAACGCCAGCCTACAATCAACACCGCATTGACCGTGGATGGAAATATTATAGAGCGAGTTCCACGATTTAAATATCTGGGTGCCATGATCAATGAACGATGGGACTGCGATGAGGAAGTTAAACTTAGAACGAATTATGCAAAGTCAACATTTTTAAACTTAAAAACTTCCTATTAGCACGCAGTCTCCCGCTAACACTTAGACTACGGGTAGTGAAATGCTACATATGGCCCATCTTACTATACGGCGCAGAAACCTGGTCACTCAAGGCTAGAAGCCTGAACCGCATCGAGGCTTTCGAAATGTGGACTCTCCGGAGAGTCTTACGTGTGACATGGACCGCACATGCAACCAACGAAGAAGTTTTAAGAACTGCAGGCTATGAACAAGAAATGCTTAATATAGTTAAAGAAAGGAAAGTCTCATACCTCGGCCATATCCTTAGAGGAGACAAATATTACATTCCTAAGCTGATTCTACAAGGAAAAATAGAGGGACGGCGAGGCCCAGGAAGAAAACAACATTCCTGGCTAAGAAACATACGGGATTGGTGTAACATCAGCGACGCAGCCACCATATTTCGAAGAGCCGAAAACGGCACTCTACACATTGTATGAAGAGTACACTTCCCCTAGGAGATGCAAGACCTTGTCGTTGGTGGGGAAGCTCCTTGTCAGGTGCTGGCAGAATCTCCTCTAGCACTTTGGCTTGGTCCAAGAAGCATCTCACTCATTGCCTTGTCTCTGGCTGTAGTGGCCAGGGAATTGCACCAAGACATTTAAACCAGGCACCTTCTACTGTCTGTGGTCATGTCTCGCGGGTAGAGGGTGTGGGGGGTCTTGGCTTAACCGCCTGGACCAAGAGGAGACAACCTCACCAAAAACCTAAATCCTACGATGGCGGGGCCAGGTCAAAGGGATGCGTGGCTAGATAGGGGACTAGCCATTACTGGTCTCAACCTTGGGGCATCAGGGGGCACCCCATTGTATTTACCCCTTACTTCTACATGCGGGGCTCTGTAGAAGTGGACTGACTATCCCTAGCGACTCGTGGGAACACTATGAGCAGTAATAAAAATAAAAACACCAACACCACCGGAGAAGCTGTGGGGAAACCCCCTAGCGACACTGGGAACAGGAACAATGAAAGTTCCAAGGGGTCAAACCCCCCAAAGAAAACTACAGGAGAGGTGGCTGACACTTGCGCGGGACCGTCCTGTGTTAGTGGCACTCAAGCTACCACCTCCTTTAGCAAGGGTCGGGAGCTTACCTCTAAACCCAACAGGCGACACAGACTACCGTTTCGTCTACCTGGCCTGGGTCAACCAGGCGGGTTGGACGATCCGCTGAGAGTGGGTCTTAGCGGAGCAGAAGCACATAACAGGCCATAACTCGAGAACCACTTTAGATATTGAAACTTTTTTTTATTTTCAAGATCGGATATTTTACAATATGTTTACATAAGAAAAATTCGATAAGGTTGTTTTTTCCATTCAAAAATTGTAAACAATCCATCCATTTACTTTTAGAGCATAGCAATTTTCAGCAATCGTGTAATTTTTTTATTGATAAAGATTTTCACATACTGTCTACAAAGAAAATACAGCAGAAATATTAACAAAGTTCCTGAAAAAACTACAATCTATTATTTCTAATAGATTTCCAGAATCGATTTTTGAATTCATAGTTCTAATAGCGCGACCACTATCGAACACCCACTCAATTCCACTTATTTTTACCAAAAATGCAAGTGTTTCTAGCTTGCACTTAAAAGAATTCAAGCTAAAAGGAAAATTATAACGACTCGTTAATAAATAAACAGATTAACTATCACGAGACGTAATTAAATCGTGAAGCTGAACGCATGATGTACACCTTTTCCTAGAATTTTAAGTACTGACAGAGGTATTGATTGGGTCGACCGGTCAACTGCGATAAATCTGCTATATCCCCTTCCACGTCTCTTAGCGATGTGCACAGTTTCTCGGTTTATTTCATACGTTTGGCAACGTGTTTACTGTCCTCTCTTTGTTCAGTACATTATAAACGTATTGTACTCTTCTTACATACGGAAATCTCGACCAAACCAAACCTTTGCCAGCCCTATAGTATAACTTATAAAACTGATTTGAACTATACGTCACCTCTCGATCTGACTTCTTTTCACCCACGTCACTACTTCGATGTAAGGCAAAGCGTCGTCACCACCAAACGGCACCACGTCACTAGGAGGCGGCAGTTTAAACAAACATTTGCCCTCAGTCTCTTCGAATGTCACGTCGCTCAGTTCAATCTCGGTAAAACCGAGGAGTTCGTGCCCGTGGAACAGAATGATACCGATGTTCTGCGTCTTGAAAAACTCGAACAGCGTCTGTTCGCTGGATAGGATCCTGATCACCACTTTCTCGTTCATATAGATGATGCCTTGTAGTTGCTTGTAAAACGGTTTGGTCTTGATGGTGACGCCGAAAATTTTAAAGGTGAGGTGGTATTTGTCAGGAGCTTGGCTGTAAGACGTGAATTATTAATTGTAGGTATTAAGCAGATGCAGAGTGTCCCGTTTTTGTGTGTTTTATATACAGGGTTTCTCGTTTATGAGTAAACATACAAAGTTATGGTTTTTAAACCGTTTCATCTACCAGGCCTGGGTCAAGCAGGCGGGCTAGACGATCCTCTGAGAGTAGGTCTTAGTGCAGCAGAAGCACGGACTCCGACTGCTCCACGAAGGACTTGCTCCAGAGGAAGCAAAAGCGAAAACACTCCTCCGAAAAGGGGAGAGTAAAGGTTGTCGCCCACTAGACCGCAGCGCGACGCGGCGCGGCGCCATGTGGAAATTTCTTTTGTCTGCTTGCCATGTATTTAAATGGACCAACGCACATCAGAGCGCGCAGCGCAGAAGCGCGCCGCGGGATTTCCGTCAAGAAGTCGGAAGACTTCTCTAGCAACTTTTTTCCGTCTCCGCCGTTTTGGCGCGTTGCAGTGTGCGTACTCACATTGGAAATAATTTTGCATTCGAGTCTTTTCAGTTGGCTTTTTGACTAGGAACTAGTGATACGTATCAATGGTAGAATTGTATTTTTAAAGGTAAATTAGGCAAATCGATTTTCATAAAGGAATATGATATTTTTTTAAGTCTTCCCTCACTAGAGACAGATGGACGAAATGCCGTTCTATCAAAGATTTAATATAATTGAGGGGTGTAGAGGCAAAACCGGCAATCTCCACTTTTTAACAAAAGTGACAATCTCCAATTTTTAAATTCTAATTACCTAAATATATAAAAAAGATCAGGGTTTTTTCACCACATAACTAATATACACATCAGAATAAATAAGAATTATCAAAAGTATTAGTAATTTGTCTCTTCTGAAAAAATATGATGAGTAGAGATACTCGGTGTTTTGCTTCTAAAACCCTCAATTGAGGAGTGCGTAAAATGTTTCCTTTATATTTTGTAATACCCACTGAAAAAAATGATCTTGTCTTTTACTAAATCTGAAAAAAGATGGTAAAATTCTCCAAACTTCTTTCTTTTTTTGTTAATCGTATGAGTCCAAACTTTTCCTCACCCCCTCTTCCTCTTCCTCTGTTAGAAGAGCACAAAAAATACGCTTTCGTCCGTACTTGAACTCATTGCTTTAAAAACTAAACTACAGTAAGTAAAAAATACTTCGACTATAACTAAATAGAGTTGCCGCGTTTCAAAGGCGCGCTATAGTGGGCGCAGTTCCTTCGCAGCCGGAAAAAATTCTCTTCCCATCGCCGCGCCGCGCCGCGCAGCGGTCTAGTGGGCGACAACCTTAAAGAAACCAAGAAACAACCTGACTCATCTCCATCAAAGGGCAAGAGAGGGAGCGAGAAGGAGCGGAACCTCTCACCTCTTCTCCGGCAGGGAGAGAAAATAGCCAGCCAGGATGGAAAGCCGTCCAACACCGGGAGGCAAGCAGGGTCGTATCAGGTCAGTTAAAGAGGTGGAGAAAATGGAGACAGATCCTCCAGCCTCCACCCCACGGATTTCTCAGCCGGAGGCAAGCTCTTCGACTGTGAAGGGCGCCACGGAGGGCCAAACTCCAAGCGTGGAAGGGTGTGTATCCTTGGAGGAAGAACTGTTGTCAGAGGAGGATGGGAAATACCCCGTCCCCTCTACAACAGGGGTATGATGGATTAGAGACTGTGTGATGACTCAAGGAAGGGGGGCACAATAAATCGCAGAAAGGTCGCAGTGATTTAAAAGGTCGCCCTCCCTCTTATTCATTCTACATTCTACGGTTTTCAAGTTACAATGCTAATTTTTTTGTGAAACTAAAGACGCCACACAGATTTGTCCTAGCTTTCTTAGTTTCTGAAATACAGGGCGAATTAGAAATTGTTGCATTTTTCAACTCTCTTTCTATCTCATAACTTATCGAAAATAGACATAGTAATATAACATTTTACATACTGAATACCACATCTCATAAACAAGAAACCCCAAAATACACGTGAAAATGGGACACATTGAACTTTCTAAAAAATATGTTTTTGGCAAAGTAAATCAATATTTTAATTTGTTTTGCATAAGAAGCGTTATATAATCATAAAATAAAAGACATTACCGAAAAACCAATGCTTCTGGAAGCAATGCGTCCAAGTTTCTAGCTTCTTTTACTAGCAGGTTCAAAGAAAACGACTCGTATTCGTCTTCTTCATCTCCAATTTGTATAAACCCATCCTCCAAATATTTCAAAGGAAATTCGGAAGAAAATTCAGCGTCTTCCGTTATTTGGTTAGGTTCTCCTTCGGATATCAGTGGCATATCTTCAAGCACTTCCTCCTCATGATCATTCAACATATGATCTCTAATACTGATCCCTAAGTATAATTCTGGATGGTGTTTCTTCTTGTCAGCCTGACAACCAATGAGCTTACACCTAAAAAACCCAAAAGATCCTTTTTAATTACCCACATAACACACAATAACCGCAGGATATTCATAGAATGTCGGAATGTCCCATTATAAGATCATCTTATAAAGACATCTACAGGATATCCTCCAGACATCCTGAAATCCTGTAGATGTCTCAGAATAGAATATCCTATGGATATCTCTGTCGTATATCTAATGTACATCCAGCTGAGATATCCAAACATGCTCATGATAATAAAATATCCTAACAATATCGTCTAAATATTTAGGAAAAATAAATAATGTTCTACTTTTTATATTACATAAAATGCAATAAACCATACAGATAGATATATATTACGTCAAGGCAACAAAATATCCTGTTGGTATCTTCTGGATAATCTGGATATTTATGAGCTTGGCCACTCCCAGTAATACAGAGAATTTAAAACGCCCGCGCAAAAAATTTCCCACAATCCATCTCGACAGTTGTTTGTTTTTGCATCGTGTATTATTCAGTTCTTTGATTTAGTGAAATTTGAGGTGAATTCGGTCGTTTGTCGATATTGAATGGGCTTAAAAATGACTGAAACTAATAAAACTGGTTGAGTTTGACTTAGTTTTTTTTTACTTTGATTGACTTAGTTTCTTATACTCATAGTTCTAGCCTTGTTCTAGCAGAAATTCTATCCTAACCTCAACTAATGTCGAAAAACGACGAACGACTCAGGGTCTCACAATGAAAAATTTGTGACAAAATTATAGGTGAAAATTTGTTGAAAAGCGCTTGTTCTTTATCCCTAAACCCATTTTCGTGTTTGATCTATTCGAACAGAAATCCTATTTTTGTGTTTTATTGTGAGTTTCTGGAATGTGTGGTGTTAGAAATTATACCTGTATCCTGTGTGCTAACTTTGATGTAAACTGTTGCTGCTAGACATAAACTGCTAGACTCCATAAAGGGTAGTATAATCTGGTATAATACCATGGTACAAAGATATAATACCATACGATCGAAAAAAACGGCGTCAGAGGTGGCTTGGAAATGAAGATTGCTGTTATTTTGTATATAAAATTATATGGGGAATGTCATCGATCGTAATTTTCAAGCCAATTGAACGCCGTTTTTTTTTCGATGGTACAGTATAAATTGAAAGCTCTTAACTCATACCAATAAACTTCTAAATTTTGACGCAAAATTCATTGACATAATATTTAGGTATATTTTAGAGCTGTTAATAAAAATATCCAATGAATAACGTCAAAATGTGGCTAAATAAAACTAAATCGCGAACGTTTTTACTATAAACTAAGGATGAAGTAAGTATTGTCAAATAACAGTCCTCATATAATGTCCTAAAAATATTCTATAATGCTCCCAACATCATCCTTGTATTATCCTATAAATATCCCAAGGCTTGCCTAGGGATGTCTTGAAGATGACTTTTTTTGTCCCATCTGGATATTCCATAAATGTGGCGGATAATATGTGGCGGATTCATCTCTCCAAAAAAATCCTTTATGGATATTTCGTCACTGCGAAATCTACGAAATAAAATAGGTATTTTTTTGTAAACACAGCTGCGTTGATAATCTACTAAAACCGTTGACGTTCTGTTAAAATGACATTATATCATGTTAAACTTCAAAATTAACAATTACTACCTGATAACAATTACTTAATAAGGTAAAACCAAAAAGCCTCAAACTTTCTGTATGATTATTTTTAATTTGTTTTTAATTTTTACGTATGTTATGTTTATTTATGTTATGTTCTTTAAAATCAAAGAAGCGATTGCCATACATTACTAACATCTACAAATGCATGAGCAATACATTTATTTTTATTATATTGTATTAAAAAAGCCTCTTTTATTTTTCTTTTAGAGGTTATCGCCTCTTTCATTATAATTTTGGCGTTATTAAAATTTATTCTGTGCCCTGTGTCCCATGAATGCTGACAAATCTTAGTGCACGGCCACACAGAAAGCGTTTTTTGCGTTTTTAGCATGAAGCGTCTTTTGCGTCTAAAACAAAATAACAGGATTATATAGGAGTGGCCCCACCAAAAGCGTCTAGCGTTCAGCGTGTCTCGCAAAAAACGCTAATGAAAACAAATCAATTTGTTTTCTGTAGCGTCTTTAGCGTTTTCTATGAGACCCCATCATAGGCGGACGTAATATTTAATTATACAATAAAAATAAATTAAATACATAGTTTGCATTTTTTTGTTTAGAAAGATTCTATTAAATTCAAAAATTTGAAGGAAATGTTTGAAATGTTGAAAAAGTAATAAATTAAAGGAATATTTTCTTACGCGTAAAAAATAGTTTTTATGCGTAAAAAGTGTTTTTTTCTGCGTAAAAAAGTTTTTTTAACAAAAACAAATAGTTTTTGACGCGTAAAAAATAGTTTTTTACGTGTAACAAATAATAGTTTTTACACGTAATTTTTTTCCTGTAAAAAAGTTTTTACCAGAAAAATAAGTTTTTTGAGGCGTAAAAATTAGTTTTTTACGTGTAACAAATAATTTTTTACACTTAATTTTTTTTGTGTAAAAAAGTTTTTAGCAGAAGCAATAAGTTTTTGAGGCGTAAAAATTAGTTTTTTACGTGTAACAAATAATTTTTTACACGTAATTTTTTTTGTGTAAAAAAGTTTTTAGCAGAAGCAATAAGTTTTTGACGCGTAAAAATTAGTTTTTTACGTGTAACAAATAGTTTTTTACACGTAAAAAATATTTTTTTTGCGTAAAAAAGGTGTTTTACCAGAAAAAAAAATGTTTTTACCAGAAACAATAAGTTTTTGACACGTAACAAATAGTTTTATACGCGTAAAAAATAGTTTTCTACCAAAACAAATAGTTTTATACGCGTAAAAATAGTTTTTTAAGTATAACATTTTATTCGCGTAAAATAATAAAAATAGTTTTTAACATGTAATAAATGGTTTTTTACACGTAATAATTTGATTCACTTTTACAAAATTTGTATTAAAATAAATATCAATATTTTTGATAAACACGTGGACTGCTCACAAATTAATACACATCGCGTCACTAACGTATTTCTAAGCCGTTAACACGTTTCGTTACAACTAGCTCGTGTGTCAGGGCTGCGGCCGTCTCGCAGCTCGTATGTCACGGCCTTGAATGTTTACTCCCAGCACGCGTAAAGAAGTTTCACTCCAAAAATGTTCATAAATCATGTCCTAAGATTGCGTTAGCAATTAGTAATATATACATATTTACTAATCTATTATATTATAATTAGAACAAGTAACCACAATACTACAACATAAAAAAACTATATACATATAAACTAAAATTCGTAAAATAAATGGCAAATAACATTATTTTTACACACACCACTGGCACTAGCAGTAGATTGTGTCTGTCGCCGAATATATGCCCCGGCCCGTCCACAATTCAATCCCAGCATCTTTTATCTTCGTCTCTTCAACGCTAACCGCGCCGATCTCGCCCATCTCTTTCTCACAGGATTGATTGTTGCACGGGCCGGGAATCCACGAGCTTGCGACATTACTAATTGACATCTTGATAGAAACTGCAGACCTGCCGCGTCTTTTGCGTGTTTTTTACTGGACACAAATCGAAAAAAACGCTTAAAACGGTAAAATCGCAAAAAGCGCTTGAGACGCAAAAAACGCAAAACGCTAAAAACGCTTTCTGTGTGGCCGTGGGCTTAGATTTGTAAAAATAACTATTTTATTTTGTAGATTTTCTTGCAGTGGCTAAATACCCATTTTTTTGGAGAGATTCTATACTATAATGTACCATTTGAAGTTAACTGGGGTCTTGGCATCTTTCAGTGATATAACTTGGGCACTCCTCAAGCTCATCAGAACGAAGCCAATTCTGTCACGTCTGTTTTGGGGATCTACGGAAATGCATTCGACTCTTAGAGGTTGATTAGAGCTCCTCAATTTTCTTAGTTCCTTTTTATCAGCTTCCCAAATCAGTTCAGTGTTGAAGGATATCGATTCTTCTGGTACTAACTTGTCTGACTCTACATCCAAATAATAATTTTTAGTTATTTACATATAACAACTATCTATTATGAAAATACGTTATTATAGAATGAACAAACATATAATAATTTCAAAAAAAAAAACAAGTTGTTTTTTTAATGCCGGGTCCAGACCACACAGACAAAACAACGACAAGACAGAAACATTCATGTTTTACAACAAAATTGCGACAAATCCAATACATTTCTGCGACATTTTTGTCTCATTTTTGTTTTGTTTCAAAATTCGGAAACTTTTCAATGCCCCGCAGTTGTTGGCGCAGTGTGGATGGCGGGTGCTATCAACAATTGCACACATGATTAATAAAACTCATTCGCAACAACTGAACTTTTGACTTTGTTGTACTTTTGTCCTTGCGGTGTGGACAATTTGTCTCAAGTTTGTCTTGCCAAAATTCCCCATTTTTTGTCGCAAGTTTGTCTTGTTTTTGTCTCAAAATCGTGTTTATTTTTGTCGCCTTCGTGTGAACCCGGCATCACAATAGAGAACATCGACTCTAACTTAGAGATCCAATTTTAAGCACTGTTCTAAAACGGCGAGTAAGATTAGGCCTCACTTCATGCCTCACTATGTAGGTACCCCAGATGTACTGAACAAAGGAACAAGAGCAAGTATTTTCTCAAACGCTTCAAATATAGAGTCGGGTTAAATGATAATGTAATAAAAAAATGTTGTAGTACGCATTTGTAGAAACAATATATCTACTGAAGGGTTTCTAATTTCATATTGATGTAAGTTTGTAATAACTGTTAAAGAAAACGAAAATGACGACAAAGTTTACCTAGAATTCTTCCATTAAAATTTGCTTCGATATGTATGGGGTGTTTGACAAAATCCATACTCTTTCCATCACCAACCGACAGTACCACATTAACATATTTGCCGCTGAGCTGATTCATTTGATAAATAAAGAAAAAAACATACAGAAAAATATTAACTTTCTCTTAAAATGTCATTAAGACTGACAAACTAATCAAACGTCAATATTTGACATTTACTTTTTTTGGTTTCAGCTTGGTTGGGAGCATTATGCCTGTGCGTATCGTTCACAACATCACCTTTGATCATAGCGGTGTGCAGGAGGAAATCAACTAGACTGGCAGCGGTTTTAGGAGGATTGGTTATGGCGTTGGCCTGTCTCTTTACTTCGTTTGCTGTCAAGTTCCATCAAGCTCTTCTTAGTTATGGTTTGGTGTTAGGTAAGCTTGAGTACTGTATTTTTCATCTGAAACTATTAATTTTTTTAGAGCAGAAAACAGTGTTTTATTTCTTTTCAAGGCATATTTGTTTGAGACTTTTAATGAATGTCTAGCTTGGATTTTCAAGGGTTTTATAGTCTTTAAAATTTAAGACATATTTTTTCTAAGATAATTTTTTTATCCCTTTTTAAATAGGATTGGGGGCTGGTGTAGTAAGAGAGACGTCAACTATAGTTTTAGGACATTACTTTAAGAAAAGGCGGGAATTTGTGGAGATGGTTGCTCAAGCAGGAACCGGTGTTGGGATAGCTCTATTTTCCGTTTTGTACAAAGAAGCAGTAGGGTAAGTACACCACAGCACATAATGCCGTATGATCGAAAAAAAAACGGCCTGAGCGATGGCTTTGAAATGAAGATCGCTGTTTTTTTATATGGAATATGGTCATTTCCAAGCCAATTAGACGCCGGTTTTTTTTTCGTATATACGGTACCATACGATCGAAAAAAGACGGCGTCAAAAACGGCTGCGGAATAACAATCGATGATACTTCTGGCGAGGTCAAGCTCTAGACGTCATTTACTTGACGCGTGCTCTTCTTTATTTTTTATAGTATAAAAAATAAATATAGGTTGTAAAGGTTGTAATTTATTTTTATATTGAATAAAAGTGTAAACTGAGTATACTAATAAAAGGTGATATAATTATATACAACTTGCTAAAAAATTCATGAAAATAGAGATAAAAATAAAAAAAAATATAAGCACCTTAAAGCTTATACTGATTTAGTAATAAATAAAAATAATAGTATATTATTTCCTTTTGATGTTTTATTTAATGGTATATATGTATAAATCTTCTTTCAAAGCGCATTTTCGTGTATAAAATCAGGTTTCGATAAAATGTATCGCGACCACTCTCATCTCTGACCCGATATCCCGGGGCCGCCGCAACCAACTTCAAAACTAGATTAAACGACACCCGAAATATCCGCCGGAAATGGCGGGAATAATTCAGAATCGCCGTTTGGGGCCGAGATTCCGGTCGGAAACCTGTCGATATACATTTATGGCGTGCGGTGGGAAATTGCCACCGCCCCGGACCCGATAGCGCCTATATTTTTCGCTTCGAACATAGAAACAGAGGTAATTTTACCGATTTTAAAACCATTTAACATTATAGTCGTTTTTTAATGCCAAATTTCGATGGATGCGTTCCATTCGATACAACCATAGAACAGAAAAAACTAAGGGAGTAAAAAAATTGGCCAGTGGAATAGACCAATAGGCAACTCATAAAATGTAATCTATCTAGAGATGTAGAGGTGGAAATTCTAGTTCCTTGGGAGGAACTAGTTCCTTAGTTCTAGTTCCTCCAGAGGAATAGTTCCTTGAACTAGGTCTTTAGTTCACAATAGTTCCCGACTAACATTGACATCCTCCTTGCTTGCTAATGCGTTTCGTTGTCAGTCAGAACTATTCACAGTATGATCTGTATAATTTTTATAATGTACGGGGATATATCGAGACGTGTAATTGTGTATGTTGAAAACATATATTAAATAAAAAAAAAAAAAAATTAAAGCAAATCGGAATTTAAAAACTATATCACAAATCAATTTAGACAAATATATAAAAAGGTTTTACGAAAAATTGCATTTTCCTCACTTCAAGCTTTGTCTAAAAATTCAGAATATCCACTTCGTTTTATAAGATATTTTCTTAATTTTAGGGACCCCTAAAGTGAAACATTCCATAAAATATTTAAAAACAAAACTAAAATTAAAACAGTATCCACGACAATTTTCTGTGGTAATTAAGCCGCGCCGGCTGTGGCAATAAACAATGCCGAATCCATCGTCGTCTTTTTGTATTATATCTCGGATCTGCCGACTGAATAGATTCACGTGAACTAATCTTTTGATTAGTTTGTCTCGGTCCGGATCCGATAACAAAAGGCATGGCTGGCACTCCCCACACCTTCCTAGCAGGCTAGCATCAATCGCGCTGGCTGATCCATACGTAAAATAGTCTTTTATTTAGTTCCTTTAGGTCCGGATCCGATAAGATACGGCTGAGACTTCCCACTACTGCCTAGCATCGATCGCGCTGGCCCGATCCGTTTGTACGCAAACTGAATGCTTTTATTTAGTTTTAGTTCCTCTAGGTCCGGATGCGATAACGTACGGCTGGCATTCCCCACTCCTGCCTACCGTCGGGCTACGCGCGCTGGCTGATCCCTCGCCGTCGCATATTATTCTATATCGGACTCAGTCTCGATCCCGGAATAGGTCCTGAGGAACTAGTCGTTTGAGAAACCAGGAACTAGTTCCTTTCATTCCGGGGTCGGAATAGTTCATTGGAACTAGTTCGTTCACGAACTACACACCTCTATAGAGATGTAGATGTGGAACCAGACTAACTACGGTCACTCGAGAATATTGCCAGCGATAGGGAAAATCATGTTGAACACGAGTCCACATCTGCTAGACCAGAAAACGGACTATATGCTCACCAAACATGATTTTGCAGAAAAGATAAGGGATTCGCATTCCGTGGAGAAGAATGGGAAAGTAAACGAGTAATGAACACTCAAGAGATGGCAGTCTACACAGATGCTTCCGCAAATTCAGGGGACACAGGTATAGGCATCTTTTCAGAGGAACTAGACATCCTACGATCTTTAAGGCTATCGGATGGCTGTAATGTTCTACAAGCAGAGGTTTACGTCATAAAGGAAGTGGCTAGTTGTATACGAGAGAAAATTGCTGATAGACCAATAGGTGTGTCTCATTTTAATTCACAGATAAATTTTCTTTTCTTGGGACTAGTTGGACTTCCATCGGAAGGTGGGAGATAGTATCGATCATTGTTGCACTTTCTTATACTTTTACGACTTTTAGTCAACTGGACTAGTTTGTGACAATATTTTTATTTATTTACAGGAAATTGGGATGGAGATTGGGTCTGCAAGCGGTGACAGGCCTGTTAGCTTTAGGTTTCTTTCTCCCCATCGTGTACCGATCGGCAAACCTCTATCATCCTCAGAGGAGAGCCATCACGCATCTGAAAAACCAAAGAAAGAAAATGAAGGAGAAAAAGACGCATTCTAAGGTGAAGAAACCGCCGATGTTCGATTTCAGCCCTTTGAAAAGCAGAGGGTTGAGGGTGATGATGCTGGCGTGCGGTTTTGGAGCCTTGGGGATATACGCACCCATTTTTTATTTGGTAAGTGTTGTAATTTTGGTGAAATAGATCAATCTATAGAATGCTGTTATTCTGTGGTAATCGCAAAACAATTTCCGATGCACGTGATGAACTTTGAGTGACAACCGATGGCGACAGCGCGGCCAGATTGTGATGGATTTATCAGATGCATCTTAATTTTTAAAATTGGCAAACAACATAAAATTTACTATATCATTTTTTAAAGAGTTTTACGTTTTATTTTTAATTTAATAACTATTTTACTGACTAATTGATTTATTTGTTTTATAGCTTATTTTGCTTTATTACATTGTAATGACAAAACTTTCCAGATTTGTCCGTTAACATGGTAGTGTGGCCTTTATATAATTATAATTAAAATGGTTTACATTAGGCGGTGAGGCAGAACTTGGATAATTAGAACACCGACTTTTCAGAGCGTAAATATGGTTTATCGTTTACATATAAAAACAAGAGTATAACCAGCTAAAGAGATCAGAAATTAGGGCATGTACTTTTATAAGGGCTCTTTCTAATTTCAGTTACTATAAACTCTATTGCCACTTACCTTATTACGTCAACATCCATCGGCAATACATCAACAACAAGAACCTGTCGAAGATTTCATTGATCCCCTTGTAGATCTACCTCTTCGGTCTTGGACTCATTCTTTGGATTGAACCACTCGACAGGTTATCACAGTGTTCTTTCAAATAACTTAATATTTTTAGTGATTAGGTGAAATAAAAGAAATAAAATGCCGATTTTTCACAACACCTAACTATATTTAATATAAAATAAATAAATAAAAAATAAAGAAAAAGGTTCGTATAAATAAATGTAATAAAAAAAAAAAAAAAAAAAAAAAAAAAAAAATTAATGACAATTAGAGAATTGAAATTAAAACTCAGAGATAATAAAGGATTAAAAAATACAAAATATTTCTTCTTATTAGTCCAATTTAAATTATCTAATTAAGCATGCTTTCAAATCTCTCTTAGAATTATCGTTGGCAGAAAATTAATATATTAAAAAATATTCACTGAACAATTAAATTTTAAATTAGAATTTAATAAAAGAACAATTGCAAAATAATCACTTATGCAATGACATCTAAAATTTACTAAGGCCTTTAGAACAAACAGAAAGTCTTAAATCATTAATAAGAAAAATATTAGGAAAATCAAAACAACAATTAAAATACTGTAAGCATGAATGGTTTAGAATTTTCTAACTTGAGAATTTATTTGAGAAAATCTTTAGATAGGGAACTTACTAAAACAATTAAAAAAACCACTGGATAATATAAGATCTACACGGAGTAAATTCGACCGTCTAATTTAAAAGTCCGGTACCGACTAATTTGTGAAGGTGAAAATACTGATGCTGGTATTATCTCGGAAAGGCGTTACTACATCTTTGGCACGCCCCTGTTTGAGGAACCTTCGAATACCATCCAAATGCATATTTCGCACCTTTTTAATTGGCCGAAGGGCTCCTTCACCGAAAGATCCCTAGACTGCTTTCACCCTTGTTTCTGGTCCTTGTCCCGAGAGGACATCAGCATGTCCTATTTATTAATTAAATGTAATTTTTAAACCCTTCCGTGTAAATCTTACTCTTTTACCAATTTGCTGAAAAACATTCATAATCTACCTTAACTAGTAGGTATCGTGACATGGGATTACCTTAAAACCGCTAGAGTATTAAATCTTTATTTCTTCAATTTCATTTTGTCTATTTCTATTTAACTTTCTAGAGACGGAAAAAGATGAAATCCTATTTCTATCATTTTCAGACATTCATCTCGTGAACATTTGTAGTTCTGATTTTTAAAACATATATTTAATACTTTTAATTTTCAATTTAAAACCTCTAGCGATGGGATGATTTAATTTTACTTATTTCCTTAAGCATGCCTACGTGCTTTTTCTGCGTTGTTTATTTTGAGATATCCCTAGGGTACATAACTGGTACCACTCTGTCAAATAGAGTTTTGATAATATGGGATGAATGTTTGTTCTACTTTACCCTCGTTTATGTGACTTTAAAATTATTTAGAAGATTGTATTATTTGCTTAGTTAGTTTCTCAGGATATATGCGTACATTTAGAGTTTATGTGTCTTGAATATCATTAGATTATTTCTTAGACCTTTAAATTCGTTTGCCTATGTCAACTGATAACTTCGTAAACTGAAATGGTCCCATCTTAGAATAACAAACCAAAAGATAAAATTTTACAGAGCTTGATATTATTCTATTACAAAATATTTATTTATAATATTGGTAAAAACTAGTATATTATGAATAAAGCGATATTATGGGTTATTTATTTACTGAGGTACATCTTACAACGCCATAAGTGGTAATAACAAGAAAGAGGGTGTTATTAATGCACAAACTAAATAATCACAAAATTTAATAAAACCTAACTTTGAAAGTGGTATAACGTGCTTATCAATCAAACTTACTTTTCTGAGTGCAGTCAAGGGTAATAAAGGATCTTTATTGTCACGTTCTCGCTCAAAATACACTTCCCCAATAAATTAACGCACCACAAAAAAATAACCAAAAGTTTAAGTTAAGTTTTTGTCAAAACCACTTATCCGATTTGGACGATTTTTTTTTGAATGATAGGTTATTCTTTCCACAATGTTGCTATACTAACTGTATTTTGATAGGAACCCTTTTTATACTAACCGAGGTGTACTTAATTATAACGTGTTTTTTTTTTAATAAAATTTGCTTGACACCCTGTAGGGTTGATCAGTTACAGTATCAGTTAAAATTGAAATCACATTTTAGCCCTTATCTTTTTTATTTGTTTTTATTTACCCAATTATCTTCCTTGTGCAGTATGTATTGTATGGGATGACATGATTTAATATTGGTTTTAATTAACATTTTTCCATTTTACTCACTAAAGTAAGTAGAGCAGGCTATGGAAAAACACGGATTACCAGTAAATATCAAATAGAGATGCTTGTTGTCAGTGTCAGTCGTTTTCGTCTCTTTATTATATCAAAAATATGCAACGTGCACGTGAAACAAGAAATTTTACTGGCGAAGAATGTGCTCAAGCATTAATATTGCCTGAGGAAGGTTGGAGCTACTGAAGAATTGGTGAACGATTTAATGTAACTCACTCAACCATTTCACGACCCAAGCAGCATTTGGACGTCAGGACAACGTTGTGTCACGCGACCAGACGTCGGGGCGCAACGTGGGCACAACCTCTTGCCAAGCCTAGTCTGCACTAGTTTGGAGAATAGTTTTTGGGTCGAAACGACGTTGGATTCCGACGTTGGCTAGAAGCCTAATTTAGTACAAACTGCAACGTTGTTTTAAACATTAAGTTTAATCTAATTTACAATAAAACTAATATAGCGTCTAAGTCGCGTTTTATCCTGAATTGAGATAATTATAGTAAAATATTATTTTATGATTTATTTAGAGACATATGTCAGATGACAGTGAAGGAAAACAAAACAAAGTATTTAAGTGTGGAGGATGTTTTAAGACCATAATTATTGAAACACTTTAACCGACTCTGTAACTCGTTACCGAAGGCAAAAAAGTTAAGCAAACCAAAGTTATTGATATTAAAATGTATTTTTTTTTTTTTAATAAAGTTTTATAATTAGTTATTTTATTTAGAAGTTTAAAATTTTTCTGCTTGAATTTTTTTTTTTTTTTAGTAAAATGAGAAGAATTTATTCGCAGTCGAAAGAATTGTTTCCACTTGACTGATTTTTAAAAGGTCAAATATTTCAAAGTTAATGTATTCAAAAAAGCAGGAATTGCTATTTTTAGGAAAGAAACATTTTTCTTATTTAACAACATGGCTGCTTTCCTTTGTTGTTGTTTTGGAGATTAAGATGGAGTAGTTCGAGTAGTAGTCGCATACTGGACTAGTAAAGTCGTAGTTCAGCCTTAACAGGTAGTATACTCGTCGCAAAATTGCCTAATTTAGTCATCCCAGAGTCTAGCTTGTGCCGCCCTCTATAATAAATAAACGAGGGAGTGGAAAAACTATCGGTAATATATGTCGATGTATATTTGGTTTATATATGTACCTTTCTTATGTGTACGAAATTAAGTTTTATAAAACAAAAACAACACTGAACTGTCTGACTGAACGAAGAACAGTAAGGTGAAAATTTAAGATTTATAGTTTATGGTTCAATACAGTTGCCAAAAGGTAGTGACTCGACGTCCACCAACGTAAGAATAAGGAAATCTAAGCAACGTTGGAATTAGTAAGACAGACGACGTTTGACGGTTTTACTATTAACGTTATAGACCAGGTCCTGAGAGGAAACTGATGTCGGAAAACTCTATATTGTGCAATGTTGTAACTACGTTGTCCTGATCACCTAAAGATCACTTAAGCAAAAAAGGTTACAGGACAACGTTTATTCGACGTCTCAGAAGTTTCTACTTTGCTGTAGTACAAGTCCAACGTCGGCACAACGTTATAAAAACGTTTAAATTTATTTAATACTAAAGGTAGGGAGCTAACTATTTTTTTGTAACTAATAACGTTGTGTTTAGTATTGACATGTGGTCCTCATTTGAAAATGCTACTTAGCAGGAGTTATACAACGGTATAGAGATACTAGGAGTAATTGTCGCAGGCCAGGACAAGGCAGGAATCGAAGAACTAATCAGAAGATAATCCGACATTTTTAAAACTCTCAAAAACATTAAGACAACGTTTCGTAACAGCTCGGACCTTTTAAACTCAGCTCAGAGATACTAATAGTTTACAAGTTTGCACAGAAACAAGCATCTCTATTTGACATTTACTGGTAATCCGTGTTTTCCATAGCCTGCTACTTACTTTATTGAGTAAAATGGAAAAATGTTAATTAAAACCAATATTAAATCCTGTCATCCTATAAAATGTTGTTTCTCGTGCAATAAGGAAGATAATGGGTAATAAAAAAACAAAATGTAAAAGGCTAAAATGGAAGTTTCAATTTTAACTGATACTGTGAAACTGATCAACTCTACAGGGGGTGTCACAAATTGCAAAATTTTAAAAAAAAACACGTTATAATTGCTACACACCCGGTATTGAGTAAAAAGGGTTTTCCTATCAAAATACAGTTAGTATAACAACATTGTAGAAAGAATAACCTATCATTCAAAAAATCGTCCAAATCGGATAAATTGGTTTTGACAAAAGAAACTTAGCTTAAACTTTTCGTTGGTATTTTGCAATGGGGCGTTAATTTATTGAGAGTGTAGTTTTAAAAAACAGGGCTTCTAGAGCTCGTTGCTTCGACTGTTTAACTGCTTCAATATTTCAGAAACACGAGATTTCAAAGTAAATAAAACTTGAAAATTTGGACTGCTTAAAAGACTATTCGTTAGCTAAAGTGCAATTTAAACAAAAGATACTATGGAAAATGGGAAAGATAATTACTCACAAAGGTTCAACAACAACACGATATTATACAAAGTAATGACTGACGCTTCTGGGATAATTGTTAAATACCAAACGACAACCTTGCTGAAAACGGCGCAATGTGACCAACGACATAGCGATATGGGAGAATTTCCGGTTTAAAATAATTTTTTAGCTTTAATCTAAATAAAATATCAGTTATAATCATTTGCTCTATAAAGTCAAATGAAGAGCTGCTTAGTATCATAAATTATATCTACAACAAATTTAAACATTTTTGCCAAAATTTCATTTAGTCAGGTTTATACACTTTAATGTCAATGTTGATATGATTTAGTGATGGGCAAAACTGTTATTTTTAGATAACAGTTGAAACTGTTATAGTTATTTATAAATAACAGCTTAAAAATAACAGGTTTCTTTATTTTACTGCTAAATATCTGAAAGAGTATGAGACGGCCACCGCCAGGCGTATTAACGCAGTTGCAAGTTGCAACAATGACGTGCTCGGTGGTAGTATTTCCAGGGTGTCAAACATTTCCTAAATTTCGATTGTTATCAAAATACCTCTCTAAAAAACGGTGGTTGTTTACAAATAGGCGCTGTTTACAAATTGCGATATATAAAAAGCCAAAATTCCGCCACTCGTCTATGCCTACACATTGCGATCTACCTACGCCCTGCCCTCGATCCGCGTAGATCCTGAATTGCGTAGCAGTGTACGGGGTGCATCTCACTCGACGGGCTAGAAGCTCTTAGTTATGATTATACCATTTGCGGTCAAAATAGCAATATAATAAAATGTGTGGTATATTCTTCATAAGTAAAACCAACTACACACTAGGTTCGAATTAATTTTACATAGCAAACTGGCGTGTATCCACGACTTCGTTCGCGTCGAATTAATAATGGCGAATTTCTAATGAGTGATAAAGCAAAACAAAATTTCCATTAACATACAAACTGGATAAAATTTTTCTCACATTTGCCAAAATAAACTTTCTAACGTCGAGCAGATTAAGCAGAATCTATTGGTTAATCATTTACTCAACTTTTGGAACACCCTGTATGATTTTTAAAAATTTCAAGAGAAATATGTAAAAAACAAAATAAATTATGCGTGTCCAGTAGTTTCCAAGCGTTTTCCCGAAGACTAACCGTTTTTTTTTTAAATAGCAAATAATATTGCCAATATTTGAGGGGCGTTTTCACCCTGTTGGAATTTGAGATTCGAAACCCCCCTCCTTATCAGACCTCAACCCCACAGTCAATCCGTTTGCAAAAAATCAACTTTAAACGTCCAGCAGTATAAGCAGAATAGTGATTGATTACCAATGGTCATATTTTGCTGGAAGAGCACTTACTGTATATATTTTTTTAAAATCTTAGCAAAATATGTAAAACAACATAATGAAATATACGTGTTTTAAAAGAGTTTTCCAGAAAAACTCACCGGTTTTACACTAAATAAAAGTATTCTAATATTTCCAGAGTAGTTTCACTTGCCAAATTCGAGTTTCGAAAAATCCCTTATCGAACCTCTACACACTTCTAAAAGTCAATCCGTTTTTCAAAATCAACTTTTTACGTCAAGGGCTTTTAAGCAGGATCGTGATTAATCAATGACCAAGATTTTTTAAAACACCCTGTATACATTTTTAAAATCTTAAAATATTATTCCACGAAGGTACAGAATGAAATATTAAATACCTAAATGTTAAGGCTTAAAGAAGTAGAGTAAATTGCTGAACACAGCGCCATGTCTCTCGACCTCCGTCCGTTATGCTCGTAGCAGGTTGAAAAACAATATGTATCTAAAATAACTGATGGCGTTATTCCCCAAACTGTTTCGAACCTCCATCGACAATCGACCGATGCAGCAGCGTTCCTTTCCCACTCTGATTATCTTGACCGCCGCCCTGTTATGCTCGCAACGGGTTGAAACTGTAACATATCTAAAATGACTGCTCCAGCCAGTTTGCGAGGCTAAAATGAGTGCTTCTCCAATCCATCGACAATCGACCGATGCAGCAGCGTTCCCACTCCTGTTATCTCCACCGCCAAGCGTTGTACTTTTGGCTGTTTCAAAGAGCCTTAAGCACAACATATCCTATTATTTTTTAAACGGTAAAATGCGACCATCGGTATCGACAGAAGCAGCTACGTTCGCCGTAGCACCGTTGTCCGTTGTCTCGCCGCCTGTATTATCGATGGTTGACGAAATAACATGTTCTCCATCCATACTAGTTGTTTTCAGGTGCTTCCGAGGCAGCATAGAGATTTCATTAATTGGTGATGCAGGCGCCGACTTCGTTTTTCGTTTCACGAGCGGCCGATCTCTACGTGTCGTTATTTTATATCTGTTATTTTTTAGAAGTAGTAACGGTTGCGTTATGTTATTTATAAATAATTGTTATAAAATAACAGATAGTTAAATAACAACCCATCACTAATATGATTGATGACGTGCGTCGGAAAATGTTTTGGATTATACATTGTAATTATCGCTCTGAATCGAGATTATTACGAATAGACTTTTTCTTCGGAAACTGGTGGTGGGCTAGGAAATCTCCGGCCTTTGTCGCTATGAATTAAGCCAGAGGAAAATAAAAATGAGGGCTTATATCGTGTCGTGTTACGCTCCGATGAGATCGTCGGCCTGATGGTGAAAAAGCATATCCCTCTCTCTCTCTGTCGGTTTATAAGGGATTTAGGTAACGTGGATGACAAATGTTCCCAGTTATTGTTAGTATAATATATATTTTTTCCGGCGAAGTTATTCAGGGCGATGCCGGAAGTGGGTTTTATTGGTGAAATCCTAAAGAAATAAATATATACAATTGAACCAGAAAGTCTGGTAAATATGTTCTTTTGAAGATAAACAGTTATTAATATACAGGGTGTCAAAAAATAGTGTATCTAAGTTCGGTGGGTAATTCTACAGATAAAAATAAAATAAAAAGTTTCTAGGAACGTATGCCCTAAAAAGCCCTCGAAATGGCTGTAAATTCTTCGGGAAGCATAAGTTAAATAAAAATAATATATTTTGTTTATTTGCATTGGTATACCGTTTTTCTTGAAATTTACTACTCTACAGTTGATGTAAATAATAACTGTTTATATACAGGCTTGTTCACCACATACGACACGGAGTATTGTAGCTAAACGATGAGATTTTTACAAATTGTAAGTTTTGGATTCATTGAAAGACTATTAGAGCTACAATTTAAAAATATTTTTACAAGATACAGAATGTCCCAAATAAATAAAAAATATCAAAGTTGTATTTTTTTAAACGGAACACCCTGTGTATTAATACATTTTTAGTTTCTACGATTAAAATAAAGGTAAATTTGATTAAGGTTTATTACACTTAAACCTTACCGTTTTTGAAATATTTTCAATTTTGCGAAATTGCAGTATAAATTTTAACGCTTCATTTCTCTGAGAATATCAAAGTTTTTAATACTAAATATTTACTGAAGTTTATTTATTGATCAGTTATTGTGTTGCAATAATAAAAATTATACTACCTTATACAGAGTGTCTAAAAATCTATTTTAAATAATTACTAGCTTTAAACGGCAATAACTTATTTAATTTAAATAGTACACCCTGTATATTTTATGAGAATCAGATGCACAATTTAATTGTCTATCAAATTGTATTATACCACTTCTTACCTATTCCTTCAAGTTTTCGTAGAAAATGCATTTTCTTATAATTTAGACCTCATTTATCAATATACCCATGGAATATTGACATTTTAGATTGTTTTTAAAACAACAAAATGTACAGGCTAGTAATATTATCGCTTTTAGTAAAACGATAATATTACTAGCCCATTTGTATGCAAAAAGAAAACTATTTAAATCTTTATAAAAGTGTATACCATTAATTAAATATACCACCAGTATTTCCGCCCAAATACTAATTAACTACATACTTGTGTTCGTTAATAAATTATTCTAAATAAATGTGGATTTGAATCAGAAATCAATATAATAATAAGTTATGAAAATGAACGTCTCTGTTGTTATAAGTAAGCATTTGTCAAAAAATTAAATATCATTTTTAAGGTGTTACTTTTTACCACATTGTCTAATACACATACATAATTCAGTTTTTTAGTATTTGAAGCAATTATTATTAATCAACGCAAACAGTCAATTAATGTAGTTTGAATACTGGAATCATATGAACTGGTCCTCTTTAACAAATATTTAAACCGTTTTTTTTTTATTTTTTAATGAAATCGTTAAAAATTTGGTACATCTTTAAAAATAATCTAAAATGTCAGTATTCCATGGGTATATTGATAAATGAGTTCTAAATTACAAGAAAATGCATTTTCTACGGAAACTTGAAGAGATAGGTAAAAAAATTTTTTGATAGACAATTAAATTGTGCATCTGATGCCCATAAAATATACAGGGTGTTCCATTTAAATTAAACAAGTTATTGCCGTTGAAATCTAGTAATTATTTAAAATAAATTTTTAGACACTTTGTATAAGGTAGTAAATTTGTTATTATTGCAACACAATAACTGATCAACTGATCAATAAATAAATTTCAATAAATATTTAGTATTAAAAACTTTGATACCCTCGGAGAAATGAAGTCTTAAAATTTATACTGCAATTTCACAAAATTGAAAATATTTCAAAAACGGTAAGGTTTAAGTGTAATAAACCTTAATCAAATTTACCTTTATTTTAATCGTAGAAATTAAAAATGTAATAATATACAAGGTGTTCCGTTTAAAAAAATATAACTTTGATATTTTTTATTTATTTGGGACACTCTGTATCTTAAAGTAAAAATATTTATTTTTATATTGTAGCTATAATAGTCCTTCATCAAACCCAAAACTTACAATTTGTAAAAATCTCATCGTTTCGCTACAATACTCCGTGTCGTATCTGGTGAACAACCCTGTATACTTTAAAAAATGATACATCATTGAAAATAAAATGTTAAGCTGCGAACGCCTGTAGAGACGAGATCAGGTACACGCACTCTTTAAAGACAAGGAAAATTAAATTTTCCACATAAATACACTTCACTTCGAATATCGCAAACATACGTGGCATTTGCCAGATCCAATTTTCCTTGTTTTCACATAGAACCGCTCGAAAACACAACGACACGTGCGGAAATTACCTTTCGGAGACGAATTACCATCAAAAAGCGACTTCCGTATTTACTGCATTACCTCGTGCAAGTGAAAACTTGCCTGGCGCTGCGGGCGAGCTAACGAACATTTTCCGGTGCGGAAAACTCGGAAAATAAGATTATAAAAGCTATTGTCGCAGAGCCCAAGCGATTCTATTAGTCGTCGTTTCAATTTTATGTTAAAGTAAGACCCCTCGATGCTAAAAGTCCGCTTTTTTGGTTTTCCGGTACTTAACAGTCTTTGTTTTGTTACATTTTCTTTATGGTTTGCCTAATCCATTTATCAACCGGTCGAAAATAAAATATTTAAACTTCCAATTTGGGAATTTTAAACAGATATTACCAGAATTGCTTAAGAGTCCATTTCATTAGTCCGAAAAAGTAGCAATATAAGCCTTTGACGTTTTATGTAAAACTGACTAGGTATTTTTACACAAATGAAGAAGGAAATTAAATATAAAGAATTATACTCTATCCGTATTGTAGCACATTTTTAGACAACTTCTTTATTTTTAAGATTTTGATGGTCAAAGATCAACAAAATATTCCTTATTTTTGGACTAAATTTTCTCGAAAATAAAGACATAATTATTAATTCCGTTACAATACGGAAATAGATTGAAGTTTTCTGTTTACAGTGATATATAATTTATATGGTTTTGTAACAAATTGCTTGCTGTTCTATTGCAAATACTGAAGCTCGCTGTAAACCTTAATCAAAGCACATGTGTTTAGAATTTTGGGTGTGGCTTAACACGACAGGATCGGGCTAAACCTTAGGCAGATTTCTGAAATATAATATATATTTCCTTCGGCCCCACACCTGCTAAAACTGGCTAGTTATTTTTACCCAAATGAAGAAGGAAATTAAAAGTAAAGGATTATACTATATCCGTATATTTTTCAATTATGAAAATTACGATTAATTTATAAAATTAGATAAATTATACTGTAGATTGACTTGAAATTTGATCACAAGTTGACCACAAGCTTAATATAATCTCTTTTTCAATATTTGATAATGTCATTGACGTACCTTCAGAGTCTGCGTAAAAACATAAAAAATGAGCGTTAAATAAATAAATATGGGTAATTACGCAAACATTATTTAGGAATTAAATAAACAGAAGTTAAATGGCATGATATAAAATATAATATGTATAAGTCGGCAGGCTGGATATGGAATAGGTTGTAACGTAATTTAGTATATCCTATATATTTTAAATTGTATTTTCAGGTATATCAGGGTTACAAGGAAGGTATTGAAGACAGTGCCCTAGTACTCTTACAAACGTTCATGGGCTTCGCTTCTGCCCTAGGCTGTGTCGGTTTTGGTCTGATCACTGTCAGACCTAGTTCCCAATGTCTGATCTCGAGGCAGTACCTCTGCCAGACAGCATTAATAGGAATAGGTAAGTACATTAAAAAAATCCTTAAATATAAAAACAAATACAACAATAACTATAGGAATATACTGCTCATAAAATAAGGTATTACAAAACTTTGCTTTTTATCTCTCTTCAGTCCTGACCCCCATTAGGGAGCGTAGTGGTCAGCGTAACATCATGGATGATATTTCTCCATGCGCCTCTGTCTTTTGTCATCTCGATGACATCATGCATTGGCTTGCTACAGCTAGTCGTGATCTGGTCTATCTATCGAGTTGGAGAGAGGCCACGTGGTCTACGTCCCTCCACCTTGCCTTGAATTATGAGTCTTTCCATATTGTCCGGACTTTTCTTCATTATATGTCCAAAATATTTTAGTTGTTTTAGTCGGATTTTACAGGAAAGCCTGTTAGTAATATTAAGTTCATTTATAATGGAAACGTTTGTACGGCGTTCAGTCCTTTATCTATTTAGTGCTTTATTATTATTATTATTAAAAACTCATACCTACATCGAAAATATTAGCCATTAAGTTCATTTATAAGAAACGTTTATACGGCGTTCACTCCATGGGATACGGAGCATACGTCTATAACAATACATCTCGGTAACATCGATCTTCTTACGTTCCGCCTGCCTGAGAGTCCACGATTCGCAGCCATACTTCAATATTGGGAGTACCGAACAATTGACTAGCCGGTTTTTGATGGCTTTTGCAATCTGGCGGTCTTTCCAGATCTTGGTCAGTCTCCCAACAGCTACCTTTGCCATGTTGCACCTACGCTTCACCTCTTCTTCCGATGTGCCGGTATTTGTCAATAGTGATCCCAAGTATACGTATGACATACTTCAAAGTGGTCGATATGACTTTTATTTGGATGGTTGTTATGTTTCCTATCAACTATCATGATTTTGGTTTTTTGTGTATTTAGTTCCAGAGCGAGCCGATTGCTTTCATTTTCTACCTTATTTACTAAATTGATTAACTCTTCTTGAATGCTAGAGAGTAGTGCTGTATCATCTGCAAAGCGTAGATGATTTATTTTTTGGCCATTTATTGAAACGCCTCCTTCCTATGTTTCTAGCGACCTTCTCATGATGTATTCTCCGTATATGTTAATTAGTTGAGGAGACAATAATATACACCCCTGTCTGACTCCTTGTTCAAGGGAAAATTCCTTTGAAGCTGAATCCAGTATTCTAACTGATCCTGTAGTGTGCTGATACAAATCGGATGATAAGTGAAAAAAGGTGTTGCGGTACCCCCATTTCCTTTAAGATTTTCCACAGGTGATGCCATCTGACTTTATCAAAACCTTTTTTTATAGTCTACGAAACAAATATAAAGAGAGACTTCCCTTGCTTTCTCTACGATTTGGCGCATATTCAGAATATGTTCTCGAGTGCCCCTGCCCTTGGTGAAACCTGCTTGTTCTGCTGGAATTTTTCTTTCTAGAAATGTTTTCAGTCTTTCATTTATAATTTGCAACATTACTTTACAGGCATGTGAGATGGGGAAATTGTACGATAGTTGCTGCACTTATGTATGCTCCCTTTCTTGTGGAGAGTGAAGAGTGTCATGGTGGAGTGTGTCCAGTCGTCGGGCCATTCTCCTGTGTGCCATATTTTATTACAGATCAGATGAAGCATTTCTAATCCAGGTTCTTTAACGGCTTTTATTATTTCTGCTGTCATTAGGTCTGAACCTGGTGCTTTATGGTATTTTAATTTCTTTATGGCCAATTCAACTTCACTTTAAGGATGTCCGGTTCTTTCTCTGAATTTTCGTGGTGGTCGACATAGTTATATTCTTCACTGTCTTTGTATAAATCTTCGCAATATGATCTCCACACCTCAATAATGTATTCTTTTTTGGTTCTTAAAGTTCCATTTTGATCTTCGATTGCCCAATTTCTGGCTTTAAGGTCCCTGGTAATATATTTTATTTTTTTGAAGAGGTCTCTTGGTTGGTTATTTAGAATGTGTCCCTCGATTTCTTTGCATATATCAGAGTAAAATTGTTGTTTGTCTCTTCTTGCTCCTTGCTTTATTGCCTTATTCAGGTATTTTAGTTCTTCTTTCTCTTCTTCTGTATGTATGCCTTTCCGGTGGAGAAGTCTTCTGTCTTCGATGATCTGGAATGTCTCGTTCGATAACCAGTGTTTTCGTTTTACTGCTTTTTTGCTAGTTCTTGCTTTTTATACCATCCCCTATATTATATTTTCTCGATTATGTTCACAGGTATATCTCTATTAGCTCTGAGTGCCGTTCAGGGCTATCACGGTTACGTTCTCTTCGTCTGGCTGTACGGAATATGCCTGGGCGGCTTCACGTACTCCCTGAAGATGTTCGCCTTGGAACGAATTCGAAACAAGCACTTCACGAAAGCGTGGAGCTTCATACAGGGCGCCAAATCCATACCGGTACTTCTGGGTATACCCATTACGGGGTACATCAATCAGACCTATCCCAAGGCTGGGTACTACTTTAGTTTCTGCACTGCTCTCATAGGTAAGTTAATTTATTTAGGTAACAACCGTACAATAAAAAATACGGCGTCAAGGACGGCTGGAAAATGAAAATCGATGATAATTTTGGAGATTTTCATAAAGATATTATACCTTGTATCTCAAAAGTTAAGATGATTACGACGTACATTCATATGAAGTTTTTTTTCCTAGAATAAGTCCGTGCACCTGAAAAATGTAAAATAATATTTCTATATACAAACGAAATTTTATTTTATTATACTTATTCTTCGTTTTAAATATAATGTATAATTAATTACTTTTATATGTAGCTCAATAATTGAAATAATTAATATTTATTTATTGAAATATTCGAAATCATAATTTCGCAGTACACGATTCACATTTTATATTTTTTACCTATATTACTAGGAATTATATTTGGTAAAACGCTACTTTATTTTGTGTAGGACAAACACAATATTAAACGTAAATAATTTACGTGACCCTAATTAATAATAACTAAATTAAAATCGACCCGAACCAAAACCGGGGTTGAGCAATAAATTTTTGGTGACACTGGAAGAATTAGTTATACGTAGAGTAGTTATTTATGAGCTTTGGCCTATAATTATTTACATAGAACACTGCAAATATTTGTTTTTCTATAAACTTGCTTATTTTATAGTTATGACAATGGGAATAATCATAAAAAATATTTATCTAACAGCGCTTAAGAGTCCATTTCACTAGCCCACAAAAGTAGCAAAATAAGCGTTCGGCATTTAACGTTTTATGTAAAACTGGTTAGGTATTTTTACACAAATGAAGAAGGAAATTAAAGATAAAGGATTATACTATATCCGTATTGTAGCACATTTTTAGACAACTTCTTTATTTTTAAGATTTTGATGGTCAAACATCAACAACATATTCTTTATGTTTTGACTAAATTTTCTCGAAAATAAAAACTTAATTTAAAGTTCCGTTACAATACGGAAATAGATTGAAGTTTTGTGATTACAGTGATATATAACTTATATAGTTTATGGTTTGGTAACAAATTACTCGCTATTTTATGACAAATGCTGAAGCTCTGCAAATCCTAATCAAGCCTTAATCAAAGCACGTGTGTTTGGAATTTTGGGTGTGGCTTAACACGACAGGATCGGACTAAGCCTTTGGTAGATTTCTGAAATATAATATACAGGGTGTCCCAGAAATAAGTGCAAATATTTTAACTGGTAGTATAGTTCAACCCCAGAAACACGCCTATGAGGTTTTTTTTGCGAAAAAAAAGTGTTGAAAATTTAAAATTTTTCTTGACATTTTCCGGGAAATTTGAAAAAACTTTTTAGTGCCACTTGTTTATTCACCTGAGATTTCCCTATGGTGTATCTAAACCTTGCAGTGTTGTAACCTCCTATGTTATCCACATTCTACATAGTTCGGCGGAACATAGTTCTACATTTATAAATTCATAGACAAATTTCTACTCAAAAAATTAGGAATGTTAAATTTAATCTTTTATCAGTGCGCATTATTAATAATTATAGAAAAAAAAACACATTAATTATTTTTAGTAGTTACCCTCTCAATGAAAACTTAACAAAAACCACCGAAAATTAACTAAAACATTACGTTTACGACGTTTACGAAAATCTTTGTTATGCTGCAAAATAGCTTTATTTTGGAATAAATTTAATAAAATGATTCATATTATTCACAATCAGGTCACAAAAAGAAATTCCTAAAACGTTTATCGTAATTTAGAATTCAATTCAAGAAATTTAGAAAACAGCCCAACGAATAATTGATTCATTTTTGTTTTGTTTGTTTTCTTTCATGTTTCCCTGTTTTATTTGAACCACTGTTTTACAAAACACCTTGAAAAGCGTACATTACTTTGAATACCTTGCTGAATGAATAAATGTTGAGAATTATTGTCTCTTATCGCCACATTACGAATTACTTTCAATCTAAGAAAATACATGTTTCACTCAACAATTATTGACAACGTATTTTGTTTTTTCGCTATTTTTTCGATATATTTCGACAATTCCATCGACAGCCTAACCGGTCGTTCTTCTCTGGCCTAACCGTCAGCCAAGAACCGCCGCGTGTGAATTGGTCCTTTGAGTCGCCGGTCGCCGCGCCGTCGTGGCGGGCTTGCGTCAGACGATGATGTTAAGCAACGTTGCCGTAGTTACAACAATTTCAAATTCAAGACATTCGAAGCAATCAAATTCGTATTAAATTTTAAAAATAAAACAGAGAAACATGAAAGAAAATAAACAAAATAAAAATGAATTGGTTATTCGTCGGGCTGTTTTCGATGTATTGAATTCTGAATTACGATAAACATTTTTAGAAATTTCTTTTTTGTGACCTTATCAATAACAATTCATTTTGTGTTTTGTTTGTTTTCCCTTTCATGTTTTTCTGTTTTATTTTTAAAATTTAATAAGAATTTGATTGCTTCGAGTGTCTTGAATTTGAAATTGTTGAAACTACGGCAACCTCGCATGACGCAAGCTCGACACGGCGCGGCGGCGCGACAAAGGAGCAGTTACCAGTGATGCGCCGCTCTCTTGGCCGGCGGCCGACGCGACGATTGGGCTGTCGATGGAATTGAAATATGTACATAGAAAAAATAGCGAAAAAACAAAATACGTATTTAAAATTGTTGAGTGAAACATGTATTTTCTTAGATTGAAAGTAGTTCGGAAAGTGGCGGTAAGAGACAATAATTCTCAACATTTATTTTTTAAATTTTCAAAGTTAAATAACTCGGTTATTTTCAA
Organism: Sitophilus oryzae; assembly: GCF_002938485.1. Taxonomy (NCBI): domain Eukaryota; kingdom Metazoa; phylum Arthropoda; class Insecta; order Coleoptera; family Curculionidae; genus Sitophilus; species Sitophilus oryzae. Next base: position 1,977,106 of record NW_022146782.1, read on the forward strand.
TTTATTTTAAAAATGGTAAAGAGAAAATATGTTTATTTTGACCAGATCCACCACCCCTTAAAATATCTGCACTCATTTCTGTGACACCCTGTATACTTCCTTCGGCCATACATCCGCTTTACCCGAGCCCTGAGAAGGCCCCGAACAGTACAGCGTAATAGACTCCTTAAGACAGTAAATGAACATTACAAAAACAGATATTTTAAAGTAAATTGTTGTGCATTTTCTATAATTAGAATTGGTACGAAAATAAATAATTGTTATCCGAAAATGGGCAATAAAAATTAAATAATATCAGAGATTAAGAGATTATACCGTGAGAAAATTTGCGGTGAACAGGCAGTTCTAAAAAGTTTTCGAAAAATATACAGGGAAATTTAAAAGAAAATGCACGATTTTTAACATCTTTTTTGCGAAAAAAAATACAGACGTGTTCCTGGGGTCGAAATATACCTCCCCTGAAAATATTTGCACTTATTTAAGACTCACCCGGTATAGTTTTCGTTTTCTTAAATAAACCATCAGTTGTCATATATTTGTGGCTCTTTTTAAATTTTACCTCAGGGACTTTAGGTAGTTTCCATCACAAGTGAACACACGTTCTCAGAAGGGTGTAAACTTTACAAAACAATAGACCCTTCATTCGCGCAAAGTTTCAAAGCCAGCGAGAGTGCTTTTAAGCTCCCTATAATACTCTTCAATCGCTTTAGACCCTTATCGAAAAGCTAACGTCAAGTGGTGTGTAGTTAAAAATTAAGTACAGAAGTTTTATCAACGATGATCCTAAGACAAAAGTTTTCTTATGGAAATACATCCTCACAGGTTACAGATTATCCCGTACCCAGCTGCACAACTTTGCATATTTTAGCCCACGGCCACACAGAAAGTTTTTTTCGATTTGTGTCCATTAAAAACACGCAAAAGACGCGGCAGGTCTGCAGTTTCTATCAAGATGTCAATTAGTAACGTCGCAAGCTCGTGAATTCCCGGCCCGTTCAACAATCAATCCTGTGAGAGAGAGATAGGCGAGATCGGCGCGGTTAGCGTTGACGAGACGAAGATAGAAGATGCTGGGATTGAATTGTGGACGGGCCGGGGCATATATTCGGCGACAAACACAATCTACTGCTAGTGCCAGTGGTGTGTGTAAAAATAATAATTATTATTTGCCATTTATTTTACGAATTTTAGTTTATATGTGTATAGTTTTTTTTATGTTGTAGTGTTGTGGTCACTTGTTATAATTATAATATAATAAATAATCATAATTATATAATAGAATAGTAAATATTACTAGTTGCTAACGCAATTTTAGGACATGATTTATGAAACTTTTTGGAGTGAAACTTCTTTACGCGAGCTGGGAGTAAAAATTCAAGGCCGTGACATACGAGCTAGCGAGACGGCCCTGACACACACGAGCTAGTTGTAACGAAACGTGTTAACGGCTTAGAAATACGTAGTGACGCAACCAAGGGCGTAGATAAGGGGGGGGGGTACTGAGGGACAGTGCCCCCCCCCTGACGCTTGACGAGATACGAGAATTGAAATAGTCATTGACTATGAAAGGATTTTTTTTAATTAATATCCGACATATAAGAACACTTTGTATGCTTTTAATTATGTTGATTTATCGTTTATAATATGTTCGACCTAATTAAAAGCACACAAAGTGTTCTTATTGGCCAGGACAGATTAGTAGGGTTAACTCTAATCAATATCCATAAAGATATTGAAATAAATGTTGATGCTGTTATTGATAGGTAAAACCAAACAGTGTACTAGGAAACGTAGGCCAAACCAAACAGCGTACTAGAAAACTTGATTTTGTTTTGTAGTTTTATTTACAGTTTTTATAGTTTTTTTTTGATAGTTTAGATTTTTTTATTTATAGTTTATAGAAAATTAACTAATAAACGTCGTTGTTTCATTTTTGTGTATGTTATTTACAAATCTATATTTTAATTTTTGTGTTATGTTTTATCTTTTTGAAGACAAAAAAAAAATCGCCGTCGTTTTAATTCGACAAAAAAATTCCGACGGTGATTTTTTTTGCGACTTAATCATAGTACCACCCCCATAGCATACACCTATCTACGCCCCTGGACGCGACGTGTATTTGTGACCAGTCCACGTGTTTATAAAAAATATTGATATTTTAATACAAATTTTGTAAAATTGAATCAAATTATTACGTGTAAAAAACCATTTGTTACACGTAAAAAACTATTTTTATTGTATTACGCGAATAAAACTGTTACACGTAAAAAACTATTTTTCAAAAACTTATTGTTTCTGATAAAAAAAAAATTACCAAAATAAAATATTTTTTACGTGTAAAAAACTATTTGTTACATGTAAAAAAAACTATTTTTTTGACGCATCAAAAACTATTTTTACGCGTAAGAAAATATTCCTTTAATTCCTTTATAATTCCTTTTTCCTAATTAATATTCCTTTTTTTTAATTTATTACTTTTTCAACATTTCAAACTACACTTTTTCAAACATTACCTTCAAATTTTTGAATTTAATAGAATATTCCTAAACAGTAGATGTTTATATATTATACAAGGTGTCCCAGAAATAAGTACAAGTATTTTAACTAGTAGTATAGTTCAACCCCAGAAACACGTCTATGAGGTTTTTTTCGCGAATTTTTTTTTTTTTAAATTCGGAGTTTTTTTAAAAAAAATTTTGGATTTTTTTAGTTTTTAGTTAAAAAACATAATTTCTTGATAATATGACAACATAGGTAGTAGATTAAATTTGCAAGAAAGAAAATCCAGAAAAGATCCAGTGGTTCTAAAAATTTGCGCAAAAAATTTTTTTTTTTCGGAAATTTTCAAAGTAAAATAACTTCGTTATTTTGGACTTATTTGAAAAACGATAAAGAGAAAATATGTTTCTTTTATCGAGATCTACCACCCCTTAAAATACTTGCACTTATTTCTGGGACACCCTGTATAAAAAATATTTTTAGATAATACTAAAAAAAAATGCATACTATTTAATTTATTTTGAAAATATAACGTCCGCCTATAACGGGGTCTCATCTTAGAAATACCTAAAGACGCTACAGAAAACAAACTGATTTGTTTCCATTTGCGTTTTTTGCGAGACACGCCGAACGCTACACGCTTTTGATGGGGCCACTCCTATATAATCCTGTTATTTTGTTTTAGTCGCTAAAGACGTTTCACGCTAAAAACGCTTTCTGTTTGGCCGTGGGCTAAGAGAGTTTACACCAATTCATTTAATTAGACACCTTGAATTCTGAATAAGGCATTAGGGATATTAAATTTTCAGGTGCCAGTTTGATGTTCCTGGTCGGTACTAGAAAAGAACATGTCAACGTCAGCTTGCAAGCCAGTCCCGCTGTTGCCAACAATTGTACCGCGATGCCAACAAACAACCTGCAGGAGTGCGTCTGCAATTTGGCCACCTACAACGGCATATGCGTGGCAGCTCCAGAAATCCTGCCCTACAATTTTTGCCGGCAGGGCAGCAACCATTACGAGAGGATATTCACCAACTGCGAGGATTACCATAACAAAACGCAAGTGAATAATTTTCACAGGTGAGTGTAATTAAAGATTCGTATACGCTAAAGAAATCGAAAAAAATACTTTTAACACTCATACGCCGCGGAAGCTCCAAGTAGAACGACAGTTTTCATTGAAATGAAATTTTGTGAGCATGTGTAGGTTAATTCAGAGCACTTTTTAAAAATATAGAGAGTTCTACAGGGTGTCCCCAAAAAAAGTTACATATCAAAGTTGTGTTTTTTGTAATGGAACACCCTATATATTAATTGATTTTCGGATTCTGGGAGAAAAATAAAGGTGAGTTTTATAAGAGAAGTATATGACTAAAATGTAAGGTTTTTGACATATTTAACATTTTCTAAAAATAAAGAACAATATTTTTAAATTACCAATAACAGCTACCTAAATTGGAATTTACCCGGTATAGCGTAATATATAGTTAAATTAACTATTATTGTACTTTAAATCAAATTAAAACTTGATCCAAAATGTTATACAGGGTGATCCAAAATTAATATTGAACATTGGTAACCTTTAAAAGAATATTACTCTTCTATTTTAAATGGAACACCCAGTATATTATTCCGATATTCAATGGAGAATGCATGTCTCTTCAAAACACTATTAAGGTTGCCTACCACTCAAACAAAGATTTTCCTAGATATTTTCATTTAACGATTTTATCTGAGTAGATCTTTATTATTTGACAAAATCTAGGTGGCTGGTGATACGTCTGACGTTACTTCAACATACCTGTCTAATTAGTACAACTTTAACAACTAGTTATCATTTTGTGTCAGTTAAAACAAAAAAAATCTCAGAAATTTGCCGAAAATGATGCAAACTTATTCTACATCAGAGAGAATTGATATGATTCTATTAGTTGGTGAATGCACACTGCACTAATTAATAGAATATTTATATGCTCCTGATTTTATCTAGTCTGTTTTTTTATGGGAATATGTTAAAGACAGTGTTTACAAAACTCGACCAACTATTGTCGACAACATGAGAGAAATTATTGTAGCTGCTTTTCGAGGCAGAATTCCACATATGCTTTTAAAAATGATCAGATCATTTTGAAAAGACAATAATTTTATACAGTTAACAGGAAAGGAAGCATTTTGGGCATTTGATTTCATCTAACTAATTTTTGTCACATAATTATAGGTTTATATCTAATTAAAGTTTAGTTTATCTAATTAATTAAGTAATTATAGGTTTATATCTAATTCTATAATAATTAAAATATATTTTAACGTATATCTTTTTATTACCGTTGAGTATTTTACTCTACAATCTTTAATTTTTGTTAAATTAACAAAAGGTATATCACACAGCAACCTAGATTTTTTCAAATAATAAAGATCTACTGACACAATATCAAAAAAATTAAAATATCTAGGAAAATCTTTGTCTGAGGGGTAGGCAACCTTAATGATATTTTGAAGATATATAAATTCCCCATTGAACACCGCAAAAATATACTGGGTGTTCCATTTAAAATAAAGGAGTTACTTGCTTTTAAAAGTGACTAATGTTCCAAATTAATTTTGTCTCACCCTGTATATCTTTTCAGATCAAATTTCAATTTGGTTTAACATACAATGGTTACTGTAATTAAATACCAGGCGACTATACAAGATCAACTAAAATTTAGGTAGCTGTTATCGAAATTTAAAATTTACTCTTTATTTTCACAAAATGTGAAATATGTCAAAATCCTTAGATTTTAGGTATATGCTTCTTTAATAAAACTCACCTTTATTTTTTTCCTAGAATCCGAAAATCAATTAATATATAGAGTGTTCCATTAGAAAAAGCCCAACTTTGATATGTAACTTATTTGGGGAACACCCTGTATAATTATATATATTTTTATAAAATGCTTTCAGTTAACCTACATATGCTGCCAAAATTCCATTTCGATATAAACTAGCGTTCTCCTTGGAGCTTCCGCGGCGTATGAGAGGCGCCACCCTGTACAGTTCATACCAAATAAACTTTTAGTCACGTGATTACGCTTGATTTGCACAGCGTTGCCCACTTTTATATATTGTCTTTTAATCAAAATACTTTAGGAAAATCTGTGCTGATAAAGATTTATTTGTTACAGACACTCCTATCGTCAAAAACCGGAACCAATCATCCAATACCTACCCAAGAGCCAAAGTTACGCGGCCAACATCGACCATTCGGCATACCACACGCCCAAACACCACGCGCACAACCACCATGACGTGGCCAGGTTCTCATCGTTACCCAGGCCACACCACCGGGGTATCCTGAGACCCAGCAAGAGCTTCCCGGAAGGACTAGCCAGGTGGGAGTACTGCGGCTCGTACAGGAGACCCATGCTGAGGAACGTACAGGTGATTGAACAGATTACCACCTCAGTTTAAGTTTGTCCTTTAATATCAACTGTCAATACTAAAGTAACATAAGAAATTATGTAGAAAATGATGCTTAACAGCCGCTAAAAATCTGTAGATTATTGTTTTACCAAATAGATAGATTACGATAAGTCCCAAGTCTAGTTCGTATCATTGTAAATTTCAAATTTTGTCAGATATTTACCCAAACAAAATCCTCTTATCAGTGAAGTTACATAAAAATAAGTCAGATTTTTATAATTGATTATATTTACAGATTATATAAAATAAAATGATATATACAATTTCTGAGACATTATATACACACATGGCCAAAATTATTGCATAGAACGATATTTTTATTTTATTTTGGACCTAATCTAAGTGCAACTAGGCTGTTATTATAAACAATACAACACAACAAAAACAAATTTCATTTTAAACAGAAAATATTGAAAACAATTTTAATTATTTCTCACAACTAATAGTCTGTATTGCCTCCTCGAGCTCGAGCCTCAATGCAAGCCGTGAGACGACGTGGCATGCTCTCAATTAAGTTGTCGAGAAGATGTTGAGGAATGACTTCCCATATTTCGCGCGCAGCAATTTTCAATTGATTTAAGGTTCGGGGGGGGGTCAGTCCTTTTGGCAATATGGCGTTTTAGCATGTCCCAAGCATGCTCGATCACATTCATATCTGGAGACGTCGGTGGCCACCACAGTTTTCTTATACCCTCTTCCTCACAAAATTCGCGAACCGCTAAAGTGCGATGAGGAGGAGCATTATCGTCCATGTAAACAAATTAATCCCCATTGCCCCTCGAAATGGACGCACAATAGGCTCTAAAACGTCTCTGAGATATGAGGCACCTGTCATTGTGCCATCAATAAAAACAAGAGGAGTTTGAGCTCCGTGCATTATACCTGCCCATACCATAATGCTTCCCCCTTGAAACGGGGCACGGGACTGAGCTTCATTCAAGCGTGCTCGTCTTCCAGATGCTCTCCAGACCAAAGTTCGTCGCGAGTATGACACTAGGCCTATTTTTGTTTCATCACTAAAAATGACGAAATTCCAATTAGGTCCATTTGCTCTCATCTCCTCAGCCCATTGTAGTCGCGTAATTTTGTGCTGTAAATTAAGCTTCGGAACACGTAGAGGCCTGAAACATTTACTCCTTCAAGGCGAGCTAACTCATTTTTAGTAGCAGTACTAGAAAGCAGGAGACTGCGTCGTGCAATTAGGGATATTTGACGGTCTTGCACAGCAGTAGTAACTCTCTTTCTACCTCTTCCAGGCCGGTCGTAACCTCGTTTGTCTCCCTGAATTTTTTTTAATATTCGCAAAACATCGCTTTGGTTAACTCCTACAATTTCAACTATTGCAACTTGCCGGTAGTCCTGTTGAGACAGTATTACTATTATAACTCTATTAAACTGTGAAATAATGTTTCTAAGACATTTTAAGACCAAAACAATGGTCAAATTTCTTCTGAAACCAAAGAGACCACAAATCGAAATGTGCAAGAATTTGTAATAATATTGGGTCTAAACGCTAAACATTGTTTACCATATCCATTTTAACAAAAAAATGTTTATTACAGATTATCAAAGCTATGTCATGTTTAAAAAAAGATTCTTTAAATTCCTTTCCATATATTTTTAAACGATATACAGATTGTTAACTGGATGGTTACTTAATGGGGAATAGAATGGCAACACTGCCTACATTTCAAATGAGTACTAAGCTAAGCTGCCGACTCGTCCCGTCGCGTCGTCTCTCGGACGAGCGGGCCGAGGTTGCCATATCTCAACCATAAAGCTCTTGCCGCGAGTAATAAACAAATTTACAACCGGTATGCAATAATTTTGACCATGTGTGTATATAGGATATTATATGGTATATTAGATCTGCATTTGAAGGTAATATCACAGATTATACAGATTATAAACTTTGTTTTTTCTTTATTGTTTTTCGTGGTTCCAAATTTCGGAATCGGGCTAGTAAGGTTACTAATTTGCGCACATAGCACGCCCACTTATGGCCTCTAAAATTGTGCACAGCGCCTGACCGGCACAGTTATTAGAGATATCGGAAAACCGAATAGCGTCATGCAGTATTTACGCGTACCTTATCATGGTTACGATATGCGCGAGTCAATTTTTAACGCAACACCCGCTAATAACGTTCCCGCCTGACGTAATTTGTAAATCAATTACACCAAGCGCTATTTCTAAATAACGTTTAAAAATTGCTTAAATGGGCATGTGCGGATATTTGACAACCGGGGCCGGCCGACGAGATCTTTTATTTTAGGTTATGTTAGAATTGTTTTGAATTATTACTTTAGTTTTATTAGGTAATTTGATATTTAAGTAGCTGGGATTAATTTTAATTAAATAAATATGACCCAAAATGACGACTTAGCCCTTCTAAGAGAATTTGTTTCTTGTTGCCCTAAACCCACTGGCAGACGTTGAACAATAAAGTACTGGAAATAAGCACTTTAGCCGTTTAGTTTTAAAATACCTAGTAAACAAAACAATTTCCAAGTTTTAAATTCAAAGTTAGGTTAAGTATAAATAGCGGACGCGACGCGAACAGAATTCTTTCCGATCCGATAATTATAAATGTAAATGAAGAGAGTTAATATCACCTTACGTAAAGGAAATAACACTTGGCCTTATTGGCGTCCATGCATGCTATTCGGTTTAGCGATATCTCTCTATTACGCTGTTTATTGTTATTTTACGCGAGTTTATTTTTGCGCACAGGAAATTTTACTCGTTTGCACATCACCATAAAAAACAATTTTCATACCACCAATTAGGGACAAGATTTTTGTCTGTATGCTTATAGGATACCTAATCTGTGGTAATATAATGAATGTAAAAATAAATAACCAAGCAAACCTAACTAAACATAACAAAACCTAGTATAGTAGAAGAAAAGATTGCCGTTCAGAACATCGATAATCCATCTGAAAATATTTGAACGACCACCGCCATCACGACTAAAATTAAAATTCATAATTAACAATGATACGAGCTCGACTTTAAATACAACGCATCTTTATTACCAGGCGTGTCCATAAACTTGTTTTCTTTTTATTTTCAGTTTCTGGATACACCTCGTATCAAAGTGTCGGGGTTTCAGCAGAAACCAAAGTGTTCATTAATTAAAATTTAAGTGAGAAAGCCAACTGAAAGAAAACAAACGCTTAGCTATTCGCTTAGGATTTAGGTGCTAAATCTAGTCACACAAATATGCAATGACTAAAGAATATAAAGACGTGTAACGCCCATATACGGGCTGCAACAGAATTTGTGACCTTAGACGCCATTCTTTTGATGGCAAACAAATTTTTCTGATATTATATGTACTTGATGTGTGCTATACGCTATACGTCGATACTAGTTTTGTACCTTTTGTTAACATTTTTAATACGTTGTTTTCGTAATTAATTAGTATGATACCAACGTATACACCATAGGCGTAGTCAAAACATTTATCAAAAAATACAAATATCTCTTCAAACAGCTAGGTTAAGAAAAGTATGTGCCACGGCACTGTTTGGTGACATCGTCACAATTTGCTCTCGGGTGTTATTTGTCCTTGGATTCTTTAGTCATTGCAAATATGAATTTTAGATAGTATTTATTTGTCGAAACGACTGTAGATTAAGATATTGTCCTAGAAATTAGCATTATTAAGAACTATCATGATAATATATAAGGTGCAACCTCAGCGTAATCAATAATAATAAATACAGGGTGGTCCGAACTAGGGAATGCAATCCCGCACCAAAATATCAATCCCGCAACCCCGCGGGATTAAAGCAATCAATCCCGCGGATCCGCAAAATTGCGGGATTGTAAACAATAGTCATACATTGGGTCCTAAATGGTACAAAAGGCATTGTACATTTTGGATAGGCCCACAATATATTGATATAGCGTGTATCTTAAACTAGCCGTACAGAAATTTGGACACCGAGGTATACAGGGTGTTCAAAAAATATATTTAATATTAAATAAACTTAAATTTTATTATAATTTATCTATTTATTTTATAAATAAAAATATTATTCTGATTGAAGTTTTTTTAACTTGTGTTAGTTATCTGCTTTTAGATACACTCTATAGTCTGTCCAACGAAAAGATCCTTGACAGTGATAGATGTGTCTGTCATTTTAATTTCAAAGTAGTTTATTTTATTTTACAAAGAAATAAGTTGGTACAACTGGAACGCATAGCAGGAAATATTTAAAATTTGATTGACAAGATGACAAGTGACTTCAAAATATTGTGAAAAAAACTGCATAAAACTGAAAAAATGTAATCGAGTTATTTTATTTAATAAAAACGGTATGTGTTAATACAAAACAAACAAGAACAAGACACTACATACCAAAAAAATATAAAAAAGAACTATTATTTACTTTCAAGCTTTATGAAACTACCCGCATTTATGATTATATTTATCAATATAACTTATGTACAAATACAAATTTGTAATATTCCACAGGAATAAATAAAACAACATAGGTAAATAAAACAAACTATTTTATTAATAATAACACCTACCAAATTTTATACCTTAAAGGTTGATTAATTAACTTTAATCTTAATTTTTTTAAACCAGTACCTTTTGACATTATTTTTCTGCAGCACTAAAATACATTATTTACCAATCGTGTGATGTCGATATTTTACAGCTACTCCAGTTTTTAGTATGTGTTTAGTTTGATCCTTCTACCATATACGAGATGCACTTATCTACGACGAAATGGTATACAAACTTTATCGATGGCAACTTCATTGGTGTATAAGACTTTCTGCCTGGGCAGCGAATATTAACCATAAACTGTGCTCTGGGTCTACAGTTAATTTTCACTCAATTTTTCCTCCACTTGACTTTAAAAGACACAAAACACACGTAATAATACGAATCAAAATGCATCATCTTCCAAAACGCAGGATATTTAACAAAAGTTGACACAAAATTATAACCTATAATTTGGCAAGACTTTGACAAGCGTCAAAAATGACAAAAATCTAAAGGCGAGTTCATACGCATCGGCGTCCGTTTGTCGTTCATCGTTCCGTCAAACCAATAAAATTGAAATACGATCTGTCATTTTTTAAATAAACCAATAAAACTGGTTAAAAACAACAAGACACGACGCATGACGGATTTATATTTAAACCCATCCATAGATAACTTAAAAATTATTAGAAACTTTTTTTAGTAAAATAAATAGATTGGTATGGGACGTCATCTGCTTTTCTTCTGTCATCGTCTGTCGAAATCTTACCTGAGAAAAAAAACAGAGTATATATCAATAATTGTTTGGCATATGCAGAATGTACAAAGCTTTTTGTACCATTTAGGGCCATACCTATGACTAAAAATGCATATTTCTCGAAAAAACGTCCTATTTTCCTTAAAACAAAAAAAAATAAAAAACCAATTAAATTGTTTTTTCTAATTTCAATACAGATTCGTCGTACTTGATAAAAATTTCGATTTTTTAAAAATTGTAAATTTGCGGTAAAAAAGATTCTTGATCAAATTTTCACACTCTTATAAAACGCCCTGTATACGAGAATTTGCTAAATATATTTTCGAAAACCACATCAGCATCTTAATCACAATAGATTCATCTAAAACCTGGTCCAAACCGCATCCCAAAATCTTTTTAGTTCAAGAGATATTCAACTTTAAATTTACCCTAACATTTTGCTGGTCCCAATAATTATGTCCAGCAATTTATTTGACGAAATTGTCCACAAGTACCGTATGATCCAAAAAAAAACGGCGTCCAGTTGGCTTGGAAATGACGATCGATGACATTTTCCATATAATTTTACATATAAAATGACAGCGATCTTCATTTCATAACCATCGCTGACGCCGTTTTTATTCGATCATACGGCACTAGTTAAACGCTTTTCTTCACTTACGCACATACGCCAGAAAGAAATCTAACAACTAGCCTGTTTGTTTCACTTATTTTTAATGGCCAAGCCGTAAGGGGAATCCCCCGGGTTCCGAGCGTCGACGCATCGGCCCGGAACGTATCGGTTCGATCTTAATCGAGATCGATTCGGTTACCCAGTGGTAATGTTTGGTAATGTGTTGATCCCGCGGATCCCGCACGGTAAATCCCGCAACTTGGATCCCGCGGAATCTTAGAGGGATCCCGCATTTGCGGGATCCAGCATTTGCGGGATTGCATTCCCTAATTATGACAATATGATGACAATGAAAAGTTGGTTTCCATAACAATGTATAATTTGGACTTTCTAAACCGTATAATTGTTTTAATTAAATTATACTTGTTTTGGAAATACGTGCAACTTTTAATGCGCATAGCGCAAATTAAGGACCTCGAGAAAGACAAACCTACTGAACGTTTCATAAGTGGTGCAATAAAGAAGCTTTGAAAGTGGCATGTCGTGATGTTGGAGACATATTTTTTAATGCTAAACTTATGGCGTTGATTTATCCACGTAAGTACCGTATGATCGAAAAAAAACGGAGTCCAGTTGGCTTGGAAATGAACATACAAAATGACAGCGATCTTCATTTCATAGCCATCGCTGACGCCGTTTTTATTCGATCATACGGTATATATGATCTAGGAGTACGACAATATATGACGTAACATTGAACGATGGCAGAAAATTCTATACCTATTATTATGTCAACTAATGGCAGAACAGGAAATATTTTATAATAACGCTGAGGTTGCAATACTAAATCGTATTCTACAGGGTACGATCAAAAAACTTTGTTTTTTTGATCAGACTCCAAACATTCACACTCAATTTTACGAATAAAAAAAATTGTATAAAAAATTGACATTTGTATATAGTTAGCTGGTATAAGCCGCGTTTTCGTATGAATTAAACTTAGTAGTTATTTTGTAACAAACCAATTCGATGTTAGATTAAAATTAAGTAAACCTTGTTTAGATGTAACAGTTTTGGAACATAATCCTTGGACCAAACGCACGTAGAATTCGTAAAACCCCACAATTAAATGTAAAGGAAAGACGTAAGCTTAAGAAGAAATTCATACTTTTTAAAACTTTGTATTGCTTTTAAAAATGGCATTTATAATATTCCTAGATCGAGAGTATTTTTCGGAATAAGCTTTTTAATCTTCAAACTCGTAGATGAATTAAACTCGGTATATACAGGGTGTAAGAAGTGATTGAAGAGATTTTCACTAAAATTTTTGGATTTCATTCATATAAAAATATTATTTTCCATAGCACCTGTTAAAATTGCCTTATATCTATCAAAAATAGTAGATAAAACGGTACTTTAACCACAAAGGTAGATTAAATGATACTTTAACAGCGAGGATAGGTTAAAAACTTTATTTCTTCTCGCACGTTTTTTAATTGCTTCCATTTTTGAAAATTTTTGTATTCCTTTTCATAAGTTATTCGGAATTTAAACGGAAGTAGTTTGGATATGGCGTTTGTCGCCTCAGCCTGAATATTTGTTGGTAATTTACTTATTTCGTTTTAAGCCATTTCTGGCTCCAATTCGATCAGCAATCGACTCGAAAGAGAATTAAAAAATATTAATATTTTAATAAAACACGCTTTTAGATGTATCAAAAAACTTTTAATAAGAGTAACTTTAACTCTACATACAGTATTGGCCATAAGTGGATGAACTTTATTAAAATAATGGGTTTTTCCTAATATGTTTAAAATTAAAATTTGAGCTATATTTACTTGAAGTCTAGTGTCAGTGCTATAAAAATAAATAGCATTGTTTTTTTAAAATGTGCTTTAATAAGGTAGCAAAAAATTTAAATTGAAAAAACTATTGGACAAAAGTAGATGAACAAAATTTATATTTAATAAAAAAAATCTTATGTTAACAAAAACTGAAAAATTAACTTATAATTTAGTAGTACTTAGTGTAATAACCTTTATTCTTAATTACTTTCAGACATCGCTTAGGCATGGATCCCAGAAGATTTTCAATTATTCTCTTCCAAAGCTGCAAATAATTCTTGCTTATTTTTGTAGAATTTGGTCCTAATGTGTTGATCCAAAATTTCCCATAAATTTTCTATTGGATTCAGGTCTGGGGATTGCGATGACCATTTGAGAACAGTCACCATTTCATCTTCCAAAAACCTTTTAACCAATTGTGAGGCATGTTTCGGGTCGTTATCATGTTGGAAGTGTACAACTGGCATTTTTTCCTCCAAATAAAGCACTAAAAGGTTTTGTAAAATGTCTCTGTAGCCAAACCGATCCATTATGCCCTCAATTTTATGGAGAGGCCCCATCCCATACCCAGAAAAACACCCCCATACCATGATTGAGCCCCCACCATGTTTTACAGTGGGTCGCGTGTACTTTGGTAGCAATCGTGTGTTGGGAGGTCTTTGTACATGTTGAATCCCATCTGATGACACCAAATTAAACTTTGATTCATCACTAAAACAAACTTTTTTCCATTGTGCCACAGTCCAGTTTTGATATTCCTTGGCAAATGCTAATCGGGCCTTCAAATTTTTTTTTGATAGCAGTGGTTTCTTGGCGGGTCTTCGGGAAAACAACTTCTGGTCAACTAATTTACGTCGGATCGTCCTTGTACTCACTGGTGGATAGCCCATTTCTTCAAGTTTTGCTTTTATCTTCGTTGACGGCAAAAATGGATCTTGTGAAGAAATTCGTGTTATGTCTTTTTATCATATTGGGACCAACTTTTTAGGTCGTCCTGGTTTTCTTTTTATAGAGACATCTCCTCTCTCATTATATCTCTTTAAAATATAATGTACCGCTGATTTTCCAAGGCGTAATTGCTTAGCGATTTCCGATTGCTTCAAACCATCCTTAAAAGCATTCACTACTCGCAACTTAAGATCTGCAGACAAGTTAATTCCACGTGGCATGATATATCACAAGAGCTCAAATGTTCATAAAAGCAGAACAAATGAAACTAACGATTTTTAAAAATATTTGGTTCATCTACTTTTGGTCCAAGACAAAAAAGCAATATTTGCCAATTCTTATCTATAAATGATAAGACTAACAGAAGAATTTATATTTGTTTGTCGTATTTTGGTGAGAATGTATTAAACTTTTAACATACAAAGGTACATAAAATAATTTTGATATTTAACACCTCAAATCTGATTTTCTTCGCAATTATTGGTATTGGTTCATCCACTTTTGGCCAATACTGTATATGTTTCGACTTGTTAGGCCTTTTTGAAGAGTTTTTTAAGAACTAATCGTCTAACTACACTGTCTCTATATATATATTTGCTATGGGGGTGGGTTCAGAGAGTTTACAATAGGTACCGAACCCACCTCTGATAGCAAATGCTATATATATAGGTGCTAGCAATATATATATATATATATGTATATATATATATATATATATATATATATATATATATATATATATATATATATATATATATATATATATATATATATATATATATATATATATATATATATATATATATATATATACATAGCAAATATATATGTAGTTACAGTGTAGTTAGACGATTAGTTCTTAAAAAACTCTTGAAAAAGGCCTAAAAAGCTGAAACATATATGTAGAGTTAAAGTTACTCTTATTAAAAGTTTTTTGATACATCTAAAAGCGTGTTTTATTAAAATACTAATATTTCAACGATGTTTCACAAGGAACCAACCACAGCAATTCAGTACAATTAATTAAAAAATATTGACTCAAAACTGACAACTAAAGAGACAGCTTTATTTATTTGTCAAATTACATAGAAACCAACGCCAACCCAGTACAATATTTTTTCTACTCGTAATAAATTCCTTGAAATAATAATTTCTGAATATTTTTTAAAATGTAACTCGCTATGGAAAAAAATTTCCATAGTTTTAATTCATTATCGTGTCCCGAAATTAATCTTTTCGGTCGACTAAAAAAAAATAACTATTATTACACCCTGTATACATAGATTTATTAATAAATTTCTACTTCTCATTTGAAGCAATATGCTCTGGTTGTGATACGATTAAATAAAAGTAAACCTTTAGTCCTGAAATAGGAATTTTAGCCAATTAAAAGTATAATATATAAACTTTATATTAGGAAATATAATATAAAAAACTAGGAAGAATATGACTTATTTTTTCTCTTAGAAAAAAGTATATAAGTACCCTATATAGCTAGGTAAAAAAGTAATTAAAAAACTGTAAGCTTTTAAAGTTATTTTGTAAATTATATTTTAAAAAATAACTTAAAAGGAAACAGTATATTTAATAAACCTGTACAATTTAAAAAACGAATTGCGTAAATATATCTAAATAGATTGTACATAGATAGAATATAATGTAAAGTTTTCCTCTATATAACTGATATTCCTACCTAATGGAATTGTGTTACTTATTATAAATTTTAAAGATATTTATTAACTGTGTTATATTTATTTTGTTTCCCTTTTTTTGTTATAAAATAAAGTATTTTAAAAGTATATCGTTGATGTTATTAAGAACCTTTTCGAATAGATTAAATACAAGAATGTTTGAAGCCTACAAACTACCTTTTTTTCAAAATTTCAACATTATTACCTAACTAAAATCTCTAGATATCCTTTATTAAGAAAATAGACACTATTATTCATAGATATTGGAAAGTGCCCATAAGGACAATGTAAATACTATTTGGCGCTGTTCTTACAACGGTCGCTCTCCAAAGCTTTTGATAATTTCCGAGTTCGGATTTTCCGGAATTATGTCGCCAAATATTGTTTATTCAAATTTATTATTGTCTTTTAATTTTTTTAAATAAAATACAGTGTGTTGCAATATACAGGGTGAGTTTTCTACAATGTTCTCTATGGGTATCTTGGAAACTATTGGTTTGGTTTGGTTTGGTTGGTTCAACTTTTCTTGACCATACATTTTCGAGGATACGTTGACCGGTGAATGTTATGTTTTTTAGAGAACGATTTTCAAGACTTGTTAGAAAAGTTAAATTTAGTTATAGCCAATTCTTATTTCTCTTGACTAATTTCACTTAGATTGCATGGCATTCTTATTCTTTTGTGATTTATAACTTATAATAAGTCAGAATATATTACTAAACGGTTCTTTAGAATTTACATTACACAAACTAAAACTTAAAAAAATAATATCGCTGCAGTCGAGTCACTGCATACACTTTAAGTTATTTTAGAAAATGTTCAAAAATTCCATTGTTTTGAGTTACACCTTTTTAAAACTGAATTATTACCTATTCTCACAAAAGGACCGGTTGATTTAATTAAACTTCTCTCGTACCGCCACTTCCAGTGCCTCCCTTAATTCATAAGTTCTTTTGTAAACCTTATTTTTAACCATACCGCATAAAAAAATCTAAAATGGATAGGGACGAAATTTGTTTTTTTCAAAATATCTAGTAAGCCATGAAGTTTTTCATAAATCTGAAAGGCGCATATTTATGACCCCACAAAACTGCAATTCTTTCCCCATTTAACCGACTCTCTATCTCCAGTAGTTTCCAAGATACCCATAGAGAACATCGTAGGAAACTCATCCTGTATATAGCGAATCAATTTTTCGGGAGGCTTTGACTAGTAGAAAGGAGGGCATCACTATTAATGGGCAGGTCTTAAATAATATGCGGTTCGCGGACGATACCGTCCTTATAGCAGACAACGTGGAGGGTCTGCAAACACTTCTACAAAGACTAAACAACACGTATAGAGTCTATAGCCTGAAAATGAACCCTAAGAAAACTAAATTTATGATAATCACTAAGAGAGAAGATGTCTAAGCCAATGTTCTAATAGATGATATATACACCTATGGAGAGAGTTCAAAAATATAAATATCTAGGCAATTGGTTGACCGAAAACTTGAATCAATCAGCAGAAATAAAAGCTCGAATAGAAATAGCCAGGGCATCCTTTGTAAAACTCAAAAAATGTCTGTGCAGTGGAGACATCAACTTAAAGCTTAGATTAAGAATGCTAAGGGGTTACATATTTGCAACTTTACTCTATGGTTCAGAAGCTTGGACATTTAAAAAGGCCGTAATGGAGAAGCTTGAGGCATTCACAAGATGGTGATATCGGCGTATGCTGAGAATTGCATGGTCTGACAAGGTTACAAATATAGAACTGCGACGCAGAATTCAGAAGGACGAAGAGGTGATTAACACCCTTAAAAAGAGAAAACTTGAGTACTTTGGGCACATAATGAGAGGACCTAAATATGCCCTGCTGCAGAACATAATAGAAGGAAAGATAAAGGGCAGAAAGACCCAAGGAAAAAGAAGAACATCATGGCTCAAGAATTTGAGAGAATGGTTTGGAATGACTTCAAATCAGTTATTCAGAGCAGCCGTTAACAAAGTTAGAATTGCCATTATGATTTCCAAGCTCCATTAGGAGATGGATCCCGAAGAAGAAGAAGTTGCATATAAGACATAATTATTTTATTTAAGAATATGTATGAAGTACTTATGAAACATTGGAAACCGACGTTATGCCACGATCCACGATGGCTTTTGCAGTTTACACAGATATTTAAGTTTTTAATGCCACTTTTTCACAATTATCACGGGTTTAAGTAAATACAATTTAGGTTAAACTCACAAGATAGCAATAATTACTTTGAAAATGGACGCTTTAAACGCTTTTCGGTATTTTTTCAATGAGGACGGTTTAAATTTTGAAAGATTTTATAATTTTTGAAGATTCTGACTTTGACAAGAGAAAATTATTGTTTGCGGTTGTTCTTAGCAACCGCTATAGCAGCGCCCTACAACGTATGCGCTCCAAAACAATTATAAGTGTTGGCGGCAAACCTAGCATTCCAATCTAAACTTATTTCCTATATCTATGCTATTTTTTTTATTTGTCATACATGTCAATGTCATCCTGTTACCAAATTTATTGCAGTATCCGCCATTTTGCGCATTATCTGCATCCACAGCATTATCAGTATCCGCCATTTTGAGTCCAATATACATACTTCAAATAAACTGGCACTTGTCACTTCTATATAGCTAAAGTATTTTGTGATTACAACCTGGTACTCTTGTTAAGAACTTTCAAATAACAAATATCAGTTAAAAAAAAGATTTATTTCATCATATTAAACACCAACAATCTTAGGTAAAAATATTTATCTTGCACCTGTAGTTCAGGCGAAATATCTTGCACGTAATTGCATCCATACTTTCGTAAATATTTCGAAAATTTATCATCCGATTTTTCTAAAACAATATCTAAAACTTTATCCTTATCCCTAATTAATCCAGGAACATTCAAGAACGTCCTGTAAAACACTTCATAAAAATACGTCAAATCTTCGTCTTTAAAACTTGCAAACATGTCACTTCCTGCTATGTTCAAAAACAAGTTAGAAACTTGCGAGTTTGTATACTCATCTTGTCTGACTTTAACAATTTCCAGAAATATTTTCAGCACCTTGGATATCATATTGGTTCCTTTTTTGTCAGATAGGACACTCCAAACAACGTTGTAAAGTTGAACCAACAAAGAATAATTCTCGCAGAGCATTTTGACAGCTAAAGGTACCTTACAAGCTGAATATAACACCTCCGATATCAGCAGTTTACACTGAGTATCTGCCAGACAACTAGAAGACAACTCCAACAACATTTTTAGACCCATAGACTTCAAAAGATCTAAAAAGTCTCTTTCTGTTCTCAATCCGTCTCTTAGTACTTCTAAAATAAAACTACGATGTTCTTTGAAGTTTACATCGGAACTGAAGAGTAGAGTGTAGATTTCTGGTACAGTGCTCAAGTCAAGAACTTGCTTGGCTGACAAATAAGAGCACAATGGAGAGTACATTGGATGAGTTGGGTTGGTCAGGATCAAAGACATGCGGGCGAAGAATATGGCAGAGAAGTTGTTCAGTTTGAAGTCTGGCAACACTGCCGTACCTAGTAGAAATTGAAATGAAAAAATAAACATAATAAAAAAAAATGTCTCTTATGGTATGCTTTGGTTTTGACTGACAAATTATCTTCTAATTCGTGTATTTTCAAAGACATCTAAATGGGTAGACAGAACACTCCATTCATAAAACTAAATTTTTTAGAATCATACATGGTTTGACACTTTTATGAGAGTTAAAAAGAGATGGGTACATAAATATGACAACACGGTTGAGTTTCGTCTCTCTTTCTGTCATTTGGCTCTCTCATTGTTCCGTCAAACCAATAAAATTGAAATACGATCTGTCATTTTTGAAATGATATGACGGATTTATATTTAAACCCATCCATAGTTAACTTAAAAATTATTAGAAACTTTTTTTAGTAAAATAAATAGATTGGTATGGGATGTCATCTGCTTTTCTTCTGTCATCGTCTGTCGAAATCTTACCTGAGAAAAAAAACAGAGTATACTCTAAGCATGGCTAAAGGTAAAAAAAACGTAATGACACTTACCGTCGAAATATCAACTCCGGGTTAGAATAGTCCACCTTTTTACAAACTATGCACTGGCGAACCATCGTAGATAGTTATAAACTACTTTAAATAGTTTTCTTTGCAATAAACACTAATAATTATTAGAAAGTTGTTCAAAAGCTACAAAAACTTTCAACTACCGCAGAAAACTCACAACCGCACGCTGTCAAATATAAGTTGAATTAAAACAAATGAAACCGTCAAATGTCAGAGTAATTCCTACAGATTTCGACAATTTCGTAGTAAAGATGAATCCACAGCGATGCCGCTAGTTGTCATTGTAATTTCCCTAATATAATTTAATTAGAAAACTAAAAATCATTTCAAATGCATAATCCTGGCACAATATATGTATATTAATTAAAGTTATATACCTATACAAATATTTAGTTTAACGTTTCTATAGGTACCCAAAAAACATTAATAACAATAATAACATTTGGAACTCGAACCGTATTCTATCACATACCGCGTAAATCTGTCATCATCGATTTTTGCGGAACACGGTTCTTGATCGCGATAAAATTTAAATCGTTCTGTCTCCCTTTATTTAGATGTCTTTGTGTATTTTACTATAATTTGAAGCATAATAAATAATTTTTAAATTAAAATAAATAAATGAAGATACCTTTACAGAGTGCCTCGACAAATCTAATCCACAACGGATTATCCTTTCCAGTTTGTCTGGCTTCCAGATGGAAATAAAACCTTGACAACACATGACATGCCGCTTGACGTACCTGCTTATCACGGCTACTAAGTCCTACAACTGTCAAACTTAGGGCGCCACTCCTACAAATATTCTAAATAAATATAAGAAATAAAAAAACCTATAAAAATGCAGACCTGGTGAAGACGTAAGTCTTAACTTGTTGCTCTGGCGCTAGAATATGGCTAAACAGTGGTAAAATGAATTTGAGGTCGTAGCATCGAGAGTCTGTTACTTCAGTGTCATCGTCGTGTAGATTGTCGTTTAAAGAATAATTGGTTATAGTATTGTTCACTAGTTCTTCTTTCAAAACACCTAGAAATCAAATATGAGCAATATCAATAAGAATTTATAAAAATATTTAACACTTAGAAATTTGTTTCTTGCATAGATTTTTTTTCAGTGACGTTACTTTTAAGCCCATCACAAAAGTACTGGACCTATCATATGATAAAAAACAGCGGCAAGTTACCTTAGAAATATCGATCGATATAGTCTATAAAATGAATAACTTTGAATTTTGACCGTTATTTTTTACCAACAGGGCAAATATAAAATCCCTCTATCAAAAAAGTTACTGATATTCCTTAAATTGAGTGCCTGAACGAATCAGATAGGTAACTCTTTTTACTTTCGTGAAATAGAAAAGGACAATAATAAAACAAGTGACAGTTCTTGCTCTTCTTGCAAAAATCAACACGAAATAACATAATTGTCAAAAGTAAAATGTCATCAGCTTTTGACATTTCTAAATATCAGACCAATGTCGTCTCTAATAGAACAGCCTCGGAGCGATATTTATGACGTCACGCTAGTTAGGTACTACGGATTAATAAATATGTTGTAGAATACATGGAAAACATAATTATTCCTCGTATTTTTGGTTTGTATTTTAAAAATGATATAGTTTACATGAAATATACATAATATACAGTTCATAAATACAATATTTATATACCTATTTATAGTAATAAATACTTTGGCAAATAAATTATGAACCATACAAATGCAGCAAATATTTTACAATATACAAATAATGAATAGGTACATAAGATAATGGGTAAAATGTAAAATATATTTAAAATTTGGGGGTTTGAAAATCGATCTAATTTAACAAAAAACATTCAATATCTACTAATAGTGATGTATTATTATTTACATTCACAAACTTTATATGCATATTTGGCAAGTATCAATGTTCGAAAAATTATATTTGCAAATAATACAATATCATAGAAAAAAAGGCGTCAGCGATGGCTATGAAATAAAGATCGCTGTCATTGTCATATGTAAAATTATTCTAAAATTTTTGATTTTCTTGGGATATAGTTCGGGAAAAACTCTGATTAAATTTTTGATTTGGTTTTTTATTTTTTTTTTTGTTAAAAAAACGTTTCAGCTAACATTATAGCCTTCATCAGTGTTGTGTCATATGAAAAAAATAGTGTCGAATATAATCCCAAAAAATTACATATAAAATATTCTAAATATATATGTTACTGTAAATGTCTAAAATGCGGTAAAACCTAGCATTTACCAAAACCAACCAATCCCACCAAATAACCAGCTAACCAATGCATTAACACCCCCCAAATAACCAGGCTAACCAATGCATTAAGACCCTCCAAATAACCAGGCTAACCAATCCTAGGTTTAGCGCGCTTATCCTAGGTTTTACAGCATTTCGGACATTTACAGTAACATATATATTTATTAATTAATACATATTTATTAATCCGTAGTATCTAACTAGCGTGACGTCATAAATCTCGCTCCGTGGCTGCTCTATTAAAGGCGGCATTGCGTCAGCATGGCCGCAAGTTGCTAACCTAATAAAATTAACACTAGAAAAGCCCGCGGGAACTGTCAAATTCAAAGTTATTCGTTTCGCAGACATATCATACCCCTAGAATTTTATACAGGGTCCGGCAATAGTGCGTCGGGCATCTGTAGCTCCGAGAATAAAAAACTTGAGAATTTTGTTTGAAGTACAAACTTAAAGTATGTACGAGAATGTATTTCAGAAAAATATTTTAACTTCTATAGGGTGGCTCAAAAAAGTGTGAGTGGATCGGGATGATTTTTTTTAAATTGAACATCCTGTAGATTATTGCATTTTTGGCTTCCTTTCCGATCACTTTATATAGTCCTAAGATATGAGTAAATATATTTCGATAATTTCCGATTAATAAATAAATAAAAAATATATATTTTTCAACCTTCCTGAAATACATCATAGTTCATACTTTAGGTTGTTTTTTATTTTAGGAGCTACCTTGGAGCTACAGATGCCCGACGCACTATTGCCGGACCCTGTATATAGAAAATTGACACTGGTTGTCATTACAGAAGTATTTTCAAAGGTAAATGGACGCCCTTTTTTTCTTCGATTATATGACTTATACATTAGTTAAAGAGATGTTATTAAAACTGCATTAAAAACTTACTTAAGACATTATTGATTTTAGGTTGTCTTGTCAGAGAGCTTTCGATACTAGTTCGAACAGAATAATGAGTTGCAGCTGATCTGCCCCACAGGAATGGTTTAAAGTCATAAAAATGACTCTGATCAGGCTTTGATTCGTACCTATAACAAATAATAAAAATTCTAATATCATGAGAAATACAAGATTAGCAACACTCGGGAGATAAAGGACGTAAAAGAGATTATATCAATGACAAAACTATAACAAATAAAATAGCTGAAATAAAATACAAAAAGATAAATACTCTACAGATATACAGGGTGAGTCTTAAATAAGTGCAAATATTTTCAGGGGTGGTATATTTCGACCCCAGGAACACGTCTATGAGGTTTTTTTCGCAAAAAAAAATGTTGAAAATCGTGCGTTTTCTTTTAAATTTCTCTGTATATTTTTCGAAAACTTTTTTGAACTGCCTGTTCACCGTAAATTTTTCCACGGTATTATTTCTTAAGCTCTAATATTACCATAGTTACAGCTTTACCACAGATTATACAGATTATAAACTTTGTTTTTTCTTTATTGTTTTTCGTGGTTCCAATTTTCGGAATCGGGCACTAGTTAGGTTACTAGTTTGCGCACATACCACGCCCACTTATGGCCTCTAAAATTGTGCACAGCGCCTGACCGGTACAGTTATTAGAGAGATATCGGAAAACCGAATAGCGTCATGCAGTATTTACACGTACCTTATCATGGTTACGATATGCGCGAGTCAATTTTTAACGCAACACCCGCTAATAACGTTACCGCCTGACGTAATTTGCGGATCTATTACACCAAGCGCTATTTCTAAATAACGTTTAAAAATTACTTAAATGGGCATGTGCGGGTATTTGACAACCGGGGCCGGCCGGCGAGATCTTTTATTTTAGGTTATGTTTGAATTGTTTTGAATTATTACTTTAGTTTTATTAGGTAATTAAGTAGCTGGGATTAGTTTTAATTAAATAAATATGGCCCAAAATATGGATTCCACTTCTTCCAATATTAAAGAACCTATAAAGAGGCTTAAGTTTACAGCAGATGACGGCTTAGCCCTTCTAAGAGAATTTGTTGCTTGTTGCACTAAACCCACTGGCAGACGTTGAACAATAAAGCACTGGAAACTGGAAATAAGCACTTTAGCCCTTTAGTTTTAAAATACCTAGTAAACAAAATAATTTCAAAGTTTTAAAAATTCAAAGTTAGGTTAAGTTTAAATAGCGGACGCGACGCGATCAGAATTCTTTCCAATCCGATAACTATAAATGAAGAGAGTTAATACTAGTTAATACCACCTCACGTAAAGGAAATAACACCTGGCCTTATTAACGTCCATGCACGCTATTCGGTTTAGCGATATCTCACTATTACGCTGTTTATTGTTATTTTACGCGAGTTTATTTTAGCGCACAGGAAATTTGACTCGTTTGCACATCGTCATAAAAAACAATTTTCGTACCACGAATTAAGGACAAGATTTTTATCTGTATACTTATAGGATACCTAATCTGTGGTATTATCTTAGATGTTGGCAACGCATGAATATCTTTTCATTAAAAAAAACAATTACTTACAATTTTAACAATTTCAAAATGACTCTGTCACATCTTGTCACCAATCCTCTGTACGCTGAAAGAACAATTGCCACGTGACTCTTCTCTATCAATTCCTGCCAATTTTCGGAAATAATAAGCAACAACTTCAAAATTTCCAACTTCGAGTCAGTATGTTCAGAGAGCACAACGTTCAAAAACTCCGAATGCGAGAGTAACATTTCCAGTAGCTCAGCAACTTCTTCTTTTTCAATGGAAGTTTTCAAAATATTTAGGGACATACATAAGGTGGCCAATAAAATATGTTGGCCGGAAACTCCGAATTTTAAAGCGTATTTACAAAAAGTCTTGAATGATTCGTGTGAAGATACAGATTTCAGATTATTATACGAATGTTTAGAAAGCTTTTCTAAGACCCGATTAAAAATGTTCACAGACTCTGATATTTTGACTGTACTATCTTCTGATGACGATTTTTTCTTGAACAAAAACATAATCAAATGAATAAAAGTCAGTATCACATTCCCTGCCTGTTTTTCATTAAGTTCCTTTGTATTAAGAACCTTACTAAAAACTGCTTCTAAAAATTTCAAATGAAATACCTCAGTCACCTCGAATCTATGAACTTTATCAGTAAACTGACTACATTTTTCTACAGGCATGAATGATTCAATTAAAACAGCAATATTGTAATCTTTCAAAAAGTGCTGACCAACTTTTTGGGGTTTTTGCAGGGCTTTAAGTAAAGATCCTTCGAGATTTTCGTAAATTATTTTCAAGATACCTTCGTTATTTTTACTGTTAACTAAAACATGAGTTAGAGGTAAAATTAAACCTTTTTTCTCAGCTACAGCTACAATGTTTGTTTCTATATGCTTGGATAATGTTAAGTTCCTTTCAAGTAGAAAAACTATCAAGTCTGTGTTTTCTTTATTATATTCCTTTATTTCTAGAAGAGCAGGAAATAAGGTTTGATCAATATGATCAATAGAGTAAGGAAATACTTCTAAATAACATTTTAAAGCCTTTGACAAGTTAAAACAGTTATGGCCTAATTTGATTAACTCTATGATATATTTGGAAATATTCAAAATTGTAGTTTGATCTAGTGGTTTCAATAACTCATTACTTCGAGACAATTCTGCAGTTCTGCTTAAGGCATAAGACAAAATTTCAGAGACAGAAATATCGCAGTTTTCTAGCACATCTAATGTACGCTCCAACAATGATATACAATACTCATAACTTAAAGGAAACACCTTCAAATATTCTCCAACATTTTCACTCAAACGGAATTTTTTAGGTTTTTTTAACCCCTTGATAATAGAATTAAAAATACTTTGTGAATATACACCGACATATTCCTCAACATCCAATGACAAATCACGAAAAGTTTGAACTACTTTATGAATAGCCCTGGTACAGATTCCAGTAGCTGTATCTTTTGTTGCGGATTTAATATTAAAATGAATTGCTAAATTTGGATTGCCTAAAACAACCTCAAAACACGATGCATTAAAGAAATTAGAGTTGTGTACTTGTTCAATGCAAAAAATCCAGTTTTTTGAATGATTTTCTGTAACCACGCTGAAAGATGTTAAGTTTGTGAAGTAAAACGTGGCTGCTTTGAGAAGATCGACATAAAAACCTGGATATTCCGAGTTATCAAAGAATTCATTTTCTATCGTACTGCTTAAAAAAGATTCACTGAATTTTTTGAACACCCCTAGAGAACCTTTGGTTTTTATTAAAGGCTCACAATTACCCTCAGTCCAATCTTGAATATATTTTAGTACATGATCAGGTACAGTGGAGTGGTACATTTGAACTACCGATAAATACTTGTTAGGAATAGTTTGGGAATGGAATATATTGATTAATACAAACTCTAGATATTTTTTTAGGGTTTTTGAAAGATTAGTTTGCTGTAAATGTTTCAAAAAACCCGCAGTTAAAATACTAAAATGGCTGTGTTTAATTTGGTACGTCATATCTTCCAGATCCTCATTGAAATTAAATAAAGATGTATTTTCTTGTACAGAGACAAGAGATAGTTCCTTCTGATATACTAGAATATTAGCACTGACATCTTTCAAAGTATTTACAAAAGTTTCAATAAAACTTTCAGATATATTGTCGAAATTAAAAATGCCATTACACCAAACCTGGATTTCGTATAAACAACCGTCAAAAATATCCGTGTTTTTTAAGATCTTATATAAAACTATTTGAATATCTTCCGATTTATGTTTGTGGTACATTTTAAGCAATAACGAAGTAACGTTTTCGAAAATATCACTTTTAGGTAAAAAATACGAGTTATCTATGTCAAGAAATATATCAATTGCTTTGATTTGTAATATTTCGTGTCTGTCGTTTTCGATAGATTCCACAAAAAAATCGTCAAAAGCGAAATTAAAGGAAGTGAATTTAAACAGCATTTGTGGAGCTAAATTTTGGTAAGATTTTAAAATATCTAAAACAACTTCAAGAAAATCGAATTTTTGTTCGTTATCAACCGGTTTAAAATCGCGCCAATCAGAAAACAGTTTTTCAGAGAACGGATAATGTTTTTGAATAAAATTTGATAAAATAGTCGCCGTTATTTTACAATCGTTAGGAGAAAACTTTGATTTCATTGCTTGCAGATATGTGTCTATTCGTTTTAACATAGCTGACATTATGTCATAAACGTGTTTCTTCAATTGGAGATCTTTGTTTACCGCATCTCCTGATAAAAGCAGCTTTAAAATTGGAGCTGGCGATACTAAAATCTCGATTATTTGGGCTAACTAAAAACAAAATATATTAAAAATCAATATGAAAGAAAACATTGAATAAAAAGACTAATCTAGAACAAGCTTTAATAAATACCTCTTCAAAGAACAGCGTCTTAAAAGATTATTTTTCCATTTTCTCGTATATACAGGGTGGCGCACCTCATTCGCCTCGGTTGATTATACGAAGACGGAAAGATATTTTATTTCATTTTTGGATTCTTGAGCCCAAAAAAAAAGGTATTTATTATAAGCGTTAAATATGTTTAAAATCTTTGGTTTTTGAGATATTTAAAGATATTTAAATTTGCATGCTACAATAGAATAGATTATTAACACCCTGTACATTACTTTTCAGAATTAGTTCTTGTGCTGAGTTTAAAGGTAGAGAAATAAACTTCACAGAAAAATGTTATTCCTTCCTTAAATGTATACAGGGGTATCAAAAATTGCTGGTCTGTTTGAAATATTTATTTTACATAAAAACTTCGTTATTTCAAATGCAACACTATGTATTTTTTTAAATAAGTTGAAGCAGACTTAAATGCTCTTTCAAACTATATTAGGGTTTCCTATACCTATCTGGCTCAGATTTTGAATAAAAAGCGATTTTTCAATAAAATTGTAATCAAGATGGCTAGTGTTGTCATGGCAAATTTCTAGTGACAGTTAGTAGCTATTTTCAAAATCGAATTAGAAAAAACATCAGATAAACAAATTAGAATAAAAAATGCCCTGGAAGAAAAGTAATAGAAACAATTTTACAAGACCTGGTGCATCAGCTTCGTATACTATAAAGAAAAATTATAAAATATACAATTCATATCATAAAAAAACTCGCAAAAATTCAAATCAAATTTAAATGTATTAAGTGAAATATACAGATAGTCGTTTTATTCAATGTAAAAAAGAATAAGTTTAACAATACCTGTTGTGGAGTGAGTTCTGTTACACAATACTCTATACAGGATGGATCCAAAACATCCAGTAAACTCTTAATAAACTCGACAGCTTTAAGCCATTTTTCTGTTAATCTAGGTTCCAAAAAGGGTTTGAGTATTGTCCAAATATTTTGACATAAATCTGGGCAAGCTCTAAAATAATTTGACATATTAGTAACTCATATTTTATTAATTTTTTTTTATAATTCTCCTTAAACTTTGAGAATCACTAGACTTTCTATGGTTTTTTTTTTCTTTAAAATGCCAAATTATCAAGTTATTATGATTTTTAACTAAAGATAACATACTGGGCAATTTTTATCACAAGTTCACTAGCATAAGAATGTTCCCAGGGTCTGTCCAAACTGTTTACCACAGTATACATGAGTCCATTTTGGTTTTTACGGCCAAGTCCCACCAAGGGATCTTTAAATATGACTCCATACTTCAGATTTGTACAGAGAACTAATAAAAAGTCATGCACACATTCATTAACTTTAGATTTTTCAACCTTGTCCACCTAAAATTTGAAAAACATGAATACCAATAAGAAAATAAAAATATTAAAACTACCATCACGTACCTCAACAACAATTTTGTCATTTTTAAGAGCTTTAAATCCTCCTGGGCCCTTCCAGTTATACAAATTAACAATATCTCTGACAATTGCTGTATTAAAAACATGCATCTTTGTAGTTTTCATCACTGCACTGTTTTGCAGAATATAGTTCTTCATAGCGGCTATTATTAGACAAACTGTATCTGCACGATCATATTGTAATCCTTAAAAATATAAAATATTTGAATTAAATATAGAACAAAATATGTAACTTTTATACCTGATATGATACTAGTAAACAGCGAACTTCTTTGTAGAAAAATTTGTAAAATATGAAAATCACTATCTATCAGGAAGCCTGTGACGAAATGTATAAAATTATCTCGCACATTATCTTTATCCTCTGTATGTTTGGTAAGGAGTTCTATATTAGGAGTATGAAATTTAACGTTTACTAAAATATCCTTAGCCAAGTTTGAAGAAAAGGCTACCATGGCAGTTAATAATTTCAAACATGTCTAAAATAAATAGAAATTATTAAAGAATCAAACACATTTTTTTAAGATAGACTTACTTTACGTTCCTCTTTTGAGGAACTTAAACCAATCATTTTATGTATAACTGGTATATAATTATTAATAAGGTATCGGCATGCTTCGTAAGAACTATTATAAAACTGGCTGTAATTAGCGTTAATTTTCAGAAGTATCAGTGTTATCAACTTAAAAACTATTGAAGGTGGTATAGTAGAGTCATTTTCAAGAATCTGTAATAGCTCTAAAACGTTACCACCATTCTCCAAGTAATCAAAAACGTAATCATGGTTAGGATCGTTTAATTTTTGTTGGAATTCTTGCAAAGCTACAATAAAGGTTTTATAATATGTTAAGAAAACTAATAACTGCTTTGAAACAAACCTATTAACTTATTATCAGAATTTAGTTTCTTTCTAAACTCTTTAACAGAATAGGATTTCGCCTTTTTAGTTTTAGGACTCTCTTCGTTCTTGTTATCACTGATTTTCCGCTTTTTAGATGAAGGCGTGTCAATATTTTCTTCAACGTCCATTTCTCTGAGATAATATGTGTTATAATTATAATTAAAATTATAAAATATTTAAAAGATTCAAAAAAGTATTTAAAATTTAAAAATATAACCTAAAAAAAGCATGGTCAACTAAACTGAAGTTAGCCCTAACTTAATAAAGATTGAACCACAGAACAGATACCTACAATCTAACCTTCAATTAATTTACACCTACCTTCATGACGAACAAAAAATTAAATTTGATTTTTTTGAAGTTTTAAAGAGGTGTTTGTGATTTTAACAGTTTTTAGTGTTATTTAAGTGTTTTAATTATTACAGTTTCCAAAATTAATGCAGATAAATATATAGCGATTAACAATCCGTGCCAAACAAATTGATGCGGAAGTACTAGTATTTGTTTTTCTTAAAATTAACCTAGCCGGCAAAAAAATGGATATAGAGCCCCACAATTTTTTTCAAATTTTAAAAGAACATGCATCTGATCCTTTTAAGGGTCCATCGGAATGTGAGAGACTTTTGTCGATTTTGAATTACAATTTAACAGAAGAGCAAATGAATGCGTCGCTTTTAGGTAACATTTTGCAATAAAAATATATATTTATGCAATACATTTTCTTTACTTCTAGATTTGTATTTAGTAAATATGTTTAGTGAAGATCACGGCATTTTTTCCTTTATTCAAGATGTTGGTACAGGCTGTAATTTTAATAAACAGATTATTAAGTGTTTGGAAATTATTTATGCCTTGATCAACAATTTTCCTAGCAAAATTGAAAAATATGTTTTAGGTATTTGAACAGCTTAATATAATATATATTTTATTGATAACAGATTTCATGTTTGTATATTTTAGGAATTAATAAAAGTTGTGTAAAAATTCTTCTATCTAAAGCATCAGCTCAAGTTAAAGCCAAAGCTGCAGACGTGTTGCTTATAGGTTTTGAAAAAATTGATAAATGCTTAGAAAACCAAGAAGAATATTTAAAGATGTTTAATGCTTTAAGTAATCTGCCTCAAGATCATGCAGATATAGGTATAAAAATATATTAACAAGCACTGAGAATAATTTTATTGAAAAACATTTTTAGTTAAAGAAAAAGAGTATATTCTAAAGGGCATGTTTGCTAAGAGATTTAGTTATTTAGTACATAATCCAAGAAACTTAAAATATGCATTTATAAACAAGCTCGATAGTGTAATGTCGAAACAACCGTCACAGGTAAGAAGATATTAAATATTAGCAACTTATTGAGCAAAATAACAATAGACAGGGTATAAATAAATGAATCAAATAATGGCATTTTTTAAAATGATTTTGGTTCATTCTATATAATCAAATAACTGTACAGGGTGTTTTTTGATTGTTTTATGAGGTTTCTCTTTTATGAGTAGTTTAGAGATGCAAAGATGCTGTTTTTACATCAGCGTGCTACTTTTTTATGAAACTAAAGATGCTAAACACAGTTTTCTTTTAGCCCTCTTGGTTCTTGAAATTTTTAAATTCCACGAATTTGAAAATGTCTCATTTTTGACCACTTTTATATCTAGATGATCTTATCACTTATCGAAAAGGTGAAAACTGTGTCCCGTAGAGTTTTTCACATTGAATCCAGTGGCGTAACTAGTTTCTCACTGGTAGCTTTTCGTTTTTCGGTCATTTTCGAAATATGACTGTAACTTATGGTTTTTAAATGGAAGACCCTGTTATAATATTATTTTTTATTTTATTTAGCTTGTTATGAGCTTTCGAAAAATATAATGTAGTTTATTCTTATTTTCATAAATAAGGTGAAATAATGCATTATTTAACTTTTTGGCATAAATCAGCCTAGTTTAAAAGAGTATTACTTAATTTAATTTATTGCAAAATTTCTCGATTTTTTTGACCCACCCTACTGTATACAGGTTGTTAATTTGTTTATTACTCGCGGCAAGAGCTTTATGGTTCAAATATATGGCAACCTCGGCCCGCTCGTCGAATGGCAGTGGAATGTAGAAATGTAGGCAGTGTTGCCCTTCTGTTTCCCAATAAGTAACCGTCCAGTTAACAATCTGTATATTGCAGGGTCTACTAACAGGCTTATTTGTCGGGCTTGAACATTATTGTGAAGGTTTTCCTATTCAACCAGAAAATCCCGAAGATAAAAAAATTATAAAAAGTCTGTATGAGTACATAAGATCGCTGTCAAGTCCAAAATGTGACAGAAGAACTGCAAACAGGGGTAATACATTTTACAAAGACACCTTCCCTAAACAAAAAATTATATGTAAATCTATTTTAGCTGCTCTTCATTTCTTTGGCAAACATATGGATTTGTTTGTAAGTCTGGTCGTAAAAGAATTCAAGTCATGGCATAAGAGACTGTACAAAGACTGGCTAAATATGGGCAAAGAAGAACAGAGAGTTGCGGAGTTTGTTTTAAAAAAATTCTTTGACAGTTTGGCGCAACACATAGTTTTTATGGATGAAACTGAGAGTTTGTCTATATTAAAGGTAATTCTAACATACTATAGGGGCTTGGTGCATTCTCCGCCGGTGCTGCCACCATCAGAGAATATCGGAAACAAATGATATATACAAATACACGGGTTCAAATAGCGAGTATACGAAAAATGTATTATAAGTGTAATTTGTGAAAATTCTAAAAATAAAAAAGTAAATATTTTGATATTTTTAGAAGGTCTAACTTGGATTATAATTTATTATACCAGCTAAAAAAAATTTTTAGATAAGTTCAACTACGGTAGCGAACATAGTTTTACGCACCGGTTTTGCTAGTGGGGTCATAATTGGGGCTGTTTCGGCTATAACGAAATTTTTTAAAGGTACATAATTATAATTTTAGAAAATGTTCATAAAACATTTTTAAGTTGATTAAAAAAAGTATACCATTAATATTGCAAATTTTATTGTGTGTCTATTTAATTTTTTGATTATGTAAGCATTTTGTTTACTCATTTGTTTCGTCGAACTGCTTGAATCCATTTTTGGTTTTGATCAAATCGGTGTGAGAAACTATGAAGCTATAAAATGTTGTTTCGGGAGAGTTGAATATCCGGGAAAGTTGAGTTGTTGAATGTTATTGCACACAACCACGCCCTAATTACGCTCTCCTTTACGCGTTAACATTTTTTCGCAATTTTATTAACATTTGAAATTGTCACAACACAACACGACGCCTAGTTCGGATTTTTTTTCACTTATTTTTTACTACCCGAAACAGCGTTACATCACCCAAGCAGCATTTGGACGTCGGGACAACGTTGTGTCACGCGACCAAACGTCGGGGCGCAACGTCGGCACAACCTCGTGCCAACCCTAGTCTGCACTAGTTTGGAGAATAATTTTTGGGTCGAAACGACGTTGGATACCGACGTTGGCTATCAGCCTAATTTAGTACAAACTGCAACGTTGTTTAAAATCCTAATTCACAGAAATACAAAACTATAATAATATGGCGTCTAAGTCGCGTTTTATCCTAAATTGGGATAATTATAGTAAAAATATTATTTTTATGATTTAATTAGAGACATATGCCAGATGGCAGTAAAGGAATACAAAACAAAAGTATTTTAAGTGTGGAGGATGTTTGAAGATCATAATTATTGAAACACTTTAACCGACTCTGTAACTCGTTGCCCAAGGCAAAAAAGTTAAACGCAAACAACTTTATTGATAAATGTATTGTTTCTACTTTGAAAAATACTAATGGGCCTTAAAATTAAAGAAGTTTTAAAAAATTTCTTGAATTTTTTTTTAGTAAAATGAGAATAATTTATTCACAGTCGAAAAAATTGTTTCCGCGTGTTGTTTAGGGTCAAATATTTCAAGTTAATGTATTCAAAAAGCAGGAATTGCTATTTTAGGAACGAAACATTTTCTTATTCAACAACATGGCGGCTTTCACTTTGTTGTTTTGGAGATTAAGATGGAGTAGTTCGAGTAGTCGCATACTGGACTATAGTCTGTCCAACGAGAAGATCCTTGACAGTGATAGATGTGTCTGTCATTTTAATTTCAAAGTAGTTTATTTTATTTTACAAAGAAATAAGTTGGTACAACTGGAACGCATAGCAGGAAATATTTAAAATTTGATTGACAAGATGACAAGTGATTACTTCAAAATTGTATAAAACTGAAAAAATGTAATCGAGTTATTTTATTTAATAAAAACGGTATGTGTTAATACAAAACAAACAAGAACAAGGCACTACATACCAAAAAAATATAAAAAATAACTATTATTTACTTTCAAGCTTTATGAAACTACCCGCATTTATGATTATATTTATCAATATAACTTATGTACAAATACAAATTTGTAATATTCCACAGGTATAAATAAAACAACATAGGTAAATACAACAACTATTTTATTAATAATAACACCTACCAAATTTTATACCTTAAAGGTGGATTAATTACCTTTAATCTTAATTTTTTTAAACCAGTACCTTTTGACATTATTTTTCTGCACCAGTACTAAAATCCATTATTTACCTATCGTGTGATGTCGATATTTTACAGCTACTCCAGTTTTTAGTATGTGTTTAGTTTGATCCTTATATACGAAATGCACTTATCTACGACGAAATGGTATACAAACTTTATCGATGGCAACTTCATTGGTGTATAAGACTTTCTGCCTGGGCAGCGTGTATTAACCATAAACTGTGCTCTGGGCCTACAGTTAATTTTCACTCGATTTTTCCTCCACTTGACTTCAAAAGACACAAAACACACGTAATAATACGAATCAAAATGCATCATCTTTCAAAATGCAGGGTATTTAACAAAAGTTGACACAAAATTATAACCAATAATTTGGCAAGACTTTGACAAGCGTCAAAAATGACAAAAATCTAAAGGCGAGTTCATACGCATCGGCGTCCGTTTGTCGTTCATCGTTCCGTCAAACCAATAAAATTGAAATACGATCTGTCATTTTTTAAATAAACCAATAAAACTGGTTAAAAACAACAAGACACGACGCATGACGGATTTATATTTAAACCCATCCATAGATAACTTAAAAATTATTAGAAACTTTTTTTAGTAAAATAAATAGATTGGTATGGGACGTCATCTGCTTTTCTTCTGTCATCGTCTGTCGAAATCTTACCTGAGAAAAAAAACAGAGTATAATAAAGTCGCAGTTCAGCATTAACAGGTAGTATACTAGTCGCAAGATTGCCTAATTTAGTCGTCCTAGAGTCTAGCTTGTGCCGCCCTCTATATTCTAAATAAACAAGGGAGTGGATAAAGTATCGGTAATATGTCGATGTATATTTAAATTTATATGTGCCTTTCTTACGTCCCATTTTAATTAAATTAATTTTATAAAAACAAAAACAGCACTGAACTGTCTGACTGAACAGAACAATGAAGTGAAAATTTAAGATTTAAGGTTATGGTTCAATACAGTTGCAAAAAGGTAGTGGCTCGACGTCCTACCAACTTAAGAATAAGGAAATCTAAAAAACGTTGGAATTAGTAAAACAGACGACGTTTGCATAACGTTGGAGTAGGTCCTGAAAGTGAAGTCGGAAAACTCTGTATTGCCCAACATTGTAACTATGTTGTCCGAATCACCTAATGATCACTTAAGCAAAAAAGGCTACAAGACAACGTTTATTCGACGTCGCAGAAGCTTTTACTTTGTTGTAGTACTAGTTCAACGTCGGCACAACGTCACAACAACGTTTACATTTATTTTAATACCCAAGGTACGGAGCTAACTATTTTTTGTAACTAATCCAACGTTGTGTTTAGTAAACATGTGGTCGCAAGTCGTGAAAATGCTACTTGGGCACACAAACCTCGTACCTGAATGTTTTATGGTTTCAATAACCGCACTAGCAAAAAAACTAAAATACTTAAATATTATGACAAAACCACGATTTCAATATTATTTTAAGGGGATCAACATGAACTGCAACCGGGACGGCGTGAAATGCAGAGCGAAAATTTCTGATTTCTACCGTATACAGCGCTGCGGTCGAAATTTTTTGAAATCAACCAAGCCTATACAAATAATTAAGACAATTTTGATTGGCAAAACATACAATATGATCCAAGAATTGTTATATTTTTTTTATATTGTTAAATTCCTTAAACCCTTTCCACATGTTATCCAAACATATTAAAAAAAAATTACATGAGAAAAACTATAATTTATAGCCTGTCTATTCATAAATGTTTGTAGCATTTTATTGGCTGGGCTAAACATCTGATAAGGTTGCCAGAACCGTCTGGAATAGATAAAAGACTGACCACACAAGTTCTAAAGTATTTTTGTGAACCTATGTATCAACTATACGCTAGTGAAGAGGCCAGGCAGATTTTTGTAATGGTGATGCAGAATTTCGAAAAAAATTACATTTTTAACGAAAATGTCAGTAGAGAAGATTTAAATATATTACCAGATTACATCCAATGTCTGTCTAGTTTTGTAAGGTATGAGTTACATTTATTTTTTTTTATTTTAATATTTTCCGCTCCTGGACAATTTATCTCCGTGGTCTGTATTTTAATGCGTGCAACAGAGATAAATATAAATGACTGGTTGATAGAGAGAGAGAAAGAGACAAAATAAAAAGCGGCACACAGTGTTGCCGGTTTTTACGTGTCGCTGATATGTATGGGAACAGGGGATTATTAGGTAAAATATACGAGGTATCGTAAAAAGTTAAATACAAAAGTTACAGGGTTTTTAAATGTCTATTAGCTAGTAGTAAATTTAAGTACACAGGGTCGGTCATAAAGTCGTGGCACATCAAGTTTCATTTTTTTAAATGGAACCCCCTGTATATTATTGCATATTTCAATTCTTCCTTCAATTCTAAGCAACAATGGAAGTACACACAATGTACCTCAAACCAACCGTTTCCAAGTTATTGACTGAAAATGTCGCTTAAACAATTTTATTTAATTAATTTCGATGGGTTCGGTTTCATTTAACTATACCATAGTTTAAGGAAAAGAGTAGTTGCACTCTCGCAAATATTTTCTGCCAGTTTTTGCAAGCTGGCAGGTTGCAAAGCGTTTCAGTTGAATTCGGTCCGTCGAGCTGTGAGGTTCGAGCGTTGCGTCCCAGCACAGGGACGGATTGACAAAGAATGAGTGCCTTACTGTGCGCTGCTATTAATTGTGGAAATAATTCAAAAAATTGTTCTTTGAGTCTTTTTAAATTTCCATCGGATGTAAATCGGCAAGCTGATAGTAATTATCAATTAACATTTAATTATATTTGTTTATTTTAGAAGCTGAGATATTATGTAATTAATTAAATGTTATTAATTTTTTTAGCATGTGTGCAGATTTTAAAAATAGTTTTGAAAATATTTTTTGGTCAGGGGATTTTCCATAAAATTTTCATTCCAATAATAATTTACGAGGTAATTTATATAAATTGGTTTTTGAAACAACTTTAGAGTAAATACTTTGTACATCTAAAGTCTCCGCAAATTATTCATATTTTTTAATTGAAAGAATTTTATAATAGCATAATCTCTTATAAACTTAATGGACTGTATTTTTTTATGTTTTTTTTTATTTATTTTTTATTATAAGTGGTCGTAATATAACAATATTCAAAATATTATAGACAAAATATTGAGTTTATATTTGAGGGAAGAAAAGTGCCACACCTAGCTTTAAACCACCGTAAATATACAGGGTGGCCCATTAGTGCGAGGAAGTCCAATATCGTCGTCGTTGTCGAAGATGTGAAAAAAGTTTTATTCATATGTTTCAAGGTTTATAAAGGGGTGTATCCTAAAATATTTTGTTATATACAGGGTGTCACAAAAAAAGTTATGGTAAAGTTAGTTTGATTTTTTTTTATTATTTTACATCATTCTATATACATTATTCTATATTGGGTATTTTTATGGCGTCACCAAAATCGCAATATTTAGAAGGGTATATCTCATTTTTTTTAAATGCGACATTCAATATATTATTTTCTTTGTCAGATGCAGAATTAAAAAGTGAACATTTTTTTATTAATTTAAAGTGTTTCTAAATTTTTACCGCTGTTGCAGATATTCGCAGTATTATATTACATATGGCTCTTTCAACAGTAAATTTTTATCAAAGCCACCTAATAGAATCTTTGTCTGTCTTGTCTTGTCAAAAAATGTTCACCTTTTAATTCTACATCTGAAAGAAAAATAATATACAAGGTGTTGCATTTAAAAAAAAATGAGATACAACATTTTTTAAATATTACGATTTTGGTGACGCCATAAAAAATATCCTGTATAAGATAAAGTAAATTTTTCTACACGAATTTATTCCGATATCCTTCATGTTTAAGAAAACATAGCAAAATATTAATAAAGTTATATTCACTCTAGTTTTTTACCACTTTTCGTATATAATGTTTTTAACCAAAGTTTTTTAGTAAATAAGAAATAGAATGGCAACACCGCAGTGTGCTTTAAATAAAGACAGTGTACTATAGCATAATTTTATGCCGAATCCAGTTATCTACAGAAAATTAAACTTGCTTTAAATAAAAAA
Organism: Sitophilus oryzae; assembly: GCF_002938485.1. Taxonomy (NCBI): domain Eukaryota; kingdom Metazoa; phylum Arthropoda; class Insecta; order Coleoptera; family Curculionidae; genus Sitophilus; species Sitophilus oryzae. The sequence goes on from NW_022146782.1 coordinate 2,016,093, forward strand.
AAGTCGTAGAAAATCTCTGAAATAGATAATAATATAAAAATATGTCATTATATATTTTTTCCGCATTTCTTCCCATCAGAAGATTTTTAGATACAGAATAATTGTTACCTACACGAAATGTGAAAATATTCTGTTTTCAAGCAAGTTTTTACTCGATGATCATTTTTTTTATTTTATTTTATTGTGAACTCATATTTTCCTAAATACATATCTGTGAAACTATGGCGAGTGCCACGTCTATACTTTGCCTAGTTAATAGACCACGACTATACAGCTACGTCGTCGGCTACGGAGGCGAGAACAAGGTCATATAAAGTGGCAGAAAAAGAACAAAGGATTTGACAAGGAGTAAAACTACTAGTTTCCTTATATTATGACTATACCATTCTGCGGAAACTGTGACACTTAAGTAATATTTGACATTAGTTCTCAAGTTAGCATTATATATTGTAAAATGAAATTAAATAATAATGTCTGGAAATTACAAAATTTTTGTTTAACATTTCAAAATCAAAGCTTCATGATTCGGAAATGGTTGAATTTAGGTACATTATGTGTATTACGATTATTGCTTAAAATTGAAGGAAGAATTGAAATATGCAATAATATACAGGGGGTTGCATTTAAAAAAATATATTTCGATGTGCCTCAACTTTATGACCAAGCTTGTATACTTAAATTTACTACTATAGTCTATAAAATGAATAACTTTGAATTTTGACCGTTATTTTTTACCAACATGGCAAATATAAAATTCCTCTATCCAAAAAGTTACTGATATTCTTTAAAATGAGTGCCGGAACGAATCAGATAGGTAACTCTTTTTACTTTCGTGAAATAGAAAAGGAAAATAACAAAACAAGTGACAGTTCTTCCTCTTCTTGCAAAAATCAATGCGAAACTTATGCGAAATGTCATAATTGACAAAAGTAAAATGTCATCAGCCTTTCATATTTCTAAATATCAGATCAATGCCGTCTCTAATAGAACAGCCTCGGAGCGAGATTTATGACGTCACGCTAGTTAGATACCACGGATTAATAAATATGTTGTAGAATACATGGAAAACATAATTATTCCTCGTATTTTTGGTTTGTACTTTAAAACTGATATAGTTTACATGAAATATACGTAACATACAGTTAATAAATACAATATATATACCTATTTATAGTAATAAATACTTTGCCAAATAAACTATGAACCATACAAATGCAGCAAATATTTTACAGTATACCTACAAATAATGAATAGGTACATAAGATAATGGGTAAAATGTAAAATATATTTTAGATTTTGGGGTTTGAAAATCGATCTAATTTAATAAAAAACATTCAATATCTACTAGTTGTGATGTATTATTATTTGCATTCACAAAATTTATATGTATATTTTGCAAGCATTAATGTTCGAAAAATTATATTTGCAAATAATACAATATCATAGAAAAAAGGCGTCAGCGATGGCTATGAAATAAAGATCGCTGTCATTTTATATGTAAAATTATTCTAAAATTTTTGATTTTCTTGGGATTTAGGTTCGGGAAAAGCACTGATTAAATTTTCATTTGGTTTTTCATTATTTTTTTTTGGTTTAAAAAAAACGTTATAGCCTAAAATATATAAAATAAATAAAAAAATAAACGTTTATAGCCTTCATCAGTGTTGTGTCATATGAAAAAAATAGTGTCGAAATAATCCAAAAATTATATATACGAGGAATAATAATTATGTTTTCCATGTATTCTACAACATAATTAATCCGTAGTATCTAACTAGGGTGACATCATACATCTCGCTCAGAGGCTGTTCTATTAGAGACGGCATTGCATCAGCATGGCCGCAAGTTGCTAACCTAATAAAATTTACACTAGAAAAGCCCGCGGTAACTGTCAAATTCAAATTTATTCGTTTCACAGACTATAGCTAATAATAGACATTTAAAACCCCTATAGCTTTTGTATTTAATTTTTGCGGTACCTTGTATATATTATCTAATAATCTAGGCTAATAATAGACCGTTCTCATGCATATTAGGAACCCTGTATTATCCTTTTGTAGGTTTCAAACATTCACAACAACTGAATTTCACTGTCTAGAAAGAGCTGTCATAAACATGATAAAAAGCTTTCATGAGTTACAACCTTTGTATCATTTCGTTGTTATAGAATCTGTAGTGAATAGTTTGTTTTACTTGAGAAAAACTAAATTGTTTGACACTTTTCTGGAGAACATTATTTATCAAGGAGTTATATGGTCTTGCTGTCATCATCATGTAGCGGACTATGAACTGTCAACAAGTACAGAAAAAGTAATAACAGTAAAGAGTTATTTCCCGTTTTGGCGTGGACTACTGAAGGTATACTCCAGCTCACTCACAATTGACCTGAACATAAAAAGGCATATACAAATCAAAATTGTGAATGAATTGATTAAAACCATGATGCTGTTGGTGAATAAACTCAATGTGAACATGAAACTAAAGGAAGACACTATTCAGACACAAATAGAAAGTGCCTACAATGTGGAACAGGAAAACGATTTTGCCATTTTCTTAAATGTGACTGACTTGTATCAAGAAATTTTCGATCATACCGATCCTCAGATGTTTAATAAGTGTATTTTTAAATTAATTAATCATTTGGTGGGAAAGTGTTTACAGCATTCGCTGATCAGTGGATTCTACAAGTTACTAGCTTTGATGTTGAAGATAGCTAACAACGTTGATTTGTTAAATAATATTGGTAAGTATACATGAATATTTTGTAAAGAAACATATGACATCTGACAATTTAAAACACAATTACATACCGGGTGTTGCATCGTCGGACGGGACATAGGAAATCCCATGTAAATTTTAATTGGGTCAATTATTGGCTTCCCTAATTATTTTAGGGAATAATTCTATTTAGGTTTATTGAAGAGCACTAAAACCCACATTCAAAAGAATAACATTAGATATTTTTGATTAGCTCGTTTACGAGTTATCGGCGATTTCTTTTTAAATATTTCTCCTTTTTATGGCCCTGTATTTACTTATGAGCACCAGTCAAGGTAAAAGATAACTGTCAAATGAAGTTGTCATTTCAGAAATTTTTCTATTTAGTGCTTTACACAAAACATCCCCCTTTAGAACTTCGTCTGTCATGTTAAGAAATGAAAGTAAATAATAAAGCGCCTCTCGTGTTTGGTCGCACTCTAAAAATTTCAATTAATTCCTGTATATATTTTTAGTATAGTTTTTAAATTTACATTTTTTTAATTGTAGAGTAATATATTACATTTAAATGGAATATATTACATAACAATTATGTCAATTACAGGATTACAAGCTTGTTTTCTAACATTTTTTAAATAAAACGAATTATAAAATTTGTAGTATATGTATATTTGACGTAGGTATGAAAAAAGTAAAACATAAAATGGACAAACGCTTACTTACATTGCAATAAAACTTCCACTTTTAGTTTTGTAATCCAAACGCAATATTTCTATTTCACAAATTAAAATATCCGACAACACTAATAAAATCACTGAAACTTCCGCGGCTGACAACGAAAACTGAAAAATATAACGGCACTTTTTGTTTTGGACCTGCATATCAACAATACGCTGTACTATTATGTGTTTGTTGTTGAAATAATATAAAATATATCTAATTATAACTTGTAAATTTTAATATTTTATCATGATTTTAACTACTTTTGACAATAACTAACTTTTTGTTATCAAGATGACATTTTAGACGGCAACTGACATATATGTCATAATATTTGAATCTTAAATATGTATGTAATATAATTTACATTACTATAATGCAACTTTATACTAAGAAAACATTTATACATTCACAAAATACAACAAGGTCTAATAATATAGTTTGAAAACAATGAATATTGAATTAAAATTAAAAAAGTTAAGCGCGACCCCTTGTGTCAAAATTAGATGATTAAATTTTCGCAATTTTTACACCATTTGATGACCGGTGGCGCCTCTAGTGTTTGTTCGGGCGGTTGGTCTTTTACTCCCGCTTATGGCCATTAAAGAAAAAGTTCTAAAGGGGGATGTTTTGTGGTGCTTTATTATTATTGAAAACTCATTCCTACATCGGAAATCTTAAAGATGTATTTATAAATACAAATTAATATGAATTAAAGTAAAATAAAGTAATCAGTTACAAGTATTATAGTATTATTACAATATTCAATAACTTATTAATTTAGGTACTATTAAATTGTTAGAACTTTAGGATTTAAGAAGATGTTCAAATATTCCTCCATCGACTGCTAGACAATAACCCAGGCGATCATAAAATTCTCTTCTTACATTCGCTAGTTGGTAAACTGAAATTCTATTGCATTCGGCAGAAATAGCATTTTTAACTCGTCTAGATTTGGGTATTTTTTAACCTTGTATATCCTGTTTTTTAAATGGCCCCAGAGAAAGAAATCGTTTGGCGAAATATCAGGAGACCTTGCTGGCAAATTTAGTGTATCATTTACATATGTGCCGGGCAGCCATACATTTGGTCCCAAACTTCCTGATTTTCCCTAGCGGCATCATATATAGCAGGTAAAATATGATTTTCGAGTAGTTCCAAATAATATTCTGCATTTAAATTTCGCGTAAGAAATAATGGCCCGATAATATTGTGTCCGAATATCTCTACCCAAACATTTACTTTCTGTGGATATTGCGTCCTGGATTTCTTTGTTCCAATATCGATAAATTTGAACATTGGGTTCGTTATTTAAGGTAAACGTGCATTCGTCAGTGAAGCATATGTTTTTTAAAAATACCCTATCCTATCATATCAAAACAAAACGCCTGCCGCCGTATTTCGTCCCCATCTCGTAGCTCTTGGTGCTTTTCATATTTGAAGGAATAGAATTTATGTCGTTTCAAAATTCGAAACGCTGTAGTGTGATCTATTCCTATTTCATCCTCAAGTTTCCTTGTGCTGATCTTTCCATCGTTCTCTTCCACGCACAATAAAACTTCCAAGTCGGTATCATTTCTTGCATCTTCCCTTTGTTCTTGCCTTGCTTCACATCTGCAGTTATTTATTAGGGTACCTTTGGTCTCAAAGCTCTGGATATTCCTTGCGATTTTAGATTTTCCAGGTATCGGTCTATTCGGATACAGAGCAGCAAACATGTCCGACATCTTTTGATAACTATTTCCTTGATAATACCATTTAATCATCAATACTTTTTCTTCGGTAGTGTAATTCATGGCTAATATTTCCGATGTAGGTATGAGTTTCAAATAATAATAATAAAGTAATAAATAGATAAATTTCTGAAATGACAACTTCATTTGACAGTTATCTTTTACCTTGACTGGTGCTGATAAGTAAATACAGGGCCATAAGAAAGGAGAAATATTTAAAAAGAAATCGGGCGTTCTAGCATTCCAACCTAAACTTGTTTCCTCTATCAATGCACAATTATTAAATTGTTAAAAATGGGTGCGCCCCAAGAAATTTGCAACAAACTGACTAATAAAAAATGCCATTTTGTTGCTTTTTCTATGAAATTGTGTGTCTTTTTCCAGAAAATCAAGATGCGGAAATATGTAGAGAGACTCTTTCAAGGTTTATATCGGTGTTGTTGCATAAAATGAAACAATTCAAGGATGATCTTCTGATTTCCTGCTTGCAAGTGCTCTTGGAATGTCCTGTCGTGGTTGTGGAACCCTTACTATCCGAATGTGTTGGTATGTTTAAAAAAAATTGACCATTTCAATGGTAAACACCTATTTTTATCCTACTTGTTTATCCAGTAATTTTTTCTGTGCAGGTGTTTTTATTACTGTGTTAGAGGTTGGTAGAAGTTACATACTTTTAGCCAATATGGGTTTAAATGCTTTGGAACGATGGCAAAAAGTTATGGACAAAGATGAATTCGAAGCATTTTTAATACAAATTGTGCCTCATTTAGATAGCTTTTTAAGAAGCAAATCTTTAGGTAGTTTCGTTCAGTATTATTTTTGAGTCAATATGAGTAATTTTCTTTATTTAGGTGGATTAAGTCAGATTGAAAATAAAGAGAAAAAACGCAAAACAGCTCAGGCTTTACAAAAGCGTCGCGTTTTGTTGGAACTTGAACCAGAACTACTGAAGTTTCAAAGGAGAGTTCTCAATTTTATAGGAAGCCAGAATAGCAAAATTTGTCGAGCGTTTGTATCACCGGATAATAACATTGAAAGAAAGTATGGTGATATATAGTCTATAAAATGAATAACTTTGAATTTTGATCGTTATTTTTTACCAACATGGCAAATATAAAATCCCTCTATCCAAAAAGTTACTGATATTCTTTAAAATGAGTGCCTGAACGAATCAGATAGGTAACTCTTTTTTACTTTCGTGAAATAGAAAAGGAAAATAATAAAACAAGTGTCAGTTCTTCCTCTTCTTGCAAAAATCGACGCGAAATGTAATAATTGACAGAAGTAAAATGTCATCAGCTTTTGACATTTCTAAATATCAGACCAATGCCGTCTCTAATAGAACAGCCTCGGAGCGAGATTTATGACGTCACGCTAGTTAGATACCACGGATTAATAAATATGTTGTAGAATACATGGAAAACATAATTATTGCTCGTATTTTTGGTTTGTATTTTGAAAATGATATAGTTTACATGAAATATACATAATATACAGTTAATAAATACAATATATATACCTATTTATAGTAATAAATACTTTGGCAAATAAACTATGAACCATAAAAATGCAGCAAATGTTTTACAATATACAAATAATGAATAGATACATAAGATAATGGGTAAAATGTAAAATATATTTTAAATTTTGGGGTTTGAAAATCGATCTAATTTAACAAAAAACATTCAATATCTACTAATAGTGATGTATTGTTATTTGCATTCACGAAATTTATATTATGTATATTTTGAAAGCATCAATGTTCGAAAAATTATATTTGCAAATAATACAATATCATAGAAAAAAAGGCGTCAGCGATGGCTATGAAATAAAGATCGCTGTCATTTTATATGTAAAATTTTTCTAAAATTTTTGATTTTTTTGGGATTTAGGTTCGGGAAAAACGCTGATTAAGTTTTCATTATTTTTTTTGGTTAAAAAAAACGTTATAGGTAATGTTTATAGCCTCATCAGTGTTGTGTCATATGAAAAAAATAGTGTCTAATATAATCCAAAAAAATTACATATACGAGGAATAATTATGTTTTCCATGTGTTCTACAACATATTTATTAATCCGTAGTATCTAACTAGCGTGACGTCATAAATCTCGCTCCGTGGCTGTTCTATTAGAGACAGCATTGCATCAGCACGGCCGCAAGTTGCTAACTTAATAAAATTAACACTAGGAAAGCCCGCGGGAACTGCCAAATTCAAAGTTATTCGTTTCACAGACTATACCGTGATTTAATATGGTTTATTTTTTTATTGCTCTCTTTTTTATCTAGAGTCACCAGTGAAAAAATGCACTTAAAAGTGTCGTTGCCTTACCGGGATCAGACTATAGACATTTATTTGGAACCTTTTGTCATGAGAGTACTTGAATTGTCATTGTACTGCAGCGATAGAAAGACCAGGATTATGGCTTGCGAACTTTTGCAAAGTTTTATAATGGTGTTCTTAGGCAGAAGTAAGTCTCTTGTTTGATACTGTATGATGGCTCATCTGTATATAGTTCATACCAAATAAACTTTTAGTCACGTGATTAAGCTTGACCGGCACAGCGTTGCCTACTTTTACATATTTTCTTTTAATCAAAATATTTATATACAGGGTTGTTCACCACATACGACAGGGAAACACACAACGATTAGATTTTTACAAATTGTAAGTTTTGTGTTCGTTGAAGTACTATTAGAGCTACAATTTAAAAATATTTTTACAAGATATAGAGCTAGTCCCACATAAGTAAATAATACAATAGTTGTGTTTTTTTAAATTTCCAAACCAAACACCCTATATATTATTCTATTTTTGGATTCTGCGATTAAAATAAAGGTGAATTTGATTAAGGTTTATCATACTTAAACCTTACCGTTTTTAAAATATTTTCAATTTTGTAAAATTGCAGTAAAAACATTAAGGCTTCATTTCTCCAAGGGTATAAAAGATTTTAATACTAAATATTTACTGAAGATTATTTATTGATCAGACATTTTGTTGCAATAATAAAAATTGTACTATTTTATACAGAGTGTCCAAAAATGTATATTAAATAATTACTAGCTTTAAACGGCAATAACTTCTTTAATTTAAATGGAACACCCTGTATATTTTAAGCGAATCAGATGCACAATTTAATTGTCTATCAAATTGTGTTATACCATTTTTTAGCTATCTCTTCAAATTTTCGTAGAAAATGCATTTTCTTCTAATTTAGACTTCATTTATCACTATATCCATGGAATATTGACATTTTAGATTTTTTAAAGCAACATATGTACAAAATGTGGTAAAAATAATAATATTGCAAGCCCAATTGTTTACAAAAAAAACTATTTAAATCTTTGTAAAAGAGTATACCAATTATTACTAAATGTTAATAGACCACCATTATTTCCGCCCAAATTAGTTAATTACATGCTTAATTGTATTAATTAGTACAATTAAGCTTGTAAATTCTAAATAAAAATGGATCTGACTCAGAAATCAATACAATAATAAGTTATGAAAATGAACGTCTCTGTTACAGAGACATTCTGTAACAGAGCATACGTCAAAAAATGAAATAAAATTTATAAGGTGTTTCTTTTTACCACACTATCTAATACACATACAAAATTTAGATTTTTAGTATTTGGAGCAATTATTATTAATCAACACAAACAATCAATTAATCTAGTTTGAATACTGGGATCATATTAATTTAATTGTTAACAAAAAATATTTAAACAGTTTTTTTATCTTTTAATGAAATAAGGAAACTATATCGACAATATTAGTATCTTGTACTCTTTGAAAATTTGTTACATCTTTAAAAATAATCTAAAATGTCAATATTCCATGGGTATAGTGTTAAATGAGGTTTAAATTATATAAAATGCATTTTCTACGAAAATTAGAAGAGATAGGTAAAAAATGGTATAATACACTTTGATAGTCAATTAAATTGTACATCTGATTCTCGTAAAATATACAGGGTGTTAGATTTAAATTAATCAAGTTATTGCCGTTTAAAGCTAGTAATTAGTAATTTTTTAATATAAATTTTTAGACACTCTGTATAAGGTAGTATTTTGTTTATTATTGCAGCACAATATTTAATCAATAAATAAACTTCAGTAAATATTTAGTATTAAAAACTCCGATACCCTTGGAGAAATGAAGCCTTAAAATTTTTACTGCAATTTCGTAAAATTAAAAATATTTCAAAAACGGTAAGGTTTAAGTGTGATAAACCTTAATCAAATTTATCTGTATTTCAATCGCAGAATCTAAAAATAGAATAATATACAGGGTGTTCCATTTAAAAAAATACAACTATAATATTTTTTACTTATTTGGGACACTCTGTATCTTGTAAACATATTTTGAAATTGTAGCTCTAATAGTCCTTCAACGAACCCAAAGAATTTGTAAAAATCTAATCGTTTAGCTATAATACTCCGTGTCGTATGTGGTGAACAACCCTGTATATTAATATTTTACATCAACAAAATTCACCTTCTTAACAGCACTTAAGGGACACAAAGGCCCATTACTACCGCTTTCCCGTTCAAAATATTTTAATAAAGTTGCGATGAGTTTTTTACGGCTATTAAGCTACACTTTGCGCTAAAAGAGGTTCTAAAAAGAATAAAGTTCGTTGCAAGGTCCGGTAGTAAACATTTTTAAGCTTTAAGTATCACATCACTCCTGTAGGTTGTAATGACAAACCTAATCTCAAATTTGCGTCTCTGACATTGTTGACATTTACTTCATAGTCAACGTATTCTCGATGCGTCCACACCCATCTCTAATTTTTAGTACTAATAATTTTTAATTATTACGAGACGATCTTACGTAAAGTAGTTCAAATGTTCAATGATAATTTTAGCCAAACCAATGAACGATGCGGCACTGTCAGACTTGGAGGATCTCTGGAGAAGCTTGTGCATGCCCTTATTGCAACTGTCGTGCGATGTGGACCAAGTTGTCAGTCAAATATTTGAACCTCTTTTCATGCAACTCATCCACTGGTATACCTCGAAACAACAGAGGGAAACCAGACATTCGGCTGTCATAATTGACGTAATTATGGTATGTAGACTTATTACTTTGAATCTCTTCGAATAAGAAGACTTAGGAAGGAGCATAATGATATCCATGTATTCATGCATGGTGGGCGGAAAAAGCACTCTGGGGTGGGAATCCTTGACAGTTCTGTTTGACGATTCATTTGACACATTTGAATTTGATTTGAAATGTTGTGGATTTGTGAGTCTTTACGGAGCTTATTTTATGTTATTTATTATTTATTCTACTACTGATAGTTGTATAGAGGTAGTAAATCTAGATGGAAATTGTGGCAGAACTTAAATTAACAGTGACACTATCGCGATTTATCGAAAAAGACTCTAAAATAGTTGGTTGTGTAGCGTGCGGTAGATCTCGGCAAAAATCGAGTGAAATAATGGAACAACTTTTCGCTAGTAAGTGACTATATAATATAAATACGTGTAGTAAACCGATCGTTTATGAAATTCACTTAAAATTAACTAAATTATATATTTTTCTTTGCAATTTAGCTTTTTATTTACTACTTGTCAAAGATCAGATGTCAAAGAATTTTGATACGTTAATTTGACTTACCTGCTTCAGTAGCCTATCGGATGTTTGTGTTAATAAATAGTTATTATAACTTATCTATTTTTATTAGAATTATATATTTTTATAACAATTTTAATAACTACCAACATTTATTCACAACGTAAAATAAAATAACAAATTACTGAGTCTACCCCACGTCTACCCTACATCATAGTTTTACATTTTTTAAATAAAATTGGAACGGCACTGATAAACCGGAATTTAAGTCGGCCATATTTGAGGCCCATCGCGGTGTACCTAAGATTTTTGATATGCTCCTTCCTTAGTCTTCTTATTCAAAGCTTTGAATAAACAGATTATGGAAGGAGCATATCAAAAATCTTAGATCCACCCAGAAGGGACTCTAAAAGGGCCGACTTAAACACTTAAACTCCGGTTTATCAGTGCCGTTCTAACTCGTTTTTACTTAAAAAGTGTAAAATTATGATGTAGGGTAGACGTGGTGTAGACTCAATAATTTGTTGTTTTATTTTACTTTAATAAAAATATGTAATTCTAAATTCTAATAAAAATAGATAAGTTATAATAATAATTATTTAAAAAAATCCTTTATGGGTATTTCGCCACTGCACTGCAAGAAAATCTACAAAATAAAATAGTTATTTTTTGTAAACACTTCTGCGTTAAACCTAAAGAACACTGCTTGTCAGAAGTTATGTTTACAGTTATACAAATTTGCCTAACAAAGAAAAAATGCTTAACGTTTCGGAAAGTTTATCTCTTTCCGTCGTCGGAAGCAAAAAAAATACAAAGAATAAAGAAAAAAACTATTTAAATGCAACTATTCGAGAACACTTTAGTTTTTTTTATAACAGATTCGTCTACAAGTACTGTTGACGTTCTGTTAAAATGACATTATATCAAGTTAAACTCCAAATTAACAATTACTACCTAATAACAATTACTTAATAAGGTAAAACCAAAAAGCCCCAAACTTTCTGTATGATTATTTTTAAATTTTACGTATGTTATGTTCTTTAAAATCAAAGAAGCGATTGCCATACATTACTAACATCTACAGATGCATGAGCAATACATTTATTTTTATTAGATTGAATTAAAAAAGCCTCTTTTCTTTTTCTTTTAGAGGCTATCGCTTCTTTCATTATAATTTTGCCATTATTAAAATTTATTCTGTGCCCTGTGTCTCATGAATGCTGACAAATCTTAGATTTGTGAAAATCTCCCTTTCTTAAATAATCTTTATGTTCTTTAACTCTAACATTTAAGGGTCTAGATGTTTCACCATTGTAAAATTTATCGCATTCACATGGTATTTGGTATATTACATTTAAATAACATAAAATAAGCTCAGTAAACACTAGTGTTGTAAATGGAAATATTGGAAATATTGAGAATATTGGAAATATTTTAAAAAATACTTAAATCTTGTCATTAACGATTCAAACCCGATGTTTATGTATATATCTTTCATATTTTGTAACCCTATAAACATTAAACTTACTATAGAACCATGGTACAAAGAATACAAGGTATGATATTGCGCAGGTTGGTCGCTACGTCACAGGTGATAACAGGCGCTATTGGTCAGCACGCTCCGCGCGCCAGTTCAAATCGTCAAGGTATTGTTATAAACCTGTTTTTTTTGTTTTGTATACCGTCATTGAATTATCGCTAAGCAAGTTACTGTGGAGCAGTGCATAAGGAGTCGGGCTAGGAGGCGAGAGACCGGAGTTCGAATCTCGGCCGGAACATCACTTTTTATTTATTTTTTTAAATACTGTTGTATTCTATAGTTTATTTTTGTAGTATAAAAAAAAGAACTATTTATTCTGTTATTTTTTAATCTCCGTTATTAATATAAATTGATTGTTAGTACAATACCTCATTTAATATAAAATAATATTCTACTTTTTGAAATGTATCGGGCCCTAATTGTACCTAAAAGTAATATATTTTTAGCGATATACCATATTGTAAACTATTTAATATTTCAGTCACTTAAAAAGTTAATTTGCATTGAATAATTGCCTACCATTAAAGGAAATTTGAGCTATATAATCCTTGATGGGCATATTCTGGGTATGAAAATACTTCCTTTAAATTTTGGGTGTCGTTCAACCGATTTATTCTCAAAACCAGAAACATCTACATATAAAAAGAAGCACAAGTCACTAATTATAATAAACTTCACCCTTGGTATTACTTCCACTAATTATAATAAACTTCACCCTTAGAATTACTTCTATCACAATTACAATACGTTCATCTGCATTGGCATTTTCTACTTCTCGATGGGAAACAATAAACTTCCCAACATTTTTTAAATGATGTAACAATTCCTCTTGTGGTTACTTTTCCATAGATATCCTCAACTCTGTCCTCATGTGAATTCAGAGGCAATGAAAATGAAAATTATTTACCATGAACATCACAAACTAAAAACCTAATAAACAATTTTATACCGAATATAGAAATAAATTTAGTATTCTTACGTATCGTCCAAATCCGTGTTAATAGATAATTATTATTTTTAAATATATTTTTAGAACTGCTGGTTTTAGTAATTATTAAATTAAACGAACTAAAAAGTCTTAAAAATAAACAATTCTTAACCATAACCCCAAAAAATGCAGATCTCCTGTCAACTTTCTTTATTTTTTATTTATTCATTATTTTCCTAGTGACGTCACAGGTGGTATGCGCGAACTGAACGAAATTGGAGCCGCTATCGATCATACCTTGTATTCTTTGTACCATGCTATAGAACAGTTTTACAAACATATAATGGTGAATTTCTACGGGGAAGTCCCGAGCTCGTAAGTCGTAGCGTAGTAAAAACTCGCTGGTTTTCAATTTTGACCAATTTAAAAAGTGTATACGATACTAGGCTCAGTGTACAAGGAGTTGCAGTTAGTCAAGAAGCAACACAAATGATTGATAAAAATGTTAAGCAGTGGATATTAGATGACGAAGTATTTTGGGCCCAAATTCCCAAAGTAATTAACATTTTTGAACCTATTGGCAAATGGTTAAAAATTGTAGAAGGAGATTATAGCACTATTCATTTTGCTGTAAAAGCATTTTGTGATATTAGAAGAGTAATTCAGAATAATCTTGCATTGTCCTCACTTGACGACAAAGAAAAATCCGAATTGTTCGAGTTTGTTGACAAAAGAGAAAAATTTGCTATTAAACCCATTCATTATGCTGCAGAATTATTAAATCTACAATCACAAGGTCCTGAACTTGATGAAACCCAAATTCTTTCTGCCATAGAATGCATACTTAATATATCAAAAAATAAACTCAATATAAGGGAGCAAGAAATGATAGATGAAATAGCAGATTACCGTTGTAGAAGTGGCAAGTTATTTGGAAATAACTTCATATGGAAAAGTAGTTTTGATAACCCAGTCTCCTGGTGGAAAGGACTGTGTTCTTCATCTTCATTATCACAAGTAGCTTCACGAATGTTGATGATGCCAGCATCTTCGGTTGCCACGGAACGCGGTTTTAGCGTTTATAGTCATATTCATTCAAAAAAGAGAAACAGTCTTACTAATGATAGAGCCGCTAAGCTACTCTATGTATCCCACAATGACAACTTGCCGAAGAAAATAGGAAACGGCAATAGATCAATTTTTATTTCCGATACTATTGAAGATTTTGAGGAAGTAGACTGGCAAGAAGATGTTATTGAGTGTGATGCTGATGACAGCGATAAAGATATGCCTCTTGCTCGACTAGTGTGTCAAAAATATTTTTTTTTTGTACAAATTTAACCTTAATTTATTTTTTAATTTGAAGAATTCTTTATTTGTGTTTATGTATAAGCATTTTGTGTTTTGCGATGTTTTGTTATGATTTTATCATATATTTCCAATGTTTCAGGAAATATTTCCTAAAATATATTTCTGGAAATTTTACATCACCAGTAAACACTGACAAATCCACAAAATTTCAAATCAAAATCAAATGTGCCAAATGAATCGTCAAACAGGACTGTCAAGGATCCCCACCCTAGAGTCCTTTTTCCTGATGGCATTATACTCCTTCCCTTAACATGGAAAGAGAGGGGACAGCTAACACGCATATTCGCCAGTGAAAAATTTTTGAGGCCAAAATTTGATCGGCGGCCATACTTTGGTGACAAGATTTCGAGGTGACCCCAAGCGAATTTTTAAGTTTTTTGTAAATACTGTTTTGTTTTAAATTTAAAACTGTGTTGTTTAGTATGGTGAGATGTTCGGCGTATGGCTGCAAAGGCTGAAGCGAGAAAAAAATTACTGGAATTACATTTTAAAGCTAAAAGTTGATACACAACTTGTGCTATGTAGTCATAAAATGTACGTTTTTTTCATTATAGCAGTAAAAATATGTAAAATGCTTTTAATATGTTTTGTACCACATCCAAACAAAACTATTTTTAGTAATTTCAAGTAGTATTTTCAATATCCTGTATTATAATTAATGTTTGAAACTATAAATAATGCTACTCAGCATGGATTTCTCCAGTGGCGTAGGAAATTATAATCAGAGAAATACAATTTCTGCAATAAACATTTTTCTATTTTTTTTACATGTAAAAAAATGTATAAAGTATTGTTATCAAATATGTAAAATAATAATTGTAAACTATAAAAAAAACATGAAAAATTTTGGATATAAAAATCTATATGTATAGTTGTTCCATAAAACTTAAATTTGCCTGCCAAGATTTGGCTAATATACTGTCTAACAAAACTAGTAATATTCCAGAAAACCTACAAAATGTCAATGAAATTAATGGATATTTTACCCAAACAACAAAAACATGTAATATTCCTAAAAAGGATATCTTAGACTATTATAATAACAACAGTTTACTTCCTCAAAATTCTTTTTCTTTTTCTACTGTGTCAGAAGATTTAATATCTCATATTATTCTGGCTATTAGATCTAAAGCCTTTGGATCCGATGATCTAAATATCTCTTTGATATCTTTTTGTTGTCTCATATAGTGCCTTATATAACTGATATAATTAATTCTTGTATTCAGAGATCTTATTTCCCAAAGTCTTGAAACTTGCTAATGTGACACCATTACCAAAAAAAAAGTAACCCCACAGAATTCAGCCATTTACGTTCAATTTCAATATTACCAACTTTGTCGAAAATATTAGAAAAAGTAATGGAAAACCCAATTCGATCCTATCTTTCAGTTACTAGTATCTTGCCCATTAAACAATCGGGGTTCAGAGCTGGTTATAGCTGTGGCAGTGCTTTTGACTGATGTTGTTGATGATGGGTGAGAGCCCAGGATAAGAATAATGCTACCGTACTAGTACTTCTCGATTATAGTAAAGCCTTTGATGTGCTTAACCACATACTTTTAATACTTATTTTAAAATACATAGGTTTTACAGTAGAAGCTTCATCGTTTATAAAATCATTTTTGACAGATAGATGTCAACGAGTTGTTTGGGAGAATAACTATTCAGAGATATTGAGTGTTTCATCTGGAGTCCCACAGGGTAGCATTTTAGGTCCTCTCTTATTTAGTATATATACCTCAAATTTTGTAGGGAGTCTTAAGTACAGTGGGTATCACCTGTATGCCGATGACACACAAATCTATATATCTTTTAATCAGAATCAAGCTGATGCTGCACATAGAAAACTTAACTCTGATTTGGATAGAATATTGAAAGTATCACTCGGATCATATGCTTGATTTAAATCCAAGTAAATCAACTGCTCTATTGTTCTGCGCGGAGAGTTACCGGGATATGATTATGGAGCATGTTAGACCTAGATTAGGTGATAATCTTATCTTATTTCAGAAGTCTTGCAAAAACCTTGGTCTAGTCATGGATAATAAACTAAAATTTAACGGACATATCACCCTCTGCTTGGCCAGAGCTTTTTCAAAATTAAAACTAATATATTCTGGCGGCACTTTTTTGTCACAAAAAACTAAAACAATCTTATGTGACACGCTTGTTCTATCTCATTTTAATTATCTAGATAATGTATATGGTCCATTTCTCGACTCAAAAGATAACAACAGAGTACAAAAATCCAGAACTCTTGCGTAAGATTGATCTGCGGAATAAGAAGAAGACAAAGAGTGTCACATAAACTTAGAGAACTTAATTGGCTTAACATGTCCGAACGTCGTCTTTTGCACTCGGTATGTTTTTTTCTATAAAATTCTGAAACATAAATGCCCACCTTATCTTTACAACAAATTACAATTTCGTACAGATGTGCATAACCTAAATATCCGCAGACAACATCTTCTAACCATACCCGCTCATAAAAAGAATTCTTTAAAAAGTCATTTTCCTACCAAATTGCTACGTCAATAAATAAGTTCACAATTACTGATTTTTCGAGGTCTGTCCTGTCTTTCAAAAAAGAAAATTAAGAATCAACTGCTCCCCGGAATGAATTGATATAATTTTTAATTTTTTTTAATCCTCTTGTGCTATTTTAAGTAAAAGTTCTAAGTTTATTAAAGATTGTTGCTTTTTGTGTCGTAATAATACTTTTTGTACGGTCTTTTTTTTAGTTTTTGTATGATATTGATTTGTGCAAAATTATATTATTATTGCCTTTTG
This sequence comes from Sitophilus oryzae, assembly GCF_002938485.1. Taxonomy (NCBI): domain Eukaryota; kingdom Metazoa; phylum Arthropoda; class Insecta; order Coleoptera; family Curculionidae; genus Sitophilus; species Sitophilus oryzae. The sequence goes on from NW_022146782.1 coordinate 2,033,478, forward strand.
TTTGGTAATATTGTTGTATATTTTTTTTTCGTGGCCTCAACAGCACCTTCGACTTTGAAGGAAGCTGACTGTGCCTTTTGTTCCAATTGTTAAAATAATTTATATATTATGTATTTTGTATGTGATTTGGAACAATAAACCTTTTTTATTATTATTATTATTATTATTATTTGCTGGGGGTGGACAAACTTGTGTTGGGGTACTTGTTACAATATTTTTTTAAATATCCTTTCAAAAAAATTGCTAGTTTAGGTGTATAATAATAGTTTCAGTGAGTAATTAATAAAAATTTAAAAATAAATAAATAAAATAACACAAAGGTTTTAGAATTGTTTTTTTTTCGGAAAATTCGGATATTCTTATGATTGAATCATAAGAATATCAAAAATGATTAAATCATAAGAAATATTAAAAATTACATTATTTATTGAACCCGTAGGCAAGTGTGAAGGGGATTGCCTAGATTCATTATTATACCGTATGATCGAAAAAAAAACGGCGTCCAGTTGGCTTGTAAATGACTGTCGATGACATTCCTCCCAGTCTTTTTTCGACGTCATTTTATATAGTTTTTATGTCATTTTATATATGTGGGGAATGTCATTATCGATCGTCATTTCCAAACAAACAGGATGCCGTTATTTTTCAATCATACGGTATATATGTATATACACGTTAAAAACATATATATTTACATTATTTTTTATTTAATTATACATTATACACACGTTAATAAATAAATAATTGTCTTGATGATCACTTCAATGTGACTGTTAAATAAATTTTGCATTATCGGCTTAGATATTCTAATATTATAAAAGTGAGACTATAAAATACAAAATTGTATATGCATTACTCAAAAATAAACGATATATTAGTTAACGTTTTAATAAATATTTTTTATCGTCTAGGTACAAGCTAATTTCTTATGCTACGCCATTGGAAACTTTCGCCTGGTGACAAATGGCCTCACTTTTAGCTGCCGTGTTATCTGTCCCCTCTCTTTCCTTGTCTAAGCTCCTTCCATTATCTTTTTATTCAAAGATTTATTATTAAAGTAGTTCATTCGTACTTCTTGCTTAAAACTGTATTTTTAGGAAGGGATCACGCACCCAACCAATAGTGCACTTCGCGATTTTTCTGGGCGGTGCCTCAACGAATTTATTAGGTGGACCATAAAGCATACCAGCGAGAGAGAGATGGAAAATAATCCGTTATACGTCAAAATTGTCGTTAAAAGAATGGCTTTTTTCAGTACCCATCCTGACTTGGTTAAGAAATTAGGCGCCGCGATCATGTTCAACAACATATACAGAGAGATCAGAGAGGAAAGATCGCTGATTTCAATTTTTTCCATTGAGTTGCTCTATATTTTCGTGTCCAGTTTGTCTCTGATAGAGTCTGTCAGTGAAGAGGTAATATAATTAGCAATGACTATAGAATACAAGGACCAAAAACACCAGAGACTAAATTGTTACCAGTTGACACTAAGGCTATTTGGCCAGTGCCGTGCCAGAGGTTTAAAATAAAAAATCAGATATAAATAAAAAATGCAATATTAATTTGTTTCACCAATTATTTTTTTTAAATTACTATTCGCTGAGTTTTATGCTATTTTTTATATGTCAAATTTTTAGCTCAAAATTAATTTGTAATGGGACTAGGTGTCAACTAAATTGGGGAGCTTACAAAAATTAATTTAGTACTTACTGTAACGAGTTATTATAGTCTGTGAAACGAATAACTTTGAATTTAATTCCCGCGGGCTTTTCTAGTGTAAATTTTATTAGGTGAGCAACTTGCGGCCATGCCTTGGCCATGCTGATGTAATGCCAATCTAATAGAACAGCCTCGGATCGAGATTTATGACGTCACGCTAGTTAGATACTACGGATTAATTATGTTATAGAATACATGGAAAACATAATTATTCCTTGTATATGTAATTTTTTGGATTATATTCGACACTATTTTTTTCATATGACACAACACTGATGAAGGCTATAAACGTTAGCTATAACGTTTTTTTTAAACCAAAAAGAAAAATGAAAAACCAAATAAATGTAAACTTAGTTTTTCCCGAACCTAAATTCCAAGAAAATCAAAAATTTTAGAATAATTTTACATATAAAATGACAGCGATCTTTATTTCATAGCCATCGCTGACGCCTTTTTTCTATGATATTGTATTATTTGCAAATATATTTTTTCGAACATTGATGCTTGCAAAATATACATATAAATTTTGTGAATGCAAATAATAATATATCACTAATAGTAGATATTGAATGTTTTTTGTTAAATTAGATCGATTTTCAAACCCCAAAATTTAAAATATATTTTACATTTTACCCATTATCTTATGTACCTATTCATTATTTGTATATTGTAAAACATTTGCTACATTTGTATGGTTCATAGTTTATTTGCCAAAGTATTTATTACTATAAATATGTATATATATATATATATATATATATATATATATATATATATATATATATATATATATATATATATATATATATATATATATATATATATATATATATATATATATATATATATATATATATATATATATATATATATATATATATATATATATATATATATATATATATATATATATTGTATTTATTAACTGTATATTATGTATATTTAATGTAAACTATATCATTTTTAAAGTACAAACCAAAAATACGAGGAATAATTATGTTTTCCATGTATTCTACAACATATTTATTAATCCGTGGTATCTAACTAGCGTGACGTCATAAATCTCGCTCCTAGGCTGTTCTATTAGAGACGGCAGTGCTCTGATATTTAGAAATGTCAAAGGCTGATGACATTTTACTTTTGTCAATTATGACATTTCGCGTTGATTTTTGCAAGAAGAGGAAGAACTGTCACTTGTTTTATTATTTTCCTTTTCTATTTCACGAAAGTAAAAAGAGTTACCTATATAATTCGTTCAGGCACTCATTTTAAAGAATATCAGTAACTTTTTGGATAGAGGGATTTTTTATTTGCCATGTTGGTAAAAAATAACGGTCAAAATTCAAAGTTATTCATTTTATAGACTATAGACTAATTTGGTTATAAATAATCTTTATTTATTTATAATTTTGATAAAAGTCTCGTCTACGCCGATGGTGGATAGTGTTTTTTAAGTAGTGTTATGCCAATTATTTAACGAAAACAGTTTTAAAACGTTCACAATTACACACGTTATTGTCCTTGTATTCTTTAGTCTCAGAGAAATAAGTAAACATAGAAACGCATATGAGTAACCATTGATTTCTAACCCATTATTGCAACATTACCAGATTTATTACTGTCAATCTTAGAGAAAAAAAACATATATTTAACCCTTTGTATCTTTTAAATATCGTGTTTATGCCTTTTAAAACTCCTCTATTTTTACTTATCTCTCTCAAATTAAAACGATTTCCTAAAATTTAAGGCATTTCTCTAGGTCGAACCTGCTGTTTTTCAAATTAAAAGCGCCATTCTTCATTTAAAACGAATTTTTATTCAAAAATCCCGGATTTTTTGTGGTACTTGTCCCGATATAAGAAGAGTTCCTTCTGACATACAAAACGGTGATTTAGTAGGTGTGTGTCAGTGGTTGTTCAAGATGACAGCTAGCAAAAGTCATTATTGCCGGTATTATAATGTATATACTTTTAAAAATGTTTTTTAATCGTTTTTTTTTATTATTAGTGAAATTTCAATGGAACTATTTACGCATTTCGTACCACTGTGCAGCACCGATCAACACTCTGCTGATTTTGTTCAGGAACACTTCCCAAACGCCGTAACACTATATGAACAACACTTGACAAAGTATCCGACATTGCATAACATAAATGTCGGCGAAGATAGCACAGTTCTTCTAAAATGGTTGCAGGGATATTGGTGCTTACTAGACGGCTATACTTTCCTTATAAAAAATTCTCTATATTCAGTTAGTTTAGAGGATGACAAAAATGTTTTCTTCAGCGCTACAAAATTCTTTTTGAATCATATTATGATTAATTCAATTGATAAAGGTAGGTTTTACAGGGTGATATCTAAATTGTTGAACAAATCGTCATTTGATTGTTGTTTATCAATAAAACTGTCATTGAAAACTTAAAAAATACTACACTGTATATTTTTTATACCGGGTGTTGCATCGTCGGACAGGACATAGGAAATCCCATGTAAATTTTAATGGGGTCAATTATTGACTTCCCCAATTATTTTAGAGAATAATTCTATGTAGGTTTATTGAAGAGCACTAAAACCCACATTCAAAAGAATAACTTTAGATATTTTTGATTAGCTCGTTTACGAGTTATCGCCGATTTCTTTTTAAATATTTCTCCTTTCTTATGGCCCTGTATTTACTTATGAGCACCAGTCAAGATAAAAGATAACTGTCAAATGAAGTTGTCAATTTAGAAATTTACCTATTTAGTGCCATATTAGTGCTTTATTATTATTGAAAACTCATTCCTACATCGGAAATCTTAAAGATGTATTTATAAATACAAATTAATATGAATTAAAGTAAAATAAAGTAATTAATTACAAGGTTAATTATAGTATTATTACAATATTCAATAACTTATTAATTTAGGTACTATTAAATTGTTAGAACTTTAGGATTTAATATGTTCAAATATTCCTCCATCGACTGCTAGACAATAACCCAGGCGATCATAAAATTCTCTTCTTACATTCGCTAGTTGGTAAACTGAAATTCTATTGCATTCGGCAGAAATAGCATTTTTTAACTCGTTTAGATTTGGGTATTTTTTATCCTTGTATATCCTGTCTTTTAAATGGCCCCAGAGAAAAATCATTTGGCGAAATATCAGGAGATTGGCGAAATATCCTTGCTGGCCAATTTACTGTATGATTTAAACAGCCAGGGTACTATGTGCCGGGCAGCCATCCATTAGGTACCAAACTTCCTGATTTTCCCTAGCGGCATCATGTAAAGCAGGTAAAATATGATTTTCGAGTAGTTCCAAATAATATTCTGCATTTAAATTTCGCGTAAGAAATAATGGCCCGATAATATTGTGTCCGAATATCCCTGCCCAAACATTTACTTTCTGTGGATATTGCGTCTTTGTTTCGACAAACCTGTGTTGGTTTTCTTGGTTCCGATATCTATAATTTTGAACATTGGGTTCATTATTTAAGGTAAACGTGCATTCGTCAGTGAAACATATGTTTTTTTAAAAATTCCCTACCCGTGTTTGCTCTTTCCATCATATCAAAACAAAACGCCTGTCGCCGTATTTCGTCCCCATCTCGTAGCTCTTGGTGCTTTTCATATTTGAAGGAATAGTATTTATGTCATTTCAAAATTCGAAACGCTGTAGTGTGATCTATTCCTGTTTCATCCTCAAGTTTCCTTGTGCTGATCTTTCCATCGTTCTCTTCCACGCACAATAAAACTTCCAAGTCGGTATCATTTCTTGCATCTTCTCTTTGTTCCTGCCTTGCTTCACATCTGCAATTATTTATTAGGGTACCTTTGGTCTCAAATCTCTGGATATTCCTTGCGATTGTAGATTTTCCATGTATCGGCCTATTCGGATACGAGCAGCAAACATGTCCGACACCTTTTGATCACTATTTCCTTGATAATACCATTTAATCATCAATACTTTTTCTTCGGTAGTGTAATTCATGGCTAATATTTTCGAGGTAGGTATGAGTTTTTAATAATAATAATAAAGCACTAAATAGATAAATTTCTGAAATGACAACTTCATTTGACAGTTATCTTTTACCTTGACTGGTGCTCATAAGTAAATACAGGGCCATAAGAAAGGAGAAATATTTAAAAAGAAATCGGCGATAACTCGTAAATATCGGTATACCCCATCGGTATACCGATGGGGTTATCATAAAAGCGTAGTATGGATTTTAACGTGTAAGTCAGTGATGTAGACAGCTTAATGAAAAATCAAGTGCATTAAAAAGAGATAAAAGTTGGGTTGATGCATTTCTTCTATGCGATATTGCCGGATTTTGCATCAGAATTTCAAACCGAACAAGTAGGCGTTTACGAAAAATGTTGCATCTAGGGTTGGAACTTTATTTTTCACAATTAGTTACTCATTTTACTACAGCTGTAATAGATTATATTTAGCTTAGATATACTATCTTCTTTTCAGTTTTTAAAGTAGTTTTTTTTTATACACACATTTTCATACAAACTTAAAAACCGGCAACACTGTATGCCGGCCTTTTTATTTTGTCTCTCTGTCTGTCAACCTGTCATTTATATTTATCTCTGTCGCATGCATTAAAATACAGACCACGCAGATGAAGTGACCAGAATGGCAACCAAACAAACTAGTAAACTGTAAAATTTATTTTTTCCTACCCCAGGCGCCATACAAAATTTCACCAGATAATTTTCCTGGCCATGATTTTTGCAACAATTTTTTTCTTGTCCGGTATACCGGGTGCGTCTCGAAAGTCTATTTTACACCCCTATAACTTTTTTATTTTTAGATAAAAAAATTAGATTTGGTATTTTAGTATATGACATAAATTAGGATTGATTGACGTATTCAATTGTTTTCGGTCACTTCCTGTTTCACCGGAAATGACTATAACTTTTGATTTTTAAATGGCACCCTCGGTATTTTTTTATTTTATTCGTTAGAAAATGTCACTCTGAGTAGAATGACATATAATATATATACTTTTAAAATTTTTGCTTAAAAAAATTGTATTTTAAATTTCAATCTAGAGTGCTTTGGTAAAATCATTAATTTTTAATCAAGGGGCCTTGGAAAAATAAATTTGATTGACTTTTGTCTTGTCCTGGCCATTTAAAAGATCAAGCCAAATTGTCGTTATGAACCGCATGTTATAATTTCAAATAAACCATATACGAAAATGTCAAAAGTTGACATATGATATGTCATTCTATTCAGAGTGTCATTTTCTATCAAATAAAATAAAAAATACCGAGGATGTCATTTAAAAACCAAAAAATGTAGTCATTTCCGGTGAAACAGGAAGTGACCGAAAACAATTGAATACGTCAATCAATCCTAATTTATGTCATATTCTAATATTCGAAATTTCTTTTTTTTATCTCAAAAAAAAGTTATCGGGATAAGCCACTTTTGAAACGCACCCGGTATATAATTTTTTGAAATGTATTGAAATTTTTAGTATTGGAAATCGTTTATAAGAAGCACGAGACAACACCCTATTACACCATCGAGAATAAGCAACACTTTTTGTCTCTAAAATACGCTTGTTCTTTGACAATTTTAAAATTAGCAAGAGCCATAGCTGACGATACCGACTTAACCAGCAAAAGCGAAAATTTTTGGATCAACAGTTTCTGGAATTTGATCTTAAACTTCCTTTTTAATCCTCTCAAGTTGGGTTTTGAAGATAACGGTATAGGATTGAATTATTCCGAGGATTTGAATATTCTCTTGAATAGTATATCTAGGAAATTGGCTAACAAGAAAGTCAAAGACTTGGTTGAAGTTTTAAAGGATTATGTTAGCGAAAATTTCAGTTCCGAGATTGATATCAACAGAAATATTTCTCGGATGCAAAGGGGTATTGTAACAGGTAAAATATTCTGTGAAAAGAAGATCTTTATCACTAAAATAATCATTTTTTCCATAGCAACTGTTACTTTAACCCAAGGGTAGATTAAATGATACTTTAACAGGGAGGATATAGGTTAAAAACTTTATTTCTTCTCTCACGTTTTTTAATTGCTTCCATTTTTGAAAATTTGTGTATTCCTTTTTTATAAGTTATTCGGGATTTAAATGGAAGTAGTTTGGATATGGCGTTTGTCACCTCAGCCTGAATATCTGTTGGTAATTTACTTATTTTGTTTTGAGCCATTTCTGGCTCCAATTCAATCAGCAATCGACACGAAAGAGAATTAAAAAATATTGACTCAAAACGATAGACAAACAAATAAAAAGAGACTGGCAAATTAAATGGCAAAGAGAGGGACAACGTTCCCGTAGCGCAACTCAGAACGCAAAATTTCGTTCTATTTATGTCTTTGGATCTGCGCATTGCGTCTATTGGGCCCACTATCTCGTTCTAATTTAACAAGAGAGTAAGAAGCAGCCATATAAAACGTAATTTTCTAAATAGAAATTAGAACAATCGCCTTTCGTTTTCGTCATCATGACAACCAAGATGACAACATCATGACAATTCGTCATGTTTGTTAATTTTTCTTTTGGTGATTTACCTTTTTTTCTCAACTCTCCATTTTTTTGACTTATGAATATGGATAGGGAACAAATTCCTTTGTTCCATATAGGTATTTATATTATGTTACTTATAATTTTAGGTTATACTATTTGTTATTTTATTTGCTGCAGGAGCCAGTATCATCTATTTTTTATATGTATTGGTACCCCCTTTCTCTGATAGATATGTTAAAGACACCCGGTAAAATAAAAGTAAGTAGTTTTATTTATCATCTTATTAAGAAAAAAGTAGAAGTAGTAGTGTCAAAAATATTTCGAACTTCTCTTAACATAACAAATTAATACAATTATTTTTTTTCATTTTTGGGTAGGTAGTTTATAGCTGGTTTATACTAACCAGAAACTTTATTAATATACCTATTTTACTTTTGTTTTAGGATTAAAACTGGACTTGAAAATGGTTCAGGATCATGATTCTCGTAAAGTCTTCTTTGCTTGGATATTCACTTTGTTATTGCACTTAGGCAGTTTTTTCGAAAATGAGATTTTTAATGCCCTTTAAAAAATTGGCCGATCGTTTCCTGCAACAGTCAGTTAGTTCTTCTGCATTTAAAATTGGTAGGTGGGTGGAATAAACACTGTTATTTTTTGTTATTATATTATAAAAAGTTTATTTATTTTTATGTAGAAATAAATATGTTTATAAAACAGTACAATTTTTCCTTTTTTTGTAATTTCCCTTATAATAGTAGTATTCTTTCGTTCTGAAAGAAACTGCAAATTTTCACTTAAACTGATTTATTCCCTACACCACGTTCCCTTTACGTGGTATAGGGAATATAAATCAGTTTAAGTGAAAATTTTCAGTTTCAGAATGAAAGAATACTACTAATAATGGCTAATTTAAACTTCCCGCCAGCCAGAGTGTGCGATAATGTCTTACGATACCTTTTATACCTATCTCTTTCTTTATCATATAAAGCACACATAATAAAGAAAGATAGCAATAAAGACGTACGTCCCGCCGTGGTCCTGCTAATTGGTTTCAAAATTGTTATTCTGAGTTGCGCTACGTGAACGCGGTCCCGCTCTTTACCATGAGATTTGTCAGTCTCTTTTTATTTGTTTGTCTATGCCTTTGAATAAGAAGACTAAGGAAGGAGCATATCAAAAATCTTAGGTACACCGCGATGGGCCTCAAATATGGCCGACTTAAATTCCGGTTTATCAGTGTCGTTCTAATTTTATTTAAAAAATGTAAAACTTTGATGTAGGGTAGACGTGGGGTAGACTCAATAATTTGTTGTTTTATTTTACGTTGTGAATAAATGTTGGTAGTTATTAAAATTGTTATAAAAAAATATAATTCTAATAAAAATAGATAAGTTATAATAAGTATTTATTAACACAAACATCCGATACGCTACTGAAGCAGGTAAGTCAAATTAACGTATCTAAATTCTTTGACATCTAATCTTTGACAAGTAATAAATAAAAGCTAAAATGCAAGAAAAATAAATAATTTAGTTAATTTAAGTGAATTTCATAAATGATCGGTTTACTACACGTGTGTATATTATATAGTCACTTACTAGCGAAAAGTTGTTTCATTATTTCACTCAATTTTTGCCGAGATCTACCGCACGCTACACAACCAACTATTTTAGAGTCTTTTTCGATAAATCGCGATAGTGTCACTGTTAATTTAAGTTCTGCCACAATTTCCATCTAGATTTACTACCTTTATACAACTATCAGTAGTAGAATAAATAATAAATAACATAAAATAAGCTCCGTAAAGACTGACAAATCCACAAAATTTCAAATGAAATTCAAATGTGTCAAATGAATCGTCAAACAGAACTGTCAAGGATCCCCACCCTAGAGAGCTTTTATGGTGCCTTTTCCGCCCACCATGCATGAATACATGGATAGCATTATGCTCCTTCCTTAGTCTTCTTATTCAAAGGTCTATGCTCAAAACTGACAACTAAAAAGACAGCTTTATTTATTTGTCAAATTACATAGAAACCAACGCCGACCCAGCACAATATTTTTTCTACTCGTAATAAATTCCTTGAAATAATAATTTCTGAATATTTTTTAAAACGTAACTCGCTATGGAAAAAAATATTGTTTTATACACGACGATAAAATTGCATTATCGTCTTGTATAAAAAATAACTATTAATTTTTTAGGTTTATTAATGATTAAAGAAAGTCAAATCAATAACTATTTTAACAGCGAAGCTTTTTCCGAAGGTATTGTTGACAAATTAATGAAAAACTTTTATGACAGGAGGGAAAATAATGTGATTTTCATTGGAAAATTAAGCGATACCGCTCTGGAATTTTGCTCACTATTACTAGATTTTGCTCTGAGCAACAACGGAGAGTTTAAAGCTTTCTTAAAACACATATTTCAAGGATATACAGTCAGTTATACCGATCTAGAATCGGAGGCTGAAGAAGGACAAATATTTGGAATATATCTCCTGCAGAAATTTCAGGATGTCGTTGTTAAATACATTTTTCAAAATTTCGCTTTGTTTCTGGAGAATTACGAAAACTTCGAATACGTGGTTCGTATAACGACGTTTTTGATATCCAGTTTAAAGAAATCCAGAATTGGTTATGAAAGAGTGATCAATGATGTCTTCAGCCTGATTTTGGATAAATGGATTTTTTTCCAGATATATTTTGAAGAGAACAGCATCGATGCCGGTATTTTTTGTCATAAAATTAAGACTACTAAATTTTTTCTTTTTTTTTCGTCGTTATAGGACTGGATTTTGTTAAAACTTTGTATGATGTTTTCGGAACAAAGCTCAAAGGGGATAGTGACGTAATAAAATGGACTCTCAATTTGGTTGGTAGAGATCAAGAGGTACTTAGTCAATTTAATAAGCTAAGTTTATACTTGAATATATTTTATATTGTCGCCGAGGTGAATGCAGATGTTGAAAAAACAAGGTAAGTGTTTAAATCAATAATAGATCAATAATTAAAAAAATCTTATTTGTTGCAAACTTTTTTGAACACCCTATACAGTGGCGGGTCCTCAATAAGAGCACATGTATAGTCTATAAAATGAATAACTTTGAATTTTGACCGTTATTTTTTACCAACAGGGCAAATATAAAATCCCTCTATCAAAAAAGTTACTGATATTCTTTAAATTGAGTGCCTGAATGAATCAGATAGGTAACTCTTTTTACTTTCGTGAAATAGAAAAGGAAAATAATAAAACAAGTGACAGTTCTTCCTCTTTTTTGCAAAAATCAACACGAAATGTCATAATTGACAAAAGTAAAATGTCATCAGCTTTTGACATTTCAAAATATTAGACCAATGCCGTCTCTAATAGAACAGCCTCGGAGCAAGATTTATGATGTCACGCTAGTTAGATACTATGGATTAATAAATATGTTGGAGAATACATGGAAACATAATTATTTCTCGTATTTTTGGTTTGTATTTTTAAAATGATATAGTTTACTTAAAATATACATAATATACAGTTAATAAATACAATATAATATATACATATTTATAGTAATACATACTTTGGCAAATAAAACTATGAACCGCACAAATGCAGCAAATGTTTTACAATATACAAATAATGAATAGGTGGTACATAAGATAATGGGTAAAATGCAAAATATATTTTAAATTTTGGGGTTCGAAAATCGATCTAATTTAACAAAAAACATTCAATATCTACTAATAGTGATGTACAATTTATTTATATATTATAATGTTTACTGCAATTAATAAACTAATATAAACTTGTCAAAAACACATATTTTTTTAAATTATTATTCTTAACACAAAACTATGTACATTGACTATAGAGTACGATTTCAGCCATATTGTAAAACATTTGCTGCATTTGTATGGTTCATAGTTTTATCTGCTAAAGTATTTATTACTATAAATAGGTATATATATTGTATTTATTAACTGTATATTATGTATATTTCATGTAAACTATATCATTTTTAAAATACAAACTAAAAAATACGAGGAATAATTATGTTTTCCATGTATTCTAAACATATTTATTAATCTGTAGTATCTAACTAGCGTGACGTCATAAATCTCGCTCCGAGGCTGTTCTATTAGAGACGGCATTACGTCAGCATGGCCGCAAGTTGCTAACCTAATAAAATTAACACTATAAAAGCCCGCGGGAACTGTCAAATTCAAAGTTATTCGTTTTACAGACTATATAAACCGATATCAATTTAACTTTTAGTTACGTAATCGAAGGCTAAGTAAGTTAAGTTAGTAAGTTAAGTAAGGGAAAGTTAGTTTATAGTAAATATCAATGACCTCTAAATAAATTTATTTCGACGTCATTAGTAAATATAGCAATAGCAAACATTAGACCAGTGTTTACAAGATCAAATTCGATTATCAAAATATAATTCATTTACGGCGTAGAAAGCTTTGTCTAGTAAATAAGAGTTCAATGCTTTGCGAAATGAAGAACATGATGTTATGGATTTGATTTCAAATGGCTGGTAATTGTGCATTTTTTTCGAGTTGTATAATATTAAACTTTTAACTAACTCTGAGCGTGGGTTAGGTAGATAAAGATCTTGCTCCGCGTTCCTGAGTGGATAAGTGTGAGATGGCCTTTCTTGAGAAGCTGATACATGCTTACGTATTAGGCAAACGGATTCAAATATAAATAAGGAAGGAAGAGTCAATATTTTTAATTTTTTAAAAAAGTCCCGGCAATGAGTTCTGCTGTTTAGTCCCAGTGAATATCGAACAGCTCTCTTCTGGAGCTTGAAAATGCGGTCAAATTGAGTCGCACAACACGTACCCCAGAATGGAAGGGCATACCTGAGGTGCGACTAAAAAGGGCATAATAAACAGTTCTAGCCACTGACAAGTTAAGCTCCTTAGAAACAGATCTTAATGCAAAACAGACAGAGCTCAATTTTTTCGACAAAGCTTCGATATGCATGTCCCATTTCAGAGAATTGTCTACATTATTCTTTTTAAAATCTCTTTTAGTGCTAAGTGGTACAAAATAGTTTAATAGCCGTTGCAAAAAAACATCGCAACGTTATTAGAATATTTTGAACGGGAAAACGGTAGGAATATCCCTTAAGGTGGTGAGTTTTGTAAATAACTGTTTATGTATTTATAATAAATTTATTTTTCTTCCTTAAAATATGTTGATTGAAAGAAAATATGTAAAAGTGGGCAGCGTTGTACCGGTCAAGATCATGGTACAAAGAAAACAAGGTATGATCGATAACGGCTCCAATTTCGTTCAGTTTGCGCATACCACCTGTGACGTCATATGCCATACAAAAAAATATCCATATTGTTCAATTGCCACTAATAAAAAAAGACCTAGATCAACTAGGGAAGAAATAGGATATAACCCCAAAAGTAATATTAAATCATCGAGCTTGACATTTGAAAAGTTATGACACATTTATTATGTGTCATCTGTTTGACAATTTGAAATTGGCGCGCGGAGCGTGCCGTCCAGTGGCATGGTACAAAGAAAACAAGGTATGATCGATAGCGGCTCCAATTTCGTTAAGTTTGCGCATACCACCTGTGACGTCATACGCCATACAAAAAATATCCATATTGTTCAATTGCCACTAATAAAAAAAAGACCTAAAATAGGGAAGAATTAGGACATAACCCCAAAAGGTATGTTTTGACATCGAGCTTGACATTTGAAAAATTATTTTCATATTTTGACACAATCAAATTTCACAGATGACACAATCTGTTTGACAATTTGAAATTGGCGCGCAGAGCTTGCCGACCAATAGTGCCGTTTATCACCTGTGACGTAGCGACCAACCTGCGCAATATCATACCTTGTATTCTTTGTATCATGGTCCAGTGGTGCCGTTTATCACCTGTGACGTAGTGACCAACCTGCGCAAAATCATACCTTGTTTTCTTTCTATCATGGGTCAAGCATAATCACTTTGACTAAAAGTTTATTTGGAAAATGTTTTGCAATTACCATACTAAAATGTATGTAAGGGTGGGGGTAGTTTTAGTCTTCCCGTAATATTTCTTGATTTTTGTGAAAGTTAATCATGTCAAATCAATTCATTAAAATGCCATTCAAATCGGAATAACGGTTCTTTTCTTAAGTTTGATGCCCTGTAGCGGACAAACGAAACACTTTTGTTTACTATTGAGTTTTGTCCAATGAACTCATTTTAATTCTAAAAAATTAGGGATATTGGGACACCCTGTATGTTTATTAATTATATTTCACATTTTCAGAAACCTTTTAGTACAGATATCAGCAGCCGCTGAAGAATCCCAATTCGATAATAGTCTCTTAGCCGAAAAAATGATGTCTGTACTTCCCCGCACAAGAAACGTCACCATTTATAAATCCCTGATCGAACTACACGGTACTCGCACCTCAGATCTAACGACTCTACTTAAAACTTTCATGTCCAACAACAGCGAAGACTCCCAGGAGACCATACTACAAAGCACTCTCGAACTTGTGACAAACCAAACAGATTTCGACAAGAAAAAACAACTTTTGGAGAACATTTTCGTTCCAGTTTTACGGTATTGTACCTACAATGCGTTCAAATCGTTCTTAAAAGACAATATCGTTAGGGTTTTGGACGATCTGAATGATAATAAGGACTATGGTAAAGGAATAGTAGGATTTGCTTTATTGGAGCTGTTCTTTTTGAAGATAAATATGGATAGCGAAGAGAGTAACGAAGAAGCTCTGGGAATCACACAGCTTATTAGAAATCTCTTGAAAATTGCTTTGGAAGCGTTTAAAATTGTCGACGAAGCTGGTAAATATAAAAAATTTGTAGAATATTGTATCTTCATTTTGATTTTGATTCATTTTGATGAAGACTAATGAAGGAATCTGATTTTATTTTAATTCACGAATTAGAGACTAAAACGACGTCGTATAAAATTATAAATAATATATTTTTTGTCATTATTGACGTTTCAAGATACGTTTAAACCTTTGAATAAAAAGGTTAAGGAAGAAGCAGTGGCACATCTAGAGATTGAGTCTGGGAGGGGTAGTATGAATATTCAAAAAAGTACTAAATTTTTGTTGGAAGGTATTGTAACTGTGGAAAAAATCTACTTGGAATGGTTTGGATATTCTGTTTTAATTTGTATTATTAACTTTTTTGTAACAATTTTATTTTATATCAAATTTCATCTTATTAATTCATTTCTTTCTGGGAGGGGTATTACTTCCAATACCCCTCCCGTATATGCGCCCCTGTATAGGGCTTGTTTCTTTCTTCAATTTCCTGTTTCACAATGTACCCTTTGTGTCCGGGAAGAGTTCATAGTTTCATAGTTGTCGATTTTGGAAAGAAATCAGTACATGTATATTATTTCGTATATTTTTCATTTTATTGATTTTATGGAAAGAACTGTTCATTAAAATGTTGTATCCTATGTTATAGGGCTTGTTTCTCTCTACAATTTCCTGTTTCACAATGTACCGTTTGTGTCCGAGAAGGGTTCATAGTTCCATAGTTGTCGGTTTTCGAAAGAAATCAGTACATGTATATTATTTCGTATATTTTCATTTTATTGATTTTATGGAAAGAACTGTTCATTAAAATGTTGTATCCTATGTTATAGGGCTTGTTTCTCTCTACAATTTCCTGTCTCACAATGTACCGTTTGTATCCGGGAAGGGATCATAGTTTCATAGTTGTCGATTTTCGAAAGAAATCAGTACATGTATATTATTTCGTATATTTTTCATTTTATTGATTTTATGGAAAGAACTGTTTATTAAAATGTTGTATCCTATGTTATAGGGCTTGTTTCTCTCTACAATTTCCTGTTTCACAATATACCCTTTGTGTTCGGGAAGAGTTCATAGTTTCATAGTTGTCGATTTTGGAAAGAAATCAGTACATGTATATTATTTCGTATATTTTTCATTTTATTGGTTTTATGGAAAGAACTGTTTATTAAAATGTTGTATCCTATGTTATAGGGCTTGTTTCTCTCTACAATTTCCTGTTTCACAATGTACCCTTTGTGTCCGGGAAGAGTTCATAATTTCATAGTTGTCGATTTTCGAAAGAAATCAGTACATGTATAATATTTCGTATATTTTTCATTTTATTGATTTTATGGAAAGCACTGTTCATTAAAATGTTGTATCCTATGTTATAGGGCTTGTTTCTCTCTACAATTTCCTGTCTCACAGTGTACAGTTTGTGTTCGGGAAGGGTTCATAAGTTGTCGATTTTCGAAAGAAATAAGTACATGTATAATATTTCGTATATTTTTCATTTTATTGATTTTATGGAAAGCACTATTCATTAAAATGTTGTATCCTATGTTATAGGGCTTGTTTCTCTCTACAATTTCCTGTCTCACAGTGTACCGTTTGTGTCCGGGAAGGGTTCATAGTTTCATAGTTGTCGATTTTCGAAAGAAATAATTAAAATAAATTAATTTCTTTCTGGGAGGGGTAATTACCCCCATTACCCCTCCCGTATATGCGCCCCTGGGAAGAAGTATAATGCTATCCATGTATTCATGCATGATCAACGGAAAGAGGACTCCACAAAACATCCCCCTTTAAAACTTTTTCTTTAATGGCCATAAGCGGGAGTAAAAGACCAACCGCCCAGGTCATAAGTGGTGTAAAAATTGCGAAAATTTAATCATCTAATTTTGACACAAGAGGTCGCGCTTGACTTTTTTAATTTTAATTCAATATTCATTGTTTTCAAACTATATTATTGGACTTTGTTGTATTTTGTGAATGTATAAATGTTTTCTTAGTATAAAGTTGCATTATATTAATTTAAATTATATTACATACATATTTAAAATTCAAATATTATGACATATATGTCAGTTGCCGTCTAAAATGTCAGCTTGATAACAAAAAGTTGATGATAATATTTTCAGCTGATCAAGAACAACTAAGACTCTACAAATGCAGTGCTTACAAAGCTCTCACTTCAATCGTCTCCAACTACATGAAAAAGGGAGCTTTCTATGAAAAGTTGTTTGTCAGGCAGGAGAAAGACCATGACATATTATGGTGTTCTGTCATTAATTGCGACATAGAGTATAATTTTACCGTCGATTTTGACAGTTATCCGGAAAAAAGGAAGGTGTTAGTGAGTATAAGGGACGAATTGAGGCAGCAGAGCAATAGAAGTAATTCTTTAAAGTAGGTTAAATTTTTTAAAGTTAAATTTTCCAATGGTATACTTTTTTTTGGATGAATTTTTAGGTATATTGAATCTCAAAGATTGTTTAATAGTTCTTTGAGTGAGGACATAACTAAACACGATTTTTCGACGTCGGTTTTACGGTCAAATGCAAATGACAGTTTAGAAGATCCAAATGCTTCAAACCAACTGATTCAGGTAAGTAAAAGTATGTCCAACAGATAGACTGTGTCTGTGTCGCCACTGCAAGAAAATCTACAAAATAAAATAGTTATTTTTTGTAAACACTTCTGCGTTAATCCAAACTTGTCAGAAGTTAGGTTTACAGATATACAAATTTGCCTAACGAACAAAAAAATGCTTAACGTTTAGGAAAGTTTATCTCTTTCCGTCGTCGGAAGCAAAAAAATACAAAGAATAAAGAAAAAAACTATTTAAAATATTTAAATGCAACTATTCGAGAACACTTTAGTTTTTTTAAAACAGATTCGTCTACAACTTTGAATAAGAAGACTAAGGAAAGAGCATAATGCTATCCATGTATTCATGCATGGTGGGCGGAAAAAGCACTCTAGGGTGGGGATCCTTGACAATTCTGTTTGACGATTCATTTGACACATTTGAATTTGATTTGAAATGTTGTGGATTTGTCAGTCTTTACGGAGCTTATTTTATGTTATTTATTATTTATTCTACGACTGATAGTTGTATAAAAGTAGTAAATCTAGATGGAAATTGTGGCAGAACTTAAATTAACAGTGACACTATCGCGATTTATCGAAAAAGACTCTAAAATAGTTGGTTGTGTAGCGTGCGGTAGATCTCGGCAAAAATTGAGTGAAATAATGGAACAACTTTTCGCTAGTAAGTGACTATATAATATACATACGTGTAGTAAACCGATCATTTATAAATATACCAACATTTATTCACAACGTAAAATAAAACAACAAATTATTGAGTCTACCCCACGTCTACCTTACATCATAAGTTTTACATTTTTTAAATAAAATTAGAACGATACTGATAAACCGGAATTCAAGTCGGCCATATTTGAGGCCCATCGCGGTGTACCTAAGATTTTTGATATGCTCCTTCCTTAGTCTTCTTATTCAAAGGTCTACAAGCATGATACAAAGAACACAAGGTATGATATTGCGCAGGTTGGTCACTACGTCACAGGTGATAAACGGCACCATTGGTCGGCAAGCTCTGCGCGCCGATTTCAAATTGTCAAACAGATTGTGTCATCTGTGAAATTTGATTGTGTCAAAATGTGAAAATCATTTTTCAAATGTCAAGCTCGATGTCAAAACATAACTTTTGGGGTTATGTCCTAATTCTTCCCTATTTTAGGTCTTTTTTTATTAGTGGCAATTGAACAATATGGATATTTTTTTGTATGGCGTATGACGTCACAGGTGATATGCGCAAACTTAACGAATTTGGAGCCGCTATCGATCATACCTTGTTTTCTTTGTACCATGGTCTACAAGTACTGTTGACGTTCTGTTAAAATGACATTATATCAAGTTAAACTTCAAAATTAACAATTACTATACCTGATAACAATTACTTAATAAGGTAAAACCAAAAAACCCTAAACTTTCTGAATGATTGTTTTTAATTTTTACGTATGTTATGTTTATTTATGTTATGTTCTTTAAAATTAAAGAAGCGATTGTCATACATTACTAACATCTACAGATGCATGAGCAATACATTTATTTTTATTAGGTTGTATTAAAAAAGCCTCTTATATTTTTCTTTTAGAGGCTATAGCTTCTTTCATTAAAATTTTGGCGTTATTAAAATTTATTCTGTACCCTGTGTCCCATGAATGCTGACAAATCTTAGATTTGTGAAAATCTTCCTTTCTTAAATAATCTTTATGTTCTTTAATTCGAACATTGAAGGGTCTAGATGTTTCATCAATGTAAAATTTATCCCATTCACATGGTATTTTGTAAATTACATTTTTTGTTTGTTGTTCTGTATTCATTGGTTTAGTATGTGATAAAATGGATCTAAGTGTATTTAGACTGTGTTAAATGACCAGTGGCGTAGCGCTACTACCGCAAACCCCCGCAGCTGCGGGGGGCCCAGGCCCAAAGGGGGCCCGAAACCTCCGAGGTCCGGGAATAAAATAATATATAGAATTATTCCCAAAATAGGGAATAGGGGAGGAGGCCGGGAGGGGGGCTAACTCAAGTTTCGCGGGGGAGGGGGGCATAATTTGTCGCTACGCCACTGTAAATGACAATGACAGTTGACTGATCTAGAGCCTCGCAGTGACATACTATGTAGAGGTGTGTAGTTCGTGAACGAACTAGTTCCAATGAACTATTCCGACCCCGGAATAAAAGGAACTAGTTCCTAGTTTCTCAAAGAACTAGTTCCTCAGGACCTATTCCGTGATCGAGACTCACGAGACTGTGACCGATATATAATAATATGCGACGGCGACGGATCGGCCAGCGCGCGTAGCCCGATGGTAGGCAGGAGTAGGGAGTGCCAGCCGTACGTTATCGGATCCGGACCTAGAGGAACTAAATAAAATAAAAGACTAATTTACGTACGTACGGATTGGGCCATGATACAAGGACGGTTAGATAAGATATTACGCATGTAGTGGGCG
This sequence comes from Sitophilus oryzae, assembly GCF_002938485.1. Classification (NCBI taxonomy): domain Eukaryota; kingdom Metazoa; phylum Arthropoda; class Insecta; order Coleoptera; family Curculionidae; genus Sitophilus; species Sitophilus oryzae. Next base: position 2,053,541 of record NW_022146782.1, read on the forward strand.
GAGCTTAACAGAAAATTACTATCCGGGTGACGTCATGCGCGCGGAGAACCGATTTGCCACCGCCAGGGATCTTCTGAGAGAAGATATTGCGCATGTAGTTGCCGGAGCTTAACAGAAAATTTCTACCCGAGCGACGTCATGCGCGCGGGGAACAGATTTGCGACCGCCAAAGATCTTATCTAACCTTTATTGTATCATGGGATCGGGCCAACACGATCGATGCTAGGCAGGAGTGGAGAGTGCCAGCCGTATCTTATCGGATCCGGACCTAAAGGAACTAGAGGAACTAAATAAAAGACTAGTTTACGTATGGATCAGTCAGCGCGATTGATGCTAGGCAGGCGTGGGGAGTGCCAGCCGTATGTTATCGGATCCGGACATAGAGGAACTATTAAAAGACTAGTTCACGGGAATCTATTCAGTCGGCAGATCCGAGATATAATACAAGGCGACGACGATGGATTCGGCCTATTGCCACAGCCGGCAATTACCATAGAAAATTGTCGTGGATACTGTTTTTGATTTTTAGTTTGTTTTTTAAATATTTTATGGGAATGTTTTACTTTAGGTCCCTAAAATTAAGAAATATCTTATAAAACGAAGTAGATATTCTGAATTTTTAGACAAAAACAAAAAGCTTGAAGTGAGGAAAAATGCAATTTTTCGTAAAATTTTTGTAATATTTGTAATTGTGATATAGTTTTCTTTTTTATTTTTTTTTTATCTGCAATAAAACTTACCTATATGTTTTTAACATACACAATTACACCTCTCGTTATATCGCCGTACATTATAAAAATTATACAGATCATACTGTGAATAGTTCTGACTGACAACGAAACGCATTAGCAAGCAAGGGGGATGTCAATGTTAGTCGGGAACTATTGTGAACTAAAGACCTAGTTCAAGGAACTGTTCCTCTGGAGGAACTAGAACTAAGGAACGAGTTCCTCCCAAGGAACTAGAATTCCCACCTCTAATACTATGTACTCAGATGTTTCATGATCTTTCTGTATTATTTACAGGGTGAACTATACCTAGAATCTACCGAAATTAACAACCACGAACTTATGGGCACTGTTTGCGGATTAATCAAAAATATTTTTAACACCGGTGTGAATCGTTTACCTGAAGACAAGGAAGATTTTGTTGAATTTCCGAAGTGGATGGAAGGTACAGATGAACTAACAAAAATATTATGATTAGTATGTTAATAATTTCTTAATTTATAAATCTAAAGGTATAAGGAACTTACTTTTGCACCCGTCAACTCCCAAAAACGTCAAACTATTCTGGATAAAAGTGATAGATAACACACACTACATATTTAGACACTTTGCCAAATATTTTATGGAACCTCTAATGCAGTTTTTAGTAGATAAGGTAGCAGGCGACGAAATAAACTACTTTGTGTCAGATGTGGTAAGTTGTTTTTGTACAGGGTGTCCGTAAAATGGTTATCCGTGGTTATTAAAATTAAAATCACTATAGTCTGTCCAACGACAAGATCCTTGACAGTGATAGATGTGTCTGTCATTTTAATTTAACAGTAGTTTATTTTATTTTACAAAGAAATAAGTTGGTACAATTGGGACGCATAGCAGGAAATTAATATATTTAAAATTTGAGTGAAAACTGATTACTTCAAAATATTGTGAAAAAAACTGTATAAAACTGAAAAAATCTAATCGAGTTATTTTATTTAAAAAAAACGGTTTGTTTTAATACAAAACAAACAAGAACAAAACACCGCATACCAAAAAAATATAAAAAAGAACTATTTCTTACTTTCAAGTTTCAAGAAACTTCCCGCATTTATTATTATATTTATCAATATAACTTATGTACAGGGTGGACCATTTTGGTTGTTTCTATAGGGTATCTAGAAAACCGTGAGAAATATTCAAATTTTGATACTGCAGTCTCGGGTTCTTTTTTTGAAAAAATTACAATGGCGCAAACGGATCGTGGCTATCTTGATCGGTTTCGAAGCTACAGGGGGATTCCCAAATTTTGTACTTTTTGAAGATATTCGATAGTTTGTTTATTTCAACAACCACGGAAACATGAATTATACATTCTAAAAGCACTTTTCTGTGTAGAATGCAGTGGCGTGGTCAGACTTTTTTCGAAAAAAATATTTTTTGAGATATTAACTATACTTGTTTTTTTAAATAGAACCCCCTGTATATTTTTAAATTTTCTAATTTAGCTTGGCATGGGCTTCTCGAAAATATATAACACTCTATATTTATTTTCACTATTAACCTCAATTTTTTCTTAAAATGTCCACTTAGTAGATAGTAGGCCGCGCCGAGTAACAAAGTAAACGGTTGTCATGGTGATCGGGACATACCTTTGATGGATGCGTGACATTTCATTTCAACAGATTGAAGTGTGTGTATTTTAAATAATAAAATGAGTAAATTTGAAAATTTTGGGGAATATAATATGTTAGAATATTATATTGGGTCTAACAAACATAAGCAAATGGCAGCTGGCAATTATTTGAAAAAAGTGTAAGTTTGATATCTGCAGAACAAAGGCACGAACGATTTTAACAGATAATATACCTACAGTAGAAAAGTACATACCTTTGGTAACCAAAATGTATAAGCACTTTTAAATATTTTGTTTTCGTATAACCTCTGCCTTGCTGAGCAGACAGCTTTTATATCAATTAGAATGTCTACTATTTATTCTTATCAGTACACATTTTTGGCATTTCTAACCATACGGTTTTGTCCCGCTAGATTTATCTTCCGCCGGACTGTGTGATCGTCCGTTAAACGGAAAAATAACTGTCGCTGTCTAAAATCTTTAGCGCGACTTCAACTCGGTCCTTAGATAACGTCAAAAAACTGACAGTACAGGAAGATAGGAATCGAACTATCCTTATCTCTATAGTATCCTTGGGTATGGACGTCATCTGATTTTTTTCTGTCATCGTCTGTCGAAATCTTACCTGAGAAAAAAAACAGTAGTATAGTAGATCTTCGTATACCGAATATCGGAACACCCTGTATAAATGAAAAATACTGACGATATTTTTTGGACTTTACTTATGGTGCATTATATTTTTTTAGGTTATTCTACTGGCCTATTGGTCTTCAGATGTTACTCTGAGTGACACAGAATCTGAATTAGCCACGAAAGTTTTAGAATTTCTCGTGGAAAAACTAACAAACGAAAGACAAGACGCATTTAAGTATAATTTAGATCTGATCAAGTTACTGGTGGAGAACTGGAAGGGTTCATTTGAACTACCGTTCGATGCTCTATCGAAAAAGCTGGACTTTGACGATAGAAGAGTTGAAGTTGGACTACATTTAATCTCTATATTTCTGGTAATAAACTCTCCTGTTTATTCGACACATCAATGAACATATGGTAAAATAAAACACTAAATCACCACAGTACACCAAAACACTTTTACTTTTACACTGGACGCGCGTTTCGGTAACCATGTTAGCATCATCAGCAGATGATGAAACTGAACAGTTCAGCAGATGAAGAAACTGATTTAGTGTTTTATTTCGCTGTGTAACACCAAAGGTTCCAACCCCCCAACTCTAATGACCATATGGTAATCGGAAAACAATTTCCAATGCACGTGATCAACTTTGTGACAAGCGATGGAGACAGCGCTGCCAGATTGTAATGGATTTATGAGATTAATCTTAATTTAAAAGTGACAAACAATATATTTATTATATCTTTTTTAAAGATTTTTACGTATTATTTAAGCACTGTTCATTAAAATGTTGTATGTTATAGGGCTTCTTTCTCTTTATAATTTTCTGTCTCACAATGTACCGTTTGTGTCGGGGAAGGGATCATAGTTTCATAGTAGTCGATTTTCGAAAGAAATCAGTACATGTATATTATTTCGTATATTTTTCATTTCATTGATTTTATGGAAAGCACTGTTCATTCAAATGTTGTATCCTATATTATAGGGCTTGTTTATCTCTACAATTTCCTGTCTCACAATGTACCGTTGTTACAATCATTTGCTCTATAAAGTCAATTGAAGAGCTGCTCGGTATCTTAAATTATACAACAAATTTAAACATTCTTGCCAAAATTTCATTTCGTCAGGTTTATAGAGTTTAGTGCCAATGTTGATATTATTGATGACGTGCATCGGAAAATATATAGTTATCGATATATCGGGAAGGAACATCCCATCTCTAGTTGCTCTATGAACTTCTACCTACAAAATTAATTCTTGTAGGTCAACAATTATCTGCCGTTTAAGCTTTCGGATTTGAAGATATTTTGGGGAAAACTTTTAAATATCTTATCAAAAACGTTTGCTAGCACGTTCAAGCCTTGTGCTGAAGTTTTAGGATTAATACTAAAGTATCTAGATGCTCACGGCGAAGACGTGACGTCTTTGTGCACTAGGCTTAGTAAAAGAATATTTGCCTATGAAGATAACAACAAATACGTTGGATGTCTTGAATGTAATTAATTAATATATTTAAACTACTTTATAAAATACGATCGCAAAAAAAACGGCGTCAAAGACGGCTGGGGAATCGATGACTATTTTAGCGATGTCAAGCACTAGATTTTATTTACTTGGCGCGTACTCTTCTTTAGTTTTTATTGGAGCTTACTGCCAGTTGGTCTTAAAAAGGTTGTAATTTATTTTTATATTGAGTAAAAATGATTTTTTAATGGTTTAAATTCAAGAAAAAAATAATGTTTAATGTTATCTTTCTGTAATTAGTCTTAATTTTTGACAGTTTCTTGCCAATATTTAATGAATGACGTCTAGAGAGTGACCTCGCCAAAAATATCATCGATTGTCATTCTTTAAGCTTGATTTTCATTCAACCGTTGTTATTAGTTTTATTGGTTGAATATAAAAACTTCGATTGGTTACAAAATTACGCAGTTTTTAAATTGATTGTATTTTCATGCCTCTGTTCATCGGATATACGATTTGCTTGTGATTCTTTGAATAAGAAGACTAAGGAAGGAGCATAATGCTATCCATGTATTCATGCATGGTGGGCGGAAAAAGGACTCTAGGGTGGGGATCCTTGACAGTTCTGTTTGACGATTCATTTGACACATTTGAATTTGATTTGAAATTTTGTGGATTTGTCAGTCTTTACGAAGCTTATTTTATGTTATTTATTATTTATTCTACTACTGATAGTTGTATAAAGGTAGTAAATCGAGATGGAAATTGTGGCAGAACTTAAATTAACAGTGACACTATCGCGATTTATCGAAAAAGACTCTAAAATAGTTGGTTGTGTAGATCTCGGCAAAAATCGAGTGAAATAATGGAACAACTTTCGCTAGTAAGTGACTATATAATAGTACTTGTAAACTCATTTATGAAATTCACTTAAATTAACTAATTATATATTTTTTCTTGCATTTTTGCTTTTATTTACTACTTATCAAAGATTAGATGTCAAAGAATTTAGATACGTCAATTTGACTTACCTGCTTCAGTAGCGTATCGGATGTTTGTGTTAATAAATAATTATTAAAACTTATCTATTTTTATTATAATAATATGTTTTTATAACAATTTTAATAACTGCCCACATTTATTCACAACGTAAAATAAAAAAGAATTATTGAGTCTACCCCACGTCTACGCCTACATCATAGATTTACATTTTTTAAATAAAATTAGAACGGCACTGATAAACCGGAATTTAAGTCAGCCATATTTGAGTCCCATCGAGGTGGACCTAAGATTTTTGATATACTCCTTCCTTAGTCTTCTTATTCAAAGTTGTGATTGGTGTAATTTTATATTTTCATTTCCATAACGATTTCGCTGTTTTACTTATAGCCTAAAATCTAACAACGTTTTCGAGAGAGAATTTTAAGAAAGTTTTTTCTTTAATATATCTTTTGCTATGCTCTCCTGAACAGAGTGCGGACCGTTTGGCTGCCGGTAGACGTTGCGTTCACTACTGCGCATCGTATCTCTACTCAACATACATATGTTCACTACTGCGCATCACAAATTCGTCCTGTATTTCAGGAACTAAGGAGGCTAGGACAAACCTATGTGTAGCATATTTAGTTTCATAAAAAAGAAGCAAAGTAATGTGAAAATCGCATCATTGTATCTCTACTCATAAACGAGAAATCCCATAAAACACACGAAAATGGGATACCTTGTACTATATCGTGTACAGATGTGATGCGCAGTAGTCTACCGGCAGCCAGACGGCCCGCACTATGGTCAGAAGAGCATAGCAAAAGATATATTAAAGAACCAGTTTTCTTTAAATTCTCGTTTTGCCGACGGTGCTATTAACTTTTGTACTATTATATTTTTAGTAAGGTTAGGCTTAATTTGTCAAAAAAGTGTCAAAACGTCCGTTATCGTATGTTCTTTCTTCATAAACGGGCTGGGGTAAAAAAATTACGAATGAAAAGTGGCGCGAAAACGCTATGACCAATCAGAGAGCCGTCGCGCGTCGGACAATCGTATCAACGGATAACGGAAGTATGAAAATCATGCTTTAGCCGTCTGTGACGCCGTTTTTTTTTCAATCATACGGTCCAATATATCACAATATATTTCAGGCATAGCTATCCATTATCCCAATGTGGTGAACGTTGATCACTTGATCAAAATGTTCAACCAAATATCACACTCCAATCCGCAGCTTCAAGCGGGATTTCTTCGAGTGATTCACAAAAGAGCCGATCAGCTCGGTGAATATTCCGATTTCAAATCGGAAGATTGGCCGAGATATTTGGAAAGTCAAAATCCCGAAGTGCTCCTGTTGAGTTTGGAGATTTTGTTGAAAACCTTTCATTTGCTGAAAGGGGAAATTAAGATTTTGAAAAAGATTATGAAGTGTGTTAGTAAGAATCTACTGAATCCCGACGTTATACCGCGGGTTAGAATGTACGATATTATGATCGCGGTTTACAGCAATGTGGACGATGAAGACATAAACGAATTATGCAGAGAGGTATATTATTTCAATGACATAAAAAAAATTACACATATTTTTATATTGTGGGCATTTTTAGACTCTTTTGCAAGGTTTGTCCGACCCTGATATTCAAGTTAGGGAAAAAATAAGGACTTACTGGTGTGAACAGTTCTCTGATTCAAACAAAATTACTGAGAAGTTTCTTCAGTTGGTATCGAAGTTTTATATACCCAAAGCGGAAGAATATTTTCTAGGTTTGTATTTTTATAATTATACTAGCGTGTTCCAGCGACTTCGTTCGCGTCGAATTAATCATTTGTAATGGTGATGATAAAGCACAGCAAGAATTTCCATTAACATACAAACTGGATAAATTTTTCTCACATTTATGTCAGCATGAGAAAAAACAATATGGCGATATTATTATATAACTTGGTAATATTTGAGGGGTAGTTTCATCTCGTTGGAATTTAACTTTCGAAAAATCCGTTTGCAAAAAATAAGCTTTTTACGTCAAGCAGTTTAAGCAGAATCGTGGTTAAGAAATTACCCAACTTTTTGGAACACCCTGTATGATTTTTTAAAAAATTCCAAAATATGTAAAAAAACCAAATAAATTATGCTTGTCCAAGCGTTTTGCCGAAAGACTAACCGTTTTTTAAATAACAAATATTGTAATATTCGAGGGGCGTTTTCACCCTCTTGGAATTTTAGATTCGAGAAACCCCTCCTTATCGAACCTCTACACCCCCCATAGTAAATCCGTTTTCGAAAAATCAGCTTTAAACGTCAAGCAATTTAAGCAGAATCGTGATTTTACTCAATGGTCATATTTTATGAAACACCCTGTATAAATTTATAAAAAATCTTAAAATATGTAAAGCAACAAAATAAAATATACGTTTTTAAGAGTTTTTCCGAAAACTCACCGGTTTTTAACTAAAAAATATTTTAGTATTTGAGGGATAGTTTCACCCCCTTAGAATTCGAGTTTCGAGAAATCCCTTCTTATCGAACCTCTACACCCTAAAGTCAATCTGTTTTCCAAAAATCAGCTTTTTACGTCAAGCGCTTTAAGCAGGATCGTGATTAATCAATGACCAGATTTCCCGAAACATCCTGTATACATTTTTAAAAAATCTTAAAATGTGTAAAAAAACAAAATAAAATATACGTGTTTAAGCGTTTTTTCGGAAACTTGGCCGTTTTTTAAATAAAAATATTGTAATATTTGAGGGGTGGTTTCACCCTCTTGGAACTGGAATTTCGAAAAATCCCTTCTTATCGAACCTCTACACCCTAGAATCAACCTGTATGCCAAAATTGAGCTTCTTACGTTGAGTGGTTTGAGCAGGATCGTGATTAATCAGTATGTCAGTCACTTAAGGATTTTATATATTAGTATAGATATATACAGGGCGAGTCTTAAATAAGTGCAATTATTTTTAGGGCTGGTAGATCTCGATAAAAGAAACATATTTTCTCTTTGTCGTTTTTCAAATAATTCCAAATAACCGATGTATATTACTTTGAAAATTTCACACCTCTACTTTTCAACCAATAACATGCTTTAATGTTGACTAGTTACCATGGCAACTGAAAAAATTTCCGGAAATTTTTTCGAGGCGCCACGAAACTTTAGTGGAAATTTTTTGACAGTTGAAAAGGTAAACATACGACCTACAATCATAATGTGAATGAACTACAATGTCTATATATTGAAATATTACCCATTTGAGTTTTAGCATTTGATGTAACTAATTAAAAATATAATAATATTTGTTAATATTATTAACAAATTGAAATTATTTTAAAATGTCATGTTGGATTAATATTTTTTTTTCAAATTTAGGTGTGAAATTTTCTTACCGAATACCACGCAAGCTTAAATTATTCCTGGAAATTTTCTTTCGGGCACGAATATTTTAGGAAAATTTTCAAAATATTCGTGCCCTCAAAAAAATTTCCGAAAATAATTTAAGCTCTTGTGATATTATAAGTGAAAATTTAAAAGAAAAAGATATTTTGTTTAAATTTTGAGAACCACTGGCTTTTTTCTGGGGTTTCTTTCTTGTAAATTTGATCTACCACCTCTGATGCCATGTTATCAACATATTAAGTTTTTTAACTAAAAACTAAAAAAAATCCAAATTTTCAAAATTTTTCTTTCGTGAAAAAACCTAATCGTGATTCTGAAAAATAAATCTTATTTTTACGTGAGGAATCTCCTCACGAAAGGTGGTACAATTAGGTAGAGAAAAAATATGTTTCTTTTATCGACATCTACCAGCCCTTTAGCCAGGCCTGAAAATATTTGCCCGTATTTAAGTCTCACCCTGTATATTGCTTCAAAACGTGTCTATGGTTTTAGAAACTTTCGTTTTAACTGCCTGGCATTTTTTATTTTACTATTTATTACAAACACATTGGCCTGACTTTGTTGGAAAGTGAATATTAGGGACATTTTATGTTAACAACCCGACTAGGAATTTTATGGCCGACTTTTACGATTTTAGTAATCGATATGAGACTGAAATATTTATTTTCCTACCCGTTTTGAGATTTTTAAGTGCCATTTTAGATTTCTTGAACCGTTGGACTTGTTCAACTTTTATGAAGGTTGCTTTATTTCTAGGAAAAAAAGATTCTTTGTCCTAAACTGTTATAGGGGATTTCAGGGAAAACATAAATATAATAAAAAATGTCTATACCAATGTGGCGGATTCATCTCTCCAAAAAAATCCTTTATGGGTATTTCGCCACTGCACTGCAAGAAAATCTACAAAGTAAAATAGTTATTTTTTGTAAACACTTCTGCGTTAAACCGAAACGGACACTGCTTGTCAGAAGTTATGTTTACAGGTATAAAAATTTGCCTAACAAAGAAAAAAATACTTATCGTTTCGGAAAGTTTATCTCTTTCCGTCGTCGGAAGCAAAAAAAATACAAAAAATAAAGAAAAAAACTATTTAAAATATTTAAATTCAACTATTCGAGAACACTTTACTTTTTTAAAACAGATACGTCTACAAGAAACCGTTGACGTTCTGTTAAAATGACATTATATCAAATTAACCTTCAAAATTAACAGTTACTGCCTGATAACAATTACTTAATAAGGTAAAACCAAAAAGCCCCAAACTTTCTGTATGATTAATTTTAAATTTTACATATGTTATGTTTATTTATGTTATGTTCTTTAAAATCAAAGAAGCGATTGCCAAACATTACTAACATCTACAGATGCATGAGCAATACATTTATTTTTATTAGATTGAATTAAAAAAACCTCTTTTATTTTTCTTTTAGAGGCTATCGCCTCTTTCATTATAATTTTGGCGTTATTAAAATTTATTCTGTACCCTGTATCCCAAGAATGGTGACAAATCTTAGATTTGTGAAAATCTCCCTTTCTTAAATAATCTTTATGTTCTTTAATTCTAACATTTAAGGGTCTAGATGTTTCACCAATGTAAAATTAATAAATATAATAAATAAATATAAAAAAAATATATAAAAAAGTAGTTATTTAATATAAATATAATAACTAAAATGAGTGATATTTTTATTTAAAAAAGTTCTTTCTGTTTTGTCAATTTTGGTTAAATAAGATATTATTAGAGTATTTTTTTTTGTTATTTAGGTAATGTTAGTTACCTCTTATTGAACTCTCTCAATGAAGAAGGCTACGAGAGCGAGCTTTTCGACAATCCTTTGCAAGATTGCGATTTTGAAGAATACAAGTTACAAACCAACTGGAGGTGAACTTACTTTTATACAAACTACTATATTTGTAAGAAAAATATGTTTATTTTTTTCTCTAATAGGTTGCAACACAAATCAGTCGTACCTTTGTTCGCGCAGACTTTGAAAAGTTACTCAGAAGATGCAAACGAGCCAACAGCTTCCAACTTTGGTCAGCTTAGAGCCACTCAAGCTGACCTAAGTTTTGCTCCGACACAACAAGTAGTTTGGGATAATTATATCTCTAATGTTACTAGTTTGACTAGTAGTCTTGGTGAAGTAAGTTTTTATTTTAGTTTTTTTTTTGGGCGGTATGTAATATCATATTTTTTTAGAATAATGATCGGGCGTTCTTAAATCCAAACGCCGTTAAGCTCTCTGATAAATACAAGTTACCCAAACGAAGATTTATCAGAGATAAGTCTAAGATATCAACCGATTTTGCTAACAGAGCTGTCAAAGAGCAGATCCGAAAGACTATAAAAAGGTAACTGTATTTTTTTATCGTTTTTTTAAAGCTTTCCAGCTTCTTCAACAAAAATATATTTTTTTCAGAACGGAATCTGTCAAAGAACGTGAAAGCAGGGTGACCATTTATAGAAGTTATAGAAAAGGAGATTTGCCTGATATACAAATTACTTTGGGCTCCATGATTAAACCATTGCAGATGCTAATTCTAGTAAGAAAAATTTAAAGGCTTGAGTTTCTCACAGATTTCATTATTTTTGGTCAATTTCATACCCATTTTACTTATCTCTAATAGGAAAAAATCTTAGTTGCTGATTTTTTACGTAAAAAACGTCTCTTGACCAATGTCCCAGACACCAATTTTCATCCAAATAGTGACGTTACTTCAGAAAATATATGGAAAGAATCGAAATAAAAATGGAATGTCTACACCCTGTATCTCCGAAACGAAGCATTTTAGGGCATGCATTTATATAGTCTGTAAAACGAATAACTTTGAACTTGACAGTTCTCGCGGCCTTTTCTAGTGTTAATTTTATTAGGTTAGCAACTTGCGGCCATGCTGACACAATGCCGTCTCTAATAGAACAGCCTCGGAGCGAGATTTATGACGTCACGCTAGTTAGATACTACGGATTAATAAATATGTTGTAGAATACATGGAAAACATAATTATTCCTCGTATTTTTGGTTTGTATTTTAAAAATGATATAGTTTACATAAAATATACATAATATACAGTTAATAAATACAATATATATATACCTATTTATAGTAATAAATACTTTGGCAGATAAACTATGAACCATACAAATGCAGCAAATGTTTTACAATATGGCTGAAATCGTACTCCATAGTCAATGTAGATAGTTTTTGTGTTAAGAATAATAATTTAAAAAAATATGTGGTCATCTTTTGACAAGTTTGTATTAGTTTATTAATTGCAGTAAACATTATAATATATAAATAAATTTTATGAATGCAAATAATAATACATCACTATTAGCAGATATTGAATGTTTTTTGTTAAATTAGATCGATTTTCAAACCCCAAAATTTAAAATATATTTTACATTTTACCAGAGTTGTTAAACTACACGCAGTAATTAATAAACTACATTTACTACATGTCACAAGTTGTTTTTTAAATGTCGAGTAGTAAATGTGTAGTTTATGTAACTAATGTAGTTTTTTTAAGTAACAGTGAAAACATAACCTAAAAACTTTGTTTGTTGATCAATTTAAAGAAATAAAAAATCTATAGTTTGTGAATTTGTTCCTTATTATGTGATATTTTTGATATTTATTAGTAGCTTTGGTTAGTAGTTAAAAATGCTTGGAAGACGTCGATGTCTCCATACCTTGCTCCATACCTTCTGGGAAGAGGGGTATTATGAAGTTGTGCCTTTAGATGTAAAAAATCATATATTCTCTGGAGAATGTCTATGGAGAATTTCTCCATAAGAATTTATAGTTTATTTTGTGTTCAATGTTACTTTGTATTTCGTAGAAAATACACTTTTGTTGAAAAAAAATTGTCGTTTTTTCTGATGTTGTTTAACTTATACAAATATATATAACTTCATACTGCCATCAGCTTCCATGATAAGAATTTGGCTTGATTTTAGTTTAAAGTCTAAATTGTTTATGTTTTACTATATTTTTGTAGGTAGTTTTTAACGTAGTTTTTGTGTAGTTTTTGAAGGTAGTTTTTAAAATTTTAAAACGTAGTTAATACAAAAAACTACGCGTAGCTTTTGGCGTAGTTTTTTGCTTCATAAACTACTTAACAACCCTGCATTTTACCCATTATCTTATGCACCGCCTATTCATTATTTCTATATTGTAAAACATTTGCTGCATTTGTATGGTTCATAGTTTATTTGCCAAAGTATTTATTACTATAAATAGGTATATATTGTATTGTATTTATTAACTGTATATTATGTATATTTCATGTAAACTATATCATTTTTAAAATACAAACCAAAAATACGAGGAATAATTCGTTTTCCATGTATTCTACAACATATTTATTAATCCGTAGTATCTAACTAGCGTGACGTCATAAATCTCGCTCCGTGGCTGTTCTATTAGAGTCGGCATTGGTCTAATATTTAGAAATGTCAAAAGCTGATAACATTTTACTTTTGTCAATTATGACATTTCGTGTTGATTTGCAAGAAGAAGAAGAACTGTCACTTGTTTTATTATTTTCCTTTTTTATTTCACTAAAGTAAAAAGAGTTACCTATATGATTCGTTCAGGCACTCAATTTTAAAGAATATCAGTAACTTTTTTGACAGAGGGATTTTATATTTGCCATGTTGGTAAAAAATAACGGTCAAAATTCAAAGTTATTCATTTTATAGACTATACGAACTTTTCTACTTATTTTTATCTGTAAAATATTTTGCCGAGCTTCCGGAATACAGTTCGGACCACCCTGTATAAATAAAAGTGAACACTTACGACAAAGATGGCATTTGTAGAAATCTTAAAAAATGGGTAAAATTGATTCAAAAGAATGATATCTGTAAAGCATTTTACTATAAAGTGTATATTATGGGGTCCAGACCAAGGCGACAGAAAGTGAACACGATTTTCAGACAAAAAAAAATCAGACAAGACAAATTTGAGACAAAGTGTTTATTCCGCGAGGACAAAAGTACAACAAAGTTCAGTATATGCAAATCAGTTTTATTAATCATGTGTCCTTTCTACCAGAAAGAATATAAAGATATATTACTATAGTCTGTAAAACGAATAACTTTGAATTTGACACTTCCCGCGGGCTTTTCTAGTGTTAATTTTATTAGGTTAGCAACTTGTGGCCATGCTGATGCAATGCCGTCTCTAATAGATCAGCCTCGGAGCGAGATTTATGACGTCACGCTAGTTAGATACTACGGATTAATAAATATGTTGTAAAATACATGGAAAACATAATTATTCCTCGTATTTTTGGTTTGTATTTTAAAAATGATATAGTTTACATGAAATATACATAATATACAGTAAATAAATACAATATATATATACCTATTTATAGTAATAAATCCTTTGGCAAATAAACTATGAACCATACAAATGCAGCAAATGTTTTACAATATGGCTGAAATCGTACTCCATAATCAATATAGATAGTTTTAGTGATAAGAATAATAACTTAAAAAAATATGTGGTCATCTTCTGACAAGTTTATATTAGTTTATTAATTGCAGTAAACATTATGTGGTGTGTGGTGTGAATAATAAAAAACCAAATGAAAACTTAATCAGCGTTTCTCCCGAACCTAAATCCCAAGAAAATCAAAAATTTTAGAATAATTTTACATATAAAATGACAGCGATCTTTATTTCATAGCCATTGCTAACGCCTTTTTTTCTATGATATTGTATTGTTTGCAAATATAATTTTTCATTTTTCAGAACATTGATACTTGCAAAATATACATATAAATTTTGTGAATGCAAATAATAATACATCACTATTAGTAGATATCGAATGTTTTTTGTTAAATTAGATCGATTTTCAAACCCCAAAATTTAAAATATATTTTACATTTTACCCATTATCTTATGTACCACTTATTCATTATTTGTATATTGTAAAACATTTGCTGCATTTGTATGGTTCATAGTTTTATTTGCCAAAGTATTTATTACTATAAATAGGTATATATATATTGTATTTATTTACTGTATATTATGTATATTTCATGTAAACTATATCATTTTAAAATACAAACCAAAAATACGAGGAATAATTATGTTTTCCATGTATTCTACAACATATTTATTAATCCGTAGTATCTAACAAGCGTGACGTCATAAATCTCGCTCCGTGGCTGTTCTATTAGAGAGGGCATTTGTCTGATATTTAGAAATGTCAAAAGCTGATGACATTTTACTTTTGTCAATTATGACATTTCGTGTTTATTTTTACAAGAAGAGGAAGACTGTCATTTGTTTTATTATTTTCCTTTTCTATTTCACGAAAGTAAAAAGAGTTACCTATCTGATTCGTTCAGGCACTCAATTTATAGAATATCAGTAACTTTTTAGATAGAGGGATTTTATATTTGCCATGTTGGTAAAAAATAACGGTCAAAATTCAAAGTTATTCATTTTATAGACTATAGTAACCAGTAGTGTTGTCTTTGACTCGCCATCCCATGTTGCAAAAAGAAACCCCAAATAATGTTTTTCTTTTTATTTCTTTTCGTATACTATATAGTTATTAATATTTCTTATTTTTTTCTTAACATCATCAACCGAGTTATTTAATGCTAAACAAATCTCCTCTACTGCACAGCGTGATGCGTAACTTTGCGTATATGCATCACGTGTATTGTTATATGGCTTTTTCGGAGATGCGAGCAAGGTTCGGAAGTAGTTAATTAAGAGGAAATTTACCTGATTAACTAACCTAACCTAACCTCACCATATTCAAACACCGCGCCCGCCGCGCCGGCGCCGCACATAGAGGTGTTTGGTCTATAAACCTGACCAAAAGTGATATTTTTTTATTTTCATTTTTTATCTTAACTACAAATCTATAAATACTAAATGTAAGCACGTTTATTAGCTTTTTTTAAGTCGTAAGTTGACTATCAAATAAATAATATATTTCAATTATAAGTATGAATTATCTTGAGTGTATTCTGAATATTTCTAAGATTATAAAATAGTGGAATTGTTTGTAGTGCTTTTTTTGCAAATTGTTTATAACTGTCATCATGGATACAGAGCCAGCTGGCAAGTCCTGTTTTATGCCATATTTTTATTTTGAAACGTTTCCTTCTATTCTATTTCTTTATAATGTTTTATATTTAAAAAATCAGAGGCATTTTTATAAGGTGTAAGACTATTCGGCAATATTCCGCATGGAAATTAGTATCCGTTCAATGCTTAAAGTTTCTAGCTTTGGAATATGTACCAAAATCTTGCCAATATTTGCCACTGCCAAAAAAAAACATTGATTTAAATAGATTCTTAAAGGAAATAGTCTTTACCCTATAACACCCATCCACGCTCAAATATCGTCTATAATATACAAATTACTTTCTTGTTCTAGCATCCTCATCCAATTGCTTGGTTTTGCACAGAATGACCCTATTTGATCGGTGGAAAGGGTTTCAGAGTAGAGGAAAAAATATTGTGTAGGAAAGACAAAATGGGGTTCCATATTAGCACCCTCTCCTCTAATAATTAATATTACTAGCAAAAAAGCAAAAAAATCATAAAACATAATTTTGGCCAACTTTTAGTTCTTAATACCCTCTGTGCGCCGTCGGCGCGTGCAGAAGCAGAAATAAATAAATTTTCGTTCCGGTAAAAGCGAGAACGCCGATGAACGCTGGTTGACGGCGCCTACCTGCTTTCACTGTAAACTAGCCAATTTGATAACACGCTTTAATTTAGTTTTTATTTAAAAAAATAATTTCTTGATAATATGGTAGTAGATTAAATTTACAAGAAAGAAAATCCAGAAAAGATCCAGTGGTTCTCAAACAAATCTCGAAGTATTGGAGAGAATGTGTAAGGACCAAGAACTATTGACTACAATAAAACGACGGAAAGCAGCATATTTTGGTCATATTTTTCGAAATAACAAATATAGTTTCCTACAGCTGATCGTTGAGGGAAAGGTTGAAGGACGACGAGGCATCGGGCGTAAACCGTTTTCCTGGTTGCGGAATTTGCGCCAGTGGTTTAATATAGGAGAGGCCAGTGCAATTATCCGTTTGGCTCAAGACAGGAAGGAATTCCAATTGATGGTCGCCAACCTCCGATGAGGAGCAGGCACATGAAGAAGAAGGTTCTCAAAATTTTAGCAAAAAATCATTTTTTTTTTGGAAATTTTCAAAGTAAAATAACTCCGTTATTTTGGACTTATTTGAAAAGCGATAAAGAGAAAATATATTTCTTTTATCGAGATCTACCACCCTTTAAAATACTTGCACTTGTTTCTGGGATACCCTGTTTATAACAATACACGTGATGCGTATACGCGAAGTTGCGAACGATGTCAAGAATAGGTACCCAGATTGGCGCTGACTACCAGTAAGCGGCAAACCTGCTTGCACTGTATTCGCACACTTAGTTGGCAGGAATTTTTTGTGTTCCACTTTTTTTTATAAAGATGTAACACTCCATCATATACTAATGTCATATATTAGCAGTACCAGCACTCCACAGTACTAAATTTGTGCGATTTTATCAGTTTCCTACTTTTGGTAACGCACGACATCCACACTGCACCGACAAACTTCTCATAAAATACACTCTCGTAATCTCGTATCTCGTAAAATAAACATGAACTTTACCGACTCGAAACGGGACATTCAAAAGTCTCCGAATTTGGAAAGAAAACAAAAATATCGTAGGAATGTATTGGATTTGTCGCAGTTTTGTCGTAAAACATGAATGTTTCTGTCTTGTCGCTGTTTTGTCTGCTTGGTCTGGACCCGGCT
Organism: Sitophilus oryzae; assembly: GCF_002938485.1. Lineage (NCBI taxonomy): Eukaryota > Metazoa > Arthropoda > Insecta > Coleoptera > Curculionidae > Sitophilus > Sitophilus oryzae. The sequence goes on from NW_022146782.1 coordinate 2,071,163, forward strand.
TTATAAATGTACCATCCTTTTATTCTAGCATGATGGAGAACTTTCAAAACAATTTTTCTTGGTTATGTTTAAAGTTTTAATGGAAAAAGTTGAAGGAAACAACCGAGATTTCGTTGACACTTTATTCAACAAGATCAAATACATTTTCGATAATTCCACCCAGCTCAACGCTAATCTCTTCGCGACTCTCTTGGACATATCCTTGATGAGCAAAGATAAATTTAGACTCGATCCTAATTCCATTTCCACCGTATGTCAGCAAAGCGGATTAATATCCATGGGAACCCTGCTCTTGGAAGAGTACCTCATGGATTTGGATGACTGCCCTTCCACATCGAAGAGAGGAGTTATGGTGCAAGATCCAGAAACTGTGCACTGGATTAAACTGGCTGAATTGTACAAAGAACTACAAGAATGGGATTTGGTTAGTGTCATGTAGCACTAAAGGTGTTTTAAAAGAGATGTGCCATTTCTCATGGGGAGATTCTTCACGTAAAAGTATGATTTATTTTTTTTATCAACAATTCTGCTTTGTATGGCTAACAAGAGAAAAAAAAGTCAGTGGCGCACATGTTTTTTTAGAAAATAATTTCAGTAATAACTCGTATGCATGTCCCTGGTGAATCTGTGGACACTTTTTTAGCATTAAAATATGTCGCACTTACAGTAACTTTTATCCTCAAAATTTCATTCGATAAAAGCACTTGGAAGAAAATTATAATAAATCGAAAAAATTGAAAATTTTAACCTCTTGTAGCTAGTGATGGGCAAAACTGTTATTTTTAGATAACAGTTGAAACTGTTATAGTTATTTGTAAAAAAAATAGCTTAAAAATAACAGGTTTCTTTATTTTACTGCTAAATATCTGAAAGAGTATGAGGCGGTCACCGCCAGGCGTATTAACACAGTTGCAAGTTGCAACAACGAAAGTCAGTATTTAAAAAGTGCCATAATTCTCTAATGACGTGCTCGGTGGTAGTATTTCCAGGGTGTCAAAACATTTCTAAATATCGATTGTTATCTAAAATACCTCTCTAAAAACGGTGGTTGTTTACAAATAAGCGCTGTTTACAAATTGCGATATAAAAAAGCCAAAATTCCGCCACTCGTCTATACCTATACATTCCGATCTACCTACGCCCTGCCCCTCGATCTGCGTAGATCCTGAATTGCGTAGCAGTGTACAGGGTGCATCTCACTCGAGCGAGAAGCTCTTAGTTATGATTTTACCATTTGCGGTCAAAAAATAGCAATATAAGAAAATGTGTAGTATATTCCTCATAAGTAAACCAACTACACACTAGAGTTCGAATTAATTTTACACTTAAACTAGCGTGTACCCGCGACTTCGTTCGCGTCGAATTAATAATTTCTAATGGTGATGATAAAGCAAAACAAGAATTTCCATTAACATACAAACTAGATAAAATTTTCTCACATTTGCCAAAAATAAGCTTTAAACGTCGAGCAGTTTACGCAGAATCGTGGTTAATCAATTACTCAACTTTTTGGAACACCCTGTATGATTTTTTAAAAAAATTCAAAATATGTAAAAAAAAACAAAATAAATTATCCGTGTCCAGGCGTTTTCCCGAAAGACTAACCGTTTTTTAAATAACAAATATTCTAATATTTAAGGAGCGATTTCACCCTGTTGGAATTTGAGATTCGAGAAACCCCTCCTTATCGAACCTCAACCCCACAGTCAATCCGTTTGCCAAAAATCAGCTTTAAACGTCAAGCAGTTTAAGCAGAATAGTGATTACTCAATGGTCATATTTTATGAAACACCTTGTATATATTTTTAAAAAATCTTAAAATATGTAAAACAACATAATAAAATATACGTGTTTTAAGAGTTTTTCCGAAAAACTCACCGGTTTTTAAATAAAAAAAATATTCTAATATTTGAGGGTAGTTTCACCCCCTTAGAATTCGAGTTTCGAAAAATCCCTTCTTATCGAACCTCGACACCCTAAAGTCAATCCGTTTTCCAAAAATCAGCTTTTTACGTCAAGGGCTTTAAGCAATATCGTGATTAATCAATGACCAGATTTTTCAAAACACCCTGTATACATTTTTAAAAAATCTTGAAATATTATTCTGAAAATGTTTCAGAATAAATAAATATCTAAATATTGAAACTTAATAAGTAAGTACTGAAACATACAGCGCCAGAATATCTCGACCTCCGCCCGTTATGCTCGTAACAGGTTGAAAACAATATATCTAAAACAACTGATGCGTTATTCTCCAACCTGTTTCGAACCTCCATCGACAATCGACCAGCAGCAGCGTTCCTTTCCCCTCCGATTATCTCGATCGCCGCCCTGTTATGCTCGTAACAGGTTGAAAAAAACATATCTAAAATAACTGCTTCTCCAACCCGTTGCGAGCCTCCATCGACAATCGACCGATGTAGCAGCGTTCCCTTCCCACTCCTGTTATCTCGACCGCCAGGCGTTATGCCCGCAACTGTTTCAAAACCTGCTTCTTTCATATCCTATTATTTTTAAGCTGTTGCAAACCCAATACGACCATTGACGGTATCGACCGAAGCAGCTACGTTCGCCGTAGCGCTTTCCCCACTCCGTTGTCCGTTGTCTCGCCGCCTGTATCGATGGTTGACGAAATAACATGTTTTCCATCCATATTAGTTGTTTTTTGGAATTGCTTCGAGCAGCATAGAATTTCGTGGCGGTGCAGAGCGCCGACTTCGTTTTTCGTTTCACGAGCGGCCGATCTCTACGTGTAGTTATTTTATATCTGTTATTTTTTAGAAGTAGTAACGGTTGCGTTATGTTATTTATAAATAATTGTTATAAAATAACAGATAGTTAAATAACAACCCATCACTACTTGTAGCTACGAAACAAAGCAGAATCGGACCTATGTTGATATAAGAAATAAATCTTATTTTTACACGAGGAATCTCCCCACGAGAGATGGCACATGCTTTTTGAAACATCTTGTATAAAACTCTAAGCAGTAGACAGCAGTAGATTATAACTTGTCGTTAGGGGAGATACCGATGTGCTGTAATTACGTACTAATGTTGTGTTTTAGATTAAAACTATATTTATAGAAAAAACTAATTGTAAAGAAGAAGTTCAGAAGGCTTTGCTGTTGGAATCGGAGAAAAAATGGCGGAACGCTCAGGAAAGTTATTCAAAATTATTACAGACCGATCCTTCCCCAGATAGACAAGATTTCTATTTCGAGTCTTGCTTTAAATGTCTAGCTCATTTAGGTAACATAAAATTCTTAATTTTTATTTTTTTTGGTTTATCGACATAATTTTTCATTTCAATATTATAATTAATTGACTATATTATAGGAGAATGGGACAAGTTCTCGAGAGAAATCCAATCAGTGATTCCTGAAGGAAACCAGGATACGTGGGACGTATTGTGGGGTAGAGATTGGTACCAGCAAAAGGTACTTCCCTGGTACATAACCTCACAAATTAAAACCGCACTATATACTGAAACATCTTCCACAGAATTTCTTACCAACATTAATAAATCACTCGGTATGTTCTTGATTTTTTATTAAGCTTTATTCTGAATCTCGAAATTAGTAGAATAAATGGTATAGTGTGTACGCTGTTTAAAGAATTTTTAATATAAATTTTAGCGAATCCTGAACAATCCGACTATTTGAAATCGAAATTTGCCGAGGAACTTTGTATTCTGTGGATTAAACAGAAAGATACAGATCAAGCTATTCAGTATCAGAAGAGCGGCCTGAATAATTTTCTAAACGATTGGCAACTGCTCAATCCAATGTTTGGCACATTAAGGTATATATAGATCATGCCAAATCTTTGAATAAGAAGACTAAGGAAGGAGCATAATGCTATCCATGTATTCATGCATGGTGGGCGGAAAAACCACCATAAAAGCACTCTAGGGTGGGGATCCTTGACAGTTCTGTTTGACGATTCATTTGACACATTTGAATTTGATTTGAAATTTTGTGGATTTGTCAGTCTTTACGGAGCTTATTTTATGTTATTTATAATTTATTCAACTACTGATAGTTGTATAAAGGTAGTAAATCTAGATGGAAATTGTGGCAGAACTTAAATTAACAGTGACACTATCGCGATTTATCGAAAAAGATTCTAAAATAGTTGGTTGTGTAGCGTGCGGTAGATCTCAGCAAAAATTGAGTGAAATAATGGAACAACTTTTCGCTAGTAAGTGACTATATAATATACATACGTGTAGTAAACCGATCATTTATGAAATTCACTTAAATTAACTAAATTATATTTTTTTCTTGCATTTTAGCTTTTATTTATTACTTGTCTAAGATTAGATGTCAAAGAATTTAGATACGTTAATTTGACTTACCTGCTTCAGTAGCGTATCGGATGTTTGTGTTAATAAATACTTATTATAACTTATCTATTTTTATTAGAATTATATATTTTTATAACAATTTTAATAACTACCAACATTTATTCACAACGTAAAATAAAACAACAAATTATTGAGTCTACCCCACGTCTACCCTACATCATAGTTTTACATTTTTTAAATAAAATTAGAACGACACTGATAAACCGGAATTTAAGTCGGCCATATTTCAGGCCCATCGCGGTGTACCTAAGATTTTTGATATGCTCCTTCCTTAGTCTTCTTATTCAAAGATCATGCCAAATAAACTTTTTAGTCACGTGATTAAGCTTGACCGGCACAGCGTTGCCTACTTTTACATATTTTCTTTTAATCAAAATATTTTAGGAAAGAAAAATAAATTAATTGTGAATATATAAATAGTTACTCTATTTACATTGACAAAACTCACCTCTATAACAGCACTTAAGGGACGTAAAGGGCCATTACTTTCCCGTTCAAAGTATTCTAATAAAGTTCCGAAGAGTTTTTTAGGGCTCTTAAGATATCTTGTATAGTCTATAAAATGAATAACTTTGAATTTTGACCGTTATTTTTTACCAACATGGCAAATATAATATCCCTCTATCAAAAAAGTTACTGATATTCTTTAAGTATTCTTTAAATTGAGTGCCTGAACGAATCAGATAGGTTTGACTCTTTTTATTTAACTCTTTTTACTTTCGTGAAATAGAAAAGGAAAATAATAAAACAAGTGACAGTTCTTCCTCTTCTTGCAAAAATCAACACGAAATGGCATAATTGTCAAAAGTAAAATGTCATCAGCTTTTGACATTTCTAAATATCAGACCAATGCCGTCTCTAATAGAACAGCCTCGGAGCGAGATTTATGACGTCACGCTAGTTAGATACTATGGATTAATAAATATATGTTGTAGAATACATGGAAAACATAATTATTCCTCATATTTTTGGTTTGTATTTTAAAAGTGATATAGTTTACATGAAATATACATAATATACAGTTAATAAATACAATATATATACTTATTTATAGTAATAAATACTTTGGCAAATAAACTATGAACCATACAAATGCAGCAAATGTTTTACAATATACAAATATGTGGTCATCTTTTGACAAGTTTATATTAATTTATTAATTGCAGTAAACATTATGTGGCGTTAGGTTAGGTTGTGAATATTTTATATGTAATTTTTTGGATTATATTCACACTATTTTTTTCATATGACACAACACTGATGAAGGCTATAATGTTAGCCGAAACGTTTTTTTTTAACTAAAAGAAATAATGAAAAACCAAATGAAAACTTAATCAGCGTTTTTCCCGAACGTAAATCCCAAGAAAATCAAAAATTTTAGAATAATTTTACAAATAGAATGACACCGATCTTTATTTCATAGCCATCGCTGACGCCTTTTTTTCTATGATATTGTATTATTTCCAAATATAATTTTTCGAACATTGATACTTGCAAAATATACATATAAATTTTGTGCATGCAAATAATAATACATCACTATTAGTAGATATTGAATGTTTTTTGTTAAATTAGATCGATTTTCAAACCCCAAAATTTAAAATATATTTTACATTTTACCCATTATCTTATGTACCTATTCATTATTTGTATATTGTAAAACACTTGTTGCATTTGTATGGTTCATAGTTTATTTGCCAAAGTATTTATTACTATAAATAGGTGTATATATTGTATTTATTAACTGTATATTATGTATATTTCATGTAAACTATATTATTTTTAAAATCCAAACCAAAAATACGAGGAATAATTATGTTTTCCGTGTATTCTACAACATATTTATTAATCCGTAGTATCTAAGTAGCGTGACGTCGTAAATCTCGCTCCGAGGCTGTTCTATTAGAGACGGCATTGCGTCAGCATGGCCGCAAGTCGCTAACCTAATAAAATTAACACTAGAAAAGCCCGCGGGAACTGTCAAATTCAAAGTTATTCGTTTCACAGACTATGGTAAAAAATGTTTAAGCTTAAAGTATCACAAAACAATACTTTTAAACCAAAAACTCGTAATACAAAACTAAAGTGTCAAAACGAATGACAATGTCAGGAAATAAATAAGTAAGTAAAATTAAATAAGTAAATGTGGCAACTTGACATTTTTTACAGCAGAGCTACCACCTGAATCGCCAGCGGGAAATTTAAATCCCAGTTAGTTAGCCCGGCGCCGAATATGTCGATGATTGGCAACAAGGAATTTAAAAATCGCGCCCTCGATTAAGTAGCTAAAAGTTTAATTGGTATCGCTTATAAAATAAAATTTCTCCGTATAAAATGAGTTTTTTTTTGAGATTTAATATTTGTTTCAGGTACAACAAAATATTAGATTTGCGATCCTTGGTAGAAATTGGCCGATTCTTAGACGTCGAGTCGAAACTTGCTGACGAAAATGGCGAAGAGAACTTAAACAGTCTAATAAACTACTGGAGATCGACGCAAGGAGAATATCTCCCATCCATAATTCTGAGCGAGGCGAAATTGTTATATCGCAGATTGTTTATCGAATTTCTATCGAACAGTGTTGCTAGACTTCAGAGTGAGGAAGCAGAGCAAAGTCTGAAAGAAACGAAAATCTTCTTAGACGTGGCCTTTATGAATGTGGCTATTGAAGAGGAGAACTATTATATGACAAGGAAATACGCCAGGTGAGTAACATTATTTATTAGGTATATAGGTATTCAGATAAAAAGCTTGTCCCTAATTCGTGGTACGAAAATTGTTTTTATGACGATGTGCAAACGAGTAAAATTTCCTGTGCGCAAAAATAAACTCGCATAAAATAACAATAAACAGCGTAATAGAGAGATATCGCTAAACCGAATAGCGTGCATGGACGTTAATAAGGCCAGGTGTTATTTTCTTTACGTGAGGTGGTATTAACTCTCTTCTCTCTTCATTTATAGTTATCGGGTCGCGTCCGCTATTTAAACTTAACCTACCTTTGAATTTAAAACTTTAAAATTGTTTTGTTTACTAGGTATTTTAAAACTAAAGAGCTAAAGTGCTTATTTCCAGTGCTTTATTGTTCAACGTCTGCCAGTGGGTTTAGGGCAACAAGCAACAAATTCTCTTAGAAGGGCTAAGTCGTCATCTGCTGTAAACTTAAGCCTCTTTATAGGTTCTTTAATATTGGAAGAGGCGGAATCCATATTTTGGGCCATCTTTATTTAATTAAAACTAATCCCAGCTACTTAACTATCAAATTACCTAATAAAACTAAAGTAATAATTCAAAACAATTCAAACATAACCTAAAAAAAGATCTCGCCGGCCGGCCCCGGTTGTCAAATACCCGCACATGCCCATTTAAGCAATTTTTAAACGTTATTTAGAAATAGCGCTTGATGTAATTGATCCGCAAATTACGTCAGGCGGTAACGTTATTAGCGGGTGTTGCGTTAAAAATTGACTCGCGCATATCGTAACCGTGATAAGGTACGCGTAAATACTGCATAACGCTATTCGTTTTTCGATATCTCTCTAATAACTGTGCCGGTCAGGCGCTGTGCACAGTTTTAGAGGCCATAAGTGGGCGTGCTATGTGCGCAAACTAGTAACCTAACTAGTGCCCGATTCCGAAAATTGAAACCACGAAAAACAATAAAGAAAAAACAAAGTTTATAATCTGTATAATCTGTGATTATACTATATCCGTATTGTAGCACATTTTTAGACAACTTCTTTACTTTTTAAGATTTTGATGGCCAAACATCAACAAAATATTCCTTATGTTTGGACTAAATTAATTTAAAAATAAAGACAATTTAAAATTCCATTACAGTATTGAAGTTTTGTGATTACAGTGGTATATAATTTATATGGTTTTGTAATGGCTTGTTTCCCCACTCCGGTTATCTCGACCGCCAGGCGTTATGCCCGCGACCGTTGCAACTGTTTTAAAAAAGCTGCTTATTTTATATACTGTTATTTTTAAGCTGTTGCAAGCCCATCGGCCGATGCAGCAACGTTCGCCGCGTTATCGATGGTTGTCGAAATAACAGATTTCTCATACTAGTTGTTTTTTGGAATTGCTTCGAGCCGCATAGGATTTCGTGGCGATGCAGAGCGCCGACTTCGTTTGACGAACAGTCGATATTTTATACGACTCTACGTGTCGTTATTTTATATCTGTTATTTTTTAAAAGTAGCAACGGTTGCATTATGTTATTTTCAAATAATTGTTGTAAAATAAATAACATATAGTTAAATAACAACCCATCTCTATTTTCAAATACTGTATTACTTCTTAATCTATAGTTATTTAGACACGCCAGTACAACTAATTTTCTAAGAAAAATTTTAGGTTATACACCCCAGACGATAGCCCCGATCTGAAAATGATCTACGGTAACTTATTTTATTTGTACACAAATCTAATAAGAAACAACCCTAATTTAAAAGTAGAAAAACTACTGGAAGCTTTAAAACTATTTAGTAAGTATTTTTTTTCTGCAATAATACAATAATTTCAGAGCTTTTTACGTTTTTTTTGAAGAATGTATTCAGACAGACGAGAATTCGGAACGCACAGTGGCCTCAACGGTCAAATTCTTCGATATCAGTCAAAAACTATCTGAAACGTTAAGAGAAAGTCCTGATATTTATCCCGAAGTTAAAGACAGCTTATCTGAAGTATTCGTTAGACAAGATTTGTCTCCTTTAGAAACCGCTTTGGACCAGTTAAAGACGCTTACCTTGGATGAAAAACGCAAATGGTACGAATTGTTTTGCAGTTAACAAGAAAAGAATGAAGAATGTTTTTTTTCAGGAATAATACTGAGTTAGAACAAGTGAGAAAAGCTTTGGTGAAACTCGCGTATTTTGTCCAAAACAAAGACGATCAGGAGTATGATTTCGCTCTGTACGTTTTGAGGGCTATGAGGTTAGGTTCAAAGGAAGCTCGTCAGCTTTTCCCTTGTATTCTATTAAAAGATTCCCTAGCTGATAATCTATCTGATGTTTTTATCAAAGAGACCAAACAAATACCTACTTGGATGTTTTTGGGATGGATTCCTCAACTTCTAGGTTAGTTTCTACTAAATTACGTCTTGATATGGTCCCCACGTTTTTATTTATATCTTACAATGTTTGTTTGAAAGTGGTAGAGAATATATGAAGGAAAATATCTTTAGCTTTTGCATCCAGCCTATATGGGAAGGAATAAGTATATTCGTTTATCAGTACGTCTGTCCATTCTGTAGCTACGGGGTATCCGTGAAAGGGGAAATAATATTCTCCCGATGTTTTTCGTAAAAAATTAGACGACGCATCCCATCAATAAAAATTCGACAAATTTGCAAGTAGCCAATAAAATGAGTGGGCGGAGCCATTTACGGTGACGTACTCGTCAAGTCGACGTAAAAAATATATTGCTGTTTATTTAAATGTTTTTTGTCCGCATTCCTTTCATAGACACAGAACCAGCAGACGTACTTTACAGGGTTGTTCACCACATGCGACACGGAGTATTGTAGCTAAACGATGAGATTTTTACAAATTGTAAGTTTTGGGTTCGTTGAAAAACTATTAGAGCTACAATTTAAAAATATTTTTACAAGATACAGAGTGTCCCAAATAAGTAAAAAATATTACAGTTATATTTTTTTAAATGGAACACCCAGTATATTATTCTATTTTTAGATTCTACGATTGAAATAAAGATAAATTTGATTAAGGTTTATCACACTTAAACCTTACCGTTTTTGAAATATTTTCAATTTTGTGAAACTGCACTAAAAAATTTAAGGCTTAATTTTTTCAAGAGTATCAAAGTTTTTAGTACTAAACATTTACTGAAGATTATTTATTGATCAGATATTGTGTCGCAATAATAAAAATTATACTACCTTATACAGAGTGTCCAAAAATTTATATTAAATTATTCCTAGCTTTAAACGGCAATAACTTGTTTAATTTAAATGGAACACCCTATATATTTTTCGTGAATCAGATGCACAATTTAATTGTCTATCAACTTGTATGATACCATTCTTTACCTATCTCTTAAAATTTTCGTAGAAAATGCATTTTCTTATAATTTAGACCTTATTTATCACTATACCCATGGAATATTGACATTTTAGATTGTTTTAAGTTGTAACAAATTTTCAAAGAGTACAGATACTAATATTATTGATATAATTGGCTTATTTCATAAAAAAATAAAAAACAAATTTAAATATTATTTGTTAAAGAGGATCAATTAATATGATCCCAGTATTTAAACTACATTAATTGACTGTTTACGTTGATTAATAATAATTGCTCCAAATACCAAAAAATTGAATTTTGTATGTGTATTAGACAGTGTGGTAAAAAGTAACACCTAATAAATTTTATTTAATTTTTTGACGAATGCTTATAACTAATTTTTATTAATAGTAGTATATTTAATTGGTATACTCTTTTACAAAGATTTAAATAGTTTTCTTTTTGTAAACAAATAAGCTTGCAATATTATTATTTTTACCACCTGTACATTGGTACATATATATGTTGCTTTAAAAAAATCTAAAATGTCAATATTCCATGGGTATATTGATATATGGGCTCTAAATTGTTAGAAAATGCATTTTCTACAAAAAACTTGAAGAGATAGGTAAAAACTGGTATAATACAATTTGATAGACACTTATATTGTGCATCTGATTCTCGTAAAATATACAAGGTGTTTCATTTAAATTAAACAAGTTATCGCCGTTTAAAGGTAGTAATTATTTAATATAAATTTTTGGACACTCTGTATGAGGTAGTATAATTTTTATTATTGCAACACAATATCTGCTCGATAAATAATCTTCAATAACTATTTAGTAATAAAAACTTTGATACTCTCGGAGAAACGAAGCCTTAATTTTTTACTTCAATTTCACAAAATTGAAAATATTTCAAAAACGGTAAGGTTTAAGTGTGATAAACCTTAATCAATTTTACCTTTATTTCAATCGTATAATCTAAAAATAGAATAATATACAGGGTGTCCCATTTAAAAAATTCCAAACCAAACTATTATAATATTTTTAACTTATTTGGGACACTCTGTATCTCGTAAAAATATTTTTAAATTGTAGCTCTAATAGTCCTTTAACGAACCCAAAACTTACAATTTGTAAAAATCTAATCGTTTAGCTACAATATTCCGTGTCGTATGTGGTGAACAATCCTGTATATGACATTTACTTATTTCTCTGAGATTTTAATATAGTAGTTCAGAAGTACTGAACCGGTTTTTTTTCTAGCTAACGTCGATTCTGATAAAGTCACGGCTATCTCGGATCTAGTTCTGAGAATAGCAGAGACTTACCCTCAAGCCATAATGTATTCTTATCGACTTAGCAAAGAAAATTATACGAATACAGATAATCTGTTAAAAAAACAAGTCACGCAGCTTATCAACCGGTTAAACGATGTCTTGTTAAATAACCCGGTTATTGACAAGTTTTTGACAGGTACGTTTTAAAAAAAAATATACGAATTAAAGAACTAAAACGTTATAAAAAATTAAATTTTAGCTTTGTCCAAAGTAAGTGTTCCTTTTTTGGTGTATAATTATTATTTAAAAAAGATGAAGTTATGTACGAATATAGAGAGCATCATTAATATTAGAGACGACTTATTAAAATATAAACTTTCGTCTGAAGCCAATTCTAAAGACTCTGATTATATGCAAGGTTAGTATAGTTAATGTTACCACAGATTAGGAATACTATATGTATACAGATAAAAATCTTATCCCTAATTCGTGGTATGAAAATTGTTTTTTATGACGATGTGCAAACGAGTAAAATTTCCTGTGCGCAAAAATAAACTCGCGTAAAATAACAATAAACAGCGTAATAGAGAGATATCGCTAAACCGAATAGCGTGCTTGGACGTTAATAAGGCCAGGTGTTATTTCCTTTACGTGAGGTGGTATTAACTCTCTTCATTTATAGTTATCGGATCGGAAAGAATTATGTTCGCGTCGCGTCCGCTAATTAAACTTAACCTAACTTTGAATTTAAAACTTAGAAATTGTTTTGTTTACTAGGTATTTTAAAACTAAAGGGTAAATCTTTTTATTGTTCAACGTCTGCCCGTGGGTTTAGGACAACACGCAACAAATTCTCTTAGAAGGGCTAAGTCGTCATCTGCTGTAAACCTAAGCCTCTTTATAGGGTCTTTAATATTGGAAGAGGTGGAATCCATATTTTGGGCCATATTTATTTAATTGAAACTAATCCCAGCTACTTAAATATCAAATTACCTAATAAAACTAAAGTAATAATTCAAAACAATTCAAACATAACCTAAAATAAAAGATCTCGCCGGCCGGTCCCGGTTGTCAAATACCCGCACATGCCCATTTAAGCAATCTTTAAACGTTATTTAGAAATAGCGCGATTTAGAATTGATCCGCAAATTACGTCAGGCCGTAACGTTATTAGCGGGTGTTGCGTTAAAAATTGACTCGCGCATATCGTAACCATAAGGTAGGCGTAAATACTGCATGACGCTATTCGGTTTTCCGATATCTCTCTAATAACTGTGCCGGTCAGGCGCTGTGCACAATTTTAGAGGCCATAAGTGGGCGTGCTATGTGCGCAAACTAGTAACCTAACTAGTACCCGATTCCGAAAAATTGGAACCACGAAAACAATAAAGAAAAACAAAGTTTATAATCTATATAATCTGTGATGTTACTCCTTCTTTTTTCTGCATTACCTATGTAGGACATCCACAGATCCTATATCTGTTACTCTTTAAAAAATTACACTATATAGTGGTCCTAATTAGGACTTTATCTTTTTAGGAAGTATGTATAAGAAAAATGCCAAAGTATTTATAGACGCTCTTCAGAAAATTAATGAGAGACAAACTCTTAAGCAAGCTAAAGAAATATTGCAAAAAATATCATTCGACGGTCAAGGAAAAGTGTCATTACTCTTGAAGGACTATTGTCCGTGGTTGGCGAATTTCTCGGCAGCCCGAATGAATCTCGAACTGGAAATTCCAGGACAGTACACTGGTGACAAGATGCCATTAGTACAACATCACATAAAAATAGCCGGTTTTCGCGAGACAGTAAGCTAACATTTTGAATAACTTTTAAGGTGTATTCCGTTGCTTACCTTGGTTGTGGTTTTATGTTCCGTTTCTATCGGTTTCCTGAAAGTTTTCTTATTACGGAACACGGTTCCTGAAAAATTCGGTTATAACTGTCACCAAACTAACCAGCGCGAGAAGGCTGGTTTTTCTGATTTTGTTTGTCAATCAATGTCATTTATGTGACAGAAATCAAGCAAATATTGGAAGTTTGAGTGAAATTCTCATTTAATTTCTAAAATTTGTAATAATATTTTGTATTTACATCAAAAAGCAATGGAGGTAGGCAGTAAAGGTAAATAAATTTCATTAACTAAATAGAATGACTTTTTAGAACCATTTAAACTTCATGCAGCCATTGTTTCTTAAAGTCAGGAACATTTAAAGAAAACACGAACAACAAGACAACATGTAATGGTGAATGTTTTGTAAGCTATAAAAATATAAATATTGATTAGATTTGTTTATTTATTATTGGTCTATTTTAATATTGGACCTGCAAATCTTTTTATTAATAAAGTACTTTTCAATATTAAACTCCATTGAAAAGAAGAAGCAAACGTAAAAGCAGAGAACAGGTACATTAAAAATGCATAAAAGATAAATTTTATAATAGAGGTATTGAAATTTAGAAAACGTCAACATTTGACGTTTCCAGTATTTTACCAAACCGTTCCGTAGCAAACCGATGTTTTTCAGGAACCGCTCTTTACCGTAGTTTACCGATATGGTTCGCCTGGTTTTGCAATGGAATACAGCCTTATTAACAGCATGTTGAGAACTATTTGCTAACTTACAACACTAAATAGTCAGAATCAGCAATAACTGTCACTCTCAGGAAGTGACAGACTTGGACGTGGGCTCAAACAAAAATAAAATATACCGAGTTGCACTCACAATTGACTTATTTATGTTTAATGTTATGTCATTTTTATTAGGTAGCAGTAATGAGCTCGAAAACCAAACCTATTAAGATTACGATGCTGGGGATGAACAGCAAAGAGTACCCGTTTTTAGTAAAAGCTGGCGAAGATATCAGACAAGATCAGCGAATAGAACAGTTATTTGTCTTAATGAACAATATTTTTGCTACCGCAAATAAGACTCATCAGCTATTAACATACCAAGTAAGCAAGTGCGTATATATGACGGTAGTTATTTATATGTCAGTAATAACATATATAATAAGTAACGTCAATATTTGGGTGAAAATTGGTGTCTGGGAGTTTTTTGACATGAGAAATTTGATTTTGATGTCAATATAACTCCTACTTGTAGAGGGCGCCACCTCCAATTTTTTAACTGATTTGAAGAGTAATAACTTTTTGTCCATACCTGTATAAAACTACTGAGTAAAAAATATACATTTACGGCGTTTTCTACACACTCTCTCCGAAACTAAGGATTTTAGGACACACATTTATACGAACTTTTTTACTTATTTTTATCTGTAGAATATGCTACCGAAGTTTCCGGAATTCAGTTCGGACCACCCTGAATAAACAACGGTCATATATACATAGATAACCGTCATATATAAACAGACACTTGACATATATAAACGGACAACCCTCATATATGACCTTTGAATAAGAAGACTAAGATATGCTCCTTATCAAAAATCTTAGGTACACCGCGATGGGCCTCAAATATGGCCGACTTAAATTCCGGTTTATCAGTGTCGTTCTAATTTTATTTAAAAAATGTAAAACTATGATGTTGGGTAGACGTGGGGTAGACTCAATAATTTGTTGTTTTATTTTACATTGTGAATAAATGTTGGTAGTTATTAAAATTGTTATAAAAATATATAATTCTAATAAAAATAGATAAGTTATAATAAGTATTTATTAACACAAACATCCGATACGCTACTGAAGCAGGTAAGTCAAATTAACGTATCTAAATTCTTTGACATCTAATCTTTGACAAGTAATAAATAAAAGCTAAAATGCAAGAAAAATATATAATTTAGTTAATTTTAAGTGAATTTCATAAATGATCGGTTTACTACACGTATGTATATTATATAGTCACTTGCTAGCGAAAAGTTGTTCCATTATTTCACTCAATTTTTGCCGAGATCTACCGCACGCTACACAACCAACTATTTTAGAGTCTTTTTCGATAAATCGCGATAGTGTCACTGTTAATTTAAGTTCTGCCACACAATTTCCATCTAGATTTACTACCTTTATACAACTATCAGTAGTAGAATAAATAATAAATAACATAAAATAAGCTCCGTAAAGACTGACAAATCCACAAAATTTCAAATCAAATTCAAATGTGTCAAATGAATCGTCAAACAGAACTGTCAAGGATCCCCACCCTAGAGAGCTTTTATGGTGGCTTTTCCGCCCACCATGCATGAATACATGGATAGCATTATGCTCCTTCCTTAGTCTTCTTATTCAAAGTATATGACGGTTGTCCATTTTTATATGACCGGTGTTTGTTTATATATGATTCATTATGCATTTTGTATATAAATCTTCTTATACAAGGTGTCTTAAAGTCTTAACCGTCTAAGATTCGCTGATGAAAAGCTTTTTAAAAAGTTTTTATATCATTGTGGCTACTTTTCTAGTTTTCTACATTGTTTGCTATTATGTCTTAATATTTTTTGTACAATTATTGGTAGGTATCTATTTGTTAGGATACTTTACTTTGGTTTTTACAGGTAATACCATTGACCTCAAGTTTGGGCATAATCCAGTGGGTGGAGAACATAATTTCTATAGAGGGTTTCATAAAAAAATCGCTGAACAATAAAAAACGGACGGATAGTTGGAAGACTAGCGCCAATTCCTATGTGCATTTTTTTGAGAGGAAACCAAGCGACATTGACGTGTATGGTGCCACGGCCTTAAAACGTACCAAAGACGACGTAGTTAAGTTTTACCAACGAATGGTTAATCAGATTCCCTTGGATATTTTAAGGTACGTATAGTTTGTTTTCCTCCATATTATACTCATTATAAGTGGAAGGATTGTATCCTAATTACTTTTCACAAGTAGTAAATAAATGTAACAATACAAGAATAGTAACGTACTTAGTATAAACGAATTTCATAATTGGTTGCTTTACTACTGGAAACATATACCGTGCTGGCAACTGTAACTCTTGGGTCGGTATTTACATGTGTGGAAGTAAATCGCATATGGATCTTACTAAGTCGGAGTGAGAGAAATTCGACGTGCTATTGCGGCGTTGTCGGTACGCCTTTCCCTATCGAGGAAAGTAAAATCACGATCGCAAACCGCTTATTTTTAAAAGACTTTTTTTTTCGAAAAGATAACTAGATAAAATCATTAGAAATGTTTCTGAGCATCTGAAATGGAATTATAAGGATATGTTTAAGGTGTAATTTTTTGTATAACGAGAAAACGTCAAACTTTTTAACACATAACACGCCATAACTGAAGAAACACTTTCGATATTAAAACGTTTTTTTTATTTTGAAGATAGGATCTTTTATTCTACAATATGTTTACATAAGAAAAAATCGATAAGGTTGTTTTTTCCTTTCAAAAATTGTAAGCAACCCGTCTATTTACTTTTAGAGCATAGCAATTAGCATAGTAAATTTTTTATTGATTAAGATTTTCACTTACTGTTTACGAAGAAAATACAGCAGAAATATTAAGAAAGTTTTTGAAAAAACTACAATTAATTATTTCTAATAGCTTTCGAGATCTCGATTTTTGAATTCAGAGTTCTAATAGCCCGACCACTGTCGAAAACCAACTCAATTCCACTTATTTTTACCAAAAATGCAAGTATGTATTTCTAGCTTGCACTTAAAAATTTTCAAGCTATAGGGAAAATTACAACGACTCGTAATAAATAAACAAATAAAGGATCACGAGACGTAATTAAATCGTGAAGCTGAACGCATGATGTACACCTTTCCCTAGAACTTTAAGTACTGACAGAGACTGATTGGGTTGACCGGTCAACTGCGACAAATCTGCTATATCCCCTTCCACGTCTCTTAGCAATGTGCACAGTTTCTCGATTTATTTCATACGTTTGGCAACGTGTTTACTGTTCTCTCTTTGTTCAGTACATTATAAACGCATTGTACTCTTCTTACATACGGAAATCTCGACCCAAGACTAACCTTTGCCACCCCTTAGTACATACGGTAATCGCAAAACATTTTCCGATTGTACGTCATCAATCATATCGAAATTGACACTAAAGCCTATAAGCCTGACTAAATGAAATTTTAGCAAAGACGTTTAAATTTGTTGTATAATTTAAGATACTGAGCAGCTCTGTATTTTGCTTTATAGAGCAAATGATTGTAACAGATATTTTATTTAGATTAAAGCTGCAAAATTTAGTTTAAACCGAATTTTATTATCGCTATGTTGGTCACATTGCGCCGTATTCAGCAACGTTGTCGTTTATTATTTGACAATTGTCATAATGTCAGTCAGTATTTTGTATAATATCCTGATGTTGAATCTTTCTGAGTAATTCTCGTTTTTTGCCTATTTTCATAGTATTTTTTTAAAAATTGTAATTTAAAATTTTTAAATTTTCGAGTTTTTGTATTGCGTTTCTAGAAATTGTGTGTTGAAAATCAGAGTTGTTAAACTACACGTAGTAATTAATAAACTAAATTTACTACATGTCACAAGTAGTTATTAAATGTCGAGTAGTAAATGTGTAGTTTATGTAACTAATGTAGTTTTTTAAAATAACAGTGAAAACATAACCTAAAAACTTTGTTTGTTGATCAATTTAAGAAATAAAAAATCTATATTTTGTGAATTTCTTCCTTATTATGTGATATTTTTGATACTTAGTAGTTAAAAATTAGAATTTATAGTTTATTTTGTGTTTAATAGTTACTCTGTATTTCATAGAAAATACACTTTTATTGATTTTTTTTTTCTGATGTTGTTTAACATACAAATATAATACCGTATGATCGAAGAAAAAAACGGCGTCCACTTGGCTAGGAAATGACGATCGATGACATTTCCCATATAATTTTACATATAAAATGACAGCGATCTTCATTTCATAGCCATCGTTGACGCCGTTTTTATTCGTCATACGGTATAACTTCATACTTCCAAGATAAGAATTTGGCTTGATTTTTGTTTAAAATCTAACTTGTTTATGTTTTACTATATTTTTGTAGGTAGTTTTTATGTAGTTTTTGAAGGTAGTTTTTAAAATTTTAAAACGTAGTTAATACAAAAAACTACGCGTAGTTTTTGGCGTAGTTTTTTGCTTCATAAACTACTTTACAACCCTGTTGAAAATATGCCAAAGCATTTAAACAGTCGAAGTTACAAAGGGCTTGTAACTTCCCTGATAAACTATTTTGAACAAGAACGTAACAGTAAAAGTGCTTTATTACCCTTGATTGCAGTCAGAGAAGTAAGTTTGATTGATAAGCACATTATATCGCTTTCAAAGTTATTTCTACGTTAGTTTTTAGTAAATTGATTATTAGTTTGTGCATTAATGTCACCCTCTTATTTGTTATTACCCCTTGTCTTGTTGTATGTTGTACATCAATAAATATATAAATATCGCATAATAACGCATAGAATAATCTTCATAATGGGCCAGTTTTTGCCAATATGTAATAAGTAAAATAAGCTATAAAACCAATAAATCAATTAAATACTAAAATATTAATTATTAAATTAAAAATAAAACATAAAAACCATAAAAAAATGACATAACAAATATACTGTTTCCCAATTTTACATTAAGATTCATCCCATAAATCCATCACAATCTGGCAGCGCTGTCGCCATCGCTTTTCACTCAAAGTTGATCACGTGCATCGGAAATTGTTGTGCGATTACCGTATTATAAAATTACTTACTAATACTAAATGGAAAATTGTTAATTTTCAATCTGGAAACAATCTAACACTATTCAAGTATCAAATTTTAAAGATTCGTAATGATCTCACTGTAATTCAAGTCCTGGCACAATGTCGTTCCAGATTTGTACACTTTGCAGGAAAACTATAAAATAAACAACAAGACTTTAAATGTAGAATAATAGTATTTCATGACTTGACCATAGCAAAGCATATATTCTAGATCTTCGATATGGTCGTTGTGTTTGACCAGCGAGAACTACATAGCTTTTCGCAACAATTTCATCAAAAGTTACGCGGTTATGAGCGCTTGCAACTGGATACTGGGCATCGGAGATCGGCATTTAGAGAACGTCCACATCAACATGAAGAACGGTATGGTACTGGGAATAGACTTTGGCCTCGCCTTCGGTACCGCTACCCAAATTCTACCTGCGCCGGAACTGGTACCCTTCAGGTAGGTTTTTCGGGGAATAATTAACATGGGTTTAAAACGGATTGGCCCATAAAATGTTTAGAAAGTTTAGGGTGGCGTAATAAAGTTTTACCTGGCACCTACAACTATCGAGACAACTGTCGGGAGTTCTGTAGACGGTATTCTTTGCTATTTCAACCAGAACACCCTGTTTATTTTGCTAACTTTGTAACTATGGTTTTTATCTCTTCAATAAATAAAGTATTATTATTATTAGATTTCTCCAAAAAATCCTTTATGGGTATTTCGCCACTGCAAGAAAATCTACTAAATAAAATAGTTATTTGTAAACACTGCTGCGTTAATCCAACGGAAGCTACTTAGCAGTTAGGTTTACAGATAAACAAATTTACCAAACGAACAAAAAAAAATGCTTAAGAGTCCATTTCACTAATTAGCGTTTGGCATTAAACGTTTTATGTAAAACTAGCTAGTATTTTTACATAAATGAAGAGAAGAAAATTAAGGTAAAGGATTATACTATATCCGTATTACAGCACATTTTTAGATAGTAACTTCTTTATTTTTAAGATTTTGATGGTCAAACATCAACAAAATATTCCTTAAGTTTGGACTAAATTTTCTCGAAAATAAAGACAGAATTTAAAATTCCGTTACAATACGGAAATAGATTGAAGTTTTGTGATTACAGTGATATATAATTTATATGGTTTTGTAACAAATTTCTCGGTATTTTATGGCAAATGCTGAAGCTCTGCAAACCTTAATCAAGCCTTAATCAAAGCACGTGTGTTTGGAATTTTAGGTGTGACTTAACACGACAGGATCGGGTTAAGCATTAGGCAGATTTCTGAAATATAATATGTATTTTTTTTCGGCCACACACTCGCTTTACCCGACCCCTGAGAGCGACCCGAAAGCACAAATTACCTATAACAGATGCGAAAGAAAGCGACTGCATCGGAAACCGCTCGGCAAACCCGACACGCCTATTGAGTGGTGTAAATACACCAGTCGTTTAGTCCGGAAACCTATGCTGTGTGGTATTCGCTTGCTGGAATGACATAGTGCGTGGTTATATGTTTCTTTTTAAAAACGCGTGTAGGATTTTTGTTGAACTTTTGAACTGTTATTTCTAAGTTTTGGTAATTTGTATATCTTATTTAAAATGGGATGCAAATGTGTTTATTTATAAGGAAAAAAAGATATTTATAGTATAAAAAATTAATTTATTTAACAAAATTTAATTAAAAATGTGACAAAATAGTTACCTTTCTATTGGTTCTATCGGACTTTTTTCGACTATATAAATCTTTATTTGTAAACATTAATACATCAAATATTTTCAATCTAATAAATCATTTAATGATGTAAATAAGAGGGAATTTCTCACATGGGTGGTCAAATTTTATAGTTTTCATTATATCAAACAGCCTCTGAGAAATGTTTTCAACTCAAAATGCCTTTAATTATGTTTGACTACGTCATTAAAAAGGGTCTTCAAATACATCAATGTGATATTTGTCTAAAATTTGCAAAAGAATCCGAATCTCTAGATAACTCGAAATTATTTACCCATTTAAAAGCCTTTGATCATGAAAGTGGAAAAATTTGTTCATTTTATTTACAGGCTGGAAAAATTATTTATATTAAATTTTGATGAGTTTTGCACTGAAGAAAACATTCAGAGGCTGTGTGACATAATGAAAACTATAGAATTTGACCACCCATGTGAGAAATTTCCTCTTATGTGAGAAATTTACATCATTAAATTATTTATTAGATTGAAAATATTTTAAAATAAAAATAAAGATTTATATAGTCGAAAAAAGTCCGATAGAACCAATAGAAATGTAACTATTTTGTCACATCTTTAATTAAATTTTGTTAAATAAATTAATTTTTTATACTATAAATATCTTTTTTTTTTGCCTAATCTCCTACGAGCTGATATAATATGA
Source organism: Sitophilus oryzae (assembly GCF_002938485.1). Classification (NCBI taxonomy): domain Eukaryota; kingdom Metazoa; phylum Arthropoda; class Insecta; order Coleoptera; family Curculionidae; genus Sitophilus; species Sitophilus oryzae. Next base: position 2,092,932 of record NW_022146782.1, read on the forward strand.
CGAGCAATCTATTAAATTACTGTGAGATTATACAGAAAAATCCACAGACTTCGAGACATAGGAAAATCAAGTCCATTTAGCGTGTGTCCAAATTTTGACAAGTTTTCAAAAATGACAGTTTTGTTTAGACTGACGTTTAATTTCACCTGACTTCTCGGTGAATGATTTCTTTTTATGGGGGTACATAAAATCTAAAATTTACGGCCATGAAGAAATTCAAAACTTGGAGCAGTTAAGGCAGAAAATATTTAATGCCTTTGACACTGTCACCCCTGATATGTTATCCAATGTGAGGAGGGGATTTTATGATCGTTTGGGTTATTGTTTAATGCAAGAGGGAGGCACTTTTGAACAATTTTTGTAATTTTTTAAATTTCATTATCCTGTTTTTTTACCGTTTACCCATTACCTACCTTGACGAACATGGGAAAACGAAGGTCCTTTTCAGGACCACAAATATTTTGATTGAGAAAATTGGTAACTTTTTTTTGGATTAAAAAACAAAAGTTGTTAATATAATACCAATTTAAAAGTGTTTTAGTAGTTTTAATACACACTATGATATAAAATTTATTATTATTATAATGTACATTATTAATACTATTGTTCATTCGAAATGGCATTAAGGCCCAATTGCAACAATGATTTAAATTTTTCTTAAAGATAAGTAGAGCTTAGAATGAGCTGTATTTATATTTACTTTATATTTACCTTAAATGAGGGAATTTGACTGATACAATTTTTGAATTTGAATTGTTTTTAATGATACTAACAATTTTAGTTCAATTTTTAATAAAATTTATTTAATATTAATAGAAATCCAAGAGATTTGAAACCTCTTTTAGCGATTTATAACATTCTCAAATGAATTACAGGTGCCCTTATTTTCTATGAAAATCACACAGCTTTTTTTATAGTCACTGCAGTTTCTATAGCTATAAAAAACTAATTTTTTAAGGTGTGAAAATTGCGACACACGCTAAATGGACCTGATTTTTCGTATGTCTCGAAGTCTGTGGACCTTTTTGTATGCCTCGATAACATATTGGTGTAGATTATTTTCACCCAAACTATACATTGATGCAGATTGTCTATGAACTCTTTCTGAAGGTCACAGAAACCTGAACGCGTAATTCGGTGTTCTTTCGGATCTGTTATAGGTAATTTGTGCCGAAAGTACAGCGTAAAGGTACCCACACACATTCCGGAAATCCTCAAAGGAAAAACTGCACAGGCCTGGCCTCAAGGATTGTAATTGGCCTGTACACCCGCCTCCATACACGCGGAGGAAATCCTTCAGTTCAGTTCAGTTCGTATAGTATCAATATGGCGACATCAGACGATTGTCTTGCTGTTCTCGGTCTTGTATTAGTCCTAAAACGCCACGAAAATAGTATAAAAAAGCATATTAATAGAAAATTATGGTGCAAAGAATGGCTAAAAAGAAGGGAACATTTTTCCCAGATAAATCTTTCAGAATTGAAAATTTGCCCAAAAGATTGGCACAATTATCTGAGGAGGGATGAAGATACATATTTGAATCTTCTAGCTATGGTAGAACTCCTCATTCATTATAAATAGCTATGAACTCTTCTAGAAATTCGCGAGACATATTGGATTAACACATATTGGCTGGCACAATGCTGCTAGTGTCAAATATTGATATCTAAAAAGCTTTCCAACGGTCAGATCGCCACACACGCTCCGGTCGGCCTGTGCAGTTCCGGTCTGCACGGGATTTCCTATCTGTTTTTCAATTTTTATTACGGCGGCCTGTACAGTCCAAGAAAGAATGCGACGTTCTACACACACGCTCCGGTATTCCTTAAGGCCAGGCCTGTGCAGTTTTTCCTTTGAGGATTTCCGGAATGTGTGTGGGTACCTTAATAGACTCTTAACGTTTCGGAAAGTCCTATCTCTTTAAAATGACAGAACATCAATGTTGTTAACAGAACGTCAACGGTTTTTATAGACGTATCTGTTAAAAAATAAAATAAAGTGTTCTCGAATAATAGTTGCATTTAAATGTTTTAAATATTTTTTTTTCTTTATTCTTTGCATTTTTTTCCTTCCGACGACGGAAAGAGATAGACTTTCCGAAACGTTAAGCATTTTTTTCTTTGTTAGGCAAATTTGTATAACAGTAAACATAACTTCTGACAAGTAGTTTCCGTTTGGGTTTAACCAAAGAGGTTAGAAGAGAAAGAGGTAACAAATGCTCTATTTTATAATGCGCGAAGGCTGCCTGTTTTTCCGATCTGGGTTCCTTTGGTGGGGGTCACGCCAGGAGCGGATTTAGAAATTTTTAAGTGAATAATGATATACATCTAATATATAAAATTCTCGTGTCACAGTTTTTATTAAAAGAGAAGGGCATGTTTAGGGATGTTTTTATCGACACTTTGAAATCGTTAAAACAAAATAGAGACCCTCTATTGGCTACGATGAACGTCTTTATTCAGGAACCGACACTGGACTGGTTAGAGAACTCAAAACTGTAAGTAAACAGCTTTAAATCGACGGGAACTATCATATTTTATAAATTATCATATCGATATCGATATATCAAAACATCAATATGTTTCAAAATATGTCGATAGTTTTGCCCATATCTATACCGATCTTAAAACTATTTTCTTGGTTTATTTTTATTTGAATAATGACAACACTTCTAATGAAATAATTGATTATACTTTATATTTAGGTTGTTTCTTTTTCATTTAAATTAATATTGTTTATTCTCCTAGCACTGAAATAGCGCAGAGTAATAATGCGGAATGGTATCCTCTCCAAAAAATCATTCAAGCCGAGAAAAAACTGAATGGGGCTCACTCTCGAGCAATTTTGATCGAAGATTTGAGAGCCTCTCCTTACAGAAAGCTGAAACCGGAATATTTTGAAAAATATATCAGTTATGTCGAAGGCGATTCTAGGTAAGATTACGATGCGCATACACTCCCAAGTAGCATTTTTAGACACAAAATCGAAACAAAATCTCTGCTGAGAAACGTTACGAAACAGTTTCGTCACATTTTTGATACATTTCGGAACATAAATCGCTTTTTGTTTCGAAACATTTTGCCAAAATATTGTTTCGCTACGAAAGATATAACAATAAAGATCTTAGTGTCACAAATTTTTCGAAACTTTTAAGAAACAGATGTAGCTCACATTTACAAGGTTTCGTACCCGTTTTGTGCCTGAAAAGTTTCCATAATTTATTTGATATTCTGTCAAATATTAGAACATAACCTTACTTACACCGATAGCGCTAAATCTAAACATTTTGGTAACAAGGTTTCCATTTATTGTCGATTCATTTTCGAAACACGAGTTGCTCTTTTTAGACACAAATATGATATAATGCAGATGATTTGTGTCCGACTCCATGTCAGTTTTATAAAATTTGTTTATAAAAATATATGTTTTTATCGGCTGTTGTGCTTTTAAACTCGTAAGAACGCGTTCTACTTGCATTAATTTATATATTTATATTTTCGAAACCGTGATATAGAATAAAATAAAAATAAAAATCTATATTTCAAACAAAAATATTTGGTAGCAAAAAATAATGATATACAGGGTTGTTCACCACATACGACACGGAGTATGGTAGCTAAACGATTAGATATTTACAAATTGTAAGTTTTGGGTTCGTTGAAGGACTATTAGAGCTACAATTAAAAAAATATTTTTACAAGATACAGTGTCCAAAATAAATAAAAAACATCAAAGTTGTATTTTTTTAAATGGAACACCCTGTATATTATTACATTTTTAGTTTCTACGAATAAAATAAAGGTAAATTTGATTAAGGTTTATTACACTTAAACCTTACCATTTTTGAAATATTTTCAATTTTGTGAAATTGCAGTAAAAATTATAAGGCTTCATTTCACCAAGGGTATCAAAGTTTTTAATACTAATTATTTACTGAAGTTTATTTATTGATCAGTTATTGTGTTGCAATAATAAAAATAATACTACCTCATACAGATAGTGTCTAAAAAATTATTTTAAATAATTTCTAGCTTTAAACGCCAATAACTTCTTTAATTTAAATAGAACACCCTGTATATTTTAGGAGAATCAGATGCACAATTTAATTGTCTATCAAATTGTATTATACCATTTTTTACCTATCCCTTCAAGTTTTCGTAGAAACTGCAATTTCTTATAATTTAGACCTCATTTATCAATATACCCATGGAGTATTGACAATTTTTTGGCTCAAAAAAGTGTGAGTGGACCTGGATGATTTTTTTTAAATGGAACACCCTGTATATAATTGCATTTTTGGCTTCCTTTCAGATCACTTTACATAACCCTAAGATATGAATAAATATATTTCGATAGTTTCAGAGATATTAAAAAATAAATAAAAAATATATATTTTTCAGCCCTTCTTAAAAAAATTATTAAAAATACAAGAACTGTTCTGAAATCAAAACTATATTAGGTATTTACTTTAGATAGTCTGTTCTTAGTTTGTTATAAATATGTTAATCGTATATCATGCAGAATGTTCAATATTCTACGCCAAACTTTCTAAAATATAAAATAATTTTTCTTTGTTATTTTAAATGGAACACCCTGTATATTATTTTTTTATTAGATGGAGAGTTAAAAAATGAACATTTTTTGTATTTAGAGTATTTCAAAATTTTGAACGGTTTCGCAGATACGCGCAGTATTATTTCATATGGCGCTTTCAATGGTAAAATACGAGAGAAAAATCATTGGGTGGCTTTGATAAAAATGTACTGTGGAAAATTCCATATGAAATATAAAACCGCAAATATCTGCGAAACCGTTAAAAATTTTGAAATACTCTAAATACAAAAAATGTTCATTTTTTAATTCTCCGTCTATTGAAAAAATAATATACAGGTTGTTCCATTTAAAAAAACGAGGTAAAATTATTTTATATTTTAGAAAGTTTGGCGCAGAATTTTGAACATTCTGTATAATTTACGATTTTCATATTTATAGCAAAGTAAGTACAGACCATCTAAGGTAAATACCTTATATAGTTTTGATTTCAGGACAGTTCTTGTATTTTTAATAATTTTTTTAAGAAGGGCTGAAAAATATATATTTTTGATTTATTTTTAATATCTCTGAAACTATCAAAATATATTTATTCATATCTTAAGGTTATGTAAAGTGATCTGAAAGGAAGCCAAAAATGCAATAATATACAGGGTGTTCCATTAAAAAAAATCATCAAGGTCCACTCACACTTTTTTGAGCCACCCTATAGAAGTTAAAATATTTTCTTGAAATACATCCTGGCACATACTTTAGGTTCGCACTTAAACAAAATTCTCAAGTTTTTTATTCTAGGAGCTACAGATGCCCGACGCACTATTGCCGGACCCTGTATATGTTTTTAATTTTTATGGGTTTCTTAGCCAAGTTATATTTCTGTTGTCAAAAATTCTTAAAAAATGCGTTTTACTTTATTTTTGTGTCCGTTCTTATTAATTTGTTAAAAATTAATGAAATTGTTTGTTCACAAGTTTGAATATATTGTAAACAGTGTTAAAATAACAAGCTTTTTATAAAATCTCTTCATCATGTATTTTAAACTGAAAAAAAATTGGGGTCCGTCGGACCCCAGCACGCTATAAGCGTTACAAAAATTCACCACGCCAGTTGAGGGTTAAATTAAACGCTGAATTTGTTTTTGCCAGACATTTTTTATGCGAGACAACCTAAAAACAAAGATTTTAAGACAAAAAAATTATGTCGGGGATCGACATTGTTGATGGTTATTCTCATTTTGAAATCCACACACAGACATAGACTATTTTAGTTTGGTATTTTGTTTCTTCGCATTTAGAAACTATGGCTGACTGAAAACGAGAACATCTTGAACACAAATTGCAGAAAATGTTTCGAAACATTTCCTCTAAAAGGTTTGATTCCGCATCAAAACATTTCAGGAAATATAGGTTTCGATAATGTTTCCTATTTGTGGCATACCGTTTCCATTTTGAGTCAAGAAACAGACACGATTATTAGAAACATTAATTTACACCTAAAATGTGTCCAAAAATGCTACTTGGGTATGTTGATATAAAAAATAAATCATATTTTTACGTGATGAATCTCCCCTCGAGAGATGGCACAGGTTTTGAAACATCCCTGTATAGTTATAAAGTCTTCTATTAAAAAAAGAGCAAGAAGTACCACGTCAGATTATAAACTTTGTTTTTTCTTTATTGTTTTTCGTGGTTCCAATTTTCGGAATCGGGCACTAGATAGGTTACTAGTTTGCGCACATAGCACGCCCACTTATGATCTGTAAAATTATGCACATCGCCTGACCGGCACGATTATTAGAGAGATATCGGAAAACCGAATAGCGTCATGCAGTATTTACGCGTACCTTATCATGGTTACGATATGCGCGAGTCAATTTTTAATGCAACACCCGCTAATAACGTTACCGCCTGACGTAATTTCCGGATCAATTACACCAAGCGCTATTTCTAAATAACGTTTAAAAATTGCTTAAATGGGCATGTGCGGGTATTTGACAACCGGGGCCGGCCGGCGAGATCTTTTATTTTAGGTTATGTTTGAATTGTTTTGAATTATTACTTTAGTTTTATTAGGTAATTTGATATTTAAGTAGCTGGGATTAGTTTTAATTAAATAAATATGGCCCAAAATATCGATTTGGTTTGGTTTGGTGACGACCTACCAGATGACGACTTAGCCCTTCTAAGAGAATTTGTTGTTTGTTGCCCTAAACCCACTGGCAGACGTTGAACAATAAAGCACTGGAAATAAGCACTTTAGCCCTTTAGTTTTAAAATACCTAGTAAACAAAACAATTTCAAAGTTTTAAATTCAAAGTTAGGTTAAGTTTAAATAGCGGACGCGACGCGAACAAAATTCTTTCCGATCCGATAACTATAAATGAAGAGAGTTAATAGCACCTCACGTAAAGGAAATAACACCTGGCCTTATTAACGTCCATGCACGCTATTCTGTTTAGCGATATCTCTCTATTACGCTGTTTATTGTTATTTTACGCGAGTTTATTTTTGCGCACAGGAAATTTTACTCGTTTGCACATCGTCATAAAAAACAATATTCGTACCACGAATTAGGGACAAGATTTTTATCTGTATACTTATAGGATACCTAATCTGTGGAAGTACGTCTCGACGCGACGCGGTGGTTAAAACTACCCCTACGTATCGACCTTGAAGTCGTTGTTTATTTTACAAATTCTTTTTCTATTTACGTTTGTTTAGCTTTTTGTCCGACGTTGAGATAAGCGTTTCGAAGAACTGTATTTATTGAATTTCGTGCCGAGTAGAGTCTAGATATTTTTATTTGTTTTTCCTTTTGGTGATCCCGTTTTATTTTACTTTGAAATTTAAAATAATTGTTTGCTTAAATTTTGAGATCCACTGGATCTTTTCTGGGTTTTCTTTCTTGTAAATTTAATCTACTACCTGTGTTGCCATATTATCTACTATGCCTTTTAACTTAAAACTAAAAAAAAATTCCACATAATCAATTTTTTTCGTGAAAAAAAATCACAGGCGTGTTTCTAACGTCGAAATATACTGCGTCTAGAACTATTTGCACTTATTTAAGGCTCACCCTGTATTGTTTTACATTTCAGACTGAGTCTAGATCGTACATTTACTGTAGAAGAGCAAGTGAATGTCCTCATAGATCACGCTACTGATCAGAATTTACTAGGAAGAATGTACGTAGGATGGCGTTCTTATATTTAATGTGTTTATTGTATTTTTTGTATTGTGTATATTCTAATAAGAAAATACTGCATATAATTTCTCTACCAATAAGCATTAAATGTTTGTTTGTTTTTTCTATTATAGTTATTTTTTTTAAAAAAACTTGATTGGTTTTGTCTTTAACTATACCCTGAATACCTCAAAACTCCCTGCTACTGGTTTATTTATAAATTATATAACAGGAATACTTCATACAAAAATGATTGAAATGATATAAGAGAAAAAAAAGAGCAATGCGATAAATTTTACATTGGTGAAACATCTATAAACATCTAATTAAAGAACATTAAGATTATTTAAGAAAGGGAGATTTTCAGAAATCTAAGATTTGTTAGCATTCATGGGACACAGGGCACAGAATAAATTTTAATAACGCCAAAATTATAAGATAACCTCTAAAAGAAAAATAAAAGAGGCTTTTTTAATACAATCTAATAAAAATAAATGTACTGCTCATGCATCTGTAGTTGTTAGTAATGTATGGCAATCGCTTCTTTGATTTTAAAGAACATAACATAAATAAACATAACATACGTAAAAATTAAAAATAATCATGCAGAAAGTTCGGTGTTTTTTGGTTTTACCTTATTAAGTAATTGTTATCAGGTAGTAATTGTTAATTTTGAAGTTTAACTTGATATAATGTCATTTTAACAGAACGTCAACGGTTTTTGTAGACGTATCTGTTTTAAAAAACTGTTCTTAAAGTGTTCTCGAGTAGAGAGAATAGGCCGATTCTAGATCAGAAGATACAGATACACCAGTAGGTAATATATGAAAGACCCTCCTCCTCCTCCCCTTCCAATACCGCTCAGATACACTTATATCTCCCCACTCCCTTGTGTCCCCACTCCCTTTTGTCCCCACTATATTATTTTCATTCTTCTTACAAGTCAGATCATATTTAGTTTGAACATAAGTAACATTGAAGACACCTTTTTTAAGGATGAAATGTCCATTGTGTTGTTCAAGTTATACATATTCGGTGCAGATTCAAGAACATGTAATTAGACACCATTTTACAATCACATTAAAAAGAGGATTTAATTTCTAAAAAAGAAAATGCTGCTTATATTTTTATTCAAAATATATTCTGAATAAAGTATATTTTAATTTATTAAGTTTAACAAAAGTGTAAGTTAAAATGTTGTTTATATAAATTAAAACATTGTTTATAAAACCAAAATAGTCTTTGAATATACCTACATACCCTGAACTATCTACTTATAAATTTGTTTCTGTATGAAATTTTTTGTAATGCATATAAGACAAACAGTTAATTTGTAACTGTTTGTAAAGTATTAACATATTCACTTTTAAATTACCACATATTAATTAATAATAAAAAAATTACTTATTACAAATGTTTAACTAAATACTAAATATACCTACTAAATAAAATTACAATATAAATAACTTAACCTAACCTATCACTAAACTAAAATATATATATCATTTAAACAAAATTTTTACATACTAAAAATAAATAAAATAATGCATCCTATATATTACTACATTTCCTTTGAAAAATTCTTCCCATTGCAAATATAGCAACATATAGGATGCATTATAATATATAAATTACAGTTGCACACCCCACATTTACCATTAAGTGTCATTTTATTAATGTCTTGTGGTAATAGTTTTGTTGTGAAGTGCGAGGACATATGTTGATGGGAACCGTACGGAACCCTCAACTGATGTCGATAATAGCACTCTCCACACAATGGCACTTCACGAAAACTACCACTCACGATAGTGCTCATCGTCACTCGCACATAATGTTTGAAGACACAAAACACTCCGGATTCTAAGGCTTGTTGATATTCCGATATACCAATATAGTTTGCCCTAACCGATATATGGGAATCAGAAATATCATTGTCTTCACACCCGGAGTCGTTTGAGTCTTCAACATCCTCAGGAGCCATTCCTTCTGCGTTATTAATATCTCGCTGCTCCATAATATCCATTCTTCTTTCTACCGTTTCTTCTGGATGTTGTCGATTCCAGAAGAATTCATAGAGTCTTTGAAGTAAATGCATTTCTACAAAATTGCAAACACAAAACAAAATAATAAATAAATAGAAAAAATAGTATACACAAAATCATACCTATGTCGTCTCTCTATATCTCTGTACCACACGTACTCAAGTTTTATTCTTGTTATATTCTATATTAAACTTATCCATTTATAAGAAAATCTTAACCACAGATCTTAACCTTGAAAACCAGTTTTTCCACTCCAAAGGTCAATGAACTTTCAAGAAAATGGTGTTTTTTGCCAGGCTGTCACACCGACATAAAATGTGTTCTGTCGTTTCTTCTTCAGATTGGCAGAACCTATTACCACAGAATATCTAGCTACGCAAGATGCGTAGCTAGATATTCTGTGCTATTACCCTTGTTTATACAAGGCTATTACTATACCTATTAATTTCGTTGTTCCCTGGTATTACAAATATGTGAATATAATTCACATCGACACTTGCTCTAAGCGTTATGTAAATTGTCCCGTAGCAAAACAACGACTCCGCTGTCTAAATTTACAATGACAGGTTATAAGATCGATCCTACAATTAGTTATTTTTAACAAGAACTCGTTATTCTATCTTCTCTAATAATTAGTTCGATAATTTAACCTCCGAACAAAACTAAAATATAAATTAGAACAAGCGCGTTATCGGACTCTCATTAGTTCGCTGTCAAAGCTCCTCTCCAAGCGCCTACCCCACGAACGAGACCGACCCATCGCACCCAATTAAAATTCAAAAGGGTTCCGATGGCATTAGCATTCCTTCTCGGCCGGACAAGAAGTGGGTCGGACTGGCTGGGTATAGACCATATTTTGCACCGATGCACGACTAATACCATGCAGACGATAAATAATAATGACTGTTTAGCACAATGACTAAAGAATCCAAGGACAAATAACACCCGACAGCAAATTGTGACGCTGGCATCAAACAGTGCCGTGGCACATATTTTTCTTAACCTAGCTGTTTGAAGCAATATTTATATTTTTTGATAATTGTTTTGACTACGCCTATGGTGTATCATCCTAACTAATTACGAAAAAAACGTACTAAAATGTTAACAAAAGATACAAAACTAGTATCGACGTATAGCACATATCAAGTACATACAGATGTTAATTGAAATTGAAGAATAATTATCGAATTCAATAAGAAAACGCTAAAAAGTTGGAGTGGACTGTTTATTTACGTATGAAACGTAACTCCTGGCTCTTTCTTGTCGCTGTGGCTTTTACACTTGAAAGCTACACAATTCACCATTGTAACAAAGTTTATACAAAGTTCACTACACACAACAAACTATTAAAAATCGCTAAAATTGTCGCTGGTGACTGGATGATGACTCACTGTTTGGCATCAAACGAATGGCGTCTAACGTCACAAATTCTACTACAGCCCGTACAGGGGCGTTACATGTCCTTATATTCTTTAGTCATTGGTTTAGCATATAGATTGCGTACACTCATCGACAATTTGCGGCTCATTTTTTCTGCCCTTACCGTTGGCCTCTCGCTCTGTCTTTCTTAGTTCTCGACAGATATCTTCGGACGTTAATGAGGGGGGAGAGGGGATCATTAACTCTTAGATTTAATATAAATAAGTAAACATAGTGTCTGTAGTAATAGATATGTCTTCAACACTACAACTAGAAATATAAAAATTTATTTATAAAATACAAAAATTGAAAGAACAAATTGCAAATTACTCCAGGCAAAAAAGCCTAATTAAAAAGTTTAGTGAACTAGAAATATGAGGTTGATTGTGGATATACAAGGATTTAAAGATGAGAAAAACACATTTTTACCTAAAGAACTTGCAGCTTTTGATGGATATAGAATCTCACATTATATCTTTAAGAAACCCTATCCATTAGACTTTCTGTCACCAGAATGTCACAGACAAGCGGTATGGCTAATGAAAAATCATCATTGTATCAACTGGAATGAAGGATTTACACCTCATCATTATTTTTCAAATATAATTGAAACACTTATTGAAGAAGCTGAAGTGGAATTTGTTTATGTTAAAGGAACTGAAAAAGCAGAATTTGTAAAGAAATATTCCAAAAAAACAGTAATTGAAATAGATGAACAACCAGCTTTGCCTATCGGACCACCAAAATGCTTTTATCATTCTAAGTCAAATTGTATGTGTGCATTATCAAATGTTTTATATTTGTATGATAATTTTTTTATGAATGAATAAAAATTTATATAGTATTTATTACATCTTTTATTAAAATATAATTTTATACTAAATTAGTACTTCAACATCAACTAAGTTATTGGATGAATTATCCTGGTTAACTAAATTGTTATTTATGTTAGTGTTTAGATCATCTGCTACTTGTTCGTAAGGTATTCCCCGATCTTTAACAAATTTATTTAAGTATGTTATTTGATTTATAAAGCCTAAGTCTATCATTACAGAGAATAATTCTAATATATCATAATTTTCATAATATTGTGCACACACACTCATTTCTTTTTCATATTTACGAATCATATCATAATATATTTTTTCCATCTGCCTAAGTTTTTGATAAGTTTTATGAAATGATTCATAAAATTCTTGATGAATACATATTACTGAACTAATTAGTTCAATATTCTCACTTGACATTTTTCACCTTAAAACGAAATATAGTTTTTTAAATATTCCGGATCACGATATTGACGAAGAAGTCTATGTTTTCTTGATATTGTGCTCTTAACTTCTCCGGGTTGTGGTAACTTCTCTTTAAATCTTTGCAGTAACTGATCTCTAGCGTCAACCAAGTGGAACCGCTCGAACGCCTTTAAAATTTCTATTATAACTTTTGAATTCTTCGTTACTCTCAGGTATGGAACAATGTGTGTTAGTTCACTTGCAAAATATGTATGTCCCAATACACGCACAAACTCGCAAAGATTAATCCTTTGTAATAGAAAATCAGCACAAAACTCAGTTATCCTATGACAATCTTCTTTTAGTGGCACAAATAAATCTTTTTGATTAATTAAAACTATTTGATGAGAAATAGATTGATGGAAATCAGTATATTTTTGAATCAGCTTTCTAACAACATCAGTTATTTTTTTCTTATTGTATTGCATCACTCTCGATGAATAAGAGATTCGCTTTACTTTCTTCTAAAGACCTACCTTACAAACTATATAGTGGGGATAAAAGTAGTGGAAATTAATATATTTTGAAACGTATATTATACTGGTGGGAGGAGGAGGAGGTAGAAATGGGGAGGAGGAGGTAGAAATGAGGAGGAGGAGGTAGAAATGAGGAGGAGGAGGCAGAAATGAGGAGGAGGGTCTCTCATATATTACCTACTTACACCCCACCCCACCCTTATTCTCTGGTTGCAAAATCCACCTACCCACGATCGTCACTCTATCCTGACCCGAAAGATAGCACATCCTCCCACCGTTTGCTATCCCATTTCCCCTTCGCTTGCATAAGGACATAAAATCAAGAAAATTCACCATCACTGAACCTTTTATTAACTACCAACAAAAGCATCAAAGAAGTTTGGTGGTTTCAGTACTTACAATCTCCGACAAACAAAAATCCGTCATAATTCACAAATTCAAAAAGATCACCAGTAAATGAGTTGTGCGAGTGTAAATATTGTTAGCACATATTAATGGTAAAAAACAACTTACAGATTTTACCACAGAAGAACTGAAATTGCTACCATTCTACCATTGGAGTATTGCAAATCCTTTTGAACTTTTAAATATATGGGGAAAATTACCAATGGATTATAAAGATCACTTTTATCTGCAGATTAAATTACCATGTTTCGTACATTTACAATCGTCCGGAATAAACAAAATTAATAAAAAAAATAAAAAATAGGATGGATAATTTTCTTCAATCACGTTTCAAGCTACCCCGTAATGTTTTAAATTTCTTGTACAAATCAGCACCCCATGATCCTCTCCCCCCTCATTCTCTGGTTGCAAAATCCCTTGACCACTATCCCCCTACCCCTTATATCCCGCTCTCTCATGGCATTGCAACGAACGATAAATTCCTTTAGTAGCTTATATTAGTCATCAACCCATCTGTTAGTGCATCATAAACATCATCAGTAGTGTTTCAGGGTATTTTAACGGTTTTATTAATTGAAATCATCTGTTTGTGCACCATAAATATTCATTATTGTTATGAGGGGTTTTTATTTAGTATATATATAATCTTATTTAGGCAATAAAATTTATAACAAAACCACAAATTACCTATAACAGATGCGAAAGAACACCGAATTACGCGTTCAGGTTTCTGTGACCTTCAGAAAGAGTTCATAGATAATCCGCATCAATGTATAGTTTGGGTGAAAATAATCTGCACCAATATGTTATCGAGGCATACAAAAAGGTCCACAGACTTCGAGACATACGAAAAATCAAGTCCATTTAGCGTGTGTCGCAATTTTCACACCTTAAAAATTAGTTTTTTTATAGCTATAGCAACTGCAAGGTCGAAAATAAGGGCACCTGTAATTCATTTGAGAATGTTATAAATCGTTAAAAGAGGTTTCAAATCTCTTGGATTTCTATTAATATTAAATAAATTTTATTAAAAATTGAACTAAAATTGTTAGTATCATTAAAAACAATTCAAATTCAAAAATAGTATCAGTAAAATTCCCTCATTTAAGGTGAATATTAAAGTAAATATAAATACAGCTCATTCTAAGCTCTACTTATCTTTAAGAAAAATTTAAATCATTGTTGCAATTGGGCCTTAATGCCATTTCGAATGAACAATAGTATTAATAATGTACATTATAATAATAATAAATTTTATATCATAGTGTATATTAAAACTACTAAAACACTTTTAAATTGGTATTATATTAACAAAGTTCTTGAAAAAACTACAATTATTAATAAATATTTATTTATATTAGAAATATAATTATTTAATTATATTTCTAATAGATAGATATCGATTTTTGAATTCAGAGTTCTAATAGCTCGACCACTATCAAACACCCACTCAATTCCACTTATTTTTACCAAAAATGCAAGTGTTTCTAGCTTGCACTTAAAAATTTTCAAGCTATAGAGAAAATTACGACTCGATAATAAATAAACAAATAAAAGTATAACGAGACGGAAATCTCAACCCAAGACTAATCAAGTATCTGTATCTTCTGATCTAGAATCGGCCTATTCCCTCTACTTTCGCGAATAGTTGAATGTAAATATTTTAAATAGTTTTTTTTCTTTATCCTTTGTATTTTATTCCCTTTGTTATTTTTGTTAAAGTTAATTAATTCCAACTGGAAGTCGATTTTCATTTATTATAACTAAGGTTGACGTCAAAATAGCCTACATTCATTACCAAGACACAAAACTTAGTCTGACGTCAACTTGTTCTAACTTAAATTTTATTTTGCACAAATTTTTTGTTTATAAAAATATATTTTATTTCATATATTCAACGATTTATTATAATGATAAGTCTTAAAACTCTTGTTCATGACATTATTATTATAAAAATCGTTGTGCTTTATTTCCGCACTCTACTGTATCATTCAATCCTTTTTGAACAAACTATAACTTTAGGTTTCCGTTTATAAATAGAGTATATTGAAAAAAAGACGTCAAGTTGGCTTGGAAATGATGATGTGATCAGTCAGTATAGAAAAAGGACACAAAATGTAATCGTTGTTTTTAAACAAAATGTTTAGAGCATAAAAACACTGATAAAAATGCAATTACCTCATTGTAATTAAGTGTATCATTACGTTAAAAGAGTTAAATGCATAATAAATTGAAAGAATCATTAAAATGTTACTACTTTATCGATTACTAGGCCTAGAGGTATTATAATTTTATTCTTAATCGTTTGTTTTAAGTCTTTATAATTTGTTTAATTGCTTTTTGGTTTTAGTGTTTTAGTGTTTGTTTAATATATATATATATATAATCATATTTCAATGCAAAAAATTTTTGTTTATAAAAATATATTTTATTTAATATATTCAACGATTTATTATAATGATAAGTCTTAAAACTCTTGTTCATGACATTATTATTATAGAAATCGTTGTGCTTTATTTCCGCACTCTACTGTATCATTCAATCCTTTTTGAACAAACTATAACTTTAGGTTTCCGTTTATAAATAGAGTATATTGAAAAAAAGACGTCAAGTTGGCTTGGAAATGATGATGTGATCGGTCAGTATAGAAAAAGGACACAAAATGTAATAGTTGTTTTAAACAAAATGTTTAAAGCATAAAAACACTGATAAAAATGCAATTACCTCATTGTAATTAAGTGTGTCATTACGTAAAAAGAGTTAAATGCATAATAAATTGAAAGAATCATTAAAATGTTACTACTTTATCGATTACTAGGCCTAGAGGTATTATAATTTTATTCTTAATCGTTTGTTTTAAGTCTTTATAATTTGTTTAATTGCTTTTTGGTTTTAGTGTTTTAGTGTTTGTTTAACATTTGTAATAAAATAACGCTTTATTGTACAAAAAGCCAAAATAGCTTCATCGACAAAGTATTTACAAAACAAACAAAATTAACAAATAATACTAAAAATATACAAATAATAAAAAATATCATACAATACAAATCAATTCAAAAAAATTTACGCCATTAAAATTACAAATAAAACATTCATGGACATTGCAGAACACAAAAAAAATAATAAAAAAGGCGTATCAATAAAATTTTACAATAGGAAAATTGCAAGTGGATATAATCATGTAAGAGTTATAAAATATTAAATACTCGACCTTTGACCAGTGTGTGAGATGATCAAAATTTTAAAATTCGAAATTGTTCATGATTAAACATCAACAAAAAAGTTAATTATACATTATAAAGTTAAAAAAGTTAAAGTTAAAATACATTATGAAGACCAAAGACTTGTAATGCATTAATGTTTATAGAACTGAGTAAGAAAATAATATATCAATTCGGTCCAACCCCACACTTTATCTGCAACCCCACTAGTTCTAAGAATTCTCTTGTTCACTAAAGCGTGTGAAAGCGCTTCAAAATCTCTCAACGCATGCTATAAATTTGAACTGTCTTATAAATCTTAAGGTTTTATGAAGAAACATTTTAGCCTCTTCAGAATTTAGTCCTCTAGTCGCGCTTAAAAAATGTTAGTATAATTTAACTCTCTTGTATTTAATAGTTAATATGTAAAAACTATTAAAAAATCTTTATCAAAAGAATATTTTCACATTTATGTTATCTACTGTTCGTCCGTCCACAACTCCACAAAACAGGAAGTGGTAGATAATAAGGCTATAGAAAAATAATTTTAATTAAGGATACGCAGAATATATTTAAATACAGGGTGTTCCAATATTCTGTGGACATAGAACTACTAATTTTTAATCACTATTAACTTTGAAAAATATGCTCTAAACAAATATTTTAAAACTATAACGAACTAAAAGTCAACATCTTCGACAAAGCTTAAATCGTATTATTAATTGATAATTGGATATAATTGGTTATTGATAATAAACCAGTTGTAAGTACTTAAAAAAATAATAATAAAAATAAAAATGTCTTATTTTAATGACACACCCTGTATCAATATTTATAAAAATTAGAACTTAAAAGTATCTTAGATAAGGAGGATTCAATATAATTTATCAGATTTGAAATAAATACTGTCCTAAGGGTAGTTTACTCGCTTGACTCGAAGAATATCAAACCCCATTAAAACGTACGTCTATGAGGTATCGCATTTCTTATCCTGGGCAAAATGTACGTCTTATAGCCATACAGCCTCCTTCCAAAAATGAAAAAGATCGCTCAACAAACAATCAAGATATTGGCTTGTATCCATCTTAAGTGGGACACCCTGTACATTAGAAATATTTTCCAACGACTGTTTTTTTTTTCGTAAAATGCTCCTCCTAGTATTTACCACCTTTTTGTCTTTTGTAAAAAAATGTCACGTACTACGTACTTCCATATTTCGTGAACATAGAACAAACTACCTACATATTTTTTGAATCAAAATAAGTTTAATTGCCCACAATTTGCCTCTGTACAAAAGTGCTTCTTGGCGGTACAAAACAATAAAACATTAACATTATGAAATATAAAGCATTAACCTTTCTAAATAAAAATAATTACTTACCAATCAGCAACATTATATTTTTGCTAAGCTTATTGTTTATAAGGCTATTTAATAATGGATATTTCATACATTCTTAGCGATACTTGATTTATAAAATATTTATATGTTGCATAAAAAGTACCCTTGATTTTTAACACGCAAGTATATTTAACTGTAAATGGAGAATTGCATACATATGCACTTTCTGTTCACTGTTTAATACCTTCCAGTTAGGATTAAAAAGGAATGTTCAGATAAAAATAGTTATTTTTTATAGATAACTGGTATTTTAGGTACTTATTTTATCGTCGATCGAAAAGACTAATTTAAGAATTAATTTCGAGAGACGATAATGCAATTTTATCGTCGTGTATAAAACAATATTTTTTTCCATGGCGAGTTTTAAAAAATATTCAGAAATTATTATTTCAAGGAATTGATTACGAGTAGAAAAAATATTGTGCTGGGTTGGCGTTGGTTTCTATGTAATTTGACAAATAAATAAAGCTGTCTCTTTCCTTGTCAGTTTTGAGTCAATATTTTTTAATTCTCTTTCGTGTCGATTGCTCTGATTGAATTGGAGCCAGAAATGGCTCAAAACGGAATAAGTAAATTACCAACAGATATTCAGGCTGAGGCGACAAACGCCATATCCAAACTACTTCCATTTAAATCCCGAGTAACTTATGAAAAAGAATACAAAAATGGTCAAAAATGGAAGCAATTAAAAAACGTGCGAGAAGAAAGGTCAAGTGAAAACATACTTTTAGCATATTTTTCTGAAAAATCAAAGAAAATGCAGCCGTCCAGTTTATGGTCGTACTATTCAATGCTAAAAAGTACAATATTGGTCAATGAAAACATTGATATTTCAAGGTAAGGATACGCTATGCCGTTTAAATTTTTCCGTAGTATAGTAACATCTAAACTTTGCAGATATAGCAAGCTCATAGCTTTCTTGAAGCAGTCATGTAGCGGTTACAAACCGAAAAAGTCAAAAATTTTAAACCCAGAAGATGTCGTGAAATTTCTTCGCTTTGCTTTTTTGCATTTAATCTAACCTTGAGGTTAAAGTACCGCATAATAAATAAATAAAAATAAAAAACGGCGTCAGCGATGGCTATGAAATGAAGATCGTTGTCATTTTATATGGGACATGTCATCGATCGTCATTTCATGGCCATCGCTGACGCCGTTTTTATTCGATCATACGGTACTATTTTATCTACTATTTTTGATAGATATAAGAACTTTAACAGTTCCTATGGAAAAAAAAATCGGTAAAAAAACTTTTAAGTTAAACGGTTTTATCTTATGTGTACTGAAAACTAGAAAATAATAATAACAATTAGGTATTTTGAACTTCTAGTTCAGAAATATTTTAGTACTAGGCAGAATAGCCTTTAGGCATATTAGACTAAAATAAAAACGTGGGGCCCTCTGAAATCATACCTATGGCAAAGCATATCTTTATACTTTGGTAGATCATGAGCTCGGCGTTCGCTGGTGAAGCCGCCACGGCTGGTTATTGATTGTCAAAATCTCCAGTTACGATTATAGTAAGTCGATGCAATCCACACTTAGTATAGAAGAAAGTATTTAAGAAAAAAAAAGAATAATTTTGCCTTGAGAACACCCTAAAAGAAGCAAAAAATACCCACCCAAGCTTGGCGAATCTCGCCGAAGGCTGCTCACATATTTTTGCCCCGCCCTTTTAGCCTAGAGTTCAGTAGTACTCTGAGGGACCGATTAGTTCGTACTTCTCTGTCTTTTATTTCTGCGGAGACCGGCGACAGTACCACCGTACATAAAACTCAGACAGTACCGTCAGTGGCTAAAGCCCCGCACTTTTCTTGGGGTCATTGCATTAAAATAGGAATCTTATCTGTATCAGTGTTGTTTTGTTTTCTTCAGTGTTTTTAACTGGTGATAAATATGTGACAGTTCTTGGAAATACAGTGTTGATGTGTGATAAGTTAATCAGTTTATCTGGATTTTTATTAAGGTATTTCGAGCATATTTTTTTACTAATATTTAGAAAAATGCTATAAATTAAAAAGATAAATAAGACTATCCCTACGAATCATTTTAATTTACAGACTAGTTGTATTTTCTGTCATTTTTTGGACGTCGTCTGTCGAAATGTTCCCTGCCTCGTTGAACAGACTATACCTATGTTTCATTATTTGATTATTTATCTGTATCTATTTTTTTTTTAAATATAAATAAAATAATTACGGTTTTGGTTATTTAAGAAATATAAATTAGTGATATTATTTTAAATATATTATTAAATAATGGTTTAACAACATTTTTCGATCGCGCAATATGCTATTGTTTGTTAAATAACGAATAATTTGTTTTGAATAATTAGTTAATTAAAAATCTGCATTAATAAACAGTTATTACAAAGTAACACAATATATTTTAGTTGATGCCTCAACACAATATTATAATATGAAATAACAGGAATTAAATTTATTTATTCTCCGATCATTAAATATCTTCGGATCACCGCAAAGGTTATCAATATACCGCCAGTGTCTGTATAATTAACTTTGATATTTATGTGTTTCGACTAGAAAAACAGCACAAATTTATTCCAGCTAATAGAAAAAAGTAAGCGAACTTTGTAATTTATATAACAGCGATATAGCGAAAACGTCATCGTCAATTTAAATATTGCGCCACATTGCGCCTTGAAATCGGAAAGAATGGTGGGGGGCATTATAAATAGCTTCGCGCGTCCATTTTGCCGTCAGTCTGCGCCCGACTTTCGGCTGGTGAGCATCGTTGAGGAGCTATACTGAAATGTGTTTATGGTTAAATGGAGAATATTGTTATGAGTGTGCTTTACAATTATATTAAAACTATGTCAAGGTAATGTTAAGTTTATTAAAAGTGTAGTGGGTGGCATTGATAAATAGTTTCAGTGTAGACACCTTTTTTTCAATTTAATAATATAATTATTAATTATGAAATTAATTACGAATGCTTTACAAATATGGATAATTTGATACTTTAAGTGATTTTAATTTATATATTTTTTTCATTTTATTAATATTTTGTACAAAATATTTTTTATATTTAGTTTATCTTCTACGTTTGTAGTTGTTAATCTATAGTTATAGAATAAATTTAGTTTTATTTTTTTTAATTAATTAGACAGAAATGAGGAATGAAGAGAATTTAATTTTTTTTATAAATGGTATAATCCCGTCCTCATTTTAATTAAATTTGTAATATTAGTTTAGGAATGTCCCATCTCTAATAAAAACCTTCATACCTTTGGGGCCATAAACGACCCTACAATATAATTCTAATTGATAACTTTAACTATTACTTTTGGGAATTTTGATCATAAATTTATATAGCTTTCGCAGACGTCTGTCTATCTAAACAATGTGAGTTTAGGGCAGTGTCGTCCACTGCTCTGAATATTAGATTAAAGATATATAAATTGTACTGTACGCCTCTGTCATTTCTGTAGCTTAGATACTATTTAAGGAACTGCAAGACACTCTTTTGCTTTTACTCTTCAACACGTTATTATTTCTCACAGTTTCCCTCAGGGTAACTATTGTAATTAGTTTATCATAATTAAAGTTAAGTTATATTAACAACAACAGTGTACATAATTCCACACCCGAAAAGACCCTCAACAAGTTGGCCCTTCTGAAGAGGACTACAACATAAATTTTTTTTTAAATTGTATTAACGGAATCTATTGAATTTTTCATATTTTTTAACTTTGATTTGCATTCCTTAGAAATAGATTTATCAATTTAATTTGATCTAACCTAACCTACAAGAATGTTGAATAGTGATAAATATGTGACAGTTTTTGGAAATATTTGTTTGGATTAATTATTCAGTTTATTTTATGTAAAATGTGATATAAATCTAGACATATTTTTTTTGAATTTTAGAGTATAAAAAACTAATATATCTATTATTATACCGGGTGCGTCTCAAAATTTGGTATGTTAGTATATGACATAAATTGGGATTGTTTGACGTATTCAATTGTTTTCGGTTACTTCCGGTTTCACCGGAAATGACTACAACTTTTGATTTTTAAATGACACCCTCGGTGTTTTTTACTTTATTCGATAGAAAATGACACTCTGAATCGAATGACATATCATATGTCAACTTTTGACATTTGGGCATATGGTTTATTTGAAATTGTAACATGCGATTCATAACCACAATTTGACTCAAAATAGCAAGTGTGTGGTATCAAATTATTCGTAAAAAAGTGCTATTTCCAAATATGCTTATGAGCTACCCTCGTTCTATTTGAAAAAAATGAGATATGATTAAAAATACGATTCGGGCATCTTTTAACCGGCCAGGACAAGGCACTAAAAACATTAGACGATCAAATCTATTTTTCCAAGGCTCCTTGATTAAAAATTAGTGTTTTTAACGCAGCCATGGCACTCTAGATTGAAATTTAAAATAGAATTTGTTTTTGAGGGACTATGTCAAAAATCGACATATGGTGTGTCATTCGATTCAGAGTGTGTTTTCTATCAAATAAAGTAATAAAATACCGAGGGTGCCGTTTAAAAATCAAAAGTTGTAATCATTTCCGGTGAAACCGGAAGCGACCGAAAGCAATTGAATACGTCAATAAATCCCAATTTATGTCATATACTAACATACCAAATCTCGTTGTTTTATCTGTAAAAATAAAAAAGTTATAGGGGGTGAGCCACTTTTGAGACGCACCCGGTATAACATTTTTCAATTGCGCAATTTATTTAAATAATGAACATTTTGTTTTTAATACTCTATAGATAAAATATACATTAATAAACACGCCCGACATGAAATAACAAATAACAGAATTAAATTATTTATACTCTAGCTATAAACATGTTTGTTTAAATAGTTTCACATCACTTCAAAGGTTATCAATAATGTCAGTGTTTGTATAATTAATTTTGTTTATGTGTTTTTAATAGAAACTAGAAAAAGGAATTTATTCCAGTGAATGTAAAAACATCCGTAAACTTTGTAACTTATACAACGTGGTAACAGCGATACAACGATCATCAAGATCATCAAATCGAAAAGAGTGGTGGGGGGCATTATAAATAGCTTCGCGCGTCCATTTTGCCGTCAGTCTGCGCCCGACTTTTGGCTGGTGAGCATCGTTTAGGAGCTGATTAAACTGAAATGTGTTTTTGGTTAAATGGAAAACATTGTTATGAGATTGATTTACCATTATATTAAAACTATGTCAAGGTAATGTTAAGTTTATTAAAAGTGTAGATAATAATACTGAGGCCTGGGCTCAGGCAAATTCATGAATTTTATTCATGTTGGCAATATGACTTCATATAATATATAATTATAGTTTATAACTTTTAGTTTATATTTTTTTATTTTAGTAATGTTTTGTGAAAATTATTTTTTATATAGTTTATTTCACTCATTGTAAACACTTTTTTTCAATTTATTGATATAATTATGAAATTAATTACGGATGCTTTGCAGACATGAATTATTTGATTCTTTTACTGACTTTTAAGTGATTTTAGTTTATATATTTTAGTAATGTTTTGTAAAAATAAACTATTTTTTATGTTTAGTTTATCTCACTTTCACTCAGTAGTTGTTGATCTATAATTTATAGAATAAATTGGGTATTATTTTTTTTCTTAATTAGATAATTTATTCAATTAATATAATTTTTTTTATAAATTATTTATTTGATAAATATTAAAGTTTTTAAAATTGACTTAGTACTTTGATTTACAGGCTTTTTTGTAGGTTATGTGTCTTTATCCTTACACATATTTTAAGTTCAATATGATTATAATTAAAATAATTTTGTTATAAATATAACGAAATTCATTTACGGAATTAAGCAACGGCTCACCTTTATATATAAATGAATTTAAACGTTGCATCACTTTGTTTTTTTTTGTTGTATTTATATATTTAAAACTGAAATAAGATATTTCATAAGAATTAAGTAAACTCTTAACCAATTCTTTTTATCTACTGTCTTTATTGTAGCGATATACTAAGAAGTTTGAAGAATCTATTTGCATTGTACCAAAATTATTCAATTTTATAAAAAAAATCAATGTAGCATTGTTTCAAATTAAACTGTTTCGCTCATTATTATTTTTTAATTGTTTCAGATCTTCATCGGCGAATTTAGGAGAAGGTACAGAACAGCGCAGCAATATGCTGGAAAAACCATCAGACGAACCCCAAGCGGTCACTCCTTCACAGAAGACACCACCTTCAATGGCCAAGTTCGGCTGGCATAAGTTAGAATCAGGGCCTTTGGTACAATACATCAATAGGGGCAACGAAAAGTATGTCGCCTCTTCCTTACTTGACACGAAAGTCACCCCTCCCGAAATATTTGACTTCTCTATCGACGTGTTCAATTGTCTACCCCCATGCGCCTTCACGATGACAGCGGACGAAGCGGCCGCCTTCAACTATATCGACGTGCGTCACTGTGACCGCCAGTTGATGGGCAATCACACCTTGGCCGAAGGAGACCCCATGATGCGTTTGGAGGACGTCGACAAGGTGATATCGTTTTACCGGTCCTGTTCGCTGCTAGTGATCAAACGGCAAAGAGTGAATCCTCATTTCGGCTTCATAAGAATCGCCGGGGAACAACTGGTACCATTTATTAGGCAGGACGAAGTCAAGTTGGTGCCTATGTTTTACTTCGATGGGCAAAGCGAGTTCTTGGAAGAAAGATCGGTGGAAGTAAGAGACGATTGGATGTTGGCGGGTTTTCGATTTTGCTGTTTGTTGCAGAAGATTCGAAAAGAGTTATACAATGGCGTTTCAGTGAAAATGGTAGATTTGGAGCACGTGAAAACGCTATTTCCTGCAGAGACCACGTTCGAAATCGATTTTCCGACGTCAGTCAACGAAAAAATCTTCTCCGATATGTTTAAAATGGTCAGAGATGCTAATAAGGCCCATAATTCTGAAGCACTAAACAATGGCGGTAGTAGTAATAGTTCTTCCGCGAATCCTTTAATACCCGACAGTATTACACCAAGGAACCCTTTTCCATTAGAAGGTCACAAGACAAATACAAATTCACCTTCATTTCAGCAAAAACAACCAAGTTCTAATCAATTTTTTGTGAGTAATTCGATGTCTGCAGGAAAAACCCCAAACGTTACCCTAATACAATATAATAATACAATCCCAAACCAAAATGACTTAAGAGGCATGCCTCACCAAATGAATAGTAATTTCAGTCAGCAGGCACCTCAAATAAGAACGTCACAAAATAAATTACCCTTGCCAACATACCAACAACATTTAGCTAGTTTATCCAGGAACCAATTACACAATAGGCCTCCAAATCAGAATCCTACGAATAACCCCCAAATGCAGTATCCAGTAAATGGTTTACAGCACTCAGTCAATCCTAACATTCAATATACAAAACAGCCTCCCAGTCATCACGGACTTTCTAATGTGCAATTTTCTAATAACAAACCAGTGAATCCACAGTCATACACTCGGAACCAAGTGGCATCTCCTTCAAATAGAAACCAAGTGCAATATCCAATGAGCAATACTCCAAATTCTTTTATAAGTCAAGTGCCAGTTCAAAAATCAGATATACACAATGTTTTTCCCCCGAATCTTATAGTAGGGAGATATTCTGGTTCCGAAATGCTAAAACATTTATCAACTTCTTCCAAACCTTCAGCACCATTCAGTAGTTCATCAACATCTACAAACAGAATACCTTCCAATGTAGGAAATAATATGAATAGCATGTGTACCGCTACGGGGAGAAGCCCTTTAGATACTAGTAGAAATATACAGTCAAATCCTAGACGCAATTCTTATAATATCAATTTATTGGACACCTACACTAATGGTCTCTCTAAGAATACCTCACAAAATCATAACAGGAGAAAAAATTCGCTAGAAATATTTAACGTAAACGATGGTCCTCCTGCAGTGGGGAATAATTTAAAGTCCACGTCAAATATAACTATTAATATATTACCTACACCAGGAAGCAAAAGACCTAGCAAAACTAGTGTTATTGTAGACAGCAAGAAAGCAAAAACCCAAGAAGTCTCGTCAGGAAGCAATCATCTCAACCAAACCAATCCACTCTCATTACGTACACCTATCGATTTTCCACAACAACAATCGTCAACCAACGTGCCATACAAGTCGCCATTGGCTGGGTCCAGTCCGATACATAGGCAACCCAGTCCGTTTATGCTGGAGGCCAATCAGAACGGCAGGGTTTCCAGTGCTGTGCCTAATGCCCAGTTCTATGGGCACATCAGTTCGAGTTACTCTTCCGAATCGAGTAGTTCCACTCCCAGTTGGCCCATTTGCTACAAATTGAAAGGAGAACGTTTTTGTCAGTGTCCAAAATGCGATATGATGCAGAAGCAGTGGGTTGAGCAGCAAATTGGGTTTAATTCTCAAAAACCATAGCTACGTAAATGATTTCTGAGTTTGTACTTATCGAAAGAGAAACCAAAGAGCTCCAAGTGATTTCGTGTATTATCTTGTTAAGGACTGTATTGTTGAATCGTGTTCAAATTTAGTTTATAATTAAGTTAATGTTAGTGTATGTATTTTTACATTTTTTTTTATAAAAAGAATTACTGTTTTTGTTTACATATTTTTGTTCTATTTTGAATAAAAAAACGTATTATTGCTTCGTAGGGTGTGTTTTATTTATCCTTATAAAGGCTTCTTTGTGTTGTTTATATATTATTTATACTACAATACTGTAGTTTGAATTCTAAATTTGCCATTAGAAAGTATATTATTATTTCTCTTGTATTTATTATTAAAAAAAATATATTGAGGGATTGGAAAAAGATCAAAATTTGTTTTTAAAAAATAAATCTTATTCAAATGGTGGCTTGAAACTAAATAAATGACTTAAAAGTATAATAGAATAAAGAAAAATAATTCAGGTAGTTTTTGTGACAGATTATTTTTTTGCTGACCTATGTAATCAATATTAGCTTACTTCGGGTTATTCTTATTACCGATTCTAAACCGTCTTAAAACTTTACAGTACATGCGCAGCTTAAAAATTGCCGCATATTGCCTTCTGCGCATACCAGTTCAGAATCGCCCAACGAAAAATCCTAAGTAAGCTTGATTTATTCTCTATTTAAACCTTTTCAAACAATAATATTATAAACTAAAGAATCAAGTACATTATTATAAATGTTCAACAATCAGTTGAATATGCTACTACAAATATTTTAATAAAATTGCCGAAAAACAATTTAATTGATATTTCCGAACGTAGGCTTTCAGCGTCGTTGACATATTGAACGTGAAATTACGTTTTGTACACTTTTATAAGGACCTTTTTCAGAAGCCCCTCCCAACTGCTTAGAAACCACTTAACCCCCCACTACTTCACGCCAATCCAGTTTATCTTTTGATTTGATTTTCCATGAAGAGATATAATAGAGGGTTTATAAAAAGACCAGAGGGCCTTGATTATAGACAAAGATAAGACATACCTGCTAATCACAAAGTCTATTCATTTGAAAACCAGTCGACGAGGATCATTTCCAAGGAACTCGAATCTGCGCTCCTAGGCAATCGTCCTCTATTCTAAAAAAGTTCTCTTTTTGATCGTATTGTTTTCTTTTCTGTCAGGTATTGAAAATGTTCTCTTTTTTACATACCAACCTCAAAATCTAAGAAATATTCCGTCTATCCACAATGGCTTAAGAGTCTATTACGCTGTACTGTTCGGGTCGGGTAAAGCGGGTGTGTGGCAAATATATATTATATTTCGGAAATCTGCCTAAGGCTTAGCCCGATCCTGTCATGATAAACCCTACCCAAAATTCCAAACACACGTGCTTTGGTTAAGGCTTGATTAAGGTTTGTAGAGCTTCAGTATTAGCCATAAAATAGCGAGCAATTTGTTACAAAACCATATAAATTATATATCACTGTAAACACAAAACTTCAATCTATTTCCGTATTGTAACGGAATTTGAAATTATGTCTTTATTTTCGAGAAAATTTAGTCCAAACGTGAGGAATACTTTGTTGATGTTTGACCATCAAAATCTTAAAAATAAAGAAGTTGTCTAAAAATGTGCTACAATACGGATAGTATCCTTCATCTTTAATTTTATTTATTAAATACGGAACGCTTATTTTGGTACTTTTTCGGACTAGTGAAATGGACTCTAAAGGGTAGTTTACACGGAATAGAAAATTGCGATAGAACTTGCTAGAGTAACTTGCGATAGTGTTTACATTTAAGCAAATTTTAAAGCAATTTCTTGCAACAAGTACTTTCTAGGCATATGCTTTCAGCAAGAAATTGCATGCACGTATACACGGTTAGGAAAGTAGTAGAAAAATTCTTCTTGTTGCAATTTTACACAAACAATCAAGAAAATCTAAAAACAGACAATATGGATTAAAGAATGGATTGCCAGAAGGTCTAGTCTTGGAGCTTACGCGATGTTATTAAAAAAATAAGATATGAAGACCCAAAGCATTTAAACAATTTTCTGCGAATGTCAAGGTGCGTATTCATTATCCGCACGAACGAACGAACGAACGTACGCTAGTGGTATGGACGGGGACCGCACGATAGAACCGCACGAGAAGACCGCACGCATTTCTTCATTCGCGCGCCAGTTCAAATCGTCAAGATATTGTTATAAACCTGTTTTTTTTTTGTTTATATACCGTCATTACCGAATTATCGCTAAGCAAGTTACTATGGAGCAGTGCATAAGGAGTCGGGCTAGGAAGCGAGAGACCGGAGTTCGAATCTCGGCCGGAACATCACTTTTTATTTTTTTTTAAATACTGTTGTATTCTATAGTTTATTTTTGTAGTATAAGAAAAAGAACTATTTATTCTGTTATTTTTTAATCTCCGTTATTAATATAAATTGATTGTTAGTACAATACCTCATTTAATATAAAATAATATTCTACTTTTTGAAATGTATCGGGCCCTAATTGTACCTAAAAGTAATATATTTTTAGTGATATACCATATTGTAAACTATTTAATATTTTAGTCACTTAAAAAGTTAATTTGCATTGAATAATTGCCTACCATTAAAGGAAATTTGAGCTATATAATCCTTGATGGGCATATTCTGGGTATGCAAATACTTCCTTTAAATTTTGGGTGTCGTTCAACCGATTTATTCTCAAAACCAGAAACTTCTACATATAAAAAGAAGCAGAGGTCACTAATTATAATAAACTTCACCCTTGGTATTACTTCCACTAATTATAATAAACTTCACCCTTAGAATTACTTCTATCACAATTACAATACGTTCATCTGCATTGGCATTTTCTACTTTTCGATGGGAAACAATAAACTTCCCAATATTTTTTAAATGATGTAACAATTCCTCTTGTGGTTACTTTTCCATAGATATCCTCAACTCTGTCCTCATGTGAATTCAGAGGCAATGAAAATGAAAATTATTTACCATAAACATCGCAAACTAAAAACCTAATAAACAATTTTATACCGAATATAGAAATAAATTCAGTATTCTTACCTATCGTCCAAATCCATGTTAATAGATAATTATTATTTTTAAATATATTTTTGGAACTGCTGGTTTTAGTAATTATTAAATTAAACGAACTAAAAAGTCTTAAAATAAACAATTCTTAACCATAACCCCAAAAATTGCAGATCTCCTGTCAACTTTCTTTATTTTTTATTTATTCATTATTTTCCTAGTGACGTCACAGGTGGTATGCGCGAACTGAACGAAATTGGAGCCGCTATCGATCATACCTTGTATTCTTTGTACCATGACGTCTAAACGCCTTTGATGTACCGACTCGAAGCGGATGGTCGAGCGCACGAACGAACGAACGGCCGCATGCGTTCGGTCCCCGTCTAAATATACCGCACTTTCATTCGTTCGTTCGTTCGTTCGTTCGTTCGTTCGTTCGTTCGTTCGGATAATGAATACGCACCTTAAATCTGAAAGCGCACGCAGGCGAACGCCTTTGGTGTACCGACTCGAAGCGGATGGTCGAGCGCACGACCGAACGAACGGCCGCATGCGTTCGGTCCCCGTCTAAATATACCGCACTTTCATTCGTTCGTTCGTTCGTTCGTTCGGATAATGAATACGCACCTTCAGAAGTCGATTTTACTTTTTCTTTTTATAATTTCGTTCCACAAAAAACATTTAAATAAACAGCAATATATTTTATACGTCGACTTGACGAGTACGTCACCGCAAATCGCTCCGCCCACTCATTTTATTGGGTACTTGCAAATTTGTCGAATTTTTATTGATGGGACGCGTCGTCTAATTTTTTACGAAAAACATCGAGAGAATATCGTTTCCCCTCTCACAGATACCCCGTAGCCACAGAACGGACAGACGTACTGTAGTAGTGCTCTCAGGGTGCAGCCACACTATCCTAAAAACGGCGTATCGGCGTAACGGCGTAATGACCTTGAATAGATTTCCAGTAATTCTATTGGCTGAAATTTTTGACAGATAAAATTTCTGACAGATGAATGTTTCAGCCAATAGAATTACTGGAAATCTATTCAAGGTCATTACGCCGTTACGCCGATACGCCGTTTTTAGGATAGTGTGGCTGCACCCTCAGACATATACTTGCGATAATTTACTTGCCCGTGTAAACTACGCTTTAAGAAAAATATTTATCTGGCAATTGGCAACCATGTGTCTTTCACTACTCCCACTCCCTTACTTACTTCCAACATACAGAATGTTTAGCTTTTTTATGTTTATTTACTGTCAGCTTATGTTTTGAAATAAAAAGTTTTGTAGAAAATATATTTGTTTTATTTTAACAAGTTTTGAGTATGAATATTTTTAATACCCCCTCTACGCTATGCGGAAAACAGTCCGATGCAGATCGAGGTCGTTTTTCCTCGTTTAACTTTGTCTCGTCTCGGCTTATCTCCGGTCGTCTCGGCCTGTATCCGTTTGTCTTGGCCTATTTCATTTCGTAAAAACGCGTTAAATTGCGGAGAAGGACGTGGGGGATTTTTTTTGACGACTTTCGGTTTTCTCCTGTTGTCTCGTTCAATTTCGTTTTGTCTCGAGCTACTTCCACGACGTGCCGATTTCTATACCCGAGATAAAGGATTTTTTTCATAAATCCGTGAAATAAGTAAACCTAGACTATTTCTAAAATATATCTATTGTTACAATCATAGTTCATTAATTACATCTCGTTTTATATTGATATATATATTCCAGAAGAGTAATATTTGAACACGCGTTAAAATATGTTACTATTCATGTTCATGTACGCCTGTTAATATGTAACTCTTCTTGTTTTTTAAACGTATCCTCCATAATTTAAATTAAAATTTAATAAATTTTATATTCTAAAGGAAGTAGAAAACAGTTCAGAGAATTCGATATTGTGTCGGGACATGTTTATTAAATTCCCTGAAGCTGTTTTTTATTTAAATAAGTGTATTACCCAACCTAAATAAAAATAGCCTGCAAGGCCTTGAAAGTTGAAAAGTCTGACGTCGTTCGCAATTAAACAAATACATTTTCGTAAACATGTTTATACAGGAGTGGAGCTTATAAATAATTGTTTACTAATAATTGAGAATACGTATGCATAATTTATTTTGTAATTGAGTGCAGTAATTGTGTTTTGTAATTAAATGCAAAATGCATTTGCTTAATAATAGGTACTGTATACTGTATATTATTATAAATAAAAACGATTATTTTATGTAGACGTTTTATCAATGATATTGATTTTATTTTTCGAATTGCCAAAGCATTAATTTTCATATGATTATTTCCCTCATCGTGAAATGGACCAATCAGCTAATCTAAGTTTTCGAATAAATTTTGTTTAGATAAGTGATTAAATCCCAAGACCAGTTTAACCGCGATTATTTTTTCGGCTTCCTTTTGGGTTTTCTTTTTGTCGTTTATCACTAATTCTGAGAGATTTTGGCAACAGTTCATTTAAAAACATTGATTTACAACTGTATGTATGACTTAATAACGATTTTAATCGGTGAAAACCCCTTATTCGATATTATTTTGAACAAATAAGTGGAGAAAAATACGTCAGAATTTGATATGTTGACATGCGAAACGGTCCTCGATGCATTGTTGGGATGCGTAACCCAGGTAGCAGAAGCACAAACATTACTTATGAGACGTCATTTTAAAACGTCTTTAAATTTTATTTACCGCTATAGTCAGGGGCCGGAAAGTGAAATAGCAAAAGCGGTTCCACCGTTTCCACGGAAATTTCAAATAAAATAGTTCCAGCCTCGGGCGCTAGGTGGTGGTGCAATTAATTTTTAGGTTAAAAAGTTGCTACTAGTTATTGCCAAATGGCGTTCAAATCAGATTTTTTTTGTAGTTTCCATAGTTTCCAACGGCCATTGTCATATTATTGTCAAATTCTCAAAAAATATTGTCGTTGTGAGGGTGCAGCCACACTATCCTAAAAACGGCGTATCGGCGTAACGGCGTAACGACCTTGAACAGATTTCCAGTAATTCTATTGGCTGAAAAATTCATCTGTCAGAAATTTTATCTGTCAAATTCATCTGTCAAAAATTTCAGCTAATAGAATTACTGGAAATCGATTCAAGGTCGTTACGCCGTTACGCCGATACGCCGTATTTAGGATAGTGTGGCTGCACCCTCATAGCGCCACTCATAATATTATCAAAAATAATTATCAAAACCATCAAAACGTTTTTCAAACTAATTTGTTATATGTGTTTTTATTAGACAATTCATTTTGTTTGTGGCCCTAAAAATATAATGTAAGTCATTTATTTTTGCTATCATTTAAGTAACTATTTATATTTACTCCATTTACAAAATTTTGGGCGTATTACGTTGATCTTGTTTTATTATAATAAACGATGACTTATAATTAAAATCTTTAAATAATAAATAATATTTACACATGTTTGGCTTTAATTTTATTTAATAATTGTATAAATTATACTGTTAAATTTTATTTTTTACACATCACAACGATACTTGTTATTAGTATTGGTGAATTTGTGTAAAAAATAAGATTTAATAATCAAATTTAATTATATATTTTAGAGTAGAATTCAATACATACGCTCATTTAAAAAGCCCGCGCTTCGATCCATTTAAAGCAAGCCCTACTCAATAGATGGCGCAACTTCGGTAGGACCATTTTTCAGTATGGCAGAGTCCATTCTTTTTCTAGCTAGGTATATTCTTTGGCTATAGTGAAAATTTGGTGAAAATGAATTCACGGTTTAGTAATATTTCCGGCGACAATATCGATTTGGCAAGTCTTTCAGGAAATAATCTAGCCGTATATCACTCAACCTTTAAATTTAATTGATTAACCCATATAACACAAAATAATCCTATATATATCTTGAGGATATCCACCAAGGATATAGTAAATATCTTAGGGATATCCAAAAACCAGAGGAGTTTATTTAATGTTTTTTGTCCGCATTCCT
The DNA here is from genome assembly GCF_002938485.1 of Sitophilus oryzae. NCBI lineage: Eukaryota > Metazoa > Arthropoda > Insecta > Coleoptera > Curculionidae > Sitophilus > Sitophilus oryzae. The sequence continues at coordinate 2,126,358 of NW_022146782.1, forward strand.
TTCATAGACACAGATCCAGCAGACGAACTGTAGTTGTGAGAAATAATTAAAATTGTTTTCAATATGTTCTGTTTAAAATGAATTTATTTTGTTTTTCTTGATTTTCACTCATTATGAAATAAAATTATAATAACAGCCTAGTTGCACTTAGATTTTTAATTTTATATTAGTTAGTCGTGTAGTAAGCCAATATGTCGAAAAATATAAAAAGAATCATATTAGGTCCAAAATAGTAGGTTGTTTACGGTATTCTCCTATGGTGGCAGCATCGGCCAAACCAAACCTATAAACATTTCTTGGAATTTTAGAAGGCTCTTTTGTCCTTCAAAGGTTTTCTACCTGCTGTTCATAGTTCATAGAAGTGCAGCTGCAAAGCCGTGGGAACCTTTTTCTAGCAATGAAAAAGAACCGTTCTCCTATAAAATGTTTTTCGAATGCTGGTACCAGTGGTACCAGTTAGTTTTTATAGAAAACAGTTTTAGCATGGCTAAAAAGAGTGTTTTTTAAATTGTTAAAATACCTTCTGTATTTGAATAATTATTGTATCTTGTTATCCAGTGCTAAGAAATTTGCCTTAGTATTTTGTAAACGAATTTATTTTTAACACTCGGAGATGATAAAAATGTATACTTTTTTAAAATATTTTTTTATATATGGATATACACATATGGATATACTACACCTGGATATTTTTTTTTATTAATAAGAAATTAATAAAAAAAAATTTGATCTATCAATCTCTTTAAAAAATATCCAGGTGTAGCAAAAAACAAATTTATGAAATTACTCATTAAATTTTGAATATAGCAAATATAAATTACAAAACAAATATTATACAGTGTGTCCAAGATAGTTGGTAACAATGAAAAACAGGTTTATTTTAAATTGTACAGAAATATTTTTTGCTTCCCAGTTACAAAGACAAAATGTCAATAATAAAAAAGTTGTTCCTCTTGTCAAGACCACATCCGGGGACATACTTTATACAAAAGTGATCGAAAAAAAACGGCGTCAGCGATGGCTATGAAATGAAGATCGTTGTCATTTTATATGTAAAATTATATGGGGAATGTCATCGATCGTCACATCCAAGCCAACTGGACGCCGTTGTAGTTTCATATTCTCAGATTTTTAATTTAAATAAAACAAAGATGTGATATACATTTATTTAATTTTAATACATGGTAAGTAAATAATATTTATAATATGTACAAAGAGTTTTGATACAATAATTATTTATTCTTGGATGCGTTAATAGAACATAAATAGACAATTTAGAATTAACAAACATAAAATTTAGATAAATATAATAACAACATATTATCTAACATAAAAATAAAATAAAAAACAAAATACTAGGTATGTGTATAAAATACAGGGTTGTAAAGAGTTGTAAATCAATTATCAACCTTGATGTTTTTTAAAGTTAAAAATAAAATTTATTATAACAAATAAAACAGATAAAACAATAATCAATTTCAAGGTTTACACATTGGTAAATTCTTAGAAAATAATAATCTTTAAAAATAAAAAAAACGAAAATAAAGTAAAAATATCTGGGCTAAACATATAATCACATGATATATGACTCATTTTTATGAAAGGAGGTTAAATAAAATTATACAAATTTACTCATACGAACAAAAAAATGTCTTAAAACTAATTAACGAATTTAAAATAATAACTGCTCTCATATACCCAATAATCATAAAAAAAAATAATTAAATATGCCTTAACTTGAATTACAACAATTCATTATAGCGACCTATTTAATTATATCTGTTATTATACCGGGTGCGTCTCGAAAGTGGCTCACCCCTATAACTTTCTTATTTTTTCAGATAAAAAAACGAGATTTGGTGTGTTAGTATATGACATAAATTAGGACTGATTGATGTATTCAATTGTTTTTGGTCATTTCCTGTTTCACCGGAAATGACTGCAACTTTTGATTCTTAAATGAGATCCCCCTATTTTTTTACTTTATTCGATAAAAATGACACTCTGAATAGAATGAATCAATATATGTCAATATGTCAATCAATGTCAATATAAATGTCAACTTTTGACATTTACGTTTAAAAAAATCGGCTGTTTGTTAGGTTAAGTTAGATGGTCTAATTTTGATCGTCTAATGATTTTCGTGTCTTTTCCTGGTCGGTTAAAAATGCCCAAATCGCATTTTTAATCATTTCTCAATTTTTTCAAATGGAACGAGGGTGGCTCATTAGCATGCTTGGAAAAAGTATTTTTTACGAATAATTTGGTACCACACACTTTTGGTAGTTCGCGTCAAATTGTCGGTATGAACCGCGTGTTACAATTTCAAATAAACCATATGCGAAAATGTCAAAAGTTGACATATGATATGTCATTCTATTCAGAGTGTCATTTTCTATCGAATAAAGTAAAAAGGATACTGAGGGTGTCATTTAATATTCAAAAGTTGTAATCATTTCCGTTGAACGAGGAAGTGACCAAAAACAATTGAATGCGTCAATCAATCATAATTTATGTCATATACTAACATACCAATTCTCATTTTTTTATCTGAACAAATAAAAAAGTTATAGGGGTGAGACACTTTTGAGCAGTACCCAGTATTTTCTTGAGATTCATTTTATTTTTATCACCAGTGGCGTAGTCCATACTTTTTGTTTACTTCATTTTATCTCACAAGAAAATTATAATTCCTTTGGCAAGCATGGGGCAAAAATCTAATTTGGCAAGCATGGAGCAAAAGTAAATTTGTATTACCGTAAACATAACTTCTGACAAGCAGCGTCCGTTTAGGTTTAACGCCAGAAGTGTTTACAAAAAATAACTATTTTATTTTGTAGATTTTATTGCAGTGGCGAAATACCCATAAATGATTTTTTTTGGAGTAAATGTAATTTTTGGATGTAACCGCGGGCTAAGCTACTGGTTTTTAGGACATATCTGGGCATATGTAAGCACTTAACATAACAAATTGAGAGAGCTGTTGGTTTTTCTTAACTGAGCCCTCCACGGAATAATATTAGGTTCTTCATCCGATACCTCGTCGTCCAAGGAATTTGTACTGAGACTCAGATACCGGTCTTCCTCTTTACCATTGGTACTATTGTTGTTCAAGTCGTCTAGGTTTCGTTTATCCTCAGGATAATCCGGTCTTAGTTCTTGGATCTTCACTTTAGGTTCGTCCACTATTTTTGGCGTGTAGATTGTTTGCCTAGAATTACGAGAAATTTTAAAAATATATTTTTTTAATAAGGGGCAGGCTCTAAAGGTAGGTTTATATAGATCCGTCATGCGTCATCCGTCATTTTTAAGATGAACAAATAAAATGTCATAAAATCAAGGACGGACAATGTAGACGGATTATATGCATTAACCATCCCTCCAAACCAACCCGCACTTAGTGTATGCTTACATACATCAGTCATGCAAATATACACATGGCCAAAATTATTGCATATAACGATATTTTTATTTTATTTTGGACCTAATATGATTCTTTTTATATTTTTGGACATTACTACACGACTAACTAATATAAAATTAAAAATCTAAGTGCAACTAGGCTGTTATTTGAATTATATTTCATAATGAGTGAAAATCAACAAAAACAAATTTCATTTTAAACAGAAAATATTGAAAACAATTTTTTCTTTCAACTAATAGTCTGTACTGTCTCCTCGAGCCTCAATGCAAGCTGTGAGACGACGTGGCATGCTCTCAATTAAGTTGTCCAGAAGATGTTGAGAAATGACTTCCTATGTTTCGCGCGCAGCAATTTTATTTGCATTATACCTGCATTATACCTGCCCATACCATAATGCTTCTTCCTTGAAACGGGACACGGGGTTGAGCTGCATTCAAGCGTGCTCGTCTTCCAGATGCTCTCCAGACCAAAGTTCGTCGCGAGTCTGACACTAGGCCTATTCTTGTTTCATCACTAAACATAACGAAATTCCAATTAGGTCCATTATTTGCTCTCATCTCCTCAGCCCATTGTAGTCGCGTAATTTTGTGCTGTAAATTAAGCTTCGGAACACGTAGAGGCCTCCTTAAATGTAATCCTCTGTCATGGATTCTTCTTGCTATGGTCTCTCCTGAAACATTTACTCCTACAAGGCGAGCTAACTCATTTTTAATAGCAGTACTAGAAAGCAGGGGATTGCGTCGTGCAATTAGGGATATCTGAAGGTCTTGCACAGCAGTAATAACTCTCTTTCTACCTCTTCCAGGCCGGTCTGTAACCTCGTTTGTGTCCCTGAACTTTTTTAATATTCGCGAAACATCGCTCTGTTGAGACAGTGTTACTATTCTGACTCTATTAAACTGTGAAATAATGTTTTAAGGCCAACACAATGGTCAAATTTCTTCTGAAACCCAAGAGACCTACAAATCGAAATTTGCAACAATTTGTAATAATATTGGGTCTGAACGATAAACATTCTTCACCATATCCATTTTGACAAAAAAATGTTTATTACAGATTATCAAAGTTATGTATAAAGAAAAGAATCTTTAAATTCCTTTCCGTATATTTTTAAACGATATATGCAATAATTTTGGCCATGTGTGTATTTTATTTTTATTTTTATGAATTCACAGACGCATGAAAAACCACATTTAGACAAACAAATTTGTAGTTGTGAAGTGAACTTTGAAGTTAACTTTGGATGAATCATAGAATCGTGGTCACATTGTTTCATCTTTAGTGTATATTTTGGATGAATCAAAAACTAGAGAAGTCTACACTTACTACTTTAGACGATTCCTCCAAGATAATCGTTAAAAGAACTTTTAGCTCAATACAAAAATTGATAATTATCTACCTTATTTTTATCTCTGTTTCTTCCTTCTTCAACATCAATTGCCTCTTCCATTGTGGTATGGATTGTAGTCGTTTCTCTTCAGCTTCCTTTTGAAGCTGTTCTTCCATTTCTTTTCTAGCTTTCTCGGCTGCTTTCTTGGCCAGCATCTGTCGCTTCCAGGCTGGTATAAGATTTCCAGAGTTGTCCTTATCAGGTATCTAGAAAAAATATTTAAGTATAGTTTAGACAGAGTAGCTGGTAAGTATGGTTTAGACACAGTAACTGGTAAGCTCATCAATCAAATCACAAAGGAACTGCTAATGCTCAAGGACCTACTAAGACACAGAGGACATCTCCTTAATATTAAGAAAAAAAACTCATCATACCTTCTCCACAAACTTAGTCGCGGTAAACTGCTTGGTGATCTCAGTAAACATCTCCTTCTCCATTGACATCTCCGTTTTGGCCTTCTCCATCTTCATCTTCTTCACGCCCGTTAAATCCTTGGACATTTTCAACTCCGCGATCAGATCCGTCTTCTGACTGATGTAGGCGTCCGCGCTGTTGAGGCACTGCAACGACATGCTCCTGGTGGGCGCAGAAAACGTCTTGGTAGCCACGGTTTTCTCCGTTCTGCGCAGCTGCACCGAGTTCAAGTCTTGTATGCTGATGGCCGAGAGCGGCTGCAGTTTTTTCACTTTGTCTTGGTGATTGTTACCGTTGCTTTGTTTGGATATGGTGTTTTGGGTTAAATCACCTTTAAAAAATAAATAATAATTAATCAAAAATATACAGGGTGGTCCGAACTGTATTCCGGAAACTTCGGCAGCATATTCTGCAGATAAAAATAAGTAAAAAAGTTCGTATAAATGTATGTCTTAGTGTCGGAGATACAGGGTGTAGAAGTTTTATTTTTATTTCGATTTTTTTCAAATAATTTCTTAATTAAAATATTAAATACTAGATTTTTAACCAGTGTGTGAGATGATTTTTTTTAAATTTTAAAATTCAAAATTGTTCATGATTAAACATCAACAAAAAAGTCGTTTACCGCATATAGGGCTCCCTACAGTAAGTATGATTTCAGAGCTTTGCGAAATGCGGGAAAGAATGAAAGCGATTTGATATTCAAAGGCAGATGATTGTACATTTTCTTGGCGTTGTGCAGTATTGAACCTATAACTAGTTCTGAGCTCGTCCTAAACCCCATTCCTAAGTGGATAGTTGTGAGATGGCTTTTCGGGAATAGCAGATATGTGCTTGCGGATTAAGCAAACGGATTCAAAAATGGACAAAGAAGGAAGAGTCAGTATTTTGAAATTATTAAAGAAATTCTTGCAGTGAGCTCTATTGTTCAGTCTCAATAAATATCGAACTGCTCTCTTTGGAAGTTTCAAAATACGATCAAATTTTGTCGCGCAGCAAGTACCCCTGAATGGAAAGGCATAACGAAGATGCGACTCAAAAAGGGCATAACAGACTATTCTAGAGGTTGATAGCAATAGTTAAATTCCTTAGAAACTGATCTTAGCGCAAAACAGGCAGCGCTAGTTTTTTTGATAAAGCTTCGATGTGGAAGTCCCATTTTAACGAGTTGTCTACAAGTCCTAAAAATTTCACAGAGTCCATGACGTCAATAGTGGTGTTATTAAGTACAAAAGGTTGTATAGTACTTTTATATGACAAAACTTTAGTTTTTGATAGGTTGAGGTATAGGAGATTAGAATCGCACCAAATTTTAATTTCAATATACAGTACATACCATTAAACTCTGGCAATGGAGGTGGGGGAGGTCCAACTCCAACTTTACTCGTTTCCACAATCTCCTCGTACTTCTCCTCGCTCTTCTCTTCGCCATTGGTCATCCTGATCGTCTCGTACTCCCTCACCTCTATCTTCTTCTCCACACCACCGCTACCACCGATGCTCCTCAGATACTCCGAGGGTTTGATGAGTTTGTTGGGGTCGGCCACCGGGAAGCTGGGAGGAACGAAGGGCAGCACCCTCTGGCGGTTGCAGGGGGTGGCGGAGATCGACTGGACCCTGGTCTCCTCTTCGTGGAGGCTGACGATGGTCAGGTCCGAACAGGAGGAGTTGAGACGACGAGCAGCTGAAAGAGAGAAAAAATCTTATTAGAAATTTCTTCTTGTGGGTGGTTTTAATTTTAATTGAAAAAATATCTGTGTTTAATTTATTTGCAATAGATGCTAAATGTTTAATAATAAACAAAAAAGCTGATGACAGTTTTAATATACAGGGTGGTCCGAACTGTATACTGGAAACTTCGGCAGCATATTTTGCAGATAAGAAGACCGCGATAGATCTGAAAATGTAATTCCTCCTAGACAAACAAGACAAAAACGAAACAAAATTAAAGTGTGAAATATAATAATAATACAAGAAATTTCTAGAATATAATATAAATAAATTACATATGTCGATGTCGAGAACGGACGTTACTAATGATATTTATAATAAAAATGAAATCGAATCTTTTCACGCATCATTTCATTTCTCCCGATGCGTCTGGCTTTTCTACCGGCACAGATCGAGAAAGTCTTAAAGTGTATCGATAATTATTTATTAAACCAAACCCATTAATTGTCTCAAACACCGCACACTTTCACGCTTAAATCATAAAAAAATATCGTCATCATTGATTCTATATATCGATTGCACAATTCAAACTAAAAAAATAATTAATTAAAAGTAAGAACAAATTTTTAAAAAAAAGATTTCTGAAATTAAATGTGTCGAATCTATGGCAGTTTCACCCCTGTGATTTGTTCACTGCGATAGCATTCACGAGATTTTCAAAGAAAACTAAATTCACTCTTTATGAACGGTTGTGAAGGGTCGGTCCTAACCAACAAGAGGATACATGAATGTGGAATGTTTAGGAGGGGAGTTAATCACCGCGACCTTACAGATCTCTATTGTGTGTTCCCTTTTCTTGAGTTATAACGAGTTATAACTCATCATACGGTCTCGGGGCTTTAACAAAAACCAGTATCTTAGACGGATACACAGAGGCCAACTCTCCATCCTCGACATCAGCCGTACCAAAGTTCATGGCACGAACGGTCGTCGTTCCGGCGCACTCAGTGATAAGGTGTTCTGGTGTTTCCCCATTTTCCCCACAGAATCTGGATTCGCCGTTGTTTCTCAGCTTCAGCCTACTGAGGAGACAATGTCCTGTTAGAAACCCCATGACAATCCGAAGATTGTTTTTGCTTAAATCAAGGAAAATCTTCGATTTTTCTCGGTCGTAAGTTCATCGAGAACTTTTTCGAGTATCTTTGACCGTTGGATGACTCCCATTCCAGGATACGGATGGAGCCTTCCAGGTTCTTTAGTTCCGCTTTTAGTTGATTTCCGCTTGGAAAACAGAACGGTTCTGGCCCAGTTACTAGAGTGATCGCTCCTTTCCTAGCTATTCTAATATCATTTGCTATTTCATTGCCTTCTATCCCTTGGTGAGCGAGCACCAGAGTAGGGAAAGTTTATTTTCTTTGCCTAATTTGTTGAGCTTCTCTATGCATTTTTTGATCAACTTCGAATTGATGGTTACTGAGTTGATCGGGCGAGTAGTGCTGCTTGACTATCACATAAGATGGTTATTTCCTGTTTTCGATAGTTCCTATCTAAGATAAATTGTACGCATCATTCGATAGCGTAGATTTCTGCCTGAAGGATGCTGGGGTAGGGTGCCCATTGATTCGGAGTATTTATTTTTCGGTCCAAATACTCCTATCCAGGTGCATGACACTTCTTATGGGAGAACTGGCAATGGTTCAAAACTTGACTACAAGCGATTTTCTAGGAATCTTACTTACCGATAAATTATTGACAAGAGTGACAGATAAAACCTTGACGTTCTTTCAATAATTGAGTTCATCTCTTTTTCTTTCTAAAGCGTGCGTTGAAAGGAGACAAAAACCATTATTGGTGACCCATCGTTTGTTATTCGAACACCACTCTACCACTTTTCTCCTTGTCGGGTCGTTGACGTTGACTTGTCGCCATTTTATTTCTTTTGTTTACACGCTGCAGTTTGCTTTGCAAATTTAATACATAAATTATTTAAGCAAATATAGGTTTTTGATAAAACTCCTCAGACTAACGTGTAAGTAAGTGTTGATAAATATATATTTTTTTTCATCTTAACATGCTCATTGTCATTCTCCTGATTTAGGTGACAGAAAAGGATCATCAAATCAGACTGAATTTTATATTTTTTCATCCCAGGTCCGATAGTAAAATATACAGGGTGTTTCAAAACAAATGCGACAGACTTCAGGGGGTGATTCCTTGTTCAAAATAAATGGTAGTTTGCTTCATAAACGTTGGGTCAAAAGTCAACCATTAGGGAGATATTGCGGTACAAAGATGGCGGAAAAATAATGTTTTTATTTTTTATCTTGAAAACGAAAAGAGATAGACTAATAAAATTTTATGGAAGCATTACTGTTATGAAAACACTTTCTGGTAATTTTTTCAATTTTTTAAAATTAGTGGAAGGGGTTGAAATCAACTACCCCTATCGTTCTTGTTGACGAAATTTCAGGAAAAATCTTATCAAACACATGCAAAAAAATTAATTTGGATAGTTTAGTTTGTTTAGAAACTTTTTTATCTCTTGTATTTTTTTGATAAAACTCACCGATTTGAAATTAAAAAATAAAATGTAAAGCATTACATGTCAGGACAAAAAACATTTTCTGATAAAGAATCTAGTGGGCTGCTGTAATTTTTTTTAGAAAAAAATCTAGTCGGCCGCTGTTACTTTTTAGGATGTTCCTAATATTATTTTATTTGACATTACTCTACTGCAATACGTTATTATCTAGATGATTATTATTATCGTTATTATCACTAGATTCTTAATCTAAAAATGTTTTTTGTCCTGACATGTAATGCTTTACATTTTTTTTTTAATTTCCAATCGGTGAGTTTTATCAAAAAAACACAAGAGGTAAAAAAGTTTCTAAACAAACCAAGCTATCCAAATTAAAGCATTTGCATGTGTTTGATAAGATTTTTCTTTAAATTTCGTTAACAAGAATGATAGGGATAGTTTATTTCAACCCCTTCCACTCATTTTAAAAAGTAAAAAATTACCTGAAAGTGTGTTTTCATAACAGTAATGCCTCCATAAAATTTCATTAGTCTATCTCTTTCGTTTTCAAGATAAAAAATAAAAACATTATTTTTCCGCCATCTTTGTACCGCGATATCTCCCTAATGGTTGACTTTTGACCCAACGTTTATAAAGCAAACTACCCTTTATTTTGAACAAGGAATCACCCCCTAAAGTTTTTCGCATTTGTTTTGAAACACCCTGTATATTTTATGGATGCCTTCCTAAATATCAACGAGATGAGCCATCGGAAGAAAGGGACCATAGTACTTTCCACTTAGGATATTGAAATTATATACTGTAGTCGTGTTCGGCAGGAACAACAGATATAAAGCATCCCAGAGGAAAAGAGGGGAAATACCTGTACTCTCTCTGATATTTGTGGAAGTTAGGGGAATGTATTGTTGTAAATGTCATCTTTTTGATCGACCTGAAAACTTCGAGCAAAAAGATGACACTTTCAACAATACCATGACAGATATCAGAGACGATTCAGGTTTTTCCTCGCTTTTCCCCTGGAATACTTTTAATTTATTATTCTTTGTTTATCTAGATTTCTCAGAGCACTATGAACGAACTCAGCTTGTATGTTTGAAATAATCGTCCAGTTGGCTTAAAAATGATGATCGATGACATTTCCCATATAATTTTACTTTCAAAATTATGATATATATCTTCATTTCTAAGCCATCTATGACGCCATTTTTTTCAGTTTTGTTATAATTAATTTTGTCTCTTGATCTGTACTTGTAACATTATTCTTTTAATTTTATTAATTTATTGCGGTGAAATGAATTTCTGTTGTATATTTGATATTGATATTAAACATATTTTTAAAAAATGGCGTATTTTTTGTGTTTTTATGTATGTCATAATTAAAAATAAATAGAGAATTAAAATTTTTTATTTTTTCAAACTTCCCGCCATACGTGACAATCTAGTCCGTAGTTCCTACAAGCGATATTGGGGGCGCTAGTAGCAGTAGACATGTCAACACTGTCAAATTTAAACGTCAATTTCACTTTCCAATATTTAGTAAGGCGCTAGCACTTCTGCTTGTGTATGTGTTTTGTGCTCCTATCCATGTCCCTACTTTTGTTTTGGAAGCATCAGTATACCACGTTATGGTATGGTCTTTTTCATGCTGAGCAAACGTTTCTTCCTTCCAATCCTTTTTATTACTCAATACTACAGTGAGGTGTTTCTCAAAGTTGTAAATTCTTGGTACGTCATCCATGACAATAACAGAGAAATTATAGAATGATCAAAGCTAATAATCTCAAACTTATTAATTTCATGACATGTTATCATTTTTAGTACTCGATTTCCTATTTCCTGCTCTTATTCTGCGGTATTAAAATTACAACTGTCTCTGTCACACACCTATTATTTTATATGCAAATGCTGGCCTTATTTGTTAAACAAATAAAACTTCAATTGCCTCTTAGTACCATACGAAAAAAGCAAAATAAAAACGCGTTAATGGCACGTCCCCATAAACGCACACGAGCAGAAACAGTTGGCTACCGTGCGTTTCAAGTAGCCGGGTCACCAAATCTAATATGTACCTATATTTTTCTTCAATGAAAATTGCATGGAGACCAGATGACGAGAAACTCAGAAGAACAGAGACAATTTGCTGAGATATATATAATGAGATAGCGAAAAAAATATTTACATGTAAACTTAATTAAACCAAATAACGATCGAGTCTCATTATTTTATTATACAGGGTGGCGCAGCTCATTCGCCTCGGTTGATTATACGAAAACGGAAAGGCAAGAAGGAAAAGCAATGTACATAATTTAAAATTATTTTCAAATATACAGGGTGTGTCAGAACTAAGATCCATACCAAAGGTATACAGGGTTGTTCACCACATGCGACACGGAATATTGTACTAAACGATTAGATTTTTACAAATTGTAAGTTTTGAGTTAAGGACTATTAGAGCAACAATTTAAAAATATTTTTACAAGTTACAGAGTGTCCCAAATAAATAAAAAATATCAAAGTTGTATTTTTTAAATGGAACACCCTGTATATTATTACATTTTTAGTTTCTACGATTAAAATAAAGGTAAATTTGATTAAGGTTTATTACACTTAAACCTTACCGTTTTTGAAATATTTTCAATTTTGTAAAATTGCAGTATAAATTTTAAGGCTTCATTTCTCCGAGGGTATCGAAGTTTTTAATACTAAATATTTACTGAAGTTTATTTATTGATCAGTTATTGTGTTGCAATAATAAAAATTTTACTACCTTATACAGAGTGTCTAAATATTTATTTTAAATAATTATTAGCTTTAAACGGAAATAACTTGTTTAATTTAAATAGAACACCCCGTATATTTTATGAGAATCAGATGCACAATTTAATTGTCTATCAAATTGTATTATACCATTTTTTACCCATCTCTTCAAGCTTCCGCAGAAAATGCATTTTCTTGTAATTTAGAACTCATTTATCAATATACCCATGGAATACTGACATTTTAGATTATTTTTAAAGATGTACCAAATTTTTAAAGGGTACAAATACTAATATTGTCAATATAGCTTGTTTATTTATCGTTACATTAATTGACTGTTTGCGTTGATTAATAATAATTGCTCCAAATACTAAAAAACTGAATTATTTATGTGTATTAGACAGTGTGGTAAAAAAACTAACACCTTAAAAACGATATTTCATTTTTTGACAAATGCTTATTTATAACAACAGAGACGTTCATTTTCATAACTTATTATTATATTGATTTCTAATTCAAATCTACATTTATTTAGAATAATTTATTAACGAACACAATTAAGTATGTAATTAATTAGTATTTGGGTGGAAATACTGGTGGTATATTTAATTAATGGTATACTCTTTTATAAAGATTTAAATAGTTTTCTTTTTGCAAACAAATGGGCTATTACTAGCCTGTACATTTTGTACATTTGTTGTTTTAAAAACAATCTAAAATGTCAATATTCCATGGGTATATTGATAAATGAGGTCAAAATTACAAGAAAATGCATTTTCTACGGAGGCTTGAAGAGATGGGTAAAAAATGGTATAATACAATTTGATAGACAATTAAATTGTGCATCTGATTCTCATAAAATATACAGGGTATTCTATTTAAATTAAACAAGTTATTGCCGTTTAAAGCTAGTAATTATTTAAAATAAATTTTTAGACACTCTGTATAAGGTAGTATAATTTTTATTATTGCAACACAATAACTGATCAATAAATAAACTTCAGTAAATATTTAGTATTAAAAACTTCGATACCCTCGGAGAAATGAAGCCTTAAAATTTATACTGCAATTTTACAAAATTGAAAATATTTCAAAAACGGTAAGGTTTAAGTGTAATAAACCTTAATCAAATTCACCTTTATTTCAATCGTAGAATCTAAAAATAGAATAATATACAGGGTGTTCGATTTAAAAAATAAAACTATGATATTTCTTACTTATTTGGGACACTCCGTATCTTGTAAAAATATTTTTGAATTGTAGCTCTATAAGTCCTTCAACGAACCCAAGACTTACAATTTGTAAAAATTTAATTGTTTAGCTACAATACTCCGTGTCGTATGTGGTGAAGCAACCCTGTAATTCTTGAATACTACCTTTATTTTAATCGTAAAAACTAAAAATGCAATAATATACGGGGTGTTCTATTTAAAAAAATACAACTTTGATATTTTTTATTTATTTGGGACACTCTGTATCTTGTAAAAATATTTTTAAATTGTAGCTCTAATAGTCCTTCAACGAGCCCAAAATTTACAATTTGTAGAAACTTAATCGTTTAGCTACAATACTCCGTGTCGTATGTGGTGAACAACCCTGTATAACTCTGGAAAACATTGTGTGAAGACTGAAATTACAGTGAATTACAATTCACAACCAACCAACCAGGCCAACTCTATGATTACTTATTTTTTTCTGAGGATTTAAACATAAAAATATTTTTAAATTGTAGCTCTAATAGTCCTTCAACGAGCCCAAAATTTACAATTTGTAAAAATCTAATCTAATAATAATAATAATTTAATTTAGTAATTAATAATCTAATTTAGCTACAATACTCCGTGTCGTATGTAGTGAACAACCCTGTATTTATTCTTATGGAACAGCCGATATTTTATTTCATTTTTAGATTCTTGGGCATAAAATAAGACATTTATTATAAGGGTTTATTATGTTTAAATGCTTTGGTTTTTGAGATATTTAAAGATTTTTTAATATGCATGCTATAATAAAAAAGTTTGTCAACACCCTGTACATTACTTTTCAGAGTTAATTCTTGTGCTGACTTTAAAACCAGAGAAATAAACTTTACTAAAAAATTTTATTGCTTACTTAAATGTATACAGGGGTATCAAAAATTACTGGCCCATTTTATATATTTACTTTACATAAAAACATCGTTATTTCAAATACAAGACTATGTATTTTTTTAAACAATTCGAAGCAGATTTAAATTCTCTTTCAAACTAAATTAGGGTTTCCTATACCTGTCTGGCTCAGATTTTGAATAAAAAGCGATTTTTCAATAAAATGACAATCAAGACGACAGGTGTCGCCATGGGAATTTGCTAATGACAGTTAGTAGCTATTTTCAAAATCGACATTAGTTTATGGACTTTATTTAAATTTATAACAGTTTACTTTTATTTAATTTACCTACAATAGTTTAATAAGTAAGTATGTATTATTTTATCAAGAAAAATGGAGCAGTATCTGCTGGAGGAAGGAATGGATATGTTACTAATAATTTTATTTTGTGAGGATAATTATTATTGCTTGTTGATCTGAACGCTGTATGCTCAAAGATATCCAAATAGGAATTTCTTGACATGCGCTCCTTTGAACAAGAACTTTGAACTTTGACTTTTCAGTAACAGTGATGTTAGAAAAACAATATGTTTATTTAATGTTAAAATAGCTGT